>NC_083567.1:23291853-24541853 GCF_019925205.1 Metopolophium dirhodum
CTGAAAATAAATAAACACAAATTACTATGTATTACTAATAGCATAATATAGTATAATACAAATATAATATAATTATTTAATTAGTTTCAAAATATATTTTAGGCTCATTTATTTATTTTTAAAATTAAAGATTAAATAACTAACACCAACAATTATTAGTATTACCAAGGCTGGGCATTAACGAGTTAAAAAGTTAAAGTTAAGTTACTTAACGAGTTACTTTTTTTCTAAGAAGTAACTTCTATCTTAACGAGTTACTTTTTTTTTAAAGTAACTTCTAACTTAACGCGTTAATTTATTTTATAGTCACGTTAAGTTATTTTTTTTCTTTGTACGAACCCCAAAGATTTATTATAGCATTTTGTGTAGTAAAAAAAAAAATGATAATAACAATAAATATTATGTTAAATATAAATTATTCTGCTATATATTATTATGTAGGTATCGAGTATTCTAAATATTATAGACTGTCGAAGTGTTCTGCACTATGTCTGGATTTTAAAATAACGTATTAAAATACAAGTAGAGACCTATCACTATTGATTAAATATACTATAATATTATAGTTACTGTATATTTAAACAATGCTAATAGTTAATAGAACTATGAATGTCAAAATATACGAAACGACTTATGAGAAATAAAGAATAATATTTTATATTATTTCCTATTCACAGAATATTGCATGTCTAGATATTAAAGATTCATGTGGGTAATTATTATTAGAAAAGAAAAACATATATTATCCAAATTCAATATCCCATAAACATTTGTAAACTGTCATTTTTAATTAAAATTTGTTGTTTGTTATATTATTTATATTCATTCATGGAAATTATAAGAATAATTTAGCTTGGAGTGAGAGAGTGACCCATTGTATTTACTATAAAGGGGTGGATTATTATTTATTATTAAAAATCAGCTGATGTCTGGAATGAATAATAATAATACTTAATATATAGTCTATATTTAAATGACCTGACAAACTTGGTACTGTAAAATTTAAAAGCAGGCATTCGTCTGTCGACTATAGCGTGTGCCGTGTTGTCAACAATTTACTATTCTTTTTACACTAATTTTCTGTATTGTTATAATAAATTTATATTGCTCTCAATATTTAATTTTTATAAGTTGAACTGGGCCAGCTCAGAAGAAAAAACAAGTATTAAAGAAAAGTTGGTTGAAACTTTAAAAACTTGTACTGAGGATGCAGACAGTACATATATTTCTTCACAACTCTTGGTTCAAAATGATTTGTCAAATCAAAATATGATAGAGCATGATGATTTTTTGCTTTTTGAAGATGACTTGCAAGAATCCCAGAATAATTATGATTTACAAAAAATATTTTCTGATTATTTATTGAACCATAATATAAAATCTCCAGAAGATTTGCCAATAACTTGAAAGCAGCCTATATTGAGTACAATACTGCAGTACCATCATCAGCTCATGTTGAACTTTTGTTTAGTGCAGGAGGACAGGTTTTTAGCAGAAGAAGGGGTTCCATGTCTGATACCAATTTCGAAATAGCATTATTGTTAAAGTTTAACAAATATTTTATTCAAGAATGATAATATATAAATTATAAATATTATAATAATTTGTATACAATATCTTATGAGCAAAAACTAATAAAAATAATCATATAAAATAAAATATTTTTTTTGTATGTAAGCTCAGTTTGAGTGTACATAACCTAACCGGTAAAAATCTATTCCGGAGTGATTTGAGAGTAATTCGCTTGTGTACTAGTAGCCAGCAGGTAACAATGAACAGTATTTAATATTTACAACTAACTATTATTTTGAATTTTCTTAAACAAATCATAAAGTATAATAATAGCCAATATATGTTGAGTTAGGTACCTAGTTGTTAGTTGTTTATTTAGCCATATTTCATGAATGGTTATGTATAAATACATATTATGAGCTTAGCTTAGTTAATGTCCATGTTATTTTATTTTTGATACTGCTGTTATCATAAGATGCTTTCTACGAAAACTATGATAAAATAAAATATAGCTTATCTTTAATTAAATATATCATTCTTACTAATAAATAACAATAATTAAAATTAATTTTATAAATGTTTGTATTTAGACGAGTAGTTATTTTATTAACAATATTTAATACTATACAAAATACATTTATAATTAATTTGATTATTAATACTTAATTGGTAATAACAAAGTAAAATTTAAAAGTTTTAGCATCACGTTGGAAAACTTTTAGGTAAAAAAATAAAATAGGTATATATAATTAATTTAATTAATTTGTTGGATTTCATAATTTATAAGTAGGTACCTACAGCAAAATACATTTTTTTAAGATATAAAGACCTACATTATAATATTATGTTATTTGTAAATCTTTAACATGAGGTGTAAATAGTATAATTATAAGATTTATATGAAAAAAAATATACTTATTTTTAACTAAGTTAAGTAACTTTTTTTACCAACTAACTTAACTTTAAACTTAACTAAAATTTTTCCAAATTAACTTAACTTAACGAGTTAAAAAAAGTAGTTAACCAGCCCAGCTTTGAGTATTACTATACTCTATTCAGAATGAGATTGAAAAGATCCAAAATCAAAACAACAAGCTAGTGAAGCTTTTTGATCTAGAATTATATAGTTTTAGGTAAATTACATCAAAAAGTCATAGGCATGTGATAATTACATATGTAGTTTGCTTCAAATTGCAAATAATTGAATAAATTCTAAATTGTTTTCATCTTTTTCATAAAATTAATATATGCTTACACAGGTAAAACAACTGTGCAGTCCAAAAACGTGACATGATAATACAACAACAGACAATAAATATTGTTGTTCGATCAGCTACAATCATAATATGTATGGTCCCCATGTCATACACTAAATCACTATTAATATTGGCCCATATAATATCATTGAGGGAAACAAATATCATCAATATGTCAAAACAAAAACGTACCAGATCCGCATACAACAAATAAAAATAGTGCCAGCAGCCACGGACTAACAGGTGTTTTATTTTTCTCTGATTTCTGAAAAATGAAAAATGTAAAATAAATAAACTAAATGGTGATGACTGATGAGGAATGGAAAGGAAAACAAAACCCAAATACTTCGCTGTTTTGGGATGGAGGACGAATTTCACTTACCGTAGATTTGGGTACGTTGCCCCGTTGCGTGATGTTTTTGCTGGCCTTCTCGTTGGCGATCCTCATCCTCTGTTTAGGTGCCATTATGCACGTATCGAACGTTTGATGGATATGGGTGATTGCAAAAAGAACGTGAATACGTGGCAAACTGACGCGTTACACGAGCAAATAGTAGTAACGGAGTACCGACGACGTGCACACTGCACTGAATAGTGAATACAAACCACTGACGTGTCTAGACTGGTAGTGGACGGTGGTGGAGTGAAATTTTACACTGTGAAATAGTGAATGTGAAATAAGAACCGTTAGTAGTTTAGACGATACTGGTTGCACGTACGTGTGTGTACGCACAATGCCTCGACTCCTCGTAACTTGTAAGGCGGGTGGCAGTCAGCGGCGGTCGTCGTGGTGCGGTCCGCGTTGGCACGTCGTTATCACATGCGATTCGTAACAACTTGTTTATAGGACGCAGTGGTGACGTGGGCAGATAGTAAAGTCAGCCTAGCCAACTGTGAAAAGACAATAATAATTAATGGAACGGGTACAGTTTTAATAACACCGAAAAATGATAGTAGACAAATAATTATTATTTTGTTCTTATCAGGTTCTGAAGCCAGTCCATAGAGCACGAACCTCGATATCTTCTCTACGTCATTGCACGAACTAAGATATTTTAGTTCGTGCCATAGACAAGCCCGGATTAAGGGGGGGGGGGGGGGGCAAGTCCCCGGGGCCCACGTGTGTAAAGGGCCCATAGTCTTCTGGGCTTAAAATTACATCGAGTGATAATTTTCACTCTTTATAGTACCTACAAGAATATTTTTATTTTTTATTTTTTTTTGTTTGAACTAACATGCGATAGGGCCCGTCGACCGTGTTTACCACCTATAGCATGGTAAGTGGGGACACATAGCGTGATAGGGAATCTTTAAGTGACACAAGATGGGCATGCCGTGCACTCACTATTAATTATAAAACTATATTAACTGTACTTTTTGAAATATCTGATAGCAAAAATGAAAATGGGGATACAAAATATAATGCAAAGGTGTTGTTGAAAAAAGAAACGGGCTATTTGTGTCTTTTTTGGAATGCCATATTACAACATTGTAATAAACTAATAAAGTATCTATTGATTTACAAAGCAAAAGCAATGATATTTTAAAAGCTGTGAATTTGTTGAAAAGTTTAAAAAATGTTGTTTCAAGTTTAAGGGATTCAAACATGGTCTATGAACATAGGGTTTGAGAGTTTTGCTCCCAAATAAGTACCATATATAAAGATGAAAATAAAAGAAAAATTATAAAAAAATTTCCTGATGGTAACAATAAAACTTTAACTGCACTTAGTGGTATTGATAAATTTCGGGTTGAAACACATCAGTAATAGTTGATAAATTTTGCTCAGAACTGGACAAAAGAATAAATGCATATAGTGTAGTAGTTGAAAATGTTTTATATTTATATTTTTTAATAGTCTACTATTGATGTTGAGGAAAGTGTTAACAAATTCATTAGTGTATATAAAGATGATATTGATGATTCAATAAAGTATGAAATAGTACATTTCCAAGGGCGTCCGCAGGAATTTGTCAAGGGGAGGGCAAAATATTTTCTTTTTTACATTTTTTGTCTCACTATCCTATTAGTTATAAAGTATTTTTGTCAGGGGCGTATATAGGATTTTCTTGAGGAGGGGGATATCAAAATTTTTTAGTGTTGATGCAACCTTTTGTTAGTTACTCCATGTAAGGCTAACAATAAAAACAATAATATTGATTTTAATTTTACTCTGTTTTATTAATTTATAAAATAAACTCTAGTTTTCTGTTTTTTAAGCACAACTCATCAATTACTTCATCTGTTGTAATTTCGACCTCTCTGTGACAAGAAAGCATGAATATTTATATTAGCATTTTCTATACACCATAAAATGTTGAAAATATTTTGACTCTTTTTGAGCTGTTTACGGACATTGTCAGTTTTCAATTTTTTTAGTTTTTTTTTCTATAAATATCAATAAATTTTTATTTGTTGGGTAAAAAAGCGTGAAAATTTAATATAAGGCTCCTGATATATCGTTCTAATAGCAGTTGAAAAATATTAAAAATACATTTTTTTTTATAAGCATTTAAAGTTCAAATTTTGACAACATTTATCAAATTTATAATTTATTAATTATTTTGTGGTTAAAAATGTATAAATTTTTAACTTTTATGGCTAAGGATTGAAAATTTAAAACAAGGCTCCACGTAAATAGGTTATATATAAATTACTTTATTCACAATAATATCATCAAATATACTTGGTAAAATCATAGGCTGACTCGTTTTCCCTCAGAATCGTTTTTCTTATACAATGATATTATATCATTGAATTCAAATTTAACACCATCCATTACAGTGACCCACTTGTAACCTACTGTACAGCAGAGCGACATCCACTTATCCACCTTTTTTAATATTTATTTTAAAATTTACGAATTCCTTATCGTTTTCTGTCCGCTGTCGCAATTAGTTTCGTGTTCTACGTATATAACAGTATAATAGGTTAGGTACTAGCGGGTTTTACCCGACTTCTCTCGAATATAGTCCTATTTTAATTTTGTTGTTATTGTTGGGTAATATCACTCGCAGCCCACAGGATAACAAAATTATAAAATATAAATAGCAACAGTACTGCAGCTTAAACTTTATACCTAAACTAAAAAAAAAGGTCAAGGGAGGGGATCTATCCCCCATATCCCCCCCCATAAATACGTCACTGATTTTTGTGGCATATTTTCTTTCATATAGACAAGGTTCGGCAAGGACGCAGTTCCGCGGTGGCAGCCGACTGATACGCACGTATCTCGCGCTCCCGCTCTTCCTAATTACCTAATTAGTGAACGCTAGTTTCAATGCTTAGTTGCGTTTTACTTATACTAACAGTGTTAACTTCCGTTAATATAATAACTTTGTTTTTTTTTATTAAACTTTCCATGCTCAACTGCCTGTTAGGCAGTGCGTATAATATTGATCAAGTGCGAAAACGCACTATAGTTGTTACACGTAAGCCGTTGTGTTACGTAACTGCTTCATTGCGGTTATCTTATCTGCCGACCGCCGTCAGGCGGTCTTGCTACATTTATAATCACAACCACCCACCGCCGCTCGCTCATTAATATTATGCCGATAACAAAAACCAAACAAAACACCAACACTAAATTACAATCCAAACCCAAGGCAAATACGTATAAACAATCAGAAACACAAAACTCGGAGATGAACAACCCAGGTCACAGCACCCAACACAACATCACTAACCGCCCTGAAAATGGAAACTGGACTACTCAGAAAGGTAAAAGAAACCTTTCAAGTTCATCATCTACCTCTTCCACCTCCACTTCTAATAAAACTTCTCAGCCACAAACCAAAAAACTCTCTTTCTCAACCCGAAATCGCTACGAACCACTTAAGGTCACCGAACCTACAGGCCCGGTTTTTGACGCAAGCATGATAATTGAAGATCTCGACACCCCACCCCGTGCCAAACCACCTCCCCCGATCTTTATGAAAGGAATAAATGACTTTCCTGGCTTCTGCACAACTTTAATTGAGTTGATAGGAGTTGATAACTTCAATTGCAAAGCCACCACAGACCGCTTAAAAATACAGACCGCCAATCCCGAATCTTATAGACTTCTAATACATTATTTAAAAGAACATAACGCTAAATACCACACATACCAACTCGCCGAGGACAAACCCACGAGGATTGTCATCCGCAATCTCCACCCTACTACGCCAGTTGAACTAATAAAATCTGAACTCGAGGCGCGCCTCTTCGAAGTCAGACAAGTCACGAATGTCCTACACAAGACCAGCAAGCACCCTCTCCCGTTGTTTTTCGTCGATTTAGAACCTACCGAACACTCTAATCAAATCTACCAATTATCTTCCCTTATGCACACAAAAATTAAGGTTGAAGAACCATACAAGCCTAAGTTAATTAGCCAATGTCAAAATTGCCAAGATTACGGCCATACCCGGGCGTATTGTGGTTATTCAGCACGCTGCGTCAGATGCAGCGCGCATCATCCATCTTCCGAATGCACTAAGTCGCCTGACTCCCCTGCCGAATGTGTATTATGTTCCGGAGATCATCCAGCCAACTACCGTGGTTGCAGCGTCTACAAGGAACTCCAACGCCGAAAAACGCCGACCAATAAAAGTAAATTTTTACATGATACTATTAAACCAAATGTTAAACCTTATAATGTAAAAGAAAGCCACCCACTCGCTACTCTTGCGGAAAAGAATGAATCTAATCCCACAAAAACTTATGCACAGGCCACAGCTAGTCAATCACCTGAACCTTCTGCTCCCTCCGACCTAACTCAACTCATGTCCTCCTTTGTAGGTGAACTAAAATCTCTTATCAACCCATTAATTGCTCTCCTGACACAAGTTATCACTTCACTCCTAAACAAAAACAATGATTAATTCCTACACTAATAACTCATTATCTATTTTACTGTTTAATGCTAACGGCCTAAAAAATCATGTTAATGAACTCCAGACAGTACTCTTTGACAAGCGCATAGATATCGCCTTAATATCAGAAACTCATTTTACCAAATATTCTCACATTTCTATTCCAGGTTATTACCTACTAAAATCTAACCACCCTGACGGCACAGCACATGGTGGGGCAGCTATACTTATTAAAACTAACATAAAATTCTATCCTCTTACCAACTTCTCTCAAAATCATATCCAATCCTGTGCCATCACACTTAATAATATTCCTGTTGTTATTGCAGCAGTTTACAGCCCTCCCAAGCACCTTATAACAGACACTAATCTCACCGAATATTTTGACACATTTCCTAACAACTTTATTGCGGGTGGTGACTTTAATGCTAAGCACCAAAGCTGGGGCTGCCGAGTTACTAACCCACGCGGCAACCTTTTTCATAATTTTACCAATATTAAAAAATTTCAAATACTTGCACCACCTGATCCAACATACTGGCCAACATCGCGCAGGAAAAAACCTGATATTCTGGACATATTTGTTTCAAAAACTCCAAGTAATTTATACTGTGCTGTAAACAACATTTTAGACTTAAACTCGGATCACTCATCTGTAATACTAAATGTCGATGCGACTCCTCAAACAAATCCAGTTAGTCACTCTCTTTTCTCACCATCAACCAATCGTTATACATTTCATAACATAATTGCCCAAAAAGTTGATCTTTCAATTAAGTTAAAGTCCGAGCACGATATTGATGAAGCAATCAATAACTTATCCAAACTTATCCACTCAGCAGCCTCAGCCTCATTATCCAATACCTTAACCACCTCTAAGCACGCAATCCAGAAGCAGACTCCCCTTCCTGAACAAATACGCTCACTAATTGTGGAAAAACGTAGAGCCAGAGCAGTTTATCAACGCACGCGTCTGCCGTCACACAAAAGCGCTTATAATAAGTTAGCTAACTCCCTAAAAAAAACCCTAGCTAAAAACAAAGCGGATACACTAGAACAAAAACTAACCTATCTTTCATATTCTGACGGTAGCTTATGGAAAGAAACCAAGAAGTTACTTAGTTTTAAAACTCCTTTTACCCCTTTAAATAAACCTGACCATACACTTGCTTCTTCTGATACCGATAAAGCCGAAGTTCTTAAAGCACACCTTCAGGAAACCTTCCAACCACATCATAACATATTCATACCCCAATTTGCTGATGAGGTAAAGGCTGGTTTAGACCTTCCCTCAACTTCTAATCATCTTGAAAAACATTTCACGCCCAACGAAATCAAACAGGCTATCCTAAAATACTCCTTAAAAAAATCGCCAGGTTTCGACCTATTAACGGCAGAAGTATCTAGATGCCTCCCCAAAAAAGCAATAGTACTGGTAACATATATATTTAATGCATGCCTAAGACTCTCCTACTTTCCGATTCTTTGGAAATTCTCAAAAATTATATTATTTCCTAAACCTGATAAACCCTTGGACGACCCATCCTCATACAGGCCTATAAGTCTCTTGCCCTTCTTATCGAAAATTTTTGAAAGACTTATCCTCAAACGAATGACTCCATATATTGTCAGAAACAATATTCTTCCAAACACTCAGTTTGGATTCAGACCCTCACATAGTACCATTCATCAAGCGCATAGGATTGTCGATGCAATATCTTTCTCGCTGGAAAAAAAACTTTACTGTACCTCTGTCTTTCTTGATGTATCTCAAGCGTTTGACAGGGTCTGGCATGACGGATTACTGTACAAACTCAAAAGTTTTCTTCCCCACCCGCTCTTTCTTCTAATCAAATCTTACTTAACCGATCGTCACTTTCAAGTACATTATCGCTCTGCATACTCAGAAATAACCAAAATTAATGCTGGAGTCCCACAAGGGGGCATCCTATCTCCAACTCTATTCAACATATATGTCACCGATCAACCCACCACGCCCCAAACCATGGTGGCTGATTATGCTGACGATAAAGTAATCTTATCAATTAGTGAAAACCCGGTAGCTGCCTCATCAAACCTGCAACTCCACCTCAACCTAATGTCTAACTGGTACGACAAATGGCGTATCAAAATAAACCAAAACAAATCAAGTCACACTACATTTACTCTCAAGAAGGGTATTTGTCCAACTGTTACATTAAATAACATCCCAATTCCCACATCGGACACAATAAAATACCTGGGACTCCATCTTGATAAACGTCTAACATGGAAAAATCATATACGAACCAAAAGAATGACTCTCAACGCCCGTATGCGCATCCTAAATCCTCTGATAACGAGAAATAATAAAACAAATATGAAAGTCAAACTTCTAATTTACAAGACCCTCCTAAAACCTATTTGGACTTATGGTATACAGCTCTGGGGCTCAGCAAAAAAATCCAATACCAATAAAATCCAAGTGTTCCAAAATCTAGCTCTCCGTCGTCTGTCCAATGCACCACCATACGTTTCTAACCTAACATTGCATAATGATTTTCACTTAAAAACCATCAATGAAGAAGCTCAATCATTTTACTTGCGCTTCCGTACACGACTTCTATCTCACCAAAATCCTCTTATTAAAAACCTCTCCTCTCTAACCCTCCCAGGGAATCCAAGGCGCAGGCTAAAAAGGAAATGGTGTCGTGACCTAATACAATTATAAATTTAAAATATAGTATGTTCATTACATGTATATATTCATTTTAATCTCAACATATTGCAAAAAAAAAAAAAAAAATAAAAAAATAAAAAACAAAACATATATATAAATAATTCATGCTAAGTGTCGTCAGTGGGCGGCTTCTTACTCAATTTTTCATGCCATGTTTTCTCTTAGCACATAAGCTTATTGTACTTACTTGTATAGATTGTTTATATTCTAATAAATATTAAAAAAAAAAAAAATATAGACAAGGAATGTAAAAATATTTATGAATTATACGTACGTATAGTTAGTTAAAACTTAATCTTGCAGCATTAATTGTAATTGATTGTTATGTAATTTTAAATTATCAAATACATTTTTTTTAATAGATAAAATGTTACCGTTGGTTTTATAATTTTAGGTTATTTATAAAATTTAATATTTCTAGCTTATTCAGTCATTGATACTACAAACTTGAAAAGTTGTAGCTATTGTAGGTGGTATGCCATCTATGAACTTCTAATTTTTTTATCAAAAAAGAAAAAAACTTGATTGACACTGCAGTATTGGCGTATTGCACTTGGTCCCACCACTACATCTAATAATCTATAAAAGCAACGTTCTTATTTCTGACTCTGAATCGAGTGTAATAAAATTCACTCTGTAAAAAAAAAGAAAATGTTTTTATTTTTAATTTAAAAATAGTTTATTTTATGATATTTTATATTAAAACGGTAATGATTGAGGTTGGGATTATAATGAACTTTGCATTGTTTTCCAAATCCACGCGATACTCGTTTTATAACATAAATACATTGAATTTTTTGACGATTTTAAATTTAAGGCCATTTTTTGCATTTAAAGATTTTTAGAACATTTTGAAATTTATTCTAAATTTAAATTTAAAATCTTATTTTTAAATTTTCACATGTTTTTATATGATTTTATTGTAAATATATGATCTAAAGTTTAAACTTATAGTTACAGAAACAAAAAAATTAATTTTCAGATTAAATAAGTAGTCTAAATGATAAGTTCTATCTATTAAACTTTTCTACAATCATTTAAAAGTTTAAAATGTATATGTATAAGAATTTATATCTTTAATATTAAAAAGGTGGGTAAGTGGATATCGCTCTGCTGTACAGTAGGTTGCAAGTGGGTCACTATAATGGATGGTATTAAATTTGAATTCAATGATATAATATCATTGTATAAGAAAAACGATTCTCAGCGAAAACGGTCAGTCAGCCTATGATATTACCAAGTATCAAGCCCGGATTAAGGGGGGGGCCAGGAGGGGCCATGGCCCTGGGCCCACGGATATTAAACAAAAGTGGGCCCTTGGCGAATAGTACTTTTTTTATTAAATCAGAAATATTTGGATATAGTAATAATAGTATATTTCGTAAATCAAAACTCAAAAGAAACATGTAAAATATAATATATTAAATGCGATAAAATACAAAGATTTGCAATGATAATAAATAATAATATAAACTTATATCATTATTATTATTATACATTAACGTTTCCTATAAGCTATACGCCTATACATAGAGTACTCTGTGGTGGGCTAAATACTATATTGATAATGGATATGGAATATGGATATCACCTATGTTATTATTATGCTATCGACTATCGTCTATTTTTAGCAGGATGATAATGATAATGCAATGGAATTATAGGAATCACGAGTACAGTCTGTACTACAGTGAATACCGTCGATTACGATTTACGACGGTTGAAACATCATTACTAATAATAGATTTAGTTATCAAACTGTTTTTGATGATAAAACATATTCCTCAATAATTATTATTTATTAACCAGACGAATTCTATTTATGTTATTTTTCTACGATAACAATACTGAAACAAGTCTTGTCTCTTGTATAGTCTTCAGTCGAAGTCATAATAACGTTTAACGTTTAACAGTGGTTAGTGTTAGTGTTTTGTTTTACAAATACAACTTATAACTTATATTATTGAAATTTGAAGTAAAAGTCGAATATGAGTGGCTGTAAAAAATATTTAAGCGGTGCTCAGAAGAGAAAAAAGAAGAAAGAAGATCTTTTAATGACATCTGCTGTTAAGTGCAATAAAATAACTGGATTTTTTTCTTTAACTAATGAAAGTGACGATAAACTAGTTTCAAATGTTATAGAAATAGATCATAGTATCTCAAAGGAAAATATAAACAATGAAACTAATATCAATTGTAAGTACCTTTGAATTTTAACTAGAATAATGAACGCATTCAAACAATAATATTTATAATTTATCATATTATATAACCCATGTTATGTTCATTGTTCAAACACTTAAGTTAAAAAATAAATGTATTTAAATAATTAAATATAATATATCAATATAATAAACATTTTCAATAATTATGTTAGGTATTGTGGATGGTACTGTGGATGGTATTGTGGATGGTATACTTGATGACACTATTGATATAAATAATCATTATAATATACCAGAAGAAGTTAATGCTATTAGTATTGCATGTATGTCATGTAAGTATATAAAATAATATATTAATAAGTAATTAGTATAATACAGTTTAAAATAGGTAAAGTATTTAAATAAAAGTATTTGATTCTTAAATACAAACACATCCAAGACCGTATTTAAAATACTTTCCAAATACTTTATTCGAGAAGTATTTAAAAAGTATTCTAAATACAATAAAAATATTTAAATACATTTACTCAAATACTTAACAAGACTGGACTATAATATAAATAATATAATACATTTTAAATTTAAATATTAATTTTTTTTAGATGATAATGCCAAAAATGTTTCCAGTAATTTAAAAGATAAAATTAATTTGCATGTTGACTTAAAAGAAACTGTTCAGACTGATCACTTAAACAATACTCATTGTAAGTACCTATCAAATATAAATTAATTATAGGTATCTATAGTTTAAATTTTAAATTATTTATTTGTAGGTTTATCACCGGCCAAACAAAATCAAAGTAATAATGGTCTTGAAAATACTAATTCTACTTGTAAGTATAAAAATTAATTTTTTTCACAATATTTGGTGGTTAATGTTTTATTTTCAATATTTGTTATTATTAAAGCTGTTAAGGATACTACGAATATTGGTACAATACATCATGCAGATATTGATGATAACAGCTTTGATGAATTAACCGTTAAAGATCCATATTTTTGGCCAAGTAAAATAAATGATGATTTTGTGGATTATTGTATTAAAAAAGGGCCATCATTTTTTCAAAATAAACAAAAATCGTATACTCAATCTGCACGCATTAGTGGTAAATATAGTACTTAATCATTATTTATTTTTATTGTTATTACTTGTTAAATTTTTTTAATAATTTTCAATAAAGAATTTTTTTTAATAAAACATTCTTATTATAATTTATTTATGTTTATATATCATTGATGTTTAATAATTAAGTTAATTTATTTGATTTTTAGATCATAAAAGACATTTAACGCCTGCAATGTTTGAAAGAACTTTACCTAATGGACAAATATGTGATCGGCTGTGGCTTTTGTATTCTCCAAGTCAGGGTTCAGTATTTTGTTTTATGTGTAAGCTTTTTTCAAAGAATCGTGAAAACTCTTTTGTAAAAAATGGGTTTGATCAATGGAAAAAATTTGAAAAAATATCATACCACGAAAACAGCATGTATCACAGAGAAGCAAATACTACATGGCTACTTCGAGAAAACTCATTAAATTCCGTAAATCAACAAATCTGTAAGCAAATATCTACTGAAACTCAATATTGGATTGATGTTTTAAAACGCGTTGTAGCAGTTATTAAATATTTATCTTCACGTGGTTTACCATTTAGAGGAGACAATGAAGTATTTGGAGTAAAAAATAATGGAAATTACTTAGGACTTCTTGAACTAATTTCTGAGTTTGATCCATTTTTGAAAACCCATATTGAATTGCACGGTAATAAAGGGAGAGGTCATCCATCATACCTATCTACAACAATTTTGAACGAATTAATAACTCTGATAAAGAGACGTGTTATTAATTATATTGAAAATGAAATCAGAGAAAGTAAATATTTTTCATTAATTTTGGACTCAACTCCGGATTTATCTAAGGTAGATCAAATGGCAATAGTATTAAGATATTGTACATCACATAATGTACAAGAGAGATTATTAGAGCTTAAACCTATTGATAGTCACAAAGGTGAGTCAATCTTTAAATTGTTAGAAGATTTTCTTAAAAATTCTAAACTTGATATTTTAAATTGTCGCGGTCAGTCATATGATAATGCTCCTAATATGAGTGGAACTTATGAAGGACTACAAGCATATGTAAAAAAAAAGTGTGATTTAGCTATTTATGTACCTTGCACTGCTCATTCACTTAACCTAGTCGGAGTTCACAGTGTGAATTGTTGCTTAGAAGCAGTAAATTTTTTTGGGTTTCTTCAGTCACTGTATAATTTTTTCAGTAGTGCTACTCACAGATGGAATATATTAACTACATCTATAGAAAAAAGTGATAGTAATCGATTACTAGTATTAAAATCTTTAAGTGATACTAGATGGTCATGTCATACAGAGTCTTGTAAAGCATTAATAAATAATTACACTAAAATTATTGAAGTATTAGAAACTATAATAAGTCCTAATAGTAAAGAAAATGAAGATACTAAAAGAAATGCTAGACCATTATTAAAAAAAATTTTAAAAAAAGAAACTGGATACATGGCACTTTTATGGAATGACATTTTAGAAAGATCCAACAAGACCTCAATACAGTTGCAAACAATAAATTGTGATCCTTTAAAAGCTCTTAATTTACTTATATCATTAAAGCATTATGTATCAAATTTGAGGAAGTGCAGTACATTATATGAAAATAAAATAAATCAACTTAGTCCTAAAATAAAAGAGAAATACTCCGATGAACAAGAGAGAATAAAAAAAAAGAAATTTCCAAATGACTCTGGTTGTAATCAGGTATCTTTAAGTGGTCATGACAAGTTTAGAGTAGAGACTTATTATGTTATTATAGATAGTTTTTGTTCACAATTAGAAAAACGAATTGAAGCTTATAGTTTTCTAAAAAACAATTTTTTGTTCATCACAAAATTACATGTTGTTTTACCACAAGATACTGATGAAGAAGAAGAAGTTAATAAAAGTCTTGAAAATTTTATTTTATTGTATAAAAAAGATGTTGATAATACTATACAAAATGAAATTATACAATTCAAAAAATATTGGTCTATCAGTAAACCTTCATATGATGACACACAAGATTATCTGCTAGATATTTGGAAGCATTTCAATGAAAAAAATCTATTACTTTCTTTTCCTAATTTGTATACTGCAATTAAAATATATCTAACCATACCTATTGCAAATTGTTCGGCTGAAAGAGCATTCTCCAAATTAGCTCGAATAAAAAACAAGTATAGAACAAGCTCTTCTCAAGAAAATTTAAATAGTTTTATGGTTTTGTGTTCAGAGAGTGATGTTTTGGAGGTAATTAATACCGATGATATAATTAAAGAGTTTGCTGCCCAAAAATCTAGAAAAAAATATTTTTAATAAAATTTTTATTTTTGTATTTAAAAAAAAAATAAGAAATAAATTGATGAATATATTTTTTTTTCTGAAATATTTTTATTTGTGGGTCACCAAAATTTTGATTATGGATATGGGCCCCTAAAATTGTTTGGCCCCAGGCCCAAAATTATCTTAATCCGGGCTTGCCAAGTATATTTGATGATATTATTGTGAATAAAGTAATGTATATATAACCTATTTACGTGAAGCCTTGTTTTCAATTTTCAATCCTGACCTGTAAAAGTTGAACATTTTATGAAATTTGAACAACAAAATAATTATAAAATTATAAATTTGATAAATTATGTCAACATTTGAACTTTAAATGCTTATAAAAATATATTGTGTCTATGTATTTTTAATATTTTTCAACTGCTATTGTAACAATATATCAGGAGCCTTGCATTAGGGAAGTTTCAGGAGCTTTGCACAAAAAATTTTTTAATGATATTTATATAAAAAAAAACTAAAAAATTGAAAATAGACAATGTCCGTAGACAGCTCAAAAAGTGTCAAATTATTTTCAAAATTTTACCGTGTGTAGAAAATGCTAATATAAACGTTTAGTCAAAATTTCATGTACCTACGGTCATTTGTTTTAGAGTTACACCAAAAACCAAAATCGATTTTCTCATAAACAGATTTAGCGTAAAAATTCCCGTTTTTCCTTAATTTTTCTTTTGTTTTTCACGTCACGTTTGAAAACTACTGAGACATTTTTACTTTTGACCCCCCTAAAGTACTAACTAGATTCACTTTCCTATCAGAAAAGTTACTGTTTTGAAGAAAATCCAAGCACTTTTACTGTCCTAAAAAGTGATAACACACACACAAAAAAAAAAAAAAACACATCATTGTAAAATCAATACATTCATCACTTCGCTCAGAATCTTAAATAAAAATAATTTAGTCCACTATTTAGAATTGTTAGGTCAGTTTTAGTTTTTTTAAAACATTAAAATCATCAATGATAATTAGTGTTTGAAGTATGAAATATTTCATGTGAAATATTTCATTTGAAATATTTCATTTGAAATATTTCACTACATGGTGAAATATTTCACAAAAACGTGAAACATTGTATTTTTTTTTGAAATCAAATTATAATGATTGTTTTTTATCAATTATTAATAGTACATTCCATGAGTTCTTGGTATAATCATTGATATTAACAATATTAATGCAATGAGTGCCGTGGTTGACATATTATACTATTTATACTATATTAGGGTCTTGTTTTCGGCTGTTTATAGCAAAAATTGGTTTTTTCCCCAGAAATGGCTCTTATCGTCGACGACGGCGACGATGCAAGGATGGTTCTATTATTGTGAATTGTGACTAAATATATTATATAAGTATAATATTTATTACACAGTTGACAGTCAATAACTTATTATCGCAATCATAATCTTAACGTTATAAACTTATAACTTATATATAGTTTCTAACTTGAAAAATATGCATGGCTTATTATTAGGGCTAGGGACTTCTAGGAGTTTGCATGTTTTTCAATAATCATTCAAAATATAGCTAAGTAATATAGAAATTTGTTTTATGGTAATACGAGTTCATATTTAAAATTTATAGTTGCATATTTTGCATATTTGACCATTTTTTAATTATAATTGCATATTTGAGCATTTTTAATATTAAAATGGTAGTTTTATAATTAAATAAATATTTTATAAAAACAATTTTAAATTTAGATCGATTTCCTAGACCAGAAATATTAATTTTATGGTTTTATTAGTATTGTTGTTTTTCTCGCCGAACGCTCCCATTGTTATTTATGGACTATGGCTACTAAATAGTATACTTCACACGTGATTCCGATAGGCGATATCCGTCAGCCGATAATATTACCAAAATAACATTCTATGAAATTATGACATATATTTATAATCCCGTAGACAGGACGTTCCGTGATATTTTTATTTTTGATTAGTTGACAGTTGTTGTGCGTTCTTCGTATCGTGTTTTCGTGCCGTGATATTTTCTTTTTGAAAAGTATCGTACTATTGCGTGAATTCTCAATAAAATAATTAAAATGCCTAGACCAAAGTCTAAAGTTTATGATCGGCTAAACAATTTTGTAAAAGAATTCGGTGAAACAATATTTTTGGCAGATAACTCTGTTTTATTTTGTAAAATATGTGACATTAAAGTTAGTGCTGAGAAAAGATTTACTGTTATTCAGCATATTAAAACAGCAAAACACATCCAGGGTTTAAATCGACTACAATTGAAACCAACTAAAACTCAGCAACTTGTATCCACGTCTTTCTCCAAGAAAAACGATTTTAATAGAGACTTATGTAAAGCGATGTTATCAGCCAATATACCATTGTATAAACTGGAAAATAAAAATTTTCGAGAATTTTTGGAGCTATACACTAAAAAAGAAATACCGAAAGAAGCCACTCTCCGTAAAGGTTATGTCGACGATTTATTTTTAGAAACAATTGAAAAAATTAAAAAATGTGTTGACGGAAAAAAATTTGGGTCTCGATAGACGAAACCACTGACGCAGAAGGACGCTTTATTGCCAACGTTATAATTGGAACTCTTTCAGTAGACGATCCGGGTAGTATTTTTTTGTTGAATTCGGAAAAGTTAGAAAAATCAAACCATTCGACCACTTTTAAGCTTTTTGACCAATCATTGAACTTGCTCTGGCCACAAGGTGTGAAATACAATGAAGTGCTTTTATTTGTAACCGATGCCGCGCCTTACATGATTAAGGCCGGCAAAGCGATTCAAAATTTGTACACTAAAATAATTCATGTAACCTGCTTGGCACACGGGCTTCATCGTGTTGCTGAAGAAATAAGAAACCAGTATAAAAACGTCGACCAACTCGTATCTAATGTGAAAAAAACTTTTCTTAAGGCACCGTCACGTATTCAAACATTAAAATCTGTTGCATCTGATATTCCATTACCTCCGCAACCAATTTTAACCAGGTGGGGTACATGGATTGATGCTGCTTTATATTATTGTAAACATTTTGAAATAATTAAACAAGTTATTGATATGCTTAATGAAAACGATGCAGAATCCATCAAAAAATGTAAGAAAATTTTAAAATCAAATAATTTGGAAGCAAATTTAGCTTTTATCATGTCAAATTATGGATTTATTTCTACATCTATCACTCGACTTGAAACCAAAGGCATGTCACTTACTGAATCCATTAAAATTATTAAAACTACAAAAGAATCTATACATTCAGCAAAAGTTGGTGGATGCGCTCAAGCTAAGGCAATTGATGAAAAATTCCAAAAAGTTATGGAAAAAAATGTTGGATTTGTGCAACTACAAAAAATATCAGACATTATAAATGGACAAAATGAATCTATGGACGAATTGCCAACAGATATTAGTAGTGGTGATATTCCGTTTTTTAAGTTTGCACCAATCAGTTCTGTTGACGTGGAACGTTCTTTTTCAAAGTATAAAAATATTTTGGCTGATAACAGGAGGTCATTCGAATTTTCCAACTTGAAAAAATATCTCATAGTTCAATGTAATGCTCAAGGTAATAAATACAATATTAATTAAAACAATTTACAAATATATTCAATTTAAAAATGTTTTTTTTTTTTATTTTAGACTAGAACTCGGGTGATAGAAGAAAATCAATTATTTATTATGACAAGTCTTTTTACTCTAAATTAAAATTTTATTAATTATGTCTACATATTAAAATAAAAAGGTTTTTATTAAATACTGTTATTTGTTTTTTTTTAGTGCATATTTTAATAGCATATTTGGTAATTTTTAAAGGCATAAATGCATACATATTTTAAGGTTTTTTAGGGAATGAAGTCCCTAGCCCTACTTATTATCATAAAATTATTATTAGACCTATAGACATTTAATATTTATCATATAATCTTTTAATTTTTATAATAATTATTAGTGTACGAACGTTTATCGACATAGTACGTGCTATATGCCTATGTAGTATAGACGTATAGTATAGCATATGTCATCATGGGAAAACATAGTGCAAAAATACATAAAGTGTTTAGAGAATTGAGCGACAAAAAACAAAATAATACTATTAAAAAAACTTGTAATTATTGCAATTGGACCACAGTTAAAAACGCAACTCGTCAATTAAACCACATTTTAAAGTGTAATAAATGCCCAAAAAATATAAAAGACGCCTTTCAATCGGATTCAGGTATGTATAAATATTATTTTTTAAATCTATCAGTTAACGTTAAAACGTTTTTGAATCCATGAATACCACTTTCTTACTGATAGTTAATAGTTTCAGTGTTTTTATTTAATGGAAAAATATATAATGTTATTCGTAGATTTAAAACCGTTGAACGTCACGACTCACCGTGTAAAATTGTAAAAGTAGACATTATAGTGGCTATAGCCTATAGGTACGGTGATTAGATAGATGTCCAGATATTTTTTTTTTTAAAGTACATATTATAATTTATATTATATAAAATATATTACTTACATTAATAAATTATTAACCTTTATTTATTTTGAAACTTAACATATTGACTTAATATAGTTTTTAATCTTACTTTTCAATAAATCCTGTGAGTTTCATGACTAAAAACATAACTTCACTAATAATAAAATTTAATCAACACCTTAAGTAGGTACCTATTTAGTTATTAGATTGAATTTACATTTATATTTGTAGACCACACATTACATAAATCAATACAAATATTATAAAACTGCTTAGCACATATTAGTTATTTAGTATTAATAACAAAAATTAGTCATAATAATATAAATTATAATACATATATTTATCAATTATCATATTTTGTTATTGTCTTATTGATAAAAACTAAAAATGTCTACAAATTGATCAATTCAGGCCATTTAAATCATTTTTCCATTTGCAATTAAATCTTTTCAAATCAATACATTTTTATGTACTGAAGTGCTAAGGCTCTTATTCAGGACAGTAGTATAAGTTTCCAAAAGCAAATTGGTATTGTCTTTATAAATTCATTAACAGCCAATAGGTATGTCTAGTCACCGTAAAGCCTATGGACTATATGTATTGTAAATGTAATCCTGATAATATAATGATATATTCTTTGTAATTAATAGGATCTTTCCAATCAGTGAATGATGTGGAAAATACTGATGATACCATTGAAAACAATATATGTGATGAACCTGAGCCAACTTCAAGTTCAAATAACTGCAATACGTTGGACTCTTGGATCACTAATATTGGTACCACGTCCACCCCTAATAAAGAATTTAAACAAATAAGGGATAGTACTTTATCTGATACAAAATGCTTGTCTGCAAGTTCTTTTACATCATCTACTTTGAGTAATATTTCCACGATGCAAACATTTGTTGATAAAGTAACTAAGGATGAAAAATATAAATTTAGACTCAATGTTAGCAAAAGCTATCTATGCAAGTGGATCACCTTTATCACTTCTTGATAATATTTATTGGACGAAACTGTTTGAAAAAATAAGGCCAGCTTATGTATTACCTTCTTCTTATCAACTATCGAATAAACTTTTGGACAGTGAAGTTAATGGTATAAAATGTTTTGTTGAGAAACTTATTGTTGGATCACACTGTCTAGGGTTGATGTGTGATGGTTGGTCGAATATTAGAAATGAAAGCATTATTAATTTTGTAATAACAACACCCAAACCTGTGTTTTATAAATCTCTACCCACTTTAACTGAAAGACATACAGGTAATTATATGGCAAAAGTAATGATAGAAATTATTGAAGAAGTTGGACCAGGAAAAGTATTTGGAATAGTAACTGATAATGCTGCTAATATGAAAAAAGCTTGGCGAGAAATAAATAATAAGTATGAGCATATTACAACATATGGTTGTGTTGCGCATGCATTAAGTTTATTAATAAATGATATTATATCTTTAAAACCATTTCAAATAGTCATAAAAGGTGGAGTTGCAATTGTCAATAACATTAGAAGACGACACGTGTTACATGCAATATTTAATGAAAAACAAAAAGAATCGAGTATAAATAAAAAAAAATCGCTGATGTTGCCTGTTCAAACCAGATGGGGTTCAGTAGTAGTTTTTCTTAACAGTCTTTTAGCTAATAAACAAATAATACGACTCTTAAACATAGATGAGCGGTGCGAAGAAGACATTATACCAAGTGTGAAACAATTTATAAATAATGATACATTTTGGGACCGTATAAAAAATTTACACAATTTTTTAAAGCCCATAGCATACTGGATTACAAGAATAGAAAGTGATTTACCACAACTCAGTATTGTTCCAGAGATATTTGTTGAAATTAAAAAACAATATGATACTTGTATAAAAAATGTTTCTTGTTTTGAGACTGAAAAAAATATAATTAAAAATAAAATTCAATCAAGAAAAGAATTTAGTGTTCAACAAATTCATTTAGCTGCAAATGTACTACATCCAAAGTATCGTGGAAATAATTTGACTGCAGATGAAAATATTGAGGCTGCTACATTCATTCATAGACTATCTACAATATGTTTGGATATTGATGAACAGAAAGTCATGTATGATTACGCTCAGTATAAGGTAAATTAAAAAAATGATGGTTTTTTCAATGAATCTTTATTTCTTCAAAGAGATAAAATAATAAATAAGTAAAATATAAATTGTAGTAAATACATTTTCCATTTTGTTAATAATTTATTTTTAATGTAGGTTAAAGAAGGGATTTTTTCAAATACCTATGTATGGGAGGCGTGTGTCAATTTAGAACCAATTGTGTGGTGGAATGCTTACTGTTCATCTACTGCAGAACTTTCAAAGTTAGCCTCAAAGATTTTGTCACTACCTGCTACATCAGCTGCTTGCGAAAGAACATTCAGTACATATAAATATGTGCATTCGTCCAAAAGAAATAGACTTACCAACAGCAGAGCAGGAAAATTAGTTTATGTCAAACACAATTTAAAGGTGAGATTAATCAAACATAGTTTGTATTTTCATTATTATTTACAGTATTCAATTTGAAATATATTTTTGTTGGTAGTTGAAGGAAGAACAAGAAAAACAAGTAAATCCACCACTTGCCCAGCAAGATTATTATGAAAAACTGTTAGAAGAATTTGAAGAAGACAGT
This sequence comes from Metopolophium dirhodum, assembly GCF_019925205.1. Taxonomy (NCBI): domain Eukaryota; kingdom Metazoa; phylum Arthropoda; class Insecta; order Hemiptera; family Aphididae; genus Metopolophium; species Metopolophium dirhodum. Next base: position 23,314,874 of record NC_083567.1, read on the forward strand.
TATAATGAGTTACAACTAGAAGAAATTGAAGAAGACAGTAATAATGAGCTACTACAAGAAATTGAATGTGAAGACAATACTAAAGAGAGTGACTGTAGTGTTATAAGTGTTAACTTGGAAAATGAAGAAGAACAGAACTCAGACATTGATATGGATAGTACTGAAATAGATGAACTTATGAATATGATAAATTCATAAAATAATAATATTATGATAACTATTATATTATGTTTATGGTTTTTATTTATAAAAATTATTATATTATAATAATTTATCAATTCCTTTTAGGCTTTAGGTATATCTACTAAACTAAACTATATTCAGTAGTTATCTACTAGTTATCACTAGTATAACTATTAAAAACTTGGCCATTTACCTGCATACCACATTTATATTTGTATATATAAATCTATAATAAGTATTTAATTTTATAAAAGTGTATGGTACACTAGCTAATGTAAGCATTTGGTATACTTAATAATATAGACATAGACATATAGTATCATTTAAACATTTTTGTATGTTTTTTTATCAATTTAAAAATGTTGAATACTATTTTAAATGTATAATACCAAAAAAACCATCACTAATGAGTAGGTAATGAGTAATTAGTGATTGGTTTCAGTAGTATAAAATTATAAAAGTAAATTATGACAACTACATACATAAAAATAAAACTTGTTTAAAAAAAACAAAATTTATTAAAATACTGAAATATTTCATTTTTTTAAATTTCATGAAATTTTTAAACACTAATGATAATATATGAAAATCAACCCAGAAAAAGCCAAGGGAGGGGCAATTGCCCTTACTTGCCCCCCCTGCGGACGCCCTTGTTAAACATTTCAAGCAGTTTTGGGATCAGTTAAAACCAACATTTGATGGAAATGATGTACTCAAGATATTTGAATGGATAACTGAATGTAATGTTATTAATATTTTTCCTAACATTCATATTGCTTTAAGAATATATCTTACCATTCCTGTTGCTAATTGTACTGCAGAGAGAGCATTTTCGAAGATGGCCAGAATTAAAAAATAAAAATAGATCTTCACAAACATAAGATAATTTGTCATCATTAATGATTTTATCGACAGAAAATGATGTTCTTCAAAATTTAAGCTTCGATAAAACATAAGAAATATTTGCTACTCAAAAAGCTAGAAAAAAACTTTTACTTCAACAATACTTAATTTTATTTATAAATATGTATTTAAAAAAAAATTATGTTTTTAATATTTTTATTCTCATTAATTATCATATATTATCATTTATTATTATTATTATTATCATATTTAAATAAAAAGGTTTAAATTTGTTTTATTTTTATAATTTTAAAGAATTGTTTTTATTGATGGGGGCCCACAACCGTGTATTGGCCCCTGGGCCCCTGAATGTCTTAATCCTGGCTTGGCCATAGACCAGGGCCGCCCCGAAGGGGGGTTCTAGGGGGTGTCCCACCATCCTAAGCGTACAATATGTATATGTCAGTTGGCACATTGATACATTAACGCCCCTGCAAACCCTTTTTCATCTAAACGAGTCAAGAATTTGCAAAAATTGAAAAAGTGCTCCTACCTAAGTTTTCGAAACTAAAAAAATTGAAAACTGGCAATATCCGTAAAGAGCTTAAAAATAGCAAAATTGTATGGTGTGTAGAAAATGCTTATATAAACATTCAGTAAAATTTTCATGTATCTGCATTTATTCGTTTTTGAATTACAACAAAATAACAAAATCACTACATGAGAAATCGAGTGAATATCCAATATTGTAAAAATATGAACTTTAAACGCTCATAAAAAATTTTATTTGATTGAAAGACATTTTTTTTTTTATAAAGATAGATAAACTTAGGAATAATCTTGTAATACATTTTCAAATCTTAGATTTAAAAAAATCCTGTTTTTTCTTAATTTTTATGTTGTTTTTCCCGGTGCTTTTGAAAACTATTAAAAAATTTAAAATTTGACATCCCAGGTGCACCAACTGGATTCACTTTCCCATCGAACAAAAAACTGTTGAAGAAAATCAAAGCAGTTTTACCCCCGAACCCAGGGACGAACCGAAGGAGGGTTATGGGGAGTGTTACAACCCCCCACTCAATAATATTTAATTTTCAGTCGGCAAAATGAATTAAACCAATGTTTTTAAGACGAGGAAAGGAAAATTAAATAAATTGTTTAAATGTTAATATTGTTTTAACTCAATATCTTCGTAATGGGTTATGAAGCGGATTCGCAAAAGTATAGTGAGACTGCGAGATACGGCAGTCGGTACAAGATAAAAACCTAATGAACGGCTCATAACCATAAGAGCAACTAGGAGGGGGGCCTAGCCCCCGGAAAATAAATTATTCATTTGTTTCCTAAAATATTAATAAATCTTTAAAAATTAAACTGTATTTCTTACTTTTTTTTTGGGAAAAAATGTAATTATCTAATTTTTATTTAAACTACAATTATTTTATATTGCCTATGATAAAATATGGTAAATATTATTATCTGTATGCCTGTATTTGTTTGAAGGAAACGATTTATGTCGGTATATTGGTAAAATTGTTTTACATAATGTTAATGAATATGCACTGAACTAAAGTATAGACTTATAAGACAGTGAATTGCGGAATAAAAATCCCCGGAAAAAAACTCCCGACGATTAATCCCGGAAAAAAATCCCCCAGACTACTATGTTACTGACAACTAGGTACATGATATTGATTGATCAGAGATTTTTAAAAGCTAATTAGTGTAATAATTATCATATTATTAATATTTAATTACAACTATTTTATACTTAGTAGTACCTAGTATAGTATACCACCTACTTTTCATTAAAAAAATTAAAATATAATAAATAATTTACAAAAATTAACAATATTATTTTATTTTATACCACGATTTTAAGCAATATATTATGTTAATAGTTTTTTTAAAAGATTAGATACCTATTACCTACATTCATTGATTATTTGATAACTATTTGGATTATTTGACATTCGAAATATTTTTATTTTTTATTTTATAATATTTTAAATATTGTATCGATAAATGAAACTTGTAAAATCGATTTCTAATAGTAATAATTATTATTAATATTGAAATTTTGCTTATCGCCATTTATATATTATTAGGAAATGTAATATTTTATTTTGGGGATATATTATAATATATAATATAAATCAAAAGACGATGATTACCGATTATCATGTATCGTAAATGATGTGTGTGTTTGATGTCTGTACAACTGTTGACAACAGTCTGCAAGCCTGGATTAAGGGGGGGCATGGGGGAACGGTCTATTGGGGGCCCATCTTTATCCCCAAAATATATTTTATTAACGCGTCCAATAGTTAAAAAAAAAAAATTATTTAAGTAGGTATGGTAGGTTAGGTTGACAACAATTTTTATTTTTTTTTGAGCATTTTAGATTACCGATTTAACTATATAAGTACCTATATAAAACGGTAGTTATATAAGAAAAAATTATTTAGCTCTTGTACCTAAATGAGAAATGAGGTATTTCAGTTAAAAGTATTAATGCATATTATACTAAACTTCAGAGGACCATAGTTAATAACCTAGCGAACCAAAATTGATCATTTGACTGTCAAAATGTTCAGAAAAAAAGCTTTACCGGAATCCATCAAAAAATATAGTAGTTACCATTTGAAAAAATAAAGTCGATTTTATTATTGGTACAACTGCGTGTTGAAAAATTTTAAAAATGTTATAAAAAGTTGCGTGTTAAAAATAAAGAAACACGTGTCTTTTTTTGTTTTAACGAAATTCCCTATTATTGATCCATAATTGTTAAAAAAAAACCTGCGTACTTTGACATTTAATGACATACACTGTATATTTTTTATGTAGTAAAAAAAATAATAAGTTAGGTATTTCTATGTTTCAACTTCAAATTTAGTTCAAACTAAAAATTGAAACATAAGGTAGTAAAGAAATTATAAATTTAAAGCATGTAACTAAAAATAACTTAAAAGTTAACAAAAATTTTGAATTTCAAATTCTAGTCTGCAATTTTGAAGATTACGGGGGGGGGGGGGCATGATTTTTTTTTTGAGATCGTCCCTGCCCAAACCATGATTAAAGAAAAAAAATACACATCATTGTAAAATCAATACAATCATCGTTCCACTCAGAACCTATAAAATATAAATAAAAAAAATTAATTAAATAAAATAAAAATATGTTCTTTTTCAAGCTTAATGGGCCAATATAATGATTTTTTCCCGTGTCCCCGCAGCTAAAATTAATATCAACATTTCACATTTATTGTATTATACGGGCTAAATAAGGGTTTGACGAATTCTTATTCTAGAATAATATCATAATTAATAGTGAATATTGAAAAATATAAATAAAAAACATACTTTTATCAAGATTTTATGTTTAATGCCAGTACACTAAATATTGAGCTCAAATTTATACAATAGATGGTGCTATAAAAAAAATCAAAATTTCTAAGCTGAGTTTTTTCTTTAACATAGTATGAAATTGTAGAAACAAAAACATTTTGTGTAGCAAGAAAATTTTTTTAGGGTTTTATAATTATGCATGCATTTCAGTCGTCACTTTCGTTAACCACGACCCCTCACAAATATTACCAACGCCAGCCCTGAAAATCCCCAATAGTTTTCAAATTCGCAGGGAAAAACCACATAAAAATTAAGGAAAAACGAAATTTTTAGGCAAAATCGGTTTTCCACAAAATCGATTTTGGTGCTTGGTGTTACTCTAAAACAAATTAACATAATATATACATTAAATTTTTACTGGTCGTTTATATTTGCATTTCCTATACACGATACAATTTTCAAAACATTTTGATTTGTATTGAACAGTTTAGGAAAATTTTCTGTTTCCAATAATTTTAGTTCAGTGACGGTGCCATATATTTTTTTATTGGGGAGCGATACAGGGGCAATTTTTTTTCTGGTGGGGCATTTTTGTATCGCTATTCGATCAGCCACTGATTTGCTTATATACCATAATATATATTATATTCAGAAAGTATTGCTAAAAATGTTTTGGGTATAATATGCTATATTTCTAAATAATTAAATAATTACCTAATTATTAAAATGTCTTTATTTACCTACATATTTTTAACATAATGGTATAAGGTATAACCTAAAGTACTTATAATATGTTTTATATAAACTTGTAATAACTAATAAGGTTATAATATGACTTATGACATAGGTACGAATTGCATTTTCAGATTAGATTAAAATGTTCATAGATAAAAATATAGATACATTATCATTATTTGCATTTATGATAAAATTTAGTGATATCACAACAAAAACCCTTCATAAACTACGTGTAAAAATGGCTAAATTTAAGTAAACTTATTTTGTTTCAATAATTTATTTACTTGGCGAGGAATTATTTATAATAGTAGGAGTATAAATATTAATAATAATAAGTTATATTTTAACAGTCCTTCGCCATTTAATTAGTTTGTTCATCACACAATGTTTCTTTTAAGAAATAGTTCCTCGCCAAGTAAATAAAATTATTGAAACAAATACAAAATAAGTTTACTTAAATTCAATATACTAGCATTTATTCATATCACATCTTTATAGTGCTTAAAGATCTTATATTTTTTTTATTTAGCTATTTTTACACGTAGTTTACAAAGGGTTTTTGTTGTGATAAGTAGTCCACTAGAAGCGCTAGCACCGGCATTCAGATTTAAATCCTATGCCGTCTTATCAAAGCTTGTTGGGCACCATACTATCTAAAGCCGTGCTCATGACTCTGTGACCATTATTTAGTTGATTGTTATTTATAATTATAATGTTATCGACTATTCAACTATCGATACATACAATTGCATGTGACACGGTGTTTAATTTGACGACGATTGTTGATAATATAAATTCCTTCATCTCCAGAGACGGGGACACGAGTCGTGTACTGCGTAGTGCGTAGGTCGTAGGACACTAGGACAGCATCCGATTGAATGTTTTGTCGTTTCAATTGTAATTTGTAAATGATAATAATTGTTTTTTTAATCGTTCACTTAAATACAATAAACTCTATTGAAATTCTCGACCTAAAAGTGATTTAAAATGAATTATACTGTAATCGTTCTATAGTTTTACCTTCAACCGCAATTGTTTTTTGATATTCTTAAATTCTAAAATGGGAGGCAAAAGCTCCAAACATGATCGTGTTATAGAACCATTAACCTTCGACGAAAATGATTCTATTGATAAATTGATGAGCTACAAAGAAATCGTTACCTTGGACGAACTGTTACACAGGTGGAATTCATACTTAACTCATAACATGAACAGTCATATTAAACAATTGTTTGCAACCAACAAGCCGTGTCGACAGCGTGTGGTGCATGTCTATCGATGTTTATCGACCTGTGAAATGTACCATGAATCTTACCTTAAAATAATGTCAATTGTACTTGCAAAATCAAATATTGAACGATATACAATTGATCTTTTGGAAACCATAAATCTTTGTTTAAAGGATACTGATGAGTACGCCTACTGGATCAGAATTGGAGCCAAAGCACATACCATTCTTCAACTTTCATCTCAATTGTCTAAAGACGGTTTGACGGGTGATATTGCAGCATGGGTGAGAGGCAATACCCTTCTTGGACTTTTGCATAGAGCTCTGGTTACTACACTTTACTCAGTGCCACGTAAACTGGATTTACTTCCAGCTATTAATATAAATCAAAAGTACATACAGTCGTTCAAAACCATATTAGATCTTGGATGGATAATGTTCATAAAGAACAGTTTACCAGCTGATTGTCAAGATAGTTGGAGATTATTGTTTTCATCTACTTCACACGGTGAGAGCTTCCAATCACTCAGTGCTGCCATAATTGACCAAGGAAGTACAATTTTAATTTTAAAAGATAATTCTGGTAATATATTTGGAGGATACGCTTCACAATCGTGGTTATTAAGACCTAAATTTTATGGAGATTCAAGTTGTTTTGTCTTCTCTTTATATCCAAATTTGAATATATGTGCTTCTTCTGGACATAATGATAATTTTATGTACATGAATAGTGGTCAGCATACACTACCAAATGGCATAGGAATGGGGGGACAATTTGGCTATTGGGGATTATGGATAGATTCAGAGTATGGCATTGGCAAAAGTAGTCCTTCGTGTTCAACATTTAATGATTATTCAATGTTATCAGCTAACAAAGATTTCACAATTGATTCATTAGAAATATGGTGTGTTAAAGAAAAACCAAAACTAGATGATGAAGAGGAAGAAAGAAAACTTCCTTCAGATAGAGATGATTGGGATATGAAACTATTGGATATGGCTGGACGTACAAAATACTCGGATGGATTAAGAGATGAAGATGAATTTAAATGAGTACCAGTGACCTAACCTAACCAATGAAGGATGTTCAATTATTCAATTATGTTATTAGTTTAACTTGACTCAAATGATAACCGTTTTTAGTCTAATAAATTACATTTTTGCTTGGCATAAATCTTAATAAATATCTGATGTTTGATTATTATTTTTTTTAGTTTGTTTTATTTATTTTAACTGAGCAAGTTATGTTTAATTATTAATTTTAAATTATAAATACATATTTCTAAAATAACATTAAAAAAAGTCTGATTTTTTTAATTTAATAAATAATAAAAGCTTATTAAAAGGTTTGTGTTTATCTATATTATTCCTTTATTTTACTTGGAAACAATAAAAAAATTTATGGAACATAGAGATATACAATTACAATTTTTTAGAAATCTAATCTATTAAGGACGTCACATAAAAGGTTTATTCATAGGGCATCTCATGGGATTTTTGTTATACTTTAATTGTAAAACAACTTATGAGTATTTTAAGATGTACATACAATTTATAATTTTAAAATAATCATAACTCGCTTTGAAATTAAAATATAATAATCTGACCTTTAAATTTAATAAGAGATAAATTCACTCTAATTACTAAACTATCGGAGCTAAACGCGATCATCTGCTGACTGCAAAATGTGGTATGTCGTACATGGGTAAGACATATGCGAATGCGACATCAACTTAACATAACCATTGTCATTTGAAGAAGATAAGATACATTTTTGTCTCCCCATTTTTTGATGAAGATATTATTCAGCCTGCATTATATGACATTTTATAATAAAATTACGGTGGTATATACTAATAAGCAAAAACATTTTTTTGGTGCAGTTTTCTAATAAATTATTTTTATGGCACAAATATAAAACAAAATTACACTAAGTTGTAGAAGATAAATAATATATCATTTTACAATCATTAAGCTAAATTATTCTGACAATTAGTCACAGGTAAAACATGGTGAACCGTACATGCCTAAAACATTTTTGTGTTCAGTTACCATCCCAGTGCAAGCCACCATATGGCTTACAGTATAGACAGCTCTAAGTGGGCTTGGACATCATTACTTTAGAAATATGCCTTCCGCATTGAAATATTTAAGTAACAACCCCCCCCCCTGTTTTGAAGGAAGATAATTATTGTTAATGTTTCATAAAATTGTTTGTACTATGTACCCAATACGATAATGATAATAATAGGCATATAATTGTAATTGCAAAGTGTAATTAATAATTCTGCTATTACAACTGTTTAATATGTGTCATAATCATAAATCATATGTACATGATTACTTAACTACTGATCAAGAATAAAATATCACCATTTACCAATTTATAAACATTTTGAATGATTAAAATTAGATGAATTGTTCAAGAATAATGGACATTTTAATTTTTACTTAACCTTCAGAAAATCATAAACACAAGACTTGGTATTTTGTCATCACTTACCATTGGCAATTTAAATGTTATTTCAACTTGGTTACAATTAAATATAAACCTATGGCGTCAAACCAATTAGAACACTGTGTAACGGATACAGTTTTACAAATCCATATTGTGACATTGTTTACTATTTTATAGCTTTTAAGTTAAAGACATAAATATTAATTACGTGCTGATCTAGTTTAAAATACTATTTTTGATAGGTTTCATAAAAACTAAGCGTTTATTTATATTTTGTCTGCTTCAGCCACAACACATTTATTGTTGAAATTATTTTTAATGCTCCCCACAACACATTTATTGTTGAAATTATTTTTAATGCTCCACTGCAGATTTTCTTAACTACACATAGATTATAAAAATATGTGATCAAAATAAATGATCGATTATAAATGATGTTGTTACATTATAACTTTTCAGTAAACACAATATACAATTAAATACTGCTATTATACTTGTATATTATTTATTTGATTTTACAAATTAACAAAATAAAAATTTCTCTCTGAAACATATTATGATTTCATATTTAAATAAGAAAATCTCCAATAAATTCATTAGGTTATACAACTAATAGATTATTATTTATTATTATTATCAAAGGATCATTAACTCAAAGTTAATACAATTTGGAAAGTTATGATTTTAAAAAAGAAGTTAGCATTACCACAGAACACTTAAATGGCATAAAAATGAAGATGTTTAAAAATATGTTCTTTATTAAACTTAAAAATTCCAGTCTTAATTGCACAATTATTAAATAATAATATGATTATGTCACACTTGGCAAACAAACTAACCTGTTCATTGTATACACAAACAAATTACACATTATTCTTTGTCAGGAAAAAAGTTACAGACTGTACCTAATCTGAATAAAAATATTCCCAAGCAAAAAATCTTCCCTTCACCCACGAGACTACAGAAAAAGAAATTCCTGAGAAAAACTTTTTCAATAAATCAAACATTAAATTGACTCAGGATCAGGGGCGTATCTAAGGGGGGGTCAGAAGGTCAGTTGACCCACAGTTAATATTTGCTGCTCAAATTGGCCTCTTTTCAGATCTTGGGTAGTTGGACACTTGGACCCTCGAATAAACACACATACAGTATAATTTTTTTTTGTGTTATATACCTAGTACACAAGTATAGATTTCTAATCTAGTTTTAATAAGTGGCCCCTTGAAATGTCCTGACCCACAGTTTCCTAACTCTAGATCCGCCCCTGCTCAGGATTTCAATATATTATGATATTATAATATACACAATACTCAATTCAATAATATAAAAATTATATCAAAAAGCAGTTTTTTAATGAGCAACAAACCAAAATAATAGGAGTGTCAAACTAAATTTTATATTTTTTTTATAGTATCATACATATTGTGATACTAATCAAAATATTATCAACTTTGTCAATGTCTGAAAATGATAATATAAAATGTTAGTCAATGTTTATTTTTACAATTAAATATAGCTTGGTTTTATAATTTTCATTAAATAATGATTCAGTAATACTTGATTAAGATTAATTTTATTTATATTAATTTAATTTTTCAAATATACATATTTATAGTAAAAAATAATGTTACAATTATTATCCCGTCACTTTCAATGAAAAATCCTGTATGGGAATATTGTATTCCTGGAATTCTTTTTGGGGGTTTTCATTTTATATGTATATTTTGAATATAAAAATAAAGAGTATATATCAGACAAGCATAAATAAAAATACAAAAGTTTATATTTGTATGTACCAATAAGAAAATAGTATTATTGAGAAAAAATATTTTTGTTAATGTTCTTAATTCTAGTTTGATAATTATATTAATAGGAATAAAAAATAGGTTAGTGAATAGTTTACTGTTTATCTGTTATCTTGTTCAATTGAGCTTTAGCCTTATTGATTTCATCAATGTTTTTCTCTATCTCCGCTTTTCGTAATTCAATATCCTTTTTGATTTTATCTACTTGTTGTCGTTGCTATTTAAAAAATAAATTTAATTCAATTATATCCAAATGAAATTGTAAAATTAAGGTACACTAACCTGTATGTAAAAATATTCTTCTTCATTAGCAGCTTCACGTTCACCCATAGCACCACCAGCTTCTCGGATGGAACCTCCACCACCACCGCCTTTGCCAGCGCCACTACCCAAATTACCCAAACCATCGTTTTTGAATCTGTTGAAACTGAACAAAAAAGAATAATCAATGATCATAGAAAAGAAATGAACAATTCAATAAACAAATTAAAAAATTAAAAAATTTGTTATAAAAAGTATCTTACCTCATTGCCGTTGTATTGATGGAACAGAGCGACTTCGAAGCCTTCGCTAAGTATAATATGTTCATTGCAAGTTGTAACAGTCTAAGATATTAGAATATGTTGTAATTAAACAAGGTGTTTAAATGTAAACTTTCAAGTTTCAACGGAAATATTACGTCGAAGAGTGTACGTATTACAACAATAAATAAAAATAGTTACTATTTAGTAATGATGGCCGCAAAAATAACCATATAATATTATAACGATTACGATTGGAAATGTAGGGAGGTATTGCACAATATGACGCACCACAGCAGGCTGAACAGTCACTCCAATCTCAATTTACAGGTTTAATTTTGGGTAAACAAAAATAAACGCACTTTAAATACCATTAAACTATAAATATTGTATATTGCGTTCTGAGATACAACAAGTAACCACTGTGCAGTAGTTTGCGGCGTCTCAATAAATATAGTACCAACCCTACCCTAGTACTTACCTGTATGGCTGTATGTAAAAACTAATACCAATGCTTTTTTTTTTTAATGGTACTCTATGCTATAATGCTATAAAAATAGTACCAATCATTTATGAAAAGGAAAATTTGAAATGGAAACTGTCTTTAATACAATTATGAGAGAAAAAACTTAACAAAAAGATAACAATAATTTTGGAAAAAAAATACTTATACTTTAGGTTATTTATTTGATTTTATTGAAAAAAATTAGTATTTATAGTTAATGATCATAATCATATTATTCTGTGGATGTACGATATAGGTATTATATAAAATTGAATCGCGGAAAAAAGCCCAGAAATATAAATATAAATGTAAACACGTCATATTGTATACGTCTCTACGTCTCTACGTCTCTACTCCTAATTAGTAATTACCATGGACCTATAACAAAACTGTCAAATGTTTAACTTATAGTAATATGTATACCTCCTAAGACTGACGTTTTCTGACTTATAACTTATAACACAATATTTCATGATTCATGACATACCTATACATAATATTATTATTGTGTTCATATTTTTATTTTATTTACAATCTATATTTTATACAATTAACAATTAATTATTATTTTTATTATAATATATTATTATATTATTTTATAGGTACAGGGTAATTACTAATAATTAATTATGAGTAGAGTATACAATTAGTGTTCAAATTTATATTTCTGGGCTTTTTATTTTGGTGTGTTTATTTTTTACCGTTAAGTTTTATTTTCTGGGTTTTTTTTCCGTGGGATTTTTTCCACCTACCAAATTTTAACCATTATATCACAGTGATTGAGTGATTATATCATACAAATTATCACAGAACAGAATACTAAATACTATGTACCAATATACCATGACTAAATAAATAATAATAATAATTTATTTCTATCATGCAAGTATGCAACTATCTAAAGCCGTGAGTAGTTATTTTTTACGTTACTTATTTCGGCTGGTCAAAACATTTGCCCTCCTCCATTAAAAAATGAAATGACGCTACTACACACAAGTTACAACTGCATTAGAAGACTGCAGAAACAGAACTTATTTCTTCGGACTTTGGAGTTCTTCCCTACTATCAGGATTATCTGATAGTAATTACTATCTTTAATCGTGGTTCTATACTTCTATTGTGGTTCTATGTTCAAGAGACACAGATTTGTGTAGTAGTTGTAGTAATGTAGTATAGACATCTGTGGATCATGCTGGATTACTCTTTGGGATCAGGATCATAGATACTTTTTAGAAAAAACGGCACCTCTATATATCTCTATGATCAGGAATTCAGGACCACGGTTAGGATTGACCCATCTCATTTATTATTATGACATCAGTAAAGTTCTTTTAGCCGTGTACACGTGAAAAGTTGAACTGGATCCAACTTCATGGTATAAATGGTCAAGCCTGTGGTAAGAACGTATAACACTCTATTATACCAAAAGCTTACCATGTATACCAACCAATCACAGAAAAGTATTTTTATGCACGTACCGTACACGTATCTAGTGGAAACCCGCCTTTATGCTAGGATCACGGACTGGAAACGAACAAATAATGCGCTATATAATGAAAAGATCCACATCTATTAGTTTATAGGTCTATGTCTGTTACGGAAAATCAACGAGCGATTGTAGCGCCATTTCCTAGTATCTATCTTTTTCATCAGCTTCCTACACTGCAATGCTCTATTAACATAGAACAATATTGCAATATTGCTATTACTAAATACCACGATTTAAGATAGTATGGTTGCCCAACGAATCATGATAGTGTCTACCGAAATCACTATGAAAATCAGCTGGAAAATTCAACACTAGCGCTTGTATGTAGTAGTGGCTTCATACCGCATTGGCTATAAGCCTGTAAATTCTGCTTCTATATCGGCACACATCATGTCGCAAGCGCTAGTAGTGAATATTCCAGCAGTTCTGGTTATTTAATTTGGTTGCCAGTTTAAAACGATCTTATCATAGGTCGTCGGGCAACCATACTATCTTAAATCATGGTTTCATCTACGCTTGCACCGCCAGCACACAGGACGATTATCAGTGACCTATATCAGTGCAACCTGGGTGCAACAGTGCGGTATGGTGGAAAACGCTATTAGTCCGTACTCCGTGGCTAAGATAGTAATATGAGAAAATTCGGATTTTTCATAGGATTTTTGCTTTTAGTTTTTATAGGTATTACATGTAATAATATGTAATTTTCTTAGTTGTTTATTCTTTGAAAACGGTACCTTCCGGCTCATAACCATCAATACTAACCATTATACCTGTACATTTGTAGTTAGTACTATTTTTCGGCACAATGGCCGAGCAATAAAAGCAACATGACATGTGCGATGTACACTCAAATCGAGAGAAAAATTACAATTAGTTATGAGCATCATTAATTCGATTCGTCGATTTTTATTCCATTTACCTGGCAAACGGTTTGGATATTACAGGTAGTTATTTTTTTTTCAAATCAATGAAAAATAAGTATTTATTAACTAAGAATATTCTGATTTTTTTTAGAGCTATCCCGATATTCGTGATTGCTGGTGCTGGTTTAGAGTATTTGATGATAACTTGGCGCCCATTCGGTGTAAATTTTTATGAAGTATACAAACGTAAACAAGCCAAAGAAATAGCTGCCATTAGATTAAACGAAGAACACTAATGTCTGGAAATATATCAATTGCTGCTTATGTGAAATTTTCGCTAATGGCCATAACCTCTATGATGTTTGGATCACAACTAGTTCATAACCAATACAAACCGTTGGATGATTTAGAAGATTATGTAGAAAAAGAAATGGAAAAACTTAAAGCTGCCAAAGAATTAAAAGTATAATGGATTGGCAGATTACTTAGCTAAGACATTTTGTGATTATTATTTAACAATAATTAGATAAAATAAAAATATTTAAAAAAAAATGATATGATTTGATTTTCAAAAATAAGTTTAACAGTTTTGTTTATTATGCAATATGCAACAATTGTATTCTATTTTTAAGATTAGCTTTTTTATTATTTTAAGTATAGTATAATATTATCTTGAGTGCATTTGAATACTATACGGAATGTTTAATCAGACAATAGTAAATTACAGATTTTGTCAAATATTTACATGGAATATTGAAGTAACCTTATGGGTGCACCACTAGATTTGCCGTGATAAAAAAGTATCAGAGAAGAATAAATAGCCTTCCAAAGTTAGAGATTTTACGTTTATTCACATGCACGTAACAATAGTTCAACGTCATGAGGAGGACGTTGAGTTTGGCAACTGGAGCCGGTAGGCAAAGCAAGTCACTTGCCACTTTAATATACTGATGTTACTTCAACAGGCAAGGTTACAATATACTCATTAGTCTGATGTCTTCCTGAAGATAATTTCAAGACAACTTAATATAGCCTGTTCTATTATCATAAAGATAATTTAATATGCATAATAATATTAACATCAAATGTAATAATTAGTTATAAAATATTAATTTTTTTTCTGATAATTTTAGGCCATTTGCCTCAATTACCACGTCTTCTTCCCATGGTTCTCTTTTATTTGTCATCTCTTCTGGATTATCTACTCCTATCAAACTTAGGTCATTATGTACAGTGTACACGGTCACGCCATCGTTGTCTCTGTCGAACCAATGGTCTTTTTTGTACAGTTTCCATAAAGTTATTTTATTTAATAGTTTTCCATCAGCGCGCCAGACATGTCTTGCCCAACCGATTCTTTTACTCTTCATTACAGCTACTATGTCCGGTTGGTTGTATAGATTATTCTAGTCATCATTAGTTCTGAGCTCATATAAAATAGCGATATTGATATAAATACAGAACTTTAGATAGAATTTCCAAATTGTTTAACCCAGACTTTTGATCATGTTATTCTTATCAATTATCTACGTTCTTAACTTGTTAAAATATGTAAAAAAAAATTTGTTTTAGGCGCTGTGCGTTGTAGTAAAGTAGTGTTTTGTGCATGCGTATAAATGTAAAATCACAAACTTTGGAAGTCCATTACTTCCAAAATAATGCTTTAGGCAAAAAAAACTAACAGTTTCAAAATCAACGTTAAATAACACGTTTTTTAAATAATTTTGAGATTTGTGAGGGTAGTTAAGTGCATATGCTCCGGGCTTTTGCCTACCCTCCTTTCAAACTGTATTTTTAGTTCTGTCTAAAAATCCATTTATTTAAAATATAATTAAATCTTATCTATAATCTTTTATGTACTAAAATTATAAATGTATTTATTTCTGAAAAAAATTAGCTCCCTCCCGCATTTCAGAATACTACATCTGAACCTGCTAGTCTTTAAGATTTTACAAACAACTTAGATTCAATTTCATAATAATTGTCACATAAAATATTATTTTAATTTTTAATGCTCACATCCATAAGTATTATTGTTAGGAAGATATTGAACCACTAAAATTAACCTTCCTCCAATATTTTTACTCATCAAATAAATAACAAGTATATAATCTATATATTTTTTTTATTTTTTGTTTTTTTTTATCATTATAAATAATATTTAATTATTATTATTTTTGATATTCATATAAATATCATAGCTCATGATTGTATGAGCAATACAATACAAAGGTATTTATAGTTTTACAGTATTTAATAAGCCTAGTTCTAAAAAAAGGCTTAACATCCCAACAGTTTAAATCTACCCTTACAGACCTAAGAATGCAGTTTTAAACTGTGCGTGTAAAATTTAGTATGACAAAAATTCAAATTCAACTAATTATGATAGATGGTGGATAAACAATTGACTAAATTAAGATGTATGCAATGAATATTACTAATAAATTAAGATTATCTGCTTCTATCAAAACAGAATTGTTGTACTTAAAATAGATTTAGTTAAACAATGGGTAATAAGTTAATATTGAGATCAATGTTTTTACCAATCATAAGTTTAACGGAAAAAAAACAGAGAAAAATATCTCATACACAAATATAACTACATTACATGTTACATTCTGACACAAATTGGTCTGCAAGGGCGAGAATAGTCAAGATTTTACATTATTTATACTATATATAATTATTTTTTAATTTACTTATGTATAAACCTTAATTTACAGATTAATAGGGATGCCCTTATATATATATATTTATATAAATTTACAGCGAGCTTAATTTTATTTAAACATTCTAATTAGACAAAAAAAAAACTCACAACCGTTAATATCTAATTTGTTTTATCTTCAATATTTTTTTCTCATAAGAAAATTTCTGTAAAAAAATTCCAAAATGTGGATAAGTTTTCCCAAAATTTACTTATAAAGTACAGCTAGAGTTACATAATGATTTCATTTTTGTAGAAATTTCGTCCATTTCAAAAGGAATTAAAAATGTAAGTTACTTTCAAGTTATGGAAGACTATACCTACAACTTTATTAATACTATACTTATGACACAGTTGTCAGACATTGGACGGAGGAAAACTGTGCCAGCAGAGTCTATCGGATCGGTTGTGGTTCATTAGCAGAAGCTGCTGCTGCAGTAGTTGGATCATACTCCATAACTTCTTGATAGATAAGCTCTTTCCATTGATCAACAGTATGTTCACGTTCATCTACTGAATGGTCCCATGGTCCTGGTGCTGGTGCATTTACTTCACTTTCATCATACCAAACATTTATATAGGGATGTAGCAATGCGTCGTCCACAGATATACGCTTTTCTGGATCAATAACTAGCATTCGAGACAAAAGGTCACGTGCTTGGCTTGCTATATTATATAACAGTTTAGTATCAATTAAATTAAATTTTTAGTTTATTAAGTATATAAATTATTGGTTGTAAATCAGCATTAACCTCTTCAAAATTTAATATTTTTTTGTAGATTTATACACAATTCATTTATTATTTGTCTATTATAAAAATAACAATATTACCTTTTAGTTTATTATGTTCAGAAGAATCTGATGGAAATAGTACATCAGGGAATAATCGATCAAATGAATAACCTGGATAACGAGGTCTATTTTCTACATAATTTCTCACAGTTGGTTGTAACCTTCTCATAAATTCTTGCGATGGTGTGCCCAATTGTTCTATAGTTAAAATGTATATTACAATTATATTATTATTAGTAAAAATACTGCTGATGAAAATATTTTAACCTACCTATAATTTTATTCCATTGATCTATATGATCAGTTCCAGGAAACAATACGCCACCTCTTATCATCTCACCCATAATACAACCTACTGACCAAATGTCAACGTTTTCCTTATAACCCATGCCTAAAATTACCTAAAATAGATAACATTAATACAATTATATTAGTATTACTTAGTTTATGATTAAAAATAATAATACAATAAATAATATTTACCTCTGGTGCACGGTAGTATCTAGTAACGACATATGGGGTCATCATAAATGTAGTTCCAGCTGTTCGAGCTAATCCAAAATCCAAAATCTTTAATGTGCAGTCAGATTTTACAACAATATTACTAGGTTTAAGGTCCTAAAATAATAACGTATTACTAGAATCCAAACCATTAATCAAAAAAGTTATTAAATAATTAAAATACAAACTCTATGAATAATTCCCGCTGAGTGTAAATGTTTAATTCCACATAACATTTGATATAAAAGATATGACATTCGTTCGTGATCAAGGTCCATTTGGATTACCTGGCATAGATTAGCATCCATGAGTTCCATTACCAAATACACATCTTGAAAATCATCTAATGTCCTTTGTGGTGTGAAGGCATTTAGTAAACCAATAATCTAGTAATTATAAAAATTGCATACTTATATATCACTTATATATATCTTATTATTGATTTAATTTATGATACATACATTTTTATGATTTACTAATTTCATAAGTTTGAACTCCCTATATGCTCTTTTGGCATGCGTTACATTTTGAAATGGTCTGGATAGTTTTTTAATAGCAACGCTTTGTTGAGTAATGGTATCCATGGCCGCACTATAAGAAGTTAAAAATTAGGTAAATTACTACCACTAAAAATGTCTTAGTACTTACACCACCATGCCCTGGGCACCTAAACCTTTGGGTACAAGATCAACATATCGTCTGGGAACTGAAAATTCAGTATCACCAAACACTAAAGTGTAGAACATATCAGCTAATTCAGTCATAGTGTCTGGTTTATTTTGAGGTCTTTGGACAAACCTTGATTGTGTTCCGAGCATTTTGTGGAACACCTCAAATTCAACTTTACCATACACAAAAAAAAAAAAAAAAATAGTGCAACTACAGAAAAAAAATGTAAATAACATAAAATTATAATAATACATTCATTCTATTCATGCTTTAAAAAAATGTCTGAAATAATAATTTTTAATAGACACTAACTACAGCATCTAAATTAACATACAGCGCAAAATATAAACAAATTCATCAAATATGTAGTATATTTAATCACAATATCAACAAAGTTAAAAATTGTAATAACATTTTTAACTTAACTTTCATTAAATTGAGACTTTATCTCATGTAGTTGTTATCTATCAATGTTAGCAATAACCATTTTATGTATTACATATTTTAAAATTAAATATATTATTGTAATTAATTTTTTATTAACTAACTGTATTTATAAAATGTATATATTATTTAATATCTACACAATTTTTATTTATACATTGTGATGTAAATAAAATATATTTTTTATGTTTAATACATAGAATACTAATTATAATTTACAGCAGTAACCTATTGGTATATTATAATTTATAAATTATATTTTATGAACTGTGCGTGATATAAATATATTTGTAAACTGTAGACATAATATATTGGTGTCTAACAACTATAAACAAAAACTAATAAATAATAATAAATAAATCATATTTACTACACAGTATAAAAATAAACATGCCATAACCTATTTGAGAATTTATTAGAATATGCTTACCAAACTATGCCTTGTGCTCCAGATCCAATTGGTTTCAAATTTTGATATCGTTTCAAAATAGTGAACTTTGTATCGCCCACCTCCACTGTAAAGAAAATGGAGGAGGACACTCTAGATGTCATCCTAGGGTTGATATGAGGCATACGACTGAAGTTTTGTTCTTAGAAGCCAAAATGATCAGAAATACAATTCACACAGTAAATGTAATATGGTTTTTTTACTTGAAATAACTTTAAAATTTATTCACTTATTTAAATAAGGTTTAAGATCTGCAACCAAAATAAATACATAAAAATATATTACCTAGACAATTTTTTCATTTTAGTTAATTTTTCAATATATATTTTCACATAGTCAATATTTTGTAGTCACAAAAAAATTGAAAACGTTCATTAATCAACTAATCATATTTGGCATTAAGATGACGTTATACCCGCAAGTGTTGTCTCCGTCTTACAAGTGCGTAACATAACAAATTTTACACTCAGCAAAACATTTGTAGCTCCGTTAATTTAAAAATTAGGGTGATTGACCTCTTATAAAATCTAAAGGTAAGATTATTATCTAGACAACCTCGTGGGCTTTTTAGTATATTTTAATTTTAAAGCGAGTTAAAATTAAAATATAATAAAAAGCCCATAAGGTTGCCTAGATAATAATCTTACCTTTAGATTTTATAAGAGGTCAATTCGCTCTAATTGTTATACTAACGGAGCTACATGTGTTCTGCTGAGCGTAACATTTGCTATGTTACGCATTTGTAAGACGGAGACAACACACATGCGGGTATAACGTCCTCTTAAATAAACTATAAAGTATAAGTTAAAATAATGTATTGAGATAATTACGAAAAACATAAAAAAAAACAGAGAAAAATCTCAAAGGGAAACCATTACCTAGTTGTTGTTGTTTTTTTTTTTAAATTAATATTTCAAAGTAAAAATAACTATATGAGTATATAATATAACCTACTCACAATAATTTTTTGAATAAAATTAATCTAAAGCTTTAAAAGAAAAACCGCATTCTCTGTGGTCCACAATATACTAAATATTATTCTCCTTAACCTTCTCCTTAACCTTTTCAAAAATATTATTGAGTTGTATACAATAGACTTGTATTAAATATATAAATTGTGTAAATTAAATAAAAACGTTCAAAACTAATATATGTCCAACATTTAATAATAGCTTGGCTAATTAGATATTATTACTTAGTCAAGACTCGTCAATAGCCAATTTTATATTTTAGTCTTAATAAAGATAAGTTATACTAGTTACATATATTGACCGTATACATTTTAAAAATTGAACTATTGTTTCCATAGGTCTTCATGTAAAAAAAACATGTAATATGTATGTAAATATTTTAACTTTCTGAACCCAAACATTCATTATTTAAAAAGCTTTAACGTTTTTATAAAATAAATTTAAATATTATTTATTCTTATAATTATTTAAGTTTTTTACTTTTTTGAATTACAATATACGGTTTTAATTTAATATTCCAAAGCGGAATATTTTTCTTAGTATTTCGATACAAAAAAATCAAATTAAAGATAAGTATTTTATGAGTTATAAGTTATAACTTAGAAGTATTTGTTCCTTTGTGATTACTTGAAAACATGTAAAAAATATTTTTTAAATAATGAGTGTCTTACGTTCACCCATATATTAGAATGAGTTGTCGCCACCCTATTTATTTTTTACCTACTCATTAAATATTATTGCCTGCCAAAATATTAACTATTCAGCAAACTTAGCTGATATCTGTGATATTTTATTATGTGCTGTAAGATTTTAAGCAATTAAGCATCGTTACATTGGTGTGATATAGGTTCGAGAGAAACTAGTTTTTTTTAAATATATATTGTTCTAAATAAATCGGGTATAAGGTATTCATTAGAGAACAAATCATAGAGAATTTTAAACTATTTGAAAGACTGAAAAAACGTAATAAATACATGTCATTTGTTGAATCTGTGTTGTATAATTTTACGCATAAATAGATTTTTACGGGCTGCCGTTAATGGGCACGTTAACTCACGTCAATAAACCCCCATCCGATTTACTCGTTGTATAACACGTAAATAAAAATTGTAAATATAATATTTTGTTCAATAAAAAAAAAAGATTTTTAACTTCAACTATAGTCGTTTTTAAAACAAGACAATATATCGATTTCGATCAAAACTGTTATTTTACCAACTTTTCTGGTACGCTCTAACTAACTACAAAGAAAATCGAAAAAAGAACATTTTTCTGGTTCCATTATTCACTAAGATGGAATTTTCTAAGTATCAAGTTTGTACTATGTACGTAAAAAAAATTAAAAACATGCTTTAAAAGACAAGTTCATTGGTAATATACATAAAAAAGAACCTTTAAATTGTATAATCAAAAATACAAAAATTATATCCGGGGTTAGATCAAGGTAGTCAATAAACATAATTGTACATTATACTTATATGTAATAGGTACAATATATTTTAAAAATCTTTGCTAAAAATAAAATTGTATATTTGTATCTAATGAGTTATTATTCTATACGAAAATACTGATATATAAATAATTTACAACATACAAAATATATTCACTAAACGATTTTCCAATGCAGCTAAAAGGGATATATTATATATTATACAGGCAAAAAATATCGCGTAGGAGTATGGTTAGGGTGTGACTACTGTACGCATTTGTATACACACAACAGAAAGGATCAATACAAAGTCAGAATATGGCTCCTCCCATCAATTTCCAGGCTTTAGGAGCCTTATTACATTTTCATTACTTTATTAACATCAAGAAATTGATACTGTGGTTATTTTGATTGTGTGGTAGTAAAAAACATATTGAAAATTAATTCGAATTTGTTTTGAATTATTCAATTTAATAACGTTAATATTTCGTTAAATAATGTTAAAATAAGTAAAGACAATAACATCATATTATTATTATTAAGTTATATAACTTTTAGACAGTCACTATTTTACTGTGGTAATTAGTAGTATACCTTAGGTAGGGCATTAGTCTAGGATATTCCATGACATTTCACATATTCTGTTCCAGACTCTAGTCCCGAAAAATATCTAAGCTATCTAAGAAATTAATCAAAATTATCACGAATTCATATTTTATATTTAATTGTGTTAAAAATGTATTTTTACAAATAGAATACGATAAAATGTATAAAAAAATTTAGGTATAATATTAAATTTTACAACAGTGTAAAATTAAGAATGGTAATAATCTAGGAAATAATAGCTGAAATGCATAATAATATAATGATTAATGATTATAGAGGAAAACAAAATGCGAATTTACGTCATTGCTACAATAATATATCATGTTAAAGGCAGACTTTTAATCACTGTACATTCCCAACTATATTTATTTTTAACAATCAAAATTATAACAGTCGATACATCAAAAAGTAAATTATATGTGGGAATATTTGAAATCATAAAACAGTTCTGTATAATGAAAATTAACCATTCAATCATAAGTGGGTAGAGAATTTATAAATAGCGAAAAAAAATTTCAAAAATTTAATTCGACCTAGTTAAATAGTTAATAATTTAAAACTAAGTAAATTTTAGATTAAGTTAGAAATTGTTTTTATAACAAAAATAAAACGACGTGATTGTTTTACAAATTTTATATTAAAACGATTGGTTTTTTAACAACCAGGGAAGTCACTAGTGTGTCGTAAATGTTTCATGTGTACCTCATCATTGAATAGGGAACAGTGATAAGAGATCTGTTAAATTCAAATTTAATTATAAATAAATGCATACGAAAAATTATTTTGAATCGCGGAGACGGATATCGTCGCCTATATTTCTAAAGATTGTATTATATATTTATATTACATCTAGTAATTTATTTTTCTACGATTAGACTAGTTAAAACTAATTCTATGAATTTATTTGTGCCAAAAACACTACGCGAATTTTACGCTCAGATAGTTATAAAATTCAAAGGTAAGATAAGTATCTAAGCAATCTCATGGTTTTTTTTATTATATTTTAATTTTGAAGTGAGGTATGAGTTTTTTAAAAATGTTAATTGTTTGTACATTTTAAAATTTAAAATACTCATAACTCGCTTTAACATTAAAATATAATAAAAATCCCACGAGGTTGTCTAGATCTTACCCCTTAATAATCTTATCTTTTAATTTTATAAGAGGTCAATTTACTCTAATTTTAATATACCGAAGTCAATACCGACGAAATAGTGTGAATAGAATCGTAGTATAAATAGTTAAAGATTAGTATAGATATTTTGAAAATTTCATTGTACCTACATAGAAAAAAATAATAAACGTCTTGGCAATAAGTTTCAATTACAACTAAAAAGCTATAATCTTACAGATAAAAACGAGTTGAAAATTGAAAATGAGCATAAATATTTTGAAAATGTATTAGATATGTAACGAAAAATCAAACATTTTGGTCAAATTTTTATATAACATAATAACAAAATGTATTTTATCAATAAGTGGTGGTTATGGAATTTTTCTCATTTTCCGCTATTTTTTGATAAGTTTTCCTAATTTTTTTAATTAGAAGTTAGAACTACGATTACTTTTGACTCCCCAAACTACCAACTAGATCCAAATTGTAATTTAAAACATTTAAAGTTGAAATAATTATCTCCAAAACGTCATAACAATGACACTTTTTTTTAACATTGCAAAACCAATACATTCAATACGGCGGCATCATGACTCATGATATAATATTGTTCATTTGTTTTATTCATTATTGTTTATAGTTTCAAATTTATTTATAGTTTTATTATATCAAGTACCTACCAAGTTATCTTATTTATTAAATATTAGGAATTAGCTTGAGCTGGAAAAGTAATGAATACATTTTCAACGGGTAAAATAGAACATCATTAATTTATGCTTAAAAATGTATTTTTCTTACTTGCAACAAAAAACAATATTTAACCACATCAGTAATAGACTTAAGTTTGATTGACTTATAAGACAGAGAAAACAAATGGTCATGTAGCGTCCTCTTAATACTTATCTTGTTAACATTTTGTTATCAGGGCCTCATTTAGGGAGGGCACTGGATACAACTGCGCAAGACGTCAGTATTTTGTGGTCGGAAATTTGTTTCCTTGTGAATTTTTAAACTTTTAAAATTGAAATTATTTCAATAACAGTATTAGATAAAATTAGATATTAATGTATTATGCTGTTTGAAGTTAAAACAACTAATGTATTTATAGCTATCAGCGTTCGAGAATTATTAATATACCTAATAATAGTACTACTTAGTACTTGGCTCTGTTGATTATTTATTATATATTTGTTTTATAGTATTTTAATTACGATGGCAACAAAAAATTTAAGTGGATATCAAAACCGTAAACAAACTTTGTTAATAGACAAAAAACATCTTAAGGCCAGTTGTACCGTCTACACAGTGGCGTCATTTGGGGAGGGGCAACTGGGGCATTTGCCCCAGTCTAGTATTTACATCAACCTTCAGTCGGCACATTTACCACCCCTCCCCACCCTCCACCATAACCACTATGGCTCTATACTAAGAGAATCTCAGTGAAAAAAATTTTGGGTCGGAAAGGCAGTGAAAAGTTACCCTAATCTAATAAAATCTGAAATGACGCCACTGCGTCTACAATTACACTTCGATTACGCTTAATCAGCTGATAACAAATTTTATAACCGGGCCAATTCGGCCAATTAAACTTCGGTTAACTTTAATCGGAGATGGCACAACTGGCCCTAAATGTTATTAACAAATTCAGAAAAATTCAAGACATGTTTGAAAAAATATAATATTAATTTGCATAGTTATATTAAATTTATTTGAAGTATTTAAATATGTAAAAAAAAATACAACTTATATGATGAGTTATAAGCAGGGCTCAAGTGGCACTAAATTGTATCTTTGCGGGGGTGGGAGTGGGGAGGTGGTAGGGGAGGAGGAGAATAGTTAATGAAATTATTAAACAATATTTTTTAAAAAATCACACATTATTGTAAAACAAATATTCTTTTTTTTTGCTCAAAATCTAAAATGTTCATGAGGATCTATCTCCCACACGTCCCCCTTGGAACGCCAATTTTTTTTTCACCGGGCGCAAAATGTTTAAATGCAGCACTGTTTGTTACATAATAATTGTATTAGGTTTCTGTCTTTGTAAAATTCGATTAGCAGTCATTTATAAAAAATATTAAAATAAAATAAAATAAATTATATTATATTAGCGCAAAAACATGACTATATTTAAACATTTTTAGAAAATATTATATTGTGTAGGAACTAAGAAATTATTGTCACAATGGTAAATTGGTAATTAGTAATTACTAATTAATTTATGAAATATATTTATAATTAATCGCATGAGGGGACGTTCATGAAAGTTGGTATGTATGCGTGTGTTTTATGAAGAAATAGGAACATAATATATTAATATGGGTTTGCGAGCGGTTGTTTTTAGTTACCCATTTGGGCTGGTCAAAACTTTTGCCCTCAATAGTAATCTTACTTTTAAATTGTATAATAGGTCGGTTCACTCCAATGTTAAAAATCACAATAAATTGGATTATATTAAACTTTTCAAAGACAGACACAACGTAATATATGGATGAAGCATCTAGTTATCAGTTTTTAACATATCATTCTCAATACATTGTAAACATTTGTATAACATGCGGACACTAGTGACCATACAGCCATATTGTGTGGTTATACCTACATAAATAACACAATATACTAACATATAAGTTATAAGCAATATTTTCAAATACCTATATAATTTATTATTTTAATCAACAGATTAAATTTGATTAGGTAAATAGCCTAAATGAAACACCTAGGTACCTATATACTTCTTATATAACATAATTTAACATTTATATAGTAGGTATGACACTCTAAATAATGTATCAACATTATCAACTAATAATCATAATCATAAAACCTAACTATAAAAACATAAACTTCTTAATTTTAAATGTCTTAACACTTATAGATTACATCAAATCACCATAATAATTTTCAAACCAAGGATCAGCCATATTCTATATTAATAAATATATTCCCGGTTGCAATAAACATCACACACAATATCATCTGCAATTTTTCTGTAGTATTGAATTTATTGTCTTTATTAGTGTTGATAGTAGAATGATGCACTTAATACTTCCATACAAATTTAGAATAAATAAATTATTCTACTTCAGTCTGCTACTACTTGAAATAATATATACTTGATACATAAAACTATACAGGTAACAACTATCTTAATATATTGTTTCCAAAGAGCAACATGAAGATTATTGTGAATTAAGTATATTATGTAGATTTATTAGATTACATATATATATATACGGTGATATATTTTAATATGTACTTCGATCCTTTTTATTAAATACTATAAAAAATTAAAATAATAATAAACTATAGGTACCTAATCCTATATATAATAACTAGAGACCGGATTTTTATGTTTTTACATATCTTTACTGAGAGTATGCAGCTCCAATTGGATAAGCTTTCTCAACGATTCATTTACCTATGAACTGATATACAAAATTTTTTAGCACATAAAAAAGAATATTTTAAGGTTAAAAATTATTTTGTGTAAAAAACATGTTTTAGGAATATATTGCCATATTGGGTTCCAATTTGAATATTTTATAAAAATCTAATAGATAGTAAAAAATTTTTTATTTATATTATTTAAAACTTGTTATTATTATTATTTTTTGAGTTCATAAGGCTGAATTATTTAAGTTTGAGTTTGAATACATAATATTATTCTGTTAATGAACTATATGCAATTGTTTTTTATATTATTATTATTATTTTTTGATTTCATACGTTTGTGTTACAACAGTTAAATATAGGTACACCAGCAAATGGCAGTATATCATCATATTATAGATTAAATAAATGGTTTATTTTTAATTGTTTATTCAGTGTTTAATAAATTTTTATGAAAAAGAATATTTTGATGAAATTATAGAGCATAGAAACATCTTATTTTCAATATTATAAGCGCATATAAATCCGGTCCCTAATAATAACTAACTAGAATATTTAACAAAACATTAAGATGAGATGGTATGGAGAAAACTCACAATATTGTTGTTAAATTAATTCCCTCAAATTTTTAAACGAACGGAGCTAAACGTGATCTGCCGAGCATACATTTGCTATGTTTCACACTTGTAAGATGGAGACAACAAATGTTAGTGTTATTTCCTCTTAACCAATAATAATATAGTTACGAATTAGATATTGTAACATAGATGCTTTATTGTATTTAGGTGGTTTAATTTAATTCATAATTCTGGATATTAAAATGGTCAAACAATTTGAGTACTAAATTAAATAAATACTTACATATTATGCATTGCATAACTTAGAATGGTTATTCATCTTTATTTAGTTTAATAACGTTAAAGTAGTAAATAGTAATATTTTTTTGCAGATGTATACTGCTGGTATACATTGCATGTTTGTTTGTATACTATGATTGAAATAATCATTTTTGATTAATTTTTTGTAGCAAATTGTGTATAAATATTTAAAGTATCTCAAATAAACAATTAATTTTTATTTTATTTATTAACCATGATATAGCAAGTATAATATACTTACAGTAAAGTAAGACTAGAATTTGGAAGCAAAGATTTTTTAAGTTTATTGAAGCCAATTTAACTTAACAATAGTTTCTAAATTTTATATTTCGGAAATATACTAAGTACATGAGTAGATATGATTGTACAAACCGATTCAGCAGCAAAATCAAGATATTTTCAAAGGAGATGCAAAGAACTAACTAACAAACCAACCGTATGCATTGTTTAAGTTCTTAATTCAGTAACTATGATTTTGATAATGTTGATACAAATATACCAAGGGCAGTCAAACTACAGGAGTTTAGACTGTTGAGTGTTAAGTCAAAATATAAATTATGAGTTACCTAGGTAAAATCTACATGACCACTAGGTATAATGCCGGGTCCACACAGTTATTTTGTTTTCTTGTTCCATGTGGTCCCCGCATAAGAAATAAGTATCTATACTATAATAACCACATTTTTAAATTGATTTTAAACATAAGATAGTTATGATATGACATATTACCGAACAGTGAACACATAACATAATGTTCATAAATGTATAGAGCAAAAATTAATATCATACATTTGTAAAGCAATTACCTAGATCAAATGTTTAATTATTCAGATACCAGCATAAAAAAAAAATTAAATGAAAAACTATTTTTAAAAGAAGGCATTAGACTTAGTACTTATATCACAGATTAAATTTTCATTTAATCTGTGCTTATATGACATGCATTAATGGTGTACACTTTGTCAAAAGCTTTATCAGCAATGACTTATGATTTAATCCTTGATTATATAAATAATATCCCAAATAATTAATCATTAACAAAAAACGTCCGTCAGTATGGCTGATATTTAAGTTATTAGAATTTATAAATAAGAAATTTCCAATTTTAACAATATTATTACAAGTACTCATTTTTTTTTATGAACCTATTTTAATTGATAGATTGAAAGAACATAATTTTACATTGTGCTAAATAAGTTAATACAATTAATGTAGAAACTAGAAATAAATAAATATATATACGTATTAACAATAAATAAATACTAAATACCTCAAATGTTGATTAATTCACAATATCCAAACCGTAATGATTGATGGTGATTACTGATAAGAGTACTATACAAAAACACTTTTTATGAAAAGTAATAATTAATGAATTGTTAGTTCACTCATTGAAACGTTAATTATTTTAGTTGAATTTTGAATAAACAAAAACTATTTTCCGGTTTAGGCATAAACTCGGATTTTTGGTTTTTTAGCAATAAAAATATAGAATTTTTCTCAGCAACAATTCATCACCGACTGACCGACAAACACAGATGACCCATCTATATTTCAGTGCCACCAACACAATGTAATTAGGACTTCTTCCATGAACTTTAATATTATTCCACGTTATTACAAACAAAATATATTATGGAAAAATTTGGAACTACTTTAAGAATAGCAAAATGTATATAATTATAATATTCAACTTGGGAGTTGGGAATGACTCTGTAAACAAATCAAATAAAACATAATTTTTTTATTATACATCTATATATTAGTATTATAATACACAAATACAGTACAGTATTATAATATGGTACCTACATATAATTATATAAATTTAGGGCAGATGACTTGTAGCATTTGCATATTTGTTTTACACAATCACAAAAATAGCAGAGTAAGAAATAAATACGATGTAGTGCGTTACTTTACGCTAAAAATTTAGTTTTATAATTTTATTCTGCAATTATCTGCATATAAATGCATATTTTAAGGTTTCTTTTGGTTTTTAGGGCATATTTCTTTCATTTTAAACATTATGAATTATGATACATAATATAATTAATTAGGGAATAATTTGATATAATTAGGTAATAGTACAAGATCAAGTAATTTATAAATACTAACATTGATTATACATACTATACATACTAGGTATGTAATATGTATAATCAATGATACTAACAACTACAATCAATGTTTTCTTATTATTTTTGTTGGAGTTTTTTTTATTTTTCTGTCATCACTGTTTGCGGCAATAAAACTGCTTTAATTTTCTTCAACAATATATCTTGTTTGATGAGATAGTGAATCTAGTTGCCAAATTCCCAATAGTTTTCAAAAACACAGGGTAAAACAAAATTTAAATTAAGAAAAACCGGGAATTATTATTTATTACACAAAATTGGTTTTTGACAAAATCGATTTAGGTTTTTGTTGTAACTCTAAATAATATACATGCAATTTCAACTGGTTATTTACATTAGAATTTTCTATACTCGATAAAACTTTTGAAATATTTTGATTCGTTTGAGCTGTTTACGGACATTTCAGTTTTCATTTTTTTTAGTTTCTTATTTCTATGAATTTCAATAAAATTTTATTTATTGGGTAAAAAAGTTTGAAAATTTAATACAAGGCTCTTACTATATTGTTACAATGACATTTGAAAAATATAAATAATCCAGTCACAATTTTTTTATAAGCATTTTTTTTTTTAAATCACGATTATAACTTTATCAATAGATGACAACTGGTAAGGGAAACCACGATTGAAAATAATTGTTAAAGCGGCAGTTATAGGTACGATCCTGTCTCGTGTAGTCGTGTGGGACCCGCTTAAGACACCCAAAACTTTTCAATGCTCACAATTTTGTACACAAACGACTCTCCACCTGCTAAGGTTAAGGTTTCTACAAGATATTTGTATACTCCATCCTGATGACAAGACTTTTTGAAAACAAATGTGCGTAATATTCAAAAGGTGGTAATAACTCAATATTTTTCTTTTTTGGTACCAATTTTGTTTAGCAATGTCCCCAGCCTACTGAAAAATACATGTTGTATAGAGTATTTTTTTCCAGAAAGCAACATGCCAAAGGAGTGCTATAGCACCCCCCCCCCCCCCCTCTGGCTCTGTGCCATATATATTTGATGTATGGGCTTTGGCCAGTATATGGTAAAATTTTTTATTTCTCTGTGTTTAATATTAGGTGTAACTCCGCCGTGTACAATAGGTGCTAATATTTCTATGGATGTCAATGAGTGAGGACTGAGGAATAGGTGCGTATTTCGGCCATAGGATTATTAACTGTTTCACGAGCTACTTTGTCAGCTTTCTCACAGCCATATATTCTACAATGGCCTGGTGTCCATATAAACTGTACCTATGTTCTTGTTGGCTTTTTCAATGATGTTGCTTATTTTAATTGTTAGGGTGCTTGAGTACAAGTTATACTTCAGATTTTTAAGAGCGCTGAGCGAATCTGTACAAATGTTAATGGTCCAATCAGGCAGTTGGATGGCTAAGTGAATTCCCTCGACTCTCGAGGAGTGCAAAGTATTCCGCATTTCTGCTGTATGCTGTTATGGTCTGGTAGTTTGTACGATAAGGATTGGTCGCTATATGATAGCAGATAGCGATGGCAACACCTGAGTTTGTTTGGGAAGCGTTTGTATAAATTTGTGGGTTGGACGGAGAAGAGTCCATGATATCATTGAATACATTTTTATTTATGTATAGTATTTAACGTTTGTTTTTTTGTATAATCTACTATAGACTGGTGTCTACAAAAATGGTTGTAATTTAAAAACGAATAACAGTAGATACATGAACATTTCACTAAATGTTTATATTTTCATTATACACCATACAATTTTAAAAATATTTTAACTTGTTTGACATAATTTACAATTTTCTATTTTTTAGTTCATTTTTTCTAATAATTTTATTCGTTGGGTCAAAATACTTGAAAATGTAATACAAAGCTTCTAAAATATCTAAAATATTGTTACAATAGGCAATAGCAGTTGAAAAATATTAAAAATACATAGGCACGTTTTTATTTTATAAGTATTTAACGGTGGCGTAGCCAGGGAAGGGGGGCCTGAAATGTTAAGAAAATTTAAAAATTATTTTAATGATCTATGATAGTCGCTCAAAAAATCTTAAATTGTATTTAAAATATTTAAAAATTTACTATTTACGGTTTACAGCTATTTATCTGTGCTAATACGTATTTAATGTGTAAAAGTGTAAAAGTTCATCTAAAAAGATATATAAGCACAGTTTTTTAGATTCTGAGCGAAGCGATGAATGTATTGATTTTACAATGATGTGTTTTTTTTTTTATTTTTTTTTTTGCGTCTGTCATCACCGTTTAGGACATTAAAAGTGCTTGGATTTTCTTCAACAGTAACTTTTCTGATAAGAAAGTGAATCTAGTTGGTACTTTGGGGGGTCAAAAGTAACCATTATAAATTTCCCAGTTGTTTTCAATAGCGACGTGAAAAACAAAAGAAAAATTAAGGAAAAACGGGAATTTTTACGCAAAATCTGTTGTCGAGAAAATCGATTTTGGTTTTTGGTGCAACTCTAAAACAAATGACCATATGTACATGACATTTTGACTGAATGTTTATATTAACATTTTCTATACTCCATAACATTTTCCAAATATTTTGACTTATTTTGAGCTGTTTACGGACATTTTCAGTTTCCATTTTTTTTTAGTTTTTTTTCTATAAATATCAATACAATTTTATTTGTTGGGTAAAAAAGTTTGAAAATTTAATACAAGGCCCCTACTATATTGTTACAATGACATTTGAAAAATATTAAAAATCTTTAGTCACAATTTTTATTTATAAGCATTTAAAGTTCAAATATTGACAAAATACGAAAAAATTATACGAAAATTAGAAAATTATTTTGAGTTGAGAATTCATAATAATTTTTCTTTTTCAATCTAAGATTTGAAAATGTAATACAAGATTATCCATAAGTTTGTCTACCTTTATCAAAAAAAAAATGTCTGCGAGCAAGTCAAATTAAATTTTTATTATTATTACAACATTTGATATACACTCGATTTCTCGTGAAACGATTTTCTTATTTTGTTGTAATTAAAAAACTTAAGACTGTAGATACTTGAACATTTCACTGAATGTTTATATTAGCATTTTTTATACACGATAAAATTTGAAAATATTTTGACTCTTTTTGAGCTGTTTACGGACATTGTCAGTTTTAAATTGTTTTAGTTTTTTTTCTATAAATATCAATAAAGTTTTATTTGTTAATTAGAAAATCGCGAAAATTTAATGCAAGGCTCCTGATTTATTGTTACAATAGCAGTTAAAAAATATTAAAAATACATAGACACATTTTTTTTTATAAGCATTTAAAGTTCAAATTTTGACAAAATTTTTCAAATTTCAAATTTAATATTTTGCAGTTAAAAATTTATAAAATGTTCAACTTTTGTAGCTAAGGATTAAAATTTAAAACAAGGTTCCGCGTAAATAGGTAAATATATAAATTACTTTATTCACAATAATATCATCAAATATACTTAGTAATATCATAGGCTGACTGACTGTTTTCGCTAATCGCTCAGAATCGTTTTTCTTATACAATGATATTATATTTTAACACCATCCATTACAGTGACCCACTTGTAACCTACAGTAGAGCGACATCCACTTACACGCCATTTATACAGTTATTTTGAGTTCATATTTAGACGAAATTACATATTAAATAACCATGAATAACGATATTAATTATTTTTTTGTAATTTTATAATATTAATTCAACTTACCTGCTACCGTATTAATAGTAAGTAATAACAATATAAATATATAAATATAAATAAACCTTGAAATATGCAAAATAAAACTTTGTATTTGAATTTGTATAGTTGTAAATCAAATTTGTAGCTGATATTGTTTGGTCCATTCAGTAAAAATATAAAAATGCATAAGCTTTCGGGCCTTATATATTAATTATTATATTATGTATATAGGTACCAATGGTACCATACAATTTTTATACCTATGTAAGTATGATTCAGTATTTGCTATCTATTTTTATTGCGTAATTATTAACAAAACAAATTAATATATAGGTACCTACTTAACTTAACTCACAAGTTACAACAAAAAACACAATAGAAAATGTATAAAACTGTTAATCATGGATGACAATATGGTATAAAATAAGCCAATAATACAGACATAGACGCACATTTTATAAATCTTTATCGATGGTCGCGGATGGTGACGAGTTGTTTACTGGCGCGTTTTTACTTCGTCTATACGGGGGCACACGCAGTTATATGCGGCATAATGTATATACTATTTACTATATACTAATATAATATAAAATAGTAAATACTATGTAATGTACTAATATTATATAATATTATATACGGTATTCTGGTATGGCGGTATCCGTCGGCGTGTATACAATGTACCCGTGAATAAAGAAGTGACCGACCGGCGTCATAATATTATGATAGACATTGATATACAACTTTGAACTTTCGTGATTGTAATTATTTTATTTTATTTACGCCAAACGGCAATTACAAAAATTATATGAACAATAACAGAACAGTAACAATATTACAATAAATAGCTTAAAATTAGAATAGTTTACAAAATGCATTATTAAAATAGTAGTAAACTGTATACAGACAGTTAAAAGGGGCAAATAAATATAAAATAGATTAGATAGCATTATTGGCATAACGAAGCATACGGTGCAGTGGATGGTTATTAGTTATTACCGTAGGAGGTGGAATGAGTGGGAATATGAAAGGGTGTGTGGTGCCTTGAGAGGTAGGATGGGACACGGAAATTAATGGAGGAAAGAAGATCTGGGGCATCTATTGATCCATCTAGTAGGCCTTGAATTAATCGGAGATCAGCATCAGAACGCCGAGAAAAAAGCGTAGGAAGGTTTAATTTTAAAAGCACGGACGAGTAGTCATGCTGGGGATACTCGATTTTGAGTAAGAAAGAGATATAAGATAAAAACCTACTTTGGACTCTTTCAAGTCTTAGCTGGTCTTTTGCTAGATAGGGGTGCCAAACTATCATATCTACCATATTCTAGAATAGGGCGCACAAGATATAGGTAAAGTGTACGCAGACAACGGACAGAGCTAAACATTTTAGTATTTCG
Source organism: Metopolophium dirhodum (assembly GCF_019925205.1). NCBI lineage: Eukaryota > Metazoa > Arthropoda > Insecta > Hemiptera > Aphididae > Metopolophium > Metopolophium dirhodum. The sequence continues at coordinate 23,349,990 of NC_083567.1, forward strand.
CTTTATAAAACCCAAGACTTTCAGTTCTTTACAGGTGGTAACTTTAATATGGTGGCTGAAATCGAGAGATGGGCTGAAATGTATACCTAGGTGTTTAATAGTAAAAACATGCTTGTGAAGGGAGCCATTGATATAGTTAGAGTAAAGTGCTGGGTTGTAACATCTAGAAAATGTCATAATATGACATTTGGCTAAGTTCAAACTCAGATTAAGACGTTGAGCCCACAGAGCGAATTCATCCAGTTGATGTTGCAGTGTCAAGAAACAAGAGATATAATTACAATTCAAATAAATTTTGATATCATCAGCAAAGAGCAGGAATTTAGCCTTGGTGATCGACTTACTAATTGAATTAATGAATAAGATAAAGAGTAAAGGACTTAGATGGCCTCCTTGTGGGACACCAGAAGGTATGTTAACTAAGGACGACTTACAATTATTGACCTTTGCAAATTGATATCTGTTGGAGAGGTAAGAACGCAACCATGAGAGAAGAGGATCACCGATACCCAGAGTGTCCAATTCATTAATAAGAAGGTCATGGTCAACCGTGTCAAATACTTTTTTGAAGTCAGTAAAGACAACATCAACTTGACCACCCTTCTCGATGTTATCAAGCAAGTAGGTAGTGAAAGCAACACTGCTGGTGACTGTAGACAGGTCTGAAACCATGCTGCTCATCTATAATTATGTGATTTAGACTTCTTTTAATATTAGAATAGACTCAAAGGACTCAAAGGACTCAACGAGTTTGGCTAAATGTGGAATAATCGATATTGGCTTATAATTTGTAATATCAGATGGGTCACCTGCCTTGAGAACTGGTGTCACTGAACAAACTTTCCAAATAGTTGGAAATATGCCTTCAGATAAGGAGCGCCTAAATAATAGAAAAACAGGGTTTGTGATAGAGTGACAAGAGTTGTATAAGCAGCGAGCCAATATGCCAATATGATTATTGTCAAAACAGTAAAATTTAGGACAACAAAATGTTTAAAATAATCTAGTTATTATGAAATATTATAAAAAAAAAAACTATAACATTAAATTTATGTTATGAACAATGTAATCCGAGATAATTTTGGAAGGATGAACACTTTAACTTAAACCTCCCCGCTCAAGTATGTGGCCTTGGTCGTATGTAGCCACACAAATGTATAACAAAGACATCTATCAAGGGTAAAATCCCATTTGTACACCTAAAATATTTTTGAGTTTTGATAATATATATTAAAAAATTGATTTAATATTTAAAATGTTATAATTTAAAAATTCATTTTCTCATGCTCACTATTGACATAACAGACTGCAATAACTGAAAGATAAATTAGTATAGCTATAATTCTAATGAATAGGGTATTGTAATATATTCTAGGTACATTTCAAAATCAACTAAACATTACAGGCAATTTGTTTATTATATAGGTATTTATAATAATATACAAAAACATATTTTATTTATATACCAAACAAAGGCCTACAAATAATACACCACTTTTAGATTATAAAAAAAAAAATAATAATAATATTTAATAATAATACTTATTTTATATAACAACAAAAAATAATAATAATATAATATAGAACTCAATTTTAACAGCATGAAATACAATACAATGGATACAATAAATGGTTTTGAAAATATAAATCAAAATTTCTCCTAAAGTTGTTATAATAAATGTGGTTTGTCTATCTAAAAGTAACAAACAAACATTGTACATAACCATTACACTGATAATCGCATAAAAACATTCATCATTTATTTGGTTTTTAGGAAATAAAATAACATAAAGTATAGTTCAAGATAAATAAATACACTTTAGAATAATTTTTAAAAAAAAATGGTAGGCTATTGAAACGTAAACAAATATATAGGTAGTAATATAAAAGCCATGTGAAATGTTTGGTTACAACATAATAATATACTAACATCGGTTGAAGGCAAAATAAAGGGTAATTGTTACTAAAATACTATAAATTCTGTTATGTTTTAAATAAATCTGAAGATAGTTATATAATTATAATATGTTTAGCACCTATATATTTTGAAAAAAAATTGTTTAAGAGTTTTAAACTTCTATTTTTTTAAATAATTTAAATTATAATTAATAATTTTTGACAGCAAAAAAATTATATGAAGTTTTGTAACATACAGTTAATAATTTTGTTAATTTACCATGTGTCTGATGGGCTATTATTTGATGCAGGACTTTTTCTTTCTGCACCTGGAGCTGGGCTAATACCAAATAATCCACCAACTGGACACCTTTTATTCAATTCTACACGCATAAATAAAATAAATAAAACCCTTTAATAATATACGTTACAAATTAAATTATTAATAGTTATACAATAATATATTATGTACAATGTGTTTTTTGTGTTACCTAACACAATCTATAAAAATATTAAATAACCAACCCGGGATGTTATTGTCATTTAAAAAAAAGGTGGGTAAGTGGATGTTGCTCTGCTGTACAGTAGATTACAAATGGGTCACTGTAAAGGATGGTGTTAAATTTGAATTCAATGATATAATATCATTGTATAATAAAAACGATTCTGAGCGAAAACGATCAGTCAGCCTATGATATTACTATAAGTATAATATAATATATTTTATGATGTTAAGGTGAATAAAGTAATTTATATATAACCTATTTACGTGGAATCTTGTTTTAAATTTTCAATCCTTTTTACCTTAATTTTATCGTGTATAGAAAATGCTAATATAAACATTCAGTGAAATTTTAAAGTATCTACAGTCATTTATTTTTTAATTATAATAAAATAAGAAAATTGTTACATGAGATATCAAGTGAATATCAAATGTTGTAAAAAGATAAATTTCAAACGCTCATAAAATTTAATTTAACTTTCTTGTTGACAATTTTGACAAATTTATGAGGAATCTTGTATTACATTTTAAAATCTTAGATTTAAAAAGAAAATTTTTTATGAATTTCTAACTTAAAATAATTTGCAAATTTTTGTAATTTTTACATATTTTGTCAATATTTGAACTTTAAATGCTTATAAAAAAATATACTAGGGGCCTTCTATTAATATTTCAAGCTTTTTTGACCAACAAATAAAATTTTATAGATATTTATAGAAAAAAAAAACTAAAAAAATAGAAGCTGAAAATGTCCGTAAAAAGCTCAAAATATTTATAAAGTGTTATGGTTCATAGAAAATACAAATATAAACAATCAGTGAAAATGTCATGTATTATGTTCATTTGTTTTAGAGTTACACCAAAATCGATTTTTTCGAAAACAAATTTAGCGTAAAAATTCCCGTTTTTCTTTAATTTTTCTTTTGTTTTTCACGGCGCTTTTGAAAACTACTGGGAAATTTTTATTTTTGATCCCCCAAAGTACTAGCTAGATTCACATTCCTACCAAAAAAGATACTGTCGAAGAAAATCCAAGCATTTTTGATGTCCTAAAATGTGATGACAGTCACAAAAAAAAAAAATAAAAAAAACACACACATCATTGTAAAATGAATACATTCATCGCTCCACTCAGAATCAAAAATAGTTCAATTTCCATTGCCCACAGTTGAAATTATTTAATAGGTTCACAATATTTGTAAGACGGTATATTATCTATACACTTGTATTCCTAAGTTACTGGGTTATCCCATAACAACTTTAGCTTTAATTAATCGTTACATTTTAATATACTTCTTTAAATTTTAGTTCCAAAAATAATTTCTATAAATACTATAATAAAATAAAAAATTATATTATATTAAATATTTTCTGGGTAAAAGTTAAATTTGAAAAAAGTTAAATAAGTTGAATTATTAAAGTATGAAGTATAAAAATATTGGGTATTATAATATTATAATTATACATTACGAACTTCAACAAATTATCCTGAAACGTATAATATTATGCAACATCTTATGAAAAGATTTATTTTGTACTATTGTCTGGGATTTCTGAAAATATTCAAATATTGTCCAACAATTATTTGGTAAGATTACAATATAAATATTTTACAATTTATATTATGTAAACATTCTATAAGTCATATTTTTATGATAAATTTAGAAATTAAAAATATTGTAAAGCAGTGGCGTAATTTCCGGGGGGGGCAAGAGGGGGCACCTGCCCCCCCAGAAATGTTTGTGAAGGCAAAAAGTATCATTTTGCTTCTCCAAATAATCCACATTTAAAAAGTATTCTTAATAAGACTGTTAACATATTATTATAGTATTAAAATATTTGTTTCCTCAAATTACTTTATAAAAGTTTATATTTATTTTAGGTTTCTCTTGTTGAATAATATTATGTGACTATTATTATCCGTGATTCGTGAACACGTTATTATCTTAAAATTGCGATTATGACTGCAGGAACGGCCGAACGGGAGGTTAATTTTTTTACCCCCCCTAGATTTTTGTAACTGTTGTAAAGCAAATAATGTTTTTGCAATTGAAGGTTTTAATATATTATAAGAAAAATATAGTATCTCACCTGCTATAGATAACAATATTTTTCTTCGAGCTCCTAAGGCTGTAACACCAATTTCACGTAGGTCACTTTCTGTCAATGTCTTGAAAGTAGTCCAATCAATTTCATGGGATTTAAATAAATCTAGAGTACATAAAAACATTATACCATATTATTATAGTATGATACTATATTGAATTGAATAACTAACTTACTTATATATTTATCTAAGCCAAGAATTGCCAAATGAGATGGTAAATCAGCAAATGAAGAAGATGTGATTTTAGACACAGTCGATGTAGGCGTGGAGTCAAGATGATTACTCATTTCCATCGATGCCAGTTCAGATATATCATTATTTATTTCAGGTGTAGAGTTACTCCATATATTTAGCTCATTCTATAAATATAAAAATAATAATATTATTAAATAATAAAAGAGTTTAGATAGTTAAAAATAAATTTACATCTCGTTGTCCTTTTAAAATAGCTGATGGACTTGATTGACTAAAACCATAACCAGACCATACAGATGTTGGAACTCTTATTTCTGATCGATTTGGTTTACTTTGAGACACTATTAAATATATACAATGCAAATTACATAACAATTTTTTTAAATTTGACTTTAAATGTACCTTGTGTTGCAGCAACCCTTAAATTATGGTAATCATAAGTTATCGGCTGTCTTCGAAAACCAGGCGCACGGTTCTCAAAGATTTCTAAATCTAATAAAGAAAATCATTTATTTACTTGAAAAGTTCTGTACATTATTAGTTAAGAGTTAAGATTTGTTAATATTTAAATAGTTTTTGTTAAATTAAAAAATAACATAAGGTACCTAATTCATTACATGATGACAACAAACTTTGATTTGGAGAAGTATTTGAGTCTTGAATATAATTAAATGCTAAAAAAATGGTAAAATTAAATTGCATTATTTAAAATATCTATAATAGCGGTTCTCAAACTGTCGGATGCAGAAGACTACATATTGATTTGCGAAATATAGATTAAGTAAGAAAGTAATATATTCCAGATAATATTGAAACAAATATATTGAAATTTTGAATATAATAGTTTTATCTTTGGTTATTAGTTGTATTATTATGAATGTTCCAAAATACACAGAGGTTTGCAAAAAAAAAAGTTTGAGAGCCTCTGGTTTTATATAGTAGTATAATATGATGATTTACTTGATTTTCCAATGTGATTATTATTAGTTGATAAATTGTCCATTTTTATATCGTTAGCCAACTGTTGTATTCTTGGGCCCAAAACGTTAATTTGAGAAATATTTCCATGGTTGCTTACCAAAGGTAAATTAATTACACTATTTTGACATGATGGAGAAATTGATCCAGGGAAGTTCGTGAAATTATTAAACCCGCCTAAATTGTTAAAAGATTTATTTGAATATCGATTTCCACTGAAAAATTCTCCATTGGAAACTATAAATGATGGATTTTCATTTGACACATTATATGTATTTGGTATACTTGGTGTTATTATTTCTCCAGTACCACCCAGTAAACACTTTCTACCCTCATAAATGTTACCTATAAAAAATTAAAAAGTATATTATGCGTTGTACAATATTTAAAATGATGAGTAAACAAATTATTAAAACTACTTCACTTGGTTACAAAATAAATTATCATTATTTTAAATAACTTCCAATTAGTTATGAATTATTTCATAAATAATTAATAAACACATTAAAAATAAATAAATATTTTTCTACTTTAAACTTACCTACAGATCTTTCAAACCCTTTTATTGAAACAGTGTATATATTTTGACTAGCTTTATGTCGAAGCGATATATATATGTCTAAACGTTGCATCACACTGTCAATTTGTTCGTGGGTTAATACCATTTCGTCTTGCGGAATGTCAAACATAAGAAGCAATGGTAATGATCCCTAAAAATAAAAAGTTCCATATTATAAATATTTTAATATTTTAATTTAGCAAAATATGAATAAAATATTACAATAAGCATTTGACGGGCTGCGTAGACATTATGTATATGCCCAGTGATGGTTACACTGCTTTTTTTAATGGAAGGAATATTTGGGTCCTTAGCATCCGGAAACAATATTTGAGCTCCAGTTCGACGAGTGATAGCTCTAAGTGTTTCATTGCCTGGCCCCATTACTATTTTATGATGTTGAGGAGATATTTCCATAACCATAAGTATTAAAACTTGATTCTAAAATTGTAACAATATTATTATTTTATATAAATTTTATTCATATATTTTTCATTGACAAATTAGTAAACATAATAGTTAATTAATATTTAAAAGTATACTGAAATTATTTAATTTAAACATACTTTAGTGCCACTTTTCAATTTTTTTAAATATAAAACTTGAACTACTTTAACTACATTTTAATTAAGTATTCAACTATCTATGGCTTTAATATGAAGGAGTAATTTATAAAATAAATATTTGTTAAGCCATTAAAATTTTTTGTATATAATCAAAAAATGTAACAATAAAACAAATAATAAAAATTACCCTATTTTTAAACTTATTAAACGGCATTAAAAAATCATCTAATATTATACCACTTTATAAATTTTATCAGCTAAAGTGAGACATTTTTTATTCTAGCATTAATAATATTTATACGTATTAATTTATCATTCAAATAGAATTAAACATAATTATATTCTAATAAGTAATAATTTGTTCTCAATTAACATAACATTTAATATCTTACTGCAAGGTTTCCACACATATGAGTTATAAGTTGCATAGTAGCTTCTTTCACTCTCACGACATCCCATTCGTGGCCCTTAACCATAACCATAGTCGAATGAAGCTTTGGTCTAGTACGAAACATAACATGGACATTAAAATTGTCTTGAATAGAGCCAATGTATGGGAATTGACTAGATGGATCTTGATAATTTTGAACGGTCCCAATGTTTGGCCAGTCAAAACAAAATATCAACGGAGTCAATTCCTAAAATCAAAAATGATTCATTTAATATTTTTGTTAAACAGATAACACCCTTGCTCCTTTCCTATAGCAAAATTTTCTTAATTCCCGTCATTTTCCTACATTTTTAAATTGATACTTCAATTCAAAATACTTATCAAGTTGCCCTAACAAACACAGTTCACAAATATATTTCTGTTTTCCTTGTTACCAGTATTACCTACATTGTTTACTAGAGAAAATGTCCAAGATTCAATTCATGATTCTTTCATAGTTTCATAGTTATATATTTAAATAATAATTGTTATTCAAAAATCAAAAGTTTATAATATAATGGAAATTATAATGTATAACTTAGTACTTACTCGAACACGAGCTCTAGCCCGTTCTACAGCACCACAATTGCCAGCAATAGAAACTTGATTACTTTTTTCTAACAAACTTGTTCTGTTTGAATCTGGAAAGTGTATATGACAACCAGTGTTTTCCATCACTTGTTTAATGGTCAGACCTCCACGACCGATAATATGTGAGTGATCAGTGTAACTAAGATCCAGCTTCATTGTCACGCGATTGCTCTAGATATAATATAATATGATTATTTTTGAGTAATTAAATATATTGTTCAGGGTAAAAGAAAATATTCTCACTCGATCATCCAATACACTCATCACTTGCATTTTAGCCGCCTTAACATCTTCTGGGAGTCCTGCGATTCGAACATGTGGGTCTATAGAATACATTTAAAAGTTCAGAATATTATACATTTAGTAATACATACAAGTTTTTAAATATTAAATGTATATAATAATATAAGGTGATTATTGTAGTTAATAAAAAGAACATTTATGACTTTTTTTTCTCACTCGGTGAATCAGAAATAGAGCATATTGCCATTACATGTAATATTACTATTATATATATATGTATAATTTGTTTTTTATATTTAAGCTATTTAATTGTTCTATCAACATATTACACAAATAAACCAGAAATGTGCAAATTATTTTTAATAAATTGAAAAAAGTAAACATTTAAAAATGAATCCATAGTAAATACTAAATTATTTGTACCTAGTAATAATTTTTAAAAATACAAATTTTTGATAAAAAATGTTTTTTCAATTTATTAAAAATAATTTGCACATTTCTGGTTTAATTGCGTATGTTAGTTTAAAAGATAATTAATTAATTATCTTTTAAATAAAAAAAAGTTACATCAAAATGTTGAAAAGTTTTCAAGATATATAACAAATGCGTGATAGGTTTGGTTTTGATAAAATAAAAGTTAATTGAACATAACTTAAAAAAATAAAAAAGTTAGACCCACTCTTTAAAGGCTATTTTTTCATCATTTTTGGTATACTTTCATATGACGTCGGCCAGTCACTTCCCCCGGAACATATTGTATATAAATATTAAGTAAATTTACATACATAATATTTCCCATCCGTTATAAATCAATTTTTAATAGATAATTATTAAACTATTAAAATAGTTGCTCCTGTAGGAGCTATGAAATGCAAGTGTCAAAATTATTATCTGCCTAGTATCTACATAAATTGTACAACATACCTTGAGTTTTATGAGCCTTATACTCAGTATTTAAAATTTCTATCCATAAAGTATCATCCTTAGTTGACCAAAAGAAAGTCTGTTGCGGTCGATAATTTAAAAACTTAAAAGCCTCTTTATTCCGTCTTAGATCAGTCAGCAATTGAAATAAACGAGATGTATTTATCATTGTATAAGTAATAATAAATATCATCAATAACAAATAATAAAATAAAATTTGATGTAAATAGAATTAACGTATAAATCATTTAAGACGAGAAACCTAAAGTAACGCAAGTATTCGACATGAGTGTGTCTTGTACACAGTGTACACTAGTGTCTACTTGTTTATGTAAAGAATAAAGATAACTACCTACATTTTTTAACGACATATTTAGTATTTTAGTCGTCGGTCGATCTAACTAACTTTTGAAAAGTAGGGATATAATCTTGTGAGTGTGATATTTATAGTAAATTGAATTGATACGGCTGTCGGGTTGTAGCTATCGGAAAAAACATTATCAATCATCATTCCAATATTTATAATTATATTAATACCAATATTAATTCATTCTCCCCTTTATTTCTTTATCAGAATTATCAAAAACGACAAAAACTGAAACACTTAATCGAAAGTAGTAAAATTTTTCTTCAAATTTTAGAAAAAGTCCCGAGCTCGAGCTTAGATAATAGCCATGTGGCACAATAATGTAGGTATGGACTAGGTATAGTTTTAAATACATAATAAGGTACACTTACTAAATAGTAAATCATTTTTTTCTAGATTTTTATAAATACACTAAAAATTAGATAATATTAAGTTTATTTATACGTTTTAACTGTTTTAAGTAGGAATAATCAAATTTTACACCCACAATTTTCTTTTAAAACGGTTAGTTATACTTCGTGTCATCGTATAAAAGTATAATCTTTCTCTCTCTCTCTCCATCTCGAAATTCGAACGTATTTAAATATAAGAATAATTAGGGAACAAGCTACATATTATACGATTTCACCAAACTATTGTTGTTTAAGTTGTTAAGCTTATATGAAATTATTAAATCGCAGAATAGAATTGATAATTCATATAATGTAAATGGAGGTTATTTATAAACACTCATTACCTCAAAAAAAATATATATTAACGTTGTTTAAGTATTTTTAATTCTGAGTAGAGCTGGACCCATAAATGTATTGGTTTTCACAATGATGTGTGCTTAAAATAATCGAGGAAAACAAAGTCAGAAAAACAAAAATATATTTTGCGCTAAACCAGTTTTTGAGAAAATCGATTTTATTTTAGATTCTGAGCGGAGCAATTCAATTCAAGAGAAGTAATTTTTCGAAATTCTCAATTTGGGAAATTGGGTTATTTTTATATATAGATCTGTTGTCTATAATTGGACTAAAAATACAAACATTAAACGCATATAAAAATAATTGTTTGAGCCCATATTTATGTAACTTTAAATATTGATAAAGAACACATTCTAATATGGTGAAAGGACATTTTATTGAATTTGAAACGATTCAAATTATAAACTGAACTGGACTTTGAACATAGTATAATGTATTGTTTAGTTCTAAAATCTATTAATATGGAAACATTTTCATTTGAACTTCTGAGACTTGAGTATGTGCGTACGGTTCAAAATTACAATTCGTAATTAACTCTAATATGAATTACACAATGATTTAAGGTAGTAGTTCAAAAAAATATGTTAACAAAAAATTCAATAAAAAAGTAAAATATTGTACGTTGAGACAAATGAGGAGCCCTCGTGGATCTGTTTGCCCCCCAAATATTATAAAGCATCACCACCTATATAGTTGTCTACAAATATCAAAATATCACAAATTACACCGCATTTTTTACAAACTGAAGTATAAATTTGACAAAATTGGATACTTATTTAAACGAAAAATAACGATATTTTTTTAGTTCTTATCAAACTTTGTCGATAAAAAAATGTGTGCTTTGTCAGAAAGTTTTAAAATTTAATACAAGCTTCCTCGTTAATTTTTAAAACTAGATTTAAAAATTAGATTAAATCTACAATAATTTTTTATGAAAGTTTGAAGTAAGAATTTTGACGCTATTAGCCAAAATCGGAAAAAATTACAAATTATTTTATAGTTTAAAATTCATAAAATGTTTAATATTCTCATAGTTAGGCTAAAACAGAATACAATATTCCATATAAATTGAATTTAAACATAGAGACATAGAATAACGGTTTACCTCCAAATGGTATTGATATTTTATTATAATAAATTCTAATTAGAATATTTTTAATAGTATCTTTCGTAGAAACTTGAACATTTTCACTGTTACTTGAACTATTATTTAAATACTAACTATTCAATAAATGAACTTTCGTCTTTCATCATATTTAGACTAAATTTAAGCTATTTATAGCCTTATAGACATTAGAAATGTTCGTTTTTTATTAGTATAGATTAAGGCTTGGTGAATAAGCTGGAAAATGTAATACAAGATCCCACATAAATTGTTCTTGTAGTAATTTAAAAGTATTAAAAATGCATTGGCACGATTTCAGATTTTAAGCGGAGTGATGAATGTATTGACTTTACAATGTGTGTTTTTTTGTGTGTGTGCGTAGACGATGAGAAGTTGAAATAATGCTTTGATTTTCAACTTCAGTATCTTGTTCGATGGTAAAGTGAAACTAGTTGATGCATTTGGGAGGTCAACATTTAAAATTACCAGCAGTTTTCAAAATCATCGGTTACAACAACAACAAAAATTATGGATAAACGGGAATTCGACAAAATCGGTTTTGGTTTTTGGTGTAATTCTAAAACATATGATTGTACGTAGATACATACAATTTTCACTGAATGTTTATATTAGCATTTTCTATATAGGTACCATAAAATTTCAAAATATTTTGACTTGCTTTGAGCAAACAAAAATGTCGTATCTACCTGAAAGTCAAATTAAATTTTTATGAACATTTAAAGTTTAAATTTTTACAAGAATGGATTCTTATATAGCGATTTACTTATTTTGCTGTAATTCAAAAAAACATAACTGTAAATACATAACAATTTCACTGAATGTTTATATTTTAATTTTCTATACACTATAAAACAAGGTTCCAAGTAAATAGGTAAATTACTCTATTCACAATAATATCATCAATAATATACTTATATACTTAGTAATAGCATAGGCTGACTGGCCGTCTTCGTTTAGAATCATTTTTATATTATATCATCAAATTCAAATTTAACACCATCCATTACAGTGACCCACTATTGTAACCTACTGGACAGCAGAACGACACCCACTTGCCCACCTTTTTTATATATGCAATTTTGACAAAATTCCGTCAAATTCACGAACATTTTAAAATTATTATATTGTTAAAAATGGATAAAATTTACAATTTGTTGAGCTTATAATTAGTTATACATGTAATACAATATCCATCATAAGTTTGGTTCATATTGAAATTTAAAAATATAAAAAATACATTGATACATTTTTTTATAAATACCTATGTGAAGTTTAAAATTGCACAAAATTGGATATTTAAAATATCGATTTATCAATTGTCATCAACAAACCGTTTTAGTTATTTTGTTGTAATACCAAAAATATTAATACTTAGTAGTCACTTGAAGCATTTTGCCACTACGTATAATATTATGATTAATTCAAAATATTTAATGAATTATGTCTAATTGTAATTTGTAAGCTATTTACCTATACTAGAAGCCTATTCACGACGTTTGCTGTATACTTCGGTATTGATTTAGAAGCTAATTAGTGTTAACTATAAGGTAATAAATAATAATAAATTTAATATTATAATAACTATTATATAAATTTAATATTATAATAACTATTATATAAATTATATAATATAATATATGGGATGTTTTTGGCAAAAATTAGTTTCTTGACTGTATTACTTAGGTATACTAATGGAAAAATAAATTACTAATAAGTAATAACAATAATATCCTTGGTAATATTCTGAAGCAGAATATTTTTCTGAGAATTTTTATTTATAACAATTATTTTAGTATCTATTTAAAGTTTAGATGAGAGGACTAGATCTTATACCCCGCAAAATAAACTATAGTATATTATTATTTATTATCTATTATAGATATTAGATATAGATTAGATACCAACCTTTTTTTGATTTTGCTCCAATTTTCAGTCTAGTTGGCCACAAAATGAGTGTTCTTGTATCAGTCATTACCTTAAAAATATGTAAACTTTTATGTTATGTCAACTTTACATTATCACAATGTATAAATAGGTAATCAATATGTTCATAAAAATAAAAATTTGTTAAAAAAAATTACTTTTTGAAAAAAGTTGACTGCTGTTAATCCGTCCTCACCATCACCTAAAAAATACATGGTTTATACAAATTAGATATTTATTAGATGTTTTTAAATTTCTAAATTATGTCCAAGGTATACATTATTTAAGTTTGTAATATATTAAAATAAAAAATCATTTAACAGATACTATAACTATAATCTGTTAATTATTAAAATTTGTAGATAAAATTATAACGTTTAAATAAAATAATTTTAAATATTTAATAAGTAAAAAAATAACTTAAAATTGGTACACTAGTATATAGTAATTTATTATATTTATAATATCTAAATAATAATTATGTTAATAGTTAATGAATATTAACTATGACGTCTAAATGTCGCATCGATATAGGTAGGTTTATTTTAAAACTATATAGGTACCTAATACAATTTGTCTATTTTTCATTCACAAAAAATCATTTTTAAAGCATTTATAAATTATTACAAATAAATAAATAATTCTGACCGTCCTATAAAATAATTTTTTTATTTATTTAATTTATTGTTTTTATAATGTGTTTACAATATTGTATATTATAATGTTACGATTTTGCGTATTTATGGAATCTTAGATAGTGTGAGTCTTCTATAATATGGTATAACTACAAACTACCTATTGGTTAGAAATTGATTTAAAATTTGCATAAGACGCTCGGTGTCACTCATTATAAGACCTCAATAACATGTCGATACCTGAAATATTTTAGACTTATATAATTATATCTATAGAATAACACGATACAACAGTATCTTTTCTTTTAGGAATGTGGATCTAGTTAGTATACTTTAGGGTGGTCAAAAGTAAAAATTCCTAATTAATTTTGAAAGCGCAGGGAAAAAGTAACGACAAATTAAGGAAAAACGGGAATTTTTACGCAAAATCGGTATTCGACAAAATCGATTTTTGTTTTTGGTATAACCGTAGATAAATGAAATTTTCCCGGGTTGTTCTATACACAATGACATTTTCAAAAAATATTGATTTGTTTTTAACTGTTTACGGAAATTTTCAATTTCTATCTTTTTATTTTTTTTTCTATGAATGTCAATAACATATTATTTGTTAGATAAAAAAGCTTCTATGATTTTAAAATGTAATACAAGATTCCTTATAAAGTTACTTTTATCAACAAAAAAAATGTCTATAAGAAAGTCAAATTAAATTTTTATGAGCGTTTGAAGTTCAAATTTTTACAACATTGAGTATTCATTTGATTTCTCATGTAGCGATTTTCTTATTTTGTTTTAATTCAAAAACAAATAACCGTAGACACTTGAGATTTATATCATATTATGTTTATTTTATCAATTTCTATACTTGATAAAATTTTCAAAATGTATTGACTAATTTTGAGCGGTTTGAGGTTAATTTCAAATTTCAATTTTTAATTTTTTTTTTCTATAATAAATATCAATTAAATTTTATTTGTTGAGCCAAAAATCGTCAACATTTAATACAAGGCTCCTGATTTATTGGTTGAAAAATATTAAAAATACATAGGTACAATTTATTTTTATAAGCATTTAGAGTTCGATTTTTGACATAAGAAACATTTGCTTTTTTTGAGTTATGTTTACGATATTTAAATTTTTTTGCTACCTAGTTGTAATAATTTTTAAATTGAAATATTATACATGCTCACAACTTAATTAAAAATTAAAATGTAAAAATCCCAAGAGAAAACCCAAACAATGTCCTTACCTTTTAGTTTGATAATATGACAATTCACTCTAATATAAAAAACTAACAGTACACAATGAAAACTACCTATAGTTAACGAAAATTTGTTACGTTGTACATATTTTGTAAGACGCAGACACAAAAAACGCATGGGTAGCGTCCTCTTAACATTCTTAACATTTTAAATAACTATTTAAATTTAAAACTAGGAAATAGCTTGTTAGTATAGGTATGCACTGTGCATCTTTATTTATTAATCATTAAATTATGTACATGCATATACAAATTAAATTAAATTATTTTGTGTTTATAACATAGCTTAAAATTTGTAAAGTGGGTTTTTCCACAGAATACAACTATTATATAACTTAAATACTTGATCCACATAGAGGTATGTATGCGTGTTATGCTTATGTGTAACGTACTAATACATAATTCAAATTTTAATTTATGTGCACAATGGAGTTATGTAATATAAATATTTATATTTTATTAAAAAATACTTACAGTGCAACATAGCCTCGAGTTTTTTTCTGTCGACTTTGAATCGTTCCTTGGCCAAATCATCGGCTGATTCTAATCCTAAAGAAGTCGCTAATTGATGCATTTCTTCTCGGCTGTCGCTATAACTCCTGCCCGATGTCCCTGTTCCAGAATCCGATATTTCGGACATTGTATCTGAGCTGGCAGCCGAAGTCATCACGATCGAAGACATCGTGGCCATGATGTTCGCTGTGCTGTTGGTCATTGTACACTGCTTGAATAACGACGTTTAACTGTCTATTTGAGTAGAATAACTGGGACGTCCAAAATATATGATATAATATAGAAATCGCATTAGGTTATCTTAAGATAACGACTTCACAGATAATTGAATTTAAACCGTAAGGTAAAGTTACTAAAATAAAATCCATCATAAACTTAATCAATTAATGTAGAGGATATATAATACAATGTGTAGGGGTCTCCAACATTAAATTTCATATCGCAATTTCGAACATTTGATTTAATTATGAGTCCTAATCTATACACTCCTATTTAGACGATTTTTTGGCTTTGAACAATTTCCATACTAATACAAATTAACAGTATAGGTTCCTTAAGAGGATGTCAGCGCACTATTTGTTCCTTCTCTCTCACGCGCAACATATAGACAAACCGCATTTACGCAGAATCATTTTTCTATGTTTTTAAGTAATCTTAGAGTAAAATCACCTATTACAAAAAAGATAGAGAATAATAATTTTGAGGGAATGACATATCGATTTGTCTAAATATTGTCTCAAAACAATTTAAACATAATTTAAATTTACAATATTTTTTGTTTATTTTGAAAGTCGAATACAAAGTCAAATAACAATAAAATATAAAATCGATATGTCATTCCCTCAAAAATTTTATTCTCTATCGTTTTTGTAATTTGGGATTTTACTTTAAGATTACTTAAAAACATAGAAAAATTAATTCTGTGTTAATGCGTTTTGTCTATGTTGCGCGTGGGCCAGGGAGATAAAACAAATAGTGCGCTTACATCCTCTTAACATACAGAACATTTTTAATTATTTCAACAATTTTACTTGGCATTGTACATACAAATTAAAAAACTAATAATGTTTTGACTTTGAATCTTATTAAAGAGACAATTTTTTGTAGGATTGTATTTAGCATTATATAATTTTTTTTATATGGATTGATGTTTATTTAATTAGAAATATTATACTAATAAAATAAATAAATTATAAATTTATTTTTATCAAACAGTTGTTGTTTGTAAATCATTTTTATTTTTTGAATACTTTAAAAAACAGGTCAGGTGCAGGCCCTTTAACTTTAAAAACAATTAAATTACTATGATTTTTTAAACGCGTGTTATATAGGTATTCATGCTGTGGTATACATATAACATTTATTTAAGCCAAGTGGTTTAATATTTATGATTTTTAAAGTATCAAAGTTCTTTGAAGTAATATATACTCATTCATTTAAGAGTAATAATTTTTAAAAAAAATATTTAAATTTTAACAAGTACCCATTTAAGTTTTCATAAAATATTTAAAAAAGTTTAGGTATAATTAAATGTTTTTTTACGACTGTATAAACTTTACTTAAAAAAATAATGAGATTTTAAAAAATGAAAATAATAACTACCTACTACATGACTTAAATATAAATGTTTGTACAGTCAACAATTTTCTAAAAACCAGATTTAGTAATTAACTATTTTGAATTTTTCGAAAAAAAATTTGTCATTTCTTTCTGTTACACTCTGTTTAGGACAAAATATAGGTAGTAGGTAACTACTAAACACATATAAAATAATATATTAATTTCGTATTACAGCAAATTGTCAATAATAGATAATCATTATTATAAATCCAACAACTATCGAGTAAGTTAGTCTATTGGTAAGTAAATTATAATTATAATTTATATTACGATATCGCCATGTAGGTACCTACTATAATTATTATAGTCTATACTCTATAGCGACGTAGTCTATGTACAGAAATCAGTATCAACATCGCCTATCAATCTTAAATTGGACAGATTACAGATAGTTATAATATATCGTCATATGCCATTGTATAGCATTGTATCCATGTAGCTATTAGCCATGTAGGTATATATTTATGTTCATAATATAATAATATATAGGTACTACAAGGTACGCAGACATATTATGAAGTCGCTATAACGTTGTGCCGTGCACTGAATGACCATACCGATAGACCTTTGTGGCTTTGTAGGAATCTATTATATAAATTTTAATATTTTTTAAACAATATAGTAATTATAATTTATATAATAACTATTTACTCCATGTTCGTATATTATGTGTGTAACTATATAAAATAGCCAAGGGGCAGAAATATGTTTGTACACCGATAAAATATATCTCGTACAGCCGTACAGGTAGTCCGAACTCAAAATAATATTATTTTAAAGTTTTAAACTCAATTATTATCTATACTCAATGATATAAGTTTTAGTTTGTAATTTGTAAGGTTTACATAATTTCATAGCTCACGCATATCGAATAGAAATACAAAATTAATATAAAACGCTTGTATTAGGTACGTGTAACGAAAAATCTTATCCCGTTTGTGAATGGTAGCATGCTGCATGCGGTGCCAAGAAGGGGCAAATGTTGAAATACCCCCACCGGATTATTATAAACGCGTACCTATTACTTTAATAATGGTTTTTTTTTTTTCAAATTAGACACCTCTTGACGATAATATAATATATTAATAGTTATTACTCATTACAGTCGTTTTAGTCATTTTTTAGTTGAATGAATACTCGAATAATAAATCACAGATAGCCGATAGGTATATGTTATATGTATAATATATTAATATACCTCCTACCTATAATATAAATTATAACATTAATATAAAATAATAAATATAAAAATAAATTATTTAATTTTAATATTTTATCTCTTATTGTTTTACCTTTTATACTTTTATAGTATTTTATTATTATTGATTATTTATTAATTACTGTTCTATCAAAAAATATCTATGAATTAAATGTAAAATACAATATATATATTATATATTAGATTCTGAGCGGCGCGAGGAAACTAGTGGTTTTACAATGGTGTTTTTTTTTATCCTGTATACAAATTTCTACCAGAAATAGTGCTTTGATTTCAACATATAATTATAGTACCTAATCTTTTAGAAAATTGGATCAAGATGGTTCTTTAAAGAGGTCATTATTATGGGAAAAACCATCGAAAAATTACAAAAACCGCTAAAAATGGGATTTTAATTTCTAACGCTTTGTTTTTTACTATAGTATATTATCACCAAAAATTATTATATTATAATATCAATAGGCTATAGTAAATAATACTGGCTATAATAAATAATAATATAAAATATCCAGACTGACAAACCGTCTCCGCTCAGAATTGTTTTTTTTATATAATGATATCATTGAATTCAAATTTAATACAAACCATTATACATCGATCCACTTGTAACCTACTGTACAGCAGAGCGACATCCACTTACCCACTTTATTTATTAATATATCTCTAACATAATAATTTATTGATTCTTCTTATTTCTAGGACCAACGCACCAAGCTATTATATTAGGTATAAATTCAAGCCTGGATTGAGACATTTTGAGGCCCAGAGACCAAAGTTTTAAATGAGACTCCTGTTCGAAAAAAAAATAATAATGTATATATTATTTGATATTAGGTACCTGTTATAATAAATATAATATATAGGTTTTAGGTACATAGCAATAAATAATGAATAATGTATCAATTTATTTATAAATTTTAATTTACAAGCTTTTTTCCTCTCTAAATAATCATCGATTTTTTTTTTTTGGTGATTTATGCAGTGTTATAGCCTATAACGAATAAAGTAATGTGCAAATCTGAGGCCCCTAAAAAAATTCTTACTATCGAGGGCCAGTACCATGCCCCCCTTAATCCAGACTTGGGTATAACATATGTAATATGCTGTACATTAGTACTTTGGGTCTATGGACTATAGTATTACACTATTACCTATATATTTATCTATATAATAAACATTTATAATTTAAAAATATTATCTATATATTATAATCCCACCGCCGGAACTTCTTAAGTTTTAATAACTTATTATTAAAATATTCGTACTTCGTGGGTGGTCCTCGTGTGTAAATATAGTAAGTAGGTATAGGTATAGTAAGTATAGGTACTAATGGTACCTACCTACTATAATAACTGAGTAGTGACCATCGAGTATATAGTAAATATACGTATACTAGTATTGCGTATTGAGTAATTTTCTAACTACTAATATCTAATTAATTACAAAAAATCAGTCTCATGCAGCCATACTCATTTGTACTCTCAACAATTCTCATGTATATTTCATAGAGTAAATAATATATTATAGTATCATATACATCTTAATATCTTTATGGATAAATTCTCAGTTTATTGTGTACCTTATATATGGCTATATACTGTGTTATTGTATGTCCCCCACTCTACCTAAATCACAAATTAAAAGAAAATAATGAATTATTTTGATTTCAAGTAGTAGCATGGACTCTTTATAAAATCGTGTAATAAGTAATAACCAATATTATAATAATAACCTAACCTAACCTAACCAATATTATAATAACCAATATTGTAATTTGTAATAAATGTAGTATATAATATACCAATATTGCGTAATATATTTTCAATTTTCAATTTTTGATTACCGACGCCATTAATATTTTCTGACTTTACCCTGCTAACATTGATATTTGATTGAATATATTTAATATAATATAGTATATTAAATTTACTCAATGCTGCTACAACTACATTCTTTAATAAATAATATTAATTATTATTTATTATTATATTAATTTGTGGTCTGTGCCCTGTGGTTTTTTTATTTAGTTTAGTCTCCATGGTTTCTGTTGGTCACATTGGGCGGTGTATGTAATTATTATGTATCTCACAATTGTTCAGACTGTTACGGTGTAAGCTTTCCAGTTCTTTGTTTCTTTTTTTTTAATGTTAAAAATGTTATAAGTTTTTATTTTTCATTTCATTTTCTTTTTCCCCTCTTCTGTTGCATTGTCCCTTTTCATCTCTGGAGTGTCCAGTCGTAAATTATCACCCTTAGTCATTACACAAATAGGCATGATGTTCATTTTATTGATCACTTATAAAATGTATTGTTGATGTATAAACTACCTACGTATTTACTCTGGACTTGACTATAAGGTAAGGCTGTTAAAACTACATTAAAATGTGGAATGCGTTACCGTTTTTTCTCGAATGTTTATACATTCAATGCCTTGTTGTTTGTTCACAGTCTAGTAAATACAATGCACATAACTAACCATAAACAGCAGGGCCATGGACGAACAATCTACTGGTCTGGTGCATAGCTCGTCAATTCGCACCAGAATGGCCATTCCCAACATCAAAATGACTAATCCAATTAAAAAACTGGTCAGTAAACAAAGAAAACGTTATACTGAAGATGGGTTCAACCTCGATTTGACTTGTATCCTTTGAATTGTCAATTGATTAATTATTTTACAAATTAGATATACTTTTATCGGTAACAAATACTTAATTAGAATACTGCTATTTTGTACAAAAAAGTTTGTACTAGGTGTGTTAATATGGTTTAATGATTAGATATTTTTCAAAATTGAATGGTTTTTTTGTTGAAATATATAGTACACAATTTTAAATATTTATATTTATATTACCAATTAATATTTTTATGAACCTAAGATTTTTTTAAAAACATTTAAAAATTTTAACCAAATTACATAATATAATATTGTATTTGAATATTTGATTAATATTTTACTAATAACATTTTATCAAGTAGATATGAACAAATACAACATTTTAAAATACGTACTAAATTATGTTAGTTTACTCGTAGCTTTAACATTTATTTTGTTAATAAAATAAATTGATTCCTTTCTAATATAATATTTTGTAGCTAAACAGTGTAATTATATAAACGTAACATACTCCATTGAAAATATAAATAATATTGATGTTATGCAAGGTTTAACAGTAAACAATGAGTTATCTAAAAAAAATATTAGATTTTTTGAAAACTCTTTTTCACATACTTTGATGTCATTATTAAACAGTATTATTGAAAAGAAAAATTGCCAGTTTTTATTTAATATTTTAAAAAGAATATTTTTCTAATAATTTCTGATGTAGTAAATTAATGATAACTAAGTATTTTAATTTATGACTTATGGGTAGTATATTGTAGTATCACTTAAATAACTATAACCTGTTAACTAGTGTTTCAAGTTGGTTTTTAAAATATCAAAATTCTCAAAAAAAATTCTGCTTTTAGGATATAAAATTAAAAGTCTATGTTGAAAATTGTCATTCAAAAAAGTAAATTTATTTTATCAAAAGTGTAAATTTTAATGATTTAGTAAAAATTATAGTAAAAAAAATACTATTTTTTGAAATAAGTATTCAACAAATAAAATTATTTTTATTATTTTACTAAAATAATAGAATCACAAATATTAATGTAAATTTAGTTATCCACTACAAAAAATGTTGTTGCATGATCATAAGTTATTTGTTCTATCTCTTGAAATTCTTCATATTAGAATTGAAAAACTATTTTAAAAGACTATTAGAAAACAAATAAACGATATTTGGTTAAAATATAATGCTTATTTATGGTTTCGGTCAATGTTGTCCTTAATTGATTTGATTAGACATTCAACACAATGTGATAGCAATGGGATTTCCAGCAGAAAATTTAGAAGGTGTAGTCTACCGAAATCATATAGATGATGTAAGCAGGCTCCTTGATCAGAAACATCCTAATCATTATAAAATATATAATCTGTAAGTATTTATTCAATTAAAATGTAATTTTTTTAATATTCATTCAATATTATCTTTTAGTTGTTCAGAACGATCTTATGATTCTCGGAAGTTCCACCAGCGCGTGGCTACCTACCCATTTCAAGATCATAATCCTCCGAGTATTGAGGTGATAAAACCTTTTTGTGAAGATGTCCATCAATGGCTCGCTAAAGACAGCAGAAATGTAGCTGCTGTACATTGTAAAGCTGGAAAGGTAAAGTTTTTTAAGTTGTTTTTTTATTTATGTATTATTGATTTACTAATAAAACTTTTAATTTGAAGGGTCGAACTGGCGTAATGATATGTTGCTATCTAATACATAGTTTGCAGTGTTTATCGGCAGAAGAAGCTCTCAATTATTATGGCCAAAAGAGAACATTTGATAAAAAGGTATTACATGGGTTATGGCTATGGGTACTTATTGTATATTTAACTTAAAATGAAAAAGTTTTTTCATACATTTAAACAATTATAAGTGTGATATTTGAATAAAACAAATGTAACATTTTAAGAACGGGCGGGGGATGGCGGCACTTGTTCTCTGGACACCGTGACTTGCCCGAAGAATAATGCCGCTCGCGACCGAGGTATCGAACCGGCGCCGGTGTGCGTCACAACCGACGCCTTAATCCGCTCGGCCACTCCGTCCCCCTTTAATTTTTGTGTGATTCAAATTGTTGTTTATTTTCTGAAAAATTATTTTTTTTTTCAATTTTAATAAACATTCTACATACATTTAAATGTCATCAATACAATGTTACATAAAGTACTTCAAATTATGTAACATACAGTTGTGTTCTATTGACTTAAGACTTAAGACTTATTTAAATTTATTTAATTTTTAAATGTATATAGATAAACAGTTTTATTTCTTTCTAGGGTGTCACTATTCCCAGTCAAAGAAGATATGTAAACTATTATGCATTGTTAGTTGAAAAAAATTTAAATTACAAGCCTGTTGTATTGACTGTAAAGGAAATAAAATTAGATCCAGTGCCTAATATTTTTAATTCGGGGCATACATGTAAGTATTTATAGTTCAAATTATTCATCAACATTATTTTGTAAGTCTTAACTTAAAATCTTAATTCTTTTTTTAGGTATCCGTTTAGTAATATCAGAGTGGATAAATGGAGATAGTTCAAAAATCAGAAAAGTCTATTCATCTGATGTACAGGATATGCGACGTAATGCTTCTGATGTAACAATTCGTTTAACACAAATGACCCAAGTCCTTGGAGATGTTAAAGTAGAGTGTTACAATAAACATAAAATGAAGAAAAAGGTATAAATTTAACATAAAATTATTTTCTAACATGTATCAACTAAAAATATAATATAATATTATTTTTATTCATATTCAAAATAATTAAGGTTATCAAAATAAAAATTATCTTAATATATTTGCTAATGTTAATAACAATCATGTCTGGAATAGTGTTTGGGTCATTCTGAAGGATTTCATATTTTTAATTAAATTAATTTAGATTTATTGTTTCTGATATACGCAGGTACACACACATATATCACTAAAATATAGGTGGTATGTCAAAAGGACGTAAGCATTATTATTACATTTTACAAGCAATCGAAAAAGTTTAACACAAAATGTTATAAAATCGTGATAATTTTCTGTATAATACTATTATGTTTAAATATGTAATAATACTATAAGTTAATATTTTGATTTATTGAAATATTATCTGAAAAACATTTTTAACTTACTTTATAGTTTATATACCCTTTTTTATTGTAAATTAAATTAAAATGTAACTTTTGTTTAATTATTTCATAATATAAGAATTTTAGGTTAAGTAATCCTTTAATGAGCAATTGATACAGAATGTTTTTATATGATTAATCAAAAAATATAATTAAATATTGATACATAGGGTAAAGCACCTTGAATTTTTTAATTTTACAAAAATTTAGTGGTTTAAAAAAAAGTAAATCAATTTTGGTCTTAATTATTATTGTTTTTGTTTTAAAAAAGTGTATGTGTTACGCATTGTATTATTGTTTCAGGAAAAACTATTTCATTTCTGGTTTAATACTTTTTTTGTTCGTGAACCAGCTGTTACTGAAAATGGTAATAGAGAAAATAAACATTGTGGCCAGCAGGAAAAAACTGTTCATACTAATAGTATGGATGACTCAACTAACTTTCGATTTCCAAATAATCAAATGCGGTAAGTTATAATTGTTTAACTTAATGTTATAATACATGCAGTGGTGTAGTGGGGCGTATACGCGGGTATACGGCGTATAACGACTTCTCCAGTTTTTGGTTGATGCGTATACTTATAATATAATTAGTGATACGCAGGTATACCAAACATATTTCCTTATTATCATGTTCATTAGGAACTGTTATTATTTTTACATTTTACATATCTATTTTTAACTTTATTGCATGGATTTCTATTTATTATATATATATATTATACGTCTAAAATTATAAGCATATCGATAACGATAGCCGATGCTGAGATTCACGGTCACAATGTGCATGTCATGCATTACTGAAAATAATTTTGTCAAAAAATATTATTTTATGTACATACACTGTGTCACACAATAATTACATAAATATAACAATTGATCTAAAAAAAATGATGTTTTCATTTATTTTTAATCATTCAAAGTTGTGATACCTAATTTATATACTACCGAGTATACATTTAAGACTATAAATATTAATAAATATTTAGGTTTTTTGACTTAAAAAGAAGTGGGGATAGGGGGGGTTAAGAAATTAACATAGGTAATCATAAACAATTTAAATGTATAATCATATATTTTAGGAGTATGTTTGTAAACTATAGAGACTCAATTGCGGTAAGGTAGTAGTAAAGTGTATGTAATTATAAAATATATATCATTAGTAATAGCCTAGTATATATAGTGGTTGGGGGGGGGGGGAGGGGAGAAAACCCCACGTTTACATATCAAGCACATTAAAACGTATACTCAGTAAAAAAATTACGACTACATCACTGAATACATGTATTTAATATTAATATAATTAGTAAATATATAGTAGTGTTTAACGTTTGAACATGATATTTTTTTTAGAATTTTCAATATACTTTTTAGTAACATGAATTGTTTAGTACTTCAAAGTATTATGAAAAGAATTTATAATGTAATGTGATGGTTGATTTCAAATATTTATGTAATAGTACAAACTCTATTGGTCATGTGGGTGGAAGTGATAATCGCCTGTTGACATTAAACATGAACAAATGGGATTTGGACGGCCATAAGGATAAACAAAATAAACTTTTTAGTGCTGACTTCCATGTAAGCTTATTATTTGAACGTACTGATGTTTCCGAACCAGTTGTTGGTGAAACACTATCAGAAAGTGAATCAAGTAGTTGCACAACAGCTGAAGAAGAAGAAGATGGATGGGAATCTGGTCAGTGATTTATTCAAAACATAATTAGCACATTAAAAAATATAATGATTAGTGAAAAAATAATTTTATTCTTTTAAAATATTTCTCATCTAGGCTATCGCTTTAATTTCCTGTCTCATTAGACTTGTGGAAAATATTAGTTTAATCATATACACATGAACAAATTGTCGCTTGTGTATCGTTTTTAACTATTATTTTCCCTTGTATATACTTAAATTTTTAAAATGAACATTTTCTTTATATAAAAATCATATTTGAAATAATAAATATTTTTATTCTTGTTTGAACGTTTTAGTAAAACGCTATCATCCCTGATTATTGTTGTGTAGTATTTATTTTAGAATAATGATTGGTGAAGGCCGCTTTATTCTCTCCCTTAGGCTTTCGTAAACCTGTCGCTTGAGCACAATACACCTGATGGCGTAGATGCAAATGTGATTGTGTTTCCGGTGGTTCTAGGCGAGTCGACGTATCTGTAAGATATTGGGAGTGCCACAAACAGAAGACGAACAACATAAACGTATTTTTATATGTATATGTATATCTTTATCTATATATGTATATAATAACTGCAAGTTAATGTTTTTTTTTTAAGTTAAAAATTTATATAGATTATAACAATTATTATAGTCTGGATTTTAAAAACTCCTCCATAATTAGGCATACACTCGCCTATTTTATTATTTTTATAGTACAAAGAAAATAAAGTTTTAATTCTGATAACTTTATTAAAAATTTATTTTTTATTTTCGTGTTCATCTGTTAATTTTTATTTATATGTCTTTTTTTTTAAGTCTTCCAATGTTGCCATTGAATAAAATAAAATGGACTTAGGAACAATGTTTTTTTTTTTTTTTTTTTTAATTTTTTTATGTTATAATATTTATTTATATATTAATGATTAGAATATAAACTATTCTGTAAAAGTTATAGCCTACTATTTCATGTTTAATAGGATTGTTGCCATGGTTTTACATTTATTTACCAGTATTATTATAATTTTTTTTCACTCATTAATCTATAAAACAAATAATAGTACAACACAAGAACAATTTAATATTGTATATTTTGTTGTTATATTTTAATGCATAAAAAGTTTAAACATATAATTTCTACAAAATCATTATATTATGATTTGTCATATTGTCTTAATTTTTTTTCGTATATACATATAATTACATATAATTAAGAAGGTAAAAAATATCACATTTTTTATTTGCTTTATTTTTCAAATCATTTAGTTTTTAATAATTATGGTAATGAATAATGATAAATTCTGATTGTTTTTTACTTATTTATTGAAAGTATATTGGTAATATATTTTTAGACAGCAAAAATGTCTATGTCAGCAATTATTAACATAGAATTGTAAACATTTTGAAAATATGTATTGTGATATTTTCCTTTTGGTTTGTGATACTATGTTGATTATGACTTGTATTTTTTTTGCTATTCAAAATTGGAATTTTGTTATTAAAAAAAATATTTTACTACTATTAAATAACATCAAACTTTTATTAACCATTGCTATAATAATCCATAAATTATAAAACTAAATGGATTGGTTTTTTTATGAGAATAATGAATTGTATGGTTAGTGGAAAAGGGAGTTGAAATGTTTGTCCATTCCTTGGACTAACCAACAGTTTTTGCTTTTGAACACACTGGTGTATTTTTTTTTTTGTCATTCAATATGGCAAATATTAACTACATTTTTAATTTAAAATTGTGTACTTGCATAATATTGACCTGAATGTTTTTATTAATAAAAATATCTTCTTACTTTGTGATAAAAATAAAGAATATAGTCCAGTCACTTGCCTGTATGCAGTCATTAAATTCTTATAAAAAAAAAAACAAATAAATCAGCCCATTTTATATTTTTATAGTGTCATTTATAACAAGTAACTCAATGTTAAGTCTATTTTTAATATTAAGTTTTAAAAGACAAGCAATTGTTATAAAAATAGAGCTTTTTGATAATTTACTAAAAAAATGCCTATGATGTTTAACAAAGTGGGTATTATGTAGGTAATACCTACATTATAATATAATAACTAAAAGTATTTAGAAGTTGTAAATATTGAATTCCTACCTAAATAACTATGTCTTGAACAACATCAATTCTATTAATTTGTTATAATTATGTTTATGTAAATTTATTTTAATCATTCATACAGAATGTATTATATCATTACAGAATACAAACAATGATATATAATCTTTAATCTATACTAATATTATAAAGAGGAAAGATTTGTTTGTTTGTAACGATTAAACTCAAAAACTACTGGACCGTTTTCAAAAATTATTTCACCAATAGAAGGCTACATTCTTTGTGAGTGTCATAGGCATAAATGTAGTCCGATAAAGTCAATAAATAGTTAGTTATTAATAATTAAAATAAATGTGTAAATTGTATACCTATATACTGCACGAAGACCGGTGGGTTTCAAGCTACCATCGGGATCAACTAGTATTTTATAAATACGTTTTTTCAACATTAAATTTTGTGAAATCAATGTCCGCCTTCTGAATCTTGAAATTTTTATTTTACAATTTTTCAGACTTGTTGGTTTTGCTGTTAAAGTTGTTTGTAGACAACTTAGTAATCCAAAAATTGTATGCAATCTTATTGATTCATTTCCCTTAATTTATAATATTAATTTTAAAAGATGAATATTTAGTGGTTATACAATGGTGTTTATTTATTTTTTGTCCTGTATACAAAATTTTTACCATATAGTATGTTATCTTTTAGCAAATTGGATCAAGGTGGTACTTTAAAGAGGTCATTTTTCGATTTTCTCAATATTTTTTTAATGACACGGGAAAAACCACCGACAAATTTCGAAAAACCGCTAAAATGGGATTTTATTTTTTTACGCTTTGCTTATCACCATAGAAACAAATAAAAATAATGATCTTAGTTATTTTGTTGTAATTTGTAATATTATATAGTGACCAACTTGTAACCTACTGCACATCCTCTTAACCGCTTTTTAAGATTAATATTGTACGTATTACGTATTGTTGTATACATAGTAAAGACCTGCACGGGCCGGGCTTACCCAGTATTCTATAAAATGCAAGACGGGACGGGCCGGACTTTTCGTAAATCAAATCCGGGCCGGACTATTTTTTGGATTTAGTATTTTTTATGTTCAACGTGTTGGTGCAATCTTAAATACGACTTTGAAAGTTATGTAAATTAAAACAGTTACTTGGTACCTATACTACCTAGTAACTAAACTATTTTATCATTTTTAAAAAAAAATTCTTTTAGATACATCCTGGCTGGGCTGTTTTAGAAAAAATATGGACCAAACATTGTTTGGGCTTACTCGCCTAAAACTATTCACGGGCTGGGCCGGGCTTTCTAAAAATATTACCGGGCCGGATAGGACAGGGCTTTATAAAAATCTCGATGTTTATGCCAATTAAAATTTGTTGAACCTTGGTTTGGACTCGATTAGCGTCCGCGGCCCATTACCACTTGTTCACAGTCCATGAGTTGTGAATCGCTGTTCTATTGTATGACAGGCAAAGCTCGGCAAGTTAATCATTTTTTCAACTAGTTGAAGTTAAGTTACTTTAATAAAAAACTAACTAAGTTAGAAAATAAGTTAATTTCTGAAACTGTTCAAATTTCTAACTTAGTTAGAAGTTAGTCTTGTGAAAATAGTAACTTAAGTTAGAGTAGAAGTTAGTTTTTTTTTTATAGATTAAAAAACCTTATTGTTGAAATGTAATTAATAAGTTATCTAACTTCAATTATTGATTAAAACTAAAAATTGAATTAAACCCTACTAATTTGATCAAAATGTTCAAACTATAAATAAATAATAATAATAATTATAGGTAAATAATAATTTCAATTAATTGGAAATTAATTGGTATACCACTTATCAGTTATTACTTATTAGAACAAATAAAGGGTGAAAAAAAATTAAAAAATATATAACAGTATGTCAGTATGACAACTTAAAATATTAATATTAAATAATAATACATAATATAATGTATATGATATTGTGATATTATAATATAGTTATTAAATCTTAAATATAGGTAATATTGTAATAGTTAAATTATTGTAATATAGATAAACGGGTAAACGTGTACCACCGATAACACTACCACGAAAATTCGGCATCGTGTCTACACTAATTGGTTAAGCCACCCATATAGATACTATTTATACCTAGTAGATATCAACATTCTACAGACTACCCGGAAAAGCCTTGGTTCCTATGCGTGTATTATCATAAATACTAATAATTAATAATATATAATATGAGCCAATATAATCTATATAGGCATATAGCCATAATGTCATAATTGAGGAACAGCTTTTGGAATGAATTAATACTAATAACTAGATAGTTTTTTTTCTAACGAGTTAGATTAGACTATTTTACACATTAAATTCAACTAGTTAAGTTACAAAGTTAATATGAATTAAAACTAACTAGTTAAGTTAAAAAGTAACTTTCTAAATAGTTAGTGTCCAGTGATGACAGGAATATACTAATATCCATAATAGGAGTAAACCAATCTTAGACAGACTGAGGGAGAATAGGTGGAGATGGTTCGTCATTTTATAAGAAAAGGTCATTTTGTGGCAGTGAGGGTAGAGTTGCTATCATTTATATTCTTAGTTCTTACTCTATGTTATCATTCGATTACAATTTACAATTATTACAGATATTTAGACCTTTTACTATTCGATGTTTTTTTACTAATAGACCGGTCCTCTTCAGTCTTCACGTTTCTACCGAGTCAAGATAGGTGACGTTTTTCGGTTACCTATTGACTACTGAGTTACTCTGATATGGTACAAAACACCGGCTAAATCACTATCGCGACTATCAATGCTTTTGGTATAGGATGGGCCCGGGGCCATTCTATAAGTGAAAGGCCTATGGATATTTGGGACTTTTCGGCAATATCTGCTGGGTAGACGACTATACGTTTTATGGGTAAGAAATGAGAATGTGAGACATAATACAGTCTTTATTAGGACTTTTTTTTATTTGAATAGGTACTAATCGTTCGATTATTTTTATGTCGGCTACTAAAATCATTCGTTTATTTCCATCACTATTCACTAATATACCTATATAAATTCACTAAAACTAGGAGATAATATTATTACCTTGATACATAATATACTTATATACCTATATAGTAAGCATGATGTATTGAAACGATCTTCTGGATCTTCATAGCTAATTACTAGATTACATATGTAGTATGTATTATATTTTGAAAATATCTTAACCACGGAACTATACATTTTTAGTGGTTATATGAACAATTATTGGTTTTCCGTTGTAAAATTCCGTATACGGACAATCGGTCCCCCTCATAATTGTATATCCCGGTCATTATTTTTCCTTGAGGCAATCACATTTTTTTAGTAAATAGTAAAAATTTACTATAGCACAAGATAATATAATATTTAAGGCCCCTGCAAATGTGTCATTTTTAAGGAGTTGTGTTTAGGCAATATTTCGTTCCTGTGATTACTGATCGTCTTTGTGTGTGTAGAAAATGATCATTAGTGTGTGTATACTCACCTACCATCATGCCACAGTTGACACAACGGATTGCCACAATGATATTATTCAAATTTAATATCATCCATTATACAGTGACCCATTTGTAACCTACTGTACAGCAGAGTAACATCTACAGAACCTATCAGAAGCAGAGTTTGGTCATAGACCAAATATCAGTAGGTATACGGCCAGAGCTATAGACCTAAAGACTTGGGTATTTCTTAAAAACATACACGGGAAAAGTCGCGTACCGAGCGCCCGGTGAAGTAGCCGACGATAATCGGA
This sequence comes from Metopolophium dirhodum, assembly GCF_019925205.1. NCBI lineage: Eukaryota > Metazoa > Arthropoda > Insecta > Hemiptera > Aphididae > Metopolophium > Metopolophium dirhodum. Next base: position 23,381,668 of record NC_083567.1, read on the forward strand.
AGAATCAACGGCTGACCGAATTAGCGCTGTTATTAGCAACCGACGCTGTGCGTGCTGACGGCGCGTATACAGGGAGCTGGTGTATACACCGTGTGCACGGTGCTGATTGCTGATCTTACGGAATACGGACGACTCGACGACAACGTATATTACCAGTCGACGGAAATAATATTTATTATACGGGTTATGACTACTATGCACGTCGAGTCCGCAGTGAAAATTAGACTAACTGTTGGTGGAGGTGCTAGGCGCGGACGACGCAGCAACGTATATAATATAATATATCGACGGATATAATATTAATAATATTATACCACCACGACACCGCCGACCTGTGGTGCAACGAAAAGACACCAACAAGTCTTATTGTCGACCTACTAAGTACTAGTATTAACTAGTTTGTGCATTTATTGGCCGAGTCCCTTCGCTATGAACGGTCTCACGATGTAGAGAAGATATTATCTTCTCTACATCGCTAACGGTCTCCTAAACGTTTCCCATCGGTTAAGATAGGTTAGAAAGTTAGGATTGGTAAATTATATTAGACAGTTACCTCATAATATATTCTCACATTATCAATACACAGCCGTGTGCCCGTGTACACCACAATTTAAGATAGTTAACTCTTAGACCTATACAATATAGCTCTTTGCCTCTTATAACTTATAGGTCTATGAGTTCACTAGATCGTGGCATGAACAAATATAGTTATTATCTCAGCTAGGTTACCTACTCAACGGAGGTTAATATTTGATGCCCTCGATTACGGCCACAGTACTTTATACCAAACTCCCATCCATGAGTTGAAGCATAAAAGTCGGGGGCAATTGTTTGGTATATGGTAAATAAGATTAATTATGATTTATCTTGTATTGTATTTTATTATTTCTAAACCCAAATAACTTTTTTAAAAAATTGAAACATTTTATACAAATATGAAATCTAGTCAAATTATTTTAAATTAATTACTATTTTATTTTACCATTAAAAACGATGTTATTATATGTTATTATATTTTGAATAATGAATGAAATGTTTTGCCCCCCCGAGAAAATGGCAGCGGTCTGTCCACAGCTGAGCTTCACTTGACAAAAATTCAAAATGTAAATTATATAGGATTTCCTAGAAAGCCTAGATATATTACCTTAGATAATATTAGATAATAAATACTGAATAGTGAATAGAGCCACGTAGACAAAAAAAATCCGGAGCGGGTTCATAGTAGATTTCAGAGGGGGATGAACTACGCCTCCCCCTGTATACGTGCCTGGATAGAGCATAGAGTAAGTTACTCTATGGGATAGATCTATATTCTATATTTCTATCATCTATGTGTATATCACGCGTGACGCGAAGTCGATTTGGTCGACCCGTTCGTCCCCGATGAATTTATTGCGCATGCGTCAGAAATGAAAAAGATATCACGGGATGGGTAACGTCATTAGAGAGCCTTGATAATTTGATATTAAATATCAAGGCTCTCGAGGTAACATCATAATCAAGGTGTATTCAGTTATATTGATCAATACACCTTGATCATAATCATAGATAATAAAGATATTGATAGGCCACGGCTATGTTAAATATATTTGAGGCCGCGTACCGGGAGGGGAAGGCAATTGAGGCTCCTTTATCCATAGCCGTGATTGATAGTCGATACTCGATATAGGTATGCTTACTATGCTTTATTTGGCCTCAATTGTTCCTCTCGAAGACCGCTGATAAGACCATTATGTCCTATCCATATCTTTATTCTTTTCACTAATCCAAAATCCTTATCACTATTTTTCATCAATAATCCACCATCCTTATCAGTAATCCAAAATCCTTATCACTAATTTTTTTCACAGATCCTTATCTGTTATCACCAGACCTCCGTATTACCCTTACCCATACACCGCGTCGGCTTCCGACATCGACAACACTCCTCGCCAACCCCGGGGGGTTTGAGGGTCTCCCCCAGCGACGCTCGGAGAGCTAGTATACGACGTACATAAAGCATAGATAATATAAGAATATTCTTATTTTTTTTGTATGGATAATATGTATGTATATAATATGGAACTTGATACGAACATTTGGCGCCGTTATATTATTGCTCGTTGTACAACTATTATAGTATCCGTGGCTTTGACTATCGCGTTTTATTATCATCGTGTGACCGCGGCTCACGATTTAAGATATACCTTAAGTATGTATATTTATATACCTTTAGTATATCTCACGGTTTTAGGTTTTAGATAGTATCTATACTATCTAAAGCCGTGGTATATCTTAAATCGTGCCACGGCTTAAGGGTAACATCGCGATTAAAGATAGTATATATATTTATATCTATAGCCGTGGGTAACATAAACGCGGTAATGTATTGCGCATGCTCAGTAGAGACATATTCGGGGCCGAACCCGAACGAAATTTTGATAATATATTATTATTATTCTCTTACCATTAAACCATTTATCTTATCACTAACCACGAATTCAGCAATAGGTACTTCGTGCAATATTGCAATCATGAGAAATTAAATAGGTATGTCAGAAACTCGTGATACGCATGTCTGTGACGTAAGCATTTCTCCAACTAGCTGATTGGTGGTGTCGTGGTGGAGTCTTCGTCGGCGGCGGCTATTTGCGGCAGGGGCGACGATGGACCAATGAGAACCGTAGAAATGCCTACGTCACAATACATGGCTGGGCGGAGGGTGGGTGCGCGATTTGCTTCTAAACCGGTAATATTGCTGACATACCTATTTAATTTGTCATGATTGCAATCGTAAAAAAAATGCATTTATATGAATGTAGATTTACAGCCGCTATTATAGGTGAGGGCGATTAAAAAAACTAGTAGAGATTTTAATAATACCTAAATATATTGTGTTTGTTATAAATAATGATATCAATAACTAATAAACATAATATCACGGACTTATATAAATATAATATACTGTATAGTTATTTAATTTAAAATAAATAATTAGTTTATTGCTGTTGCATTATACATAGTAAAAATAAAATATTTTTTCTTTAATATTATACCTACCTATTTTAGTATTTGAGAATCAACTAGGATACACAAATTTATATTTATTTTGATCATAGGTAATTGTTAAAAATCTACACATTTAAGAAAATGAGGCGATTTGTGCATTTCATTAATGTAGTACCATTGTTGCTAAAGTAAGTAACTAAAAATACTATTTTATTTAAGAAAAAAAATTATCATTTATTAATATATTTTGTAAGTTTAAAACAATTATAGTTTTAATATACTACCCCGTTGCCTATAATTTAAGAATTTATTCGATTTTTATAATTTTTTATTTTCACATTCTCAGCAATAAAATGTTATTTTAAAAGCATCAGTATTATTTTTGTTATATGCTAATACTTAGTTAAGTAGTACATCTTATTAATAATAGTATTAATAGAAATATAGAAGTATTTAATTTTTTTAAAAAAATTGCATGACAAGTTTAGTTAGGAGCTATGTTCTGTTAGTAGTAATGTTTTTAATCATTTGTACAGTAATATACTTTTCTGCTATTTAATATATTTTAATGAATTCTCTGTCAGACTTAGAAATATTGCTAATCAATTTTATTTAAAACAATAAACATTGTATAGGTTAAAATACATTATTTTATTTTTCAATGTTTTATTTTTTTAGTTCACTTGAATTAATTTATGGTTTTTCTTTTAAAACATTAAAGTATGGGAACTTTTTCATTATTTATAGATTATTTTCAGGACACAAGGATATTGACTGATACAGCAGTGAAACATAACCTAACCTAACCCTTTTATAATGTGTTTTATTATATAAGCTGATATTACTTTTTTAGTCCCAATATTATGTTGGCTTGATTTTTAACCTATGTATTGATTTAGGGTAAAAAAAACAACATTGTATAGCATACCTCTTGTAGGTATAGTCATTGTTTCGAATATAAATAATTAACTGAATGTCCGGATGAGTAAAGTCGAGATTAGCGAGACTACTGTACCTATTAAAATCATAATTAGTAATCAGTAATGACTATAGGATTTAGATTTACTTGTAGTTATAAACTCTTTATATTCAATTTATCTTTGTCTTCTAATGATAAATTTTATTTTTAGAGCCCAAAAACCAATTGCAACTAGTTCCAAACTGTTTCCTAAAGTGAAACATCGACCTTTTTTTATATCAAATCGTTCTATGTTTATACAAACTCAAGATACTCCTAATCCAAATAGTGTTAAGTTTTTACCTGGTGTTCAGGTAAGCCGTGAGCATATGTGCTACCAAAATATTCTATTTATTAGGTATAAATTAAAAATTGTTTTGTAAATACAGGTGTTGGAAAAAGGTCATACAATGGATTTTCCTAATGCTACAGCAGCGTACTGTAGTCCTTTAGCTAAAGTTTTGTTTCGTATTGAAGGGGTAAAAAGTGTCTTTTTTGGTTCGGATTATATTACTTTAACAAAAGCAGACGATGATATAGAATGGATGGTTCTTAAACCTGAAATATATGCTACCATTATGGATTTTTTTGCAAGTGGTTTACCTATATTAACTGATGCTAAACCAACTAGTGATACTCGTGAGTTGATTTATGATTTAAATTTTAAATTTATTTTATTAATATTCTTATTCATTTTATACAATTGTTTTTTTTAAGAAATTCATGAAGATGATAATGAAACTGTGATGATGATTAAAGAACTTCTTGATAGCAGAATTAGACCAACTGTACAAGAAGATGGTGGTGATATTCTTTTTATAGTAAAACTTTTCTTTATTAAGATAACTAATTATTTGAAAGTGGGCCACTACACGGACTAAGTATATCTTAGTCCGTGACCATATGCGTGTTAACAAAAAACAAATAAATTTGTTATTTAATTTTATTATTTATATAAGTTCTTTCAAAGAAAAATACTGATTTTCTGTAAAAGTATTAAAGTTGAAGGTTAGGAAATATTATTTTGAAGTCATTAGAGAACAATATTTTTGAATAATTAATCAAATTATTCTTTTTTTAAGTTTTTACTTATTTGAATGACAGCGTATATTTTTTATTTCATCATGCGGGTGCAACATTATGTCCATGTTGGTTACTAACAGACTAAAATATCTAAGTTTGTGGCTCTGTCAATAAAAAATTCTCTCAGAATCTCCTCATCTCAATATTATGTTATTGGCCATCATATTTTATTTTGTAATTATTGATTGTGATCCATATTTTATACTTCAAAAAAATAAAATAGCATCTATATAAACAGTTAACACATATATTTTTATTAAGTTTATGTAAATGTATTGGTATGTATTTAGGGATATGATGCAGGAATCGTCAAGTTGAAATTACAAGGATCTTGTACTAGCTGTCCAAGTTCAGTAGTAACCCTAAAAGGTGGAGTTCAAAACATGCTTCAATTTTATATACCTGAGGTAAATAAACCAAAAAAAATTATTTTATTTTCATGTTTAAATTCTATATTAAGGCAGTGGCGTATCTAGGAAGATGGATATCCCCCCCCCTCCCTTTAACAATTCTGGACACGCCACTAGTTTAAGGTATAACCTCAATTAATATTATTTAATACTATTTATTATATTACTAGTTGTTATTAACTTGTAGGGTAATCCCAACATACCAAACAGTTTGAATAGCTTAAAATTAAACTAAAAATGTTGTTGTGTATAGTAAATAATAACATAATATGTAATGGTAAAAAATTTCAAGTCTCAAGTTTCTACAAATAATCTAATAATCCCAACAAAATAACTGGAATTAATAATTATCGTTTAGTATCAAATATTAAAAATGTCTGAACTTGAAATATGTAGAACATTAATGTTGACTATATATTTTGACTCAGCATAACATTTTTATCAATATTTATTAAAAAAAATATAAGTTCAAAATATTTTTAAAATTCCACTATTTTTATAAAATTCTAATATAAATATTTTGGGAAATTTTTGAATATCTATTGTTATTGAACTTTAAATGAAAACAAAATTAATTTTGTCTAAAAATGTGAGAAATGTTGGCTTTGGCAGTTTGGTCTCTCAAAGTAGGTAACAATAAAAAACAATTTGCTACCAGAAACTACCCTGGAAAATGAAAATCTATGTTATGTACTATGTTATGCGCTTGTAAGACGGAAACAACACATGCGAGTATCACATTATATAGTAATTATTGTACCTATATATTGTTTATTATGCTATTATTTTTTTCTTTTTAAATACATAAATCATTCATTATGATTATTTTTCAATAAATATATGAAACTACAAACAAACAAAATGATGAAACAAAATGTTTTTCACTCTGCTAGATTTAACTTTTATGCAGAAGTCAAGAAATATTTTTAAATAATATAATATGCCTGTAAATGCTGTATACCTGCGTCACTGCTTCAATCACATTCAAGAAACAAGAAATACAAAATATGAATGCTGTTAGCTTTTCCTATTATGATGATGGAAAAATATCAATTAGGGTTTAAACAGTTCGAACAAGTGATAACAATTTTATATTTTCCATCATTTTTTATTCACGATATGTTGATATCGTCATAATGATCAAAATGGTTGTTAGGTTGCATCCCAGAATACTCATCAGTTCCCCACTGGTAGCATTCAAATTACAATTTACAACAGTTTATAGTTAGTGCAATAAGTAAAATACCACAATGTTTAGTATATTTATTGTGTTGAAGGTGATAGCCGTCGAACAAGTTGAAGATGAAATTGAAATACGGACGAAAGTCGAATTCGAAAAATTTGAAAAGAAGTTGGAAGAAACTGATGAAAAAAGAAAATAGTAATCAAGTTAAATCTTAGATATTTATTAATAAACATTTTTATAGTGTTTCATATAGATGTAATCAAACAATATCTATCTTACCAAAATATCTACAGTGCAGAGTGGTGTCAATAGTTTTTTTTTTTTTACTAATTAATAAATGTTTTATTGGATAATTATATATTTTTTGGTAAAATGTTTTGTTTAAATAATTTTATAATAGTTGTAGTAAAATAAATGATTAAGACAATAAAATTAAGCACTATAGAAACGTCGTGCTACTAATATACTAATGAGTGCAATAATTAAATATATAAGGTACATTCCAATATCTGAGCATAACGCATCTTTAAAAAAGTTGGGTGAAATATTATTTACTACTGGTTCTTCGTTGATTGCTTCCACTTCCTGTTTTTGTTGGTCAGATGATTTGGAGACTTTTTCAGCTGCTTCTTCTCCCTAGTGATAAACAGAGATAATATATTTTGATTTACAATACAATAAATTTTAATTGTTTAAAAATGAATTTGTTATTTTTAATTACCTTAAATGTTACACTTTTTATGAGTTCACTTTCTTCTTTTGTCAAAGGTTTTGCTTTATTATTAGCTAATAAATTAGATATCTGACCACAACAGTCACAAATCCAATTCCGAGACCTAAATTAAAAATATTTTCAATATTATTAAGTATTTTATAATACATTTTTTTTTAAAAATACAATATGCCAAACTATACTTTTTAGCCAAACTTAGTCTTTCTTCAGGCGTATATTCAAGAGCTCCCAATGAACCTCGGCCATTAGTTGGCATAAACGCAATCAATGCTAATAGAGCTGTTCTAATCGACCACGACGGTTGCCAAGTTTCTGGATGATGACTGGAAATGCTTAAGCATATTTTTTTGTTTGTTTCCCATCGACCATTTGGCTACACAATTAATAATATTATGTAAAATTACGGTTAAATTATACTAATTACTACGCACAGTTAATAGTATTATGTTAGGTGGCTTCATGGGATATTCAGTTGGTAATAATATACGACCATGATAAATACCACCATCAAACTCTGATGCTTGTGGACCACGCATAGTAAAGTGCCATTCAAATAAATTGTCTTCTAATGGATGAGCACTGTATTCATCTGTTGGCTCTGACAACTCTATTGCTTCTCTCATTAAACGTTTCACAGCTGTAATAAAAATAAATATTATAACTCCAAGCATTAATAAATTGTTAAAATATTAATCTTTTAAATCAATTACTAAAATTGTATATTTAATAGCTACTATATGGTAATTATATAAAAAAAAACTAGTATTAAATATGATAAAAAATGCAAATGTGGTGAGGGGCAAGACATAGACCATTTTTTTACATGGTCACCACAACCAATTAGGTATAGAAAGAACAAAGCTATAAACATTTTTGCTTATTGAAAAAGGAATGGTATAAACAACTAAAGACTACACAAAAAGAAGAAGACTAGTCAAAATGTTTTAATTGAAGAAAGCAATTGAACTCGTAAATTTGACACCTCTCGACCATAACACCTATAAGTAAATGAGTTTTGACTAATTGTCAATTTGAAAAATTTGGAGAATGATCATACAACCAGTTTAAAACAAGACAGTCCTTTTTTTGAGCATCACATACGCTTATTCCCAAAAACTTCAATCAGGGCGATTTCTGTTGCTAAATTATGACAGTATGAAATTACTCATAGCTAGCCTGCAATTCAATTGAGGGCGTGGTGTCCTCTTAATTTCAAATGTTATTCACTGATCAAACATGACAAGAATACTATTCTGCTTGATGTCAGCACACTCAGAAATCAAAAATGTCAAACTCAAAAAAATATTTTAGACATTTATAGGTAAAAACTATTTTTACTAAGAAGTTTTTTCATAATTAAAAAGAAATTTATATTACTTCGTCCTAATGATCTAAATGAACATATATGTTTACAATAACTTTTAATAAAATATAATGGGTAATAGATAATTTTCCCATAATAAACAATTAAATATTGTATACACATTTTATACAATTAGGTGAATAGTTTTTGAGGGATTATAATTGTATGAAAACAATAACATGTTACATGAAGATATAAACAATCAGTAGGTATTGTTTATTACTATGATTTGCTACTCAAAATAAGTGATTTATTTACCTGTACTTTTACTGTTGTATTGAGGTTCCATGTTTTTTTAATCAAATAGGTATATTTTTCACTGTTAAATAATTATTTCACTTATATCTCGGGACAATGCAATTACAAAGTAATATTTAATAACATGCAAAATTTTAGTTACGTGTTATTTCGTATTTTATTATTTATTAGGCATGAGAAACTGATGAATAATAGTAATAATTTGTCATGGATATCTGTGTTTATTTTATTTAACAATATTTATTCCCTTACTTATCATTAATATTTGATAATGAAATAACACAGTATAATTTTTTTTGGCTAAAAATGATAAGTACATACTAGGTTTTTAAATGATAAAATCCCGAAAACTTTGAAGTGAGATTGCAAAGACAAGTCGTGGTGACTAAAACTGTCTAGAAAGGATTAATAATTTACTGAATTTCTAGATTTATAACTTAAAATTCTTATTCTAATTGTTATTTTATATTATTGTTCTATTTCTATTTTCTTTCAAACGTCAATTTCAATTTTTCTATCACGATTCACAGCTATATATATTTAGATAATGGTTTCTATTTGCAGTTTAAATTTTTAAATTTTAATCTTAATCAACTACTATTTAAAATGTAAATGTGTAAAAATAATTAATAGTAGTAGGTTATAGGTTATTACTAATTTTAAATAAGCCAAGTTTTTATGTTTTTGTAAAAACAATATTTATTAATTATACTTTTTTAAATAAAGAGAAGAATTATTATTAGTTAATAATCATTAGGTTTAATTACTTTGATTTATTTATGAATAGTCATTGATTAAATATATTTTATCCATGTGAATAGTTATTAACTTGTATATTCTAAATTTATTTATGGAAAGCAAAACGAGCAATAATGTGATTGATATACACATGATTAATAATAAAGGGTTTATTTGGAATGCAAATGGTAAGCATGTTTAATTTATATATTTAAGAATTTGATATTGTACATTATTTAGTAGATTAAGTAGTGGCATAGTGCAAAAGCAGTTTTAGTGAGTTGGTGAGAGGGAATTTAATTATTTTCTTATTATTATTTGTTATACATATTAATACATCACACAAAAAATAGTTTGTATGTAATCCTAAACACTGACAAGTGGTAATTGACCAGAGTTCCATTTAAATATGTATAATAATAGAGCTTCTGGTGTGAACTTTTTTTTACAAAACTTCTTGACAATAAAATTCCCCTAAACTTTTTTTTCAAAATATTTTCATAGTTCCCACCTGTCAGACAATGAGAATACATTTTCTAATTTTCTATTCTATATATATTTTTCTTATAATTATTTATCATAGTCTCCTTTACCACCTCTTATGCTACTCGCATATGAGGACTCCTGTTTTATTGTTTATGCATTTATTGTTATTTAAAATTTTGAAATTTAAAGAAATTAGCTCGTAACTTAAATTGTTTACTGTTAATATATGTTCCTATTCTTGTTTCATCGAGCTTTGGTGTATAGTTATAAATAAATAATATTAAGTGCAAATTTTAAGGTTTTTTTTTATGCATAAATGCATACTATTTTAAGCTTTTTAAGTACAAAAAATCCTGACCTTAGTTATTATATTTATTTACTCTTAGTAATATATATATTTTATAGATTGGTGCATTTTAAGAACAACTCATCGTGTGTTGGGAAGTTTGATTGGAACTTTACCATCCACTCCACGTCAAGAAGATCAAAATGGCCTACCTTGCCTTTTATTACCTGAAGAAGTTCGATTACTAGTTGAAAATTGTATAGCCCGTACTGTTGCATATCCATCATTTACTGCTTTATGTTCTAAAGAAACAGCCAAAATCAATCCATTTGAAACATCACCTGATGTCATGATACATCTTGGTTAGATTATTCTAAATTTATTGTTTATCTTCTAATTGTCCTCCAGTAATTATAATTACTTATTTTATTATAGATGAAATATGTTCAAACATAATTGAAGTTCCATTACCTGTATTTATAAACGATTTGGAAAGGATCAGGTATAAAGTTTTTAAGGATTTGTGGTCAAAAGGATTTTATCTAACTTGTGGTATGAAGTTTGGAGGCGATTTTTTAGTCTATGAAGGTTAGATAAATTAACTGAAATTCTTTTTAAAATATTTTAATTTTATTTTATTTTAGGTGATCCTTTGGCTTATCATGCTAAATATATAGTTAACTGTAGAGATTTGGACAAGCAAATTATGGTTTCGCGGAGTAGAGTTAGTTCAATTACTAACAAAAAAATGGTGTTAGCCAAAGACGATGGAAACTCTATAATGTATTTAATTTATCATTTAGATGATACATCTCGGAATAATAATAAAATTAATTACTCTTTTTAGTATGTTCATAAATAAAATAATGTGTATCATGTATATGAAATATAATAATTAACATATTCAAGACTATAAATAATGTTTCCATGACAAAATATCCCCGCAAAAATACTGCATGACAAAATCTCCCTCATAAATATTATATTCAAAATTTAACCTTTATTATAAAAGTTGCGATTAGATTAGATGTACCTGTGTATCCACTTTTATATATTTTAATGTGTAGCAAAAAATATGTAAATAGTTATTCCGAAGTACAATTTATACCAAGTGCTATATCCAATATGAATGGATATCTTGGTTGATTTAGTTCACAAAGCCACGCTAACTTGCCTGTGAACTGAGGTAGGTTTGTACACCAAAACAAAATAAAAAATGCTCACTTATGAGTTATGATATATAAGCAAGTTTTAAGAGCTTTAATCTTATACGCATGCCCAATATGAGGCAGTTGTGCTAAAAGTCACTTAAATAAAGTATAAATATTTCAAAACAAAATACTTCGCATAATAACAGATGCACCCTGGTTTATATGCAACAAAGCACTGCATAAAGACTTGAAAATCCCCACAATTGATAAACACATAAACTTTGTAACAAAAAAATTCTTCCATTCACTTATGAACTTGTATGAAGCCACTCGGCTACATTCACTACAACTTAAATGTAAGTCCTCCAAAACCTCACCGACTCGAGAGAGGAACACCTCACGATTACGGAGAGCGGACATCTATCACCAGTCACTGCCTATGAAGGATACAACATGTCTAGATAATTATCTTAATTTAAACCTATTATGTTACTATTTAATTATTATACTGCAATTATGTAAAAAGGAAAAGGGGAAAAAATAGTACATGTCAGTAGGTTTAGATAGCTACCTAGCTAGGAATGCCTTAATAAATATTAAATAAAAAAAAATCCAAAACCAAGATACACTTATATCATAGAACAATGATTATACCCAATGAATAATTTTTATCAATTTTATTGACATAGACAAAAAAAAGAAAATAAGTAAAAAATTCAAATGTCTGGAAATCGCTTAAAACTAGTCGAAATATTTTGAAAATTTCATCAACTATAGAAAATGATAAATTAACATATGGTGTATATTTAAAGTTTCTACTAATCGTTTTTGAATTGCAATAAAATAATAAAAATCGGTCCATGAGAAAATGAGTGAATATCCAATATTATAAAAATTTGAAACTGAAACTCATAAAAATGTAATTTGACTTTCCAGTAGTTATGTTTATTTTGATAAAAGTAGATTAACTTATGAGGAACATTGTATTACATTTTAAAATCGATATAAAAAAAAAATTTTTTTATAAATTTATAACTTAAAATAATTTGCAAATTTTCTTGATTTTTACAAATGATTTTAGATTCTGAACGAAGCGATGAATTATGAACTATTGATATTACAATTATGTGTTTTTTTTTTAATTTTTTAATTTTTTTTTTGTGTCTGTTATCACCTTTTAGGACAGTAAAAACTAAAAGTGCTTGGATTTTCTTCAACAGTAACTTTTCTGATAGGAAAGTGAATCTAGTTGGTACTTTAGAGGAGCAAAAGTAAAAATTTCTCAGTAGTTTTCAAACACGACGTGAAAAACAAAAGAAAAATTAAGGAAAAACGGGAATTTTTACGCAAAATCAGTTTTTGAGAAAATTGATTTTGGTTTTTGGTGCAACCACAGATATATTCTGTGGTGCAACTCTAACAAATGACCGTAGGTACATGCAATTTTGACTGAATGTTTATATTATTATTTTATATATACCTTAACATTTTCCAAATATTTTGACTTATTTTGAGCTGTTTACAGACATTTTCAGTTTCCATTTTTTTAGTTTTTTTTTCTAGGCAAATTTTATACAAGTCTCTTAATATATTGTTACAATGATATTTGCACGTAAATGTGCAAAATATTTTGAGTTAGAAATTCATAAGAAAATTTTTTTTAAATATAAGATTTTGAAATGTAATACTAGATTCCTTATAAGGTTATTTACCTTTATGAAAATAAAAAATATAAGAAAGTCAAATTACATTTTTATGAGCGTTTGAAGTTTAAAGTGTCACAACACTCACTCGATTTTTCATGTTGCGATTTTCTTAATTAGTTGTAATTCAAAAACGAAAAACCGTAGACATTTGAGATTTACTCAAAAATTGTTGATTCGTTTTGAGCCGTTTACGGACAATTCCAAATTTCAACTTTTTTAGTTTATTTTTCTATAAAAATCAATAAAATTCTATTTGTTGGGTAAAAAAGCGTGAACATTTAATATAATGCTCCTGATATATTGTTCTAATAGCAGTTGAAAAATATTAAAAATACATAGGCACAATTTTTTTTTATATGCATTTTAAGTTCAAATTTTGACAAAATTTATCAAATTTATAATTTAATAATTATTTTGTAGTTAAAAATTTATAAAATGTTCAACTTTTATAGCTAAGGATTGAAAATCGAAAACAAGGCTCTTAGGGTCCACGTAAATAAGTTATATATAAATTACTTTATTCACAATAATATCATCAAATATACTTGGTAATATCATAGGCTGACTGACCGTTTTCTCTCAGAATCGTTTTTCTTATACAATGATATTATATCATTGAATTCAAATTTAACACCATCCATCACATCACAGTGACCCACTTGTAACCTACTGTACAGCAGAGCGACATCCACTTACCCACATTTGTTTTTTATTTATACTATAACAAGTTACGGGGAACCTTATTTTACATTTTAAATTTTTTTGCCAGAGCAAACATTTTTTATCGACATTAATTTAAAAAAAAAATAATCGAAAATTTCATATGCATATAAATAGTTCATCGCATAAATCAAAATATTTTGAAAATTGTATAAACATTCAGTGAACAGTGTCACATTCATGTGTCTACAGTAAATTCTATTAGAATTAAAACCAAAAATTAAAATTGATTTTAGGTCAAAATGCCGTTTTTTTAAATTTTCTTTTTGTTTTTTCGGCTTTTTTGAAACTACCGGGAATTTATTTTTCCTTCCGAATGCACTAACTATATTCACTTTTCCACCGTAAAAGATACTAAAGTTGAAAATCGACGCATTGTTTCAACTATTTATCATGCACGGTGCCACAAAAATTAAAAAAAAAAAACTCATTGTAAAATCAATACATCATAATCTAAAATAATAATAGATACGTTTGATGTAAAAAATTAAATTAATTATTTTGAAAACGTCATTGTTTATTGGTATGTTATACATATACTTTTCAAGTTTCTACAATTATTATTATGTAATGACAATAAAATATTTAACTAAAAAATTTTGTTTGGTTATAGACGGTGATTTAATTGAATTTAAGGGGGGCTAAAGTCTTTCTTTACAAAACAAGAAGTAGGGTTTTGAAAAATGTTTAATAAATTTGGGGGCTTAGCCCCTCCCAAGCGCCCCCCCCCCCCCCAATCACCGCCTATGGTTTGAAATGTTTGAATACCCATTTACTTGGAAGTTATTAGTGCAGTTTGATTCATACCATAGAACAAGTTCAACCATAGCCTATAGATATCAGCCTATAGATATCAACCGTGATCTTAACCTCAGTTTGTTATCAGATGAAAACACATGCTGAATCTAATTTTTCAAATAAAACTATTTGTTTGTTTTCAATTTTTACAATTACCATTTTCTACCAATTTCTCGTTGGACTTTTTACAATAATATGAAATCTGATTTTTAATATAATTACTAATTACTCAATTACTTATATGCGTAGGAATGTAATATAATTATATTGTTTTTTTAGAATCATGTATAGGTTATTTAGGTTTCGGTCTCAAATAAAAAATGGATTTTCTCAAATAGTTTTAATTGACAAGCCTCATTTACTGAAAACAGCAAATTTTTCTAATATTCCAGGTAAGATGAATGTTATAAATATGTTATTATAATTATTGTGTTATTATGCTTTATTATTATGCTTTGATTTTCTACTATATAGAAAGTATTCAAACTAAAACTTTGATAAAGACCAAACAATTCAAAAGAAATGTCAAACGATTTTCAGAAGTAGTACAAGGTTAGTATTTATAATAATTTATTTATTGAAATGTCCTAAATAATTTTATCTTAACTTATAATTTGTAATACCTATATGTTGGTTAGAACATAGGAAATTATACTAAAAATAATATTTGCTTAGGTACATACAAAATGTCTTTTAGCCTATGTTTAGTGTTTAATTATTTTTATTTGATTCTAAGTTTCTTTATTGTTACTGTAAATTTAACAATAATAGTAACTTGAATTCACATAAAGTTTTTTTTATTTTCATAAGAACAAATTATTAATCAATTAACATTAATTTCCCGAGTTATTTAAAAGAAAATAATTGATGCATCTTTAGAATATATTTTTTTAAATAATACATTTCATTAACATACCTATGTCATACCTTCTATATTCCTGGAAAATAATTATGAAGCTTATGTTTATTGCTATTCAATTTAAAATTGTTTACTATAATAATTGTTTTTATATGTTTAAATAGTATAATATATTTTAATTTATTTTTGTTTTAAGTTACCAATAGTGTTACCAGTCAATCTAAAGTAAAAGTAAAACATTTAAAACCTAACCAAGTGCAAAAAATGGTTGCTTGTAAAAAACCATTGGCTATGTTTCCTAAAACGGAAAAAACAAATGATTGTTCTGATAAACTTTCCATAACAACTATATCTAATATTAAGAAAAATAGCCTTAAAGAAGCGCTGTTAGATGATATAGATGAAATGAATGAAGATCAAATCAGTTTGCTTAGAGATACTGAATTTTTACAAACAATAACAATGACAGAGAATGACATCGAAAATAAATATACTCCTGGCCATTTAAAAGGAGAACAAGACATTTACAATGGTATTGAATTACCAAAAAGCAAAGACAAATTGTAAGAAACCGTCATTATTATTTTTACTCTATTTATTTTATATAAGTAATGATGATTTTTACATTTTAAAGATCAAAAAGAGAACGTAATCGAAATATTGCTGTAAAAAATAAACTTGAGCTAAAAGAAGCTATTAAGCAACTCAATATTAAAGGCCGTGAAAAAAGTCTCAATCAAACACTTCTGGCATATATAGATTTATGTGTAAATTAATAAATATATATATTATAATAAATATGAAAAGAAAAAATAATAAATATATTATTTCTTATTTTTGTAATTTGTTTAATTGTTTTAGGTGTGTTGTGGATTTCTTAATAGAGGATTGGCAGCTTTAAATCATTATTGCTACAAAAGTGTTTCAAATAAGGTGTCTCTAAAAATAACTGATATTCGGATTTTTACATGTTTAATGCATGGCTTTGCAAGCAAGGTAAATATTATGGTATACATTCATAAATGTACATTAACATAAATACATACTATGATAATATATGCTTCAGGTTATTAATAAAATAATAAACTGTTTTAATCAAAAAATTATTTCCAAATAATATTTTCAGGGAAACTATGAAAAATTAAAGGAAATTTGGTCATTATTAGAATTATCACAAACAAAACCAAATATTCAAGCATATGCAGCTGCGTTTGAATGTTTGGTTAATAAAAAAGAACCATGCTCATCTGATATATTACGAGGATTATATAATATATTTTTATCTGATGTAAGGCATCACAAATGTATACATTTAAAGATATATTTTTATGAATTAATTTTTTTCTGTTTTAGGGGTTTACGTTTAATAATTTATTTGAAAATTGTATTTATATCGGAAATCAACGAGAACAAGTATTAAAAGCTGTACAATTATTAGATCCTTCATTTGAACCACATCTCAGTATTGAAAATATTTACTATTCTTGCCCTCTTTTAGATCATTTAAATTCACAAAAAGTAAAAATATAACAACTGAATTTTTGTTTGAAGTCATGTTTGTATAATATGTACGATTTGATCTTTAGTCAACGTTTAAATGCCCTGGTGAAGGTCTTTTTGACGAAAAGAATATTCTTGAATTTGCTCGGAAACAACTAGAATCAGAAATGTCTACTATTGTAAAAGTACAGTCAGTTGACAATAATTCCACACCATCTCAAAAAGTTATAGATTATGTAAGGATTTAAATACATTATCTATATATGTTCTGTTTGTCTGTTTATTCTTAAACATTTAAACATTTGTAAATTTTCTTGTTAATTATTTTTCAACGCAAAACAACGTAATTGGGGTTTTCCTGAATTTAATATAAATTAATAAATAAAATCAAAATGCAATCATTTGATAAATAATAATTTAAGATATTCAAGAAATTTAAAAAAAGGTATATATCTATTTAATCACATACTGTTTATTTTGTATTCTTTTTTTAACTTGTTTATTTTACTGTTTTCATCGTACCTCAAATATACTAGGTTATTGCAATAGTACCTCCACAATATAATTTTATCATGTTAAGGAATTAAAATGGCAGTATAAGGGGCAACCTATATTCAAGCCATTGACCGTACTGTTACACTGTCATTTTATTTTATTTGATAACAGTACATATGCAATAACCTTGTATATTTAAGCCATGGTGAAAACAGTGGTACAGTTAAGATTTAGTACTCTGCTTAATTTTTGAAATCATATCAAATTCAATTTTATGAAATTCTATATTTCGTTTTACATTATTACAGGATATGTAAAGCATTTTAAGGGTTACCGTGTTCTGTACCAAATAAATTGTTCACATTTTTAAACATGGTGTATTACAACATAAAAAAATACTTAGGATATTTTAATTAAGTACTTTTTTTTTTGTAAAACTATTCTCTTTACCAATTACCATATTATATGCAATTTTATTCTACTCTAATACTCAAAATACGAAAATATGATTTCTGCCGATATTTTTTCCTTCAAAATACCTGGAATTAAAATAAAAACTTAAAATAGTAGTGTATAGTATCAGTAGATAAGTTCTAAAATCAAATATTTGTTTTGATGATTTTATTTTGTTGTTTGTGTGAATCAGGGATTCATAATTTATTTTTTACCACCTTGTAAAATTTGAATTAAATTATATTTTATAAGAGATTGAATTATTCTAAATAATTTGTTATTGCCAACAGCTTGCACCCTTTTCAAATTGTAAACACCTATGTATTCAATGTGTATTTGTAATAAAATATGTTTATAGAGAAATAAATTAGAAGATTTACAAGAAAAATGGAAAGAAACTATAAGGAATGCTATTGCGCGTGAATTAGAAAGTATACGTGCTCAGCATAACTGTTTAAAATCTTATCGGAATGTAAATATATATCCTTATTTAAGAGTTTTAAACACAGAACAATATGTTGATATAATTATACAAGAAGTTCGGAAGCTAGCTGAAGGGTCTGAAACATTTAGCCCGACAGTAAATTTACTATATCGAAATTTGGCTAATCAAGTTCGATTAAGGTACTATATTATTATAAAGTATAATAAAGTAAAAAATTATACCATAATCATGTTCTATTCACAATTTATAGGTACCAAATTAAATACAAAAAGAATACAAAAATTTTAGAAAAGATGAAAGCAGTTTATACCGATTATTGTTCATGGTATATAAATAGTGAAAATTATGATAGTCAAAATACGAGACAACAATGGCAACAATTAGTACACAAATACAAAGGAATAGGAGCAGATATTGTAAGTTTTGCTTATTTTGGATTTTTGTATATTAACAAGATAAATTATTGTCTATATTAAAAAATATAGACAATTATGTTTTAATGTCTAACAGTAAACTCACTTGTTTTATTTTTAATTAAATTATGAGGTATGATAATAGACATATTCAGAAATATTTAACATTAACTATACTCCGGCCACTGAGAGAGTGCTACTCATTGGCGCATCCAAATGACCGAGCTCCCCGTTCTCGTACCTAAAATTTCTCCCACTCTACCATATAGTTGTTGCGGCGGCCAGCGTACGGGCAGATTTAGTGGTGGGAATGCGCGAGATCAAACAATTTTTGGTCGCCGCCGGGTAGCGCTCTGTCAGTGGCCGGAGTATAGTAAGTTAACCTTATAAAATATTTTTGATTCCACTCAAATGCAAACAAAATATGTGGTACTGCACCTACTACAAGAAGTTAGTGCTTAACGGGAAAAATTAGGTCTTGGCAAGTCTTCTAGATTTTGATGGGGATTCCTCTCTCTCGGCAAGCAGGGTAAATAGGTAGTAGATTTTTAGGTTCTTAAAATTTTAAAATATAATTTAATTTCCTCTAATAAATACCTTAATACTCCATTAAAATAGATAAAATATGTTTTCTTTACATATTGAGTCATTAAACTATGTGAAAATAATTATAAATAACAAAAATAAAATTGTGTTTTTGAGTCAAACCGATGGGATATGATATTTTACATTTTTGTAACATATAAATATACATATAGCATTATAATTTATAGCACACCAATTAAAAATAATTAACAATTTCATTGGCAATTTATCATTTTTCCTGATTATTGTGTATTTTCAGTTAATAGTTGAAAAACAAACTATATACTAAGGATAACGTGGCCGGTGGTCATAAAAATTTAGAAATCATTGTAAAATCAAAACATGATTTGCTCCACTCTAAATCTAAAAATAAATAAATTAACACGAACATTTAGGACAAATAGTATAAACCATTAATTCTAATTCATTTTTAATACTAGTAAAGGTAGTAAAGGTTATAACATTTGATTACTGTTGTTACTAGGAACAAGATGACAAACAATGGCCTTCTACTGTATTAAACAGCGTTGGGAAATTTTTGTACAATATTATTATTAAAGATATAAAAATTGATGTTAATATCATGAAAGACAATATAGAAGAGGAGTAAATTAAATTTCATTATTGAAATTTTCATCTTTAATTGCCTTAAATTAATTAATTTTAATTTCTAGGCATTTATTACCAGCATTTTATACAGTTTTCCGTGGACAATGTCAGCATGTGAAACAAGAAATCAAACCACATCCTATATTGTCAAAACTTTATCAGTTATCTGAACCTAATGATTTAATATTTGATGTTACTATGATCCCTATGTTGAGTCCACCAGTTCCTTGGACTTCAATCAATTCTGGAGGGTATATTGCTGCTAAAGCAGATCTAATTAGGTAAACTAGTTTATTACAAAGTAGAAATACAAATCTGATTTATTTTGTGGTAAATTAATTATCAATACACATAAATATAATATAAAATTATTTAACTTAATATAATATAATAACAATAGAAATATTTTACATTTAGTTATAGTACTATACCTATGTCCATATCATGTAAATTAAGAAATTAAACCAGATTGGTTCATAATTAAAAAAAAAGTTTAGGGGTTTTTTTTTTTAAAACAACTTGTTACGGTTTTAATAATATTAAGTTTTGCTTGTAATTTATACAAGGTGCTTCATAGAATAAATGTATAGTGTACCTAGGACCTAGCAAAGTAGTAATTAGTAGGCATTTAAATTACAAATAACTGTAAATTATTTGAGACCCACAAATCAAGGAACTTTTACAGTTTAGAATCATAATTTGTATGAATAAATGTGTAATACAGTATTTAAATTATTGTTTAGGTTACCACAACAAGCTATTTTACAATGGCATAGACTTGAGCAAACACCAAAACAGGAACTTTATCCAGCCTTAGATGCACTGAATCAGTTGGCCTCTATACCCTGGACTATTAATAAACCTGTAATATCTTTATAAATAGATAATAATTATGTAACACAACTACACAATATATAATACTAATTTTTTAATAATTTTATTAGGTTTTGGATGTAGTTCTTCAAGTATTTCGTTCAGGTGGTTCTTCAAAATTAGATATTCCAAAGCCTATATCTGCCTTCCCATCTCCACAACCAATATTACAGAGTATGAGTAAAGATGAACGTTCTAGGTTATATAAAGAACGTGCCATATTAAAAAGACAGAAAGCTGAAATGTTTAGTTTGTGGTGTGATGCTTTATATCGGCTGTCATTAGCAAATCACGTAAATATTTATAGTTAATTTTTTTAATTTAATAATTAAGAAAACAATTTCAGTTTTGCGGTAAAACATTTTGGTTGCCTCATAATATGGATTTTCGAGGTCGAGTATATCCATGTCCTCCTCACTTAAACCATCTAGGCTCAGATATGGCCAGATCACTGTTGTGTTTTGCTAAAGGAGAACCACTTGGGTCTAATGGTCTAAACTGGTTGAAAGTAAGTTTGAAAATGCATTAATTAACAGTGTTTGGAAGAAAAAGATTTCTGGAATGAATTCCTTTTTATAAAAAAGAACAAAGAACGAAATAGTCCATTTTGATTTATACAGATTTGTAAATAATTGAAATTTAAACATATATTTTTCTTAATACATACAATATGTATTATTGTATTGCCAATAATCCAGTATCGACTTCAATCCGTTAAAATGTATAGTCACTATATTAAATATTAATATTTCTTATATTATTTAGAAATTGTGGTTGTATCGACAGAAAATAGTATGAACATCGGACAGTAAAATCATTTATGATGTTGGGAGCAGAGCCAGTTTAATTTAATAAGTAGTCTTGGGCTATCCCAGTTTTGGGGGGGCCTTAATTTTACAAAAAAAAAAAAATGTAAACATACCTATTTTATTATTGATATTTATTTAGTATAATATATAATAGTTGAACAAGAAAACATTGTTTACTTAGAGAGCAAGTTTACAATGTTTACGTTACATGATTAATTATTAAACAACAAAATTTATTAAAGTGTTAAAACATAAAAATAAAAGGTAATAATTTTGAGTTATCATCAGGACTCGTAAGTTCATGCCCTAAAAAATGCTTAAATAAGCGTGCATTTATTATATGTACTAAATATCTAAAAGTATGCACTTAAAAAAATCATTTTTGATAGAATCAATTAGAATCTAATTGTGACGTGTACCCAAAACACTGATAAACTGAATTACCTCTATATAGCTATTTAACTTGAATCATTTTATGTTACGACCGAATTCCCAACAATTTTATATAATATCATAATGAAAAATTATAAACGATCGCGTTTTTTTTTTTGTGCAAATGTTAATTCTTCCATAGTTTTTCCATAAAAAAATTTATATTGATATAATAATATGAATAGGAATATCAAAATCATGTATATGCCTGATGAAATAGAAATATGCATAAATATGCAAAAATAATACTTCACATATTTAACCGTGGTACCTTGAAATGGATTTATGTCATATAGCATTAAATACAACTAAGCAAGATTTATATGCAAATGCATGAACTTACAAGTCCTGGTTATCATCGAGATTGTTATTGTAAAACATAATACAATTATTTAATAAATGGATGTCAGTTTTAAAATTAACCAAAAATTTAAATTGAAAAAAAACAGATCATAAGCATTTAATCTTCTGTCTATTTTGTAATTTAATCTATGTATACTAAAAAAGAAGTATAAACTTCAAACTTTTTTCTTACACTTAAAATAGTTTCATTTTCACGTTGTATTTGTTTTCTTTTACCGAAGTCTATAATTTTTCATAATTTTTGTACTTGCATTCTTTATAATCTCTCTTACAAACTATAAATATAAACTTTTAAGTAAGTAAAATTCTATATTGTGTAAGTATTGTGTATAACTTAAAAAGATGACTATCGCATTATTTTTTTTTTTTTATTAAAAATTGTCTAGGCTCTAGATTATATCCCTCTTAGATCCATCCCCCTTATTCCGGCTCTGCTTGGAAGTACCATTTGTGAATAGTTCAACTTTAACTGATAATACTATATGCTAATATTATGGAAAACATACTGTAAAAGCACCTTAAAGAATTTGCATAAATAATTTTTACCTATTTTTTTGTTATATTTGAACCGGAAAAGGAACTTGTTCATTTTATAAAGGAATGAACAGCAAAGAAATAGAACCAATTCTATAAGAATCATGCCAAACACTGTTAATTTATAACTTAGGTTCAATGAAGATTTACTATATTTTTTTAGATACATTGTGTTAATTTAACTGGACTGAAAAAAAGAAATTCTGTTAAAGAAAGACTTCAATATGCAGAAGAAATACTTCCAGATATATTAAATTCTGCCCATAATCCTTTAGAAGTATGTAATATGGAAATAATTTTTTTGTTAAAAAATTAAAAATTGTTTGCTTTATTATTATTTTTATTACTTTTATTGATTTATTTAGGGAAATATGTGGTGGGCCGAATCTGAGAATCCTTGGCAAACTTTAGCGTGCTGTATTGAGATATCTCATGCTCTACAATTAAAAAATCCAGAAAACTTTATTTCTCATTTCCCTGTTCATCAAGATGGATCATGTAACGGTTTGCAACATTATGCTGCATTAGGTAAAGATTTTGCAGGAGCAGTGAGTGTCAACTTAACTCCTTCTGATATACCACAAGATGTGTATAGTTGTGTTGCAGCTATGGTAAAAACATTGACATTGAATATAAAATAAATAATAAATTTGTAAATATATTATTTTATTTCATTAGGTTGAAAGAGAACGTTCAAAAGACGCTGCAAATGATGTTGTAATAGCAAAATATTTAGATGGATTTGTTAGACGTAAAGTAATTAAACAGACTGTAATGACAACAGTTTATGGGGTTACTAGATTTGGTGCTCGTTTACAAATTGCTAAACAATTGAAAGGTATTTTCTCAAATATATATTATTTGTTTAATGCTATAAGATATTACATTTTTTAATATTTTTTGTAAGATATTGAATCATTTCCTAAAGATAAAGTTTGGTCGGCTTCTACTTATTTAGTGGCAAAAACATTTGAAAGCTTAAGAGAAATGTTCACTTCTACAAAAGAGATACAAGTAAACTTGAATTATTATAAATACTTATGATTTTAATTTAGTGTTTGCACAGAAAATTCCAGCCCATAAGAACCCTAGCTGCTTTTCTGTGTCCAACCCACTCAGTTCTTTTTAAAACCAATAATAAAGCCGTGCTACTTAAAAAAAATCCATACTTATAATTAATATAAGGAATTATTTTCATTAAAAAAGGTAAATATCATGAACTAAGATAGTATGAACTGGCGACAATGTTATTATTTGCGGTCAAGTAATTAAACGTTATTTCTGTAGTGGAAGAAATTTAGCAACTGAAACACTCTCTATTTGAAAGCATTAACCCACACAAGTGCCCAGCGAACGCGGAACAGAGTTGAATAGTTTTATTTTACTTGATAGCTCATAAAAATAACACTAAGGTTGCAAAATTCCCCACTACAGAAACTACATTTCAAAACCTGACCTTATCACTACCACTGGTGTCATGTCGCCACCAGTCCATATTATCTTAGGACTCAGTTCATGGTTAGATGTCTCATCAACACATCTGATCTGATAGACATTTGATTTACAAATGTCTATAAATTGTTTTTGGCATCAAATTATTTTGAAAATTATACCATGTATAAAAAATGCTATTATCAAATAGATTTAATAAAAATGTTAAGTATCTATGGTTAGTGTTTTTGAATTATGTTAAAATAACAAATTCAATTTTATTTTAAGCTCATTTTGCGTAAAAATTCCAATTTTTCCTTAACTTTGTTTTGTTTTTCTCAATTATTAAGAAAATTACTGGCATTTTTTTACCTTTTACCCCTTAAAGTAGTGATTAATAACTAGTATGTCGTTTACTAATATGCTGTGTTTATCGTAATGTGTCATAAAAAAAATTATTTATATTCTATGGTCAATAGTTATTATGGGGTGCGTTTGAATATGAATAGTTAGAGTAGAGTACATTTAGTTGGAGTAGAGTTGATTTTGTTATCTTCGTAGATAAGCATTATTATCAGTGGTATTAAAACAACCTACCTATATTTTCGGGATCAAAGAGTTAACCCGGAGTATAACAACTCGGCGTTACCGAACGGTAGTACGGAGTTAACTCTGCGTTCCCAAAGGAAGTTGAGTAACTATTTTTTTATAGAGTTAACTAGAGTTGAGTTTTCGAACGCACCCATGGTATGACATGATGGAAAAATCCCAAAGATAACAAAAACAATTATGAAAACTGTCAATTACTTACATATAGGTTTAATGTTTATAATTATTACTTTTTCAAAAATCCATTAACTGTTTTAAATGTGTGGCCATTTTTATGGATCTAAATTATTAGGGTGTCGTCCTAAAAAAAAGGCTAGGCACTGCCCTAAAGTATCAACTAGGTACAATAAAATTTATTTTCAGTCCTTCACACCCAAAAAAAATGGGTACACATTTTTAAAATCAATACATTTATCGGGAGCACTCAGAACCTAAAATGATCTAAATATGTTCGGTTATTATTTATATGTCAAGTATTTATGATTTAAATTTACAACGAATATCTAATTTTTTTAATTTAAACTGGTTTACATTATTTTAGGATTGGTTTACAGAATGTGCCCGTGTAATATCACAATCATGTGGTCAAAGTGTTGAATGGATAACACCATTAGGATTACCAGTAGTCCAACCATACAATCGTAGAAATAAATGCCACGATTACACCAAGAAATCTAGTGTTAAAATGGGAGAACATTTTATATTGGATATGTATGAGTTAGTATCTTTGATTAAATAATCTTAACAGTTATTGTATAGATTACAAATTTTACCAACACTTATGTTTTATTAAAAATTAATTTTACTCATCTATGAACTAAGGTTTTACTATTTAAAAAATGTATATTTAAAAGTTATGTATAATTTGTAGTCGGCCAAATGTGATGAAACAAAAGAATGCCTTTCCCCCAAACTTTATCCACTCGTTAGATTCTAGTCATATGATGTTAACATCTCTTCACTGTGAACGAGCAGGGATCACATATGTATCAGTGCATGACTGTTTCTGGACACATCCTAATTCTGTTGAGATTATGGGAAAAGTAAATATACAAACATATACTTTTAATGAAAATTTTATTTATGTATAATAATATTTTTAGATTTGTAGGGAACAATTTGTAGCTCTACATAATGAACCAATTCTAGAAAATTTATCTAATTTTATGATTAATAAATATGAACTTCCTAATTAGTAAGTATAATAAAAAGTTAGAATAAAATTGAATTAATATTATTTATTACATTATTTGTTTCCAGCGATATTACGAATGATACTCAAGATATGTTAAATGTTTTTCAACAGTTACCTAAAAAAGGAGATTTTAAACTTAATAATGTTCTAGACTCTGTATATTTTTTTAGTTAAAACGTTTTAGTTTTATGTGATGTGTTTCTATTTGTTTTGTTTTCTAGTCTTTAAAATATATTTATATTTTTTCAAAAGATATGAGTTTATTATT
Organism: Metopolophium dirhodum; assembly: GCF_019925205.1. Taxonomy (NCBI): domain Eukaryota; kingdom Metazoa; phylum Arthropoda; class Insecta; order Hemiptera; family Aphididae; genus Metopolophium; species Metopolophium dirhodum. Next base: position 23,408,405 of record NC_083567.1, read on the forward strand.
TTTTATAGTACCTTGGTATTTATTTGTTTTCTCTTGTAGCGATTTTCTTATTTTATTGTAATTCAAAATTAAATAACTATATATACATGAAAATTTAACTGAATGTTTATATTTTCATTTTTATACACTATAAAATTATGAAAATATTTTGACTCTTTATGCTGTTTACAGATATTTTCAGTTTTAAATTTTTTTTTTCTACAATTATCAATACAATTTTATTCTTTTGGTAAAAAAGCTTGAAAATTGAATACAAGAATTCTATTACATTGTTAAGTTGAAAAATATTATAAATACAGTCACAATTTTTTTTAAATAACTTTTTTTAAAGTTCAAATTTTGACAAAATTGATCAAATTTAAAATTTAATAATTATTTTGTAGTTAAAAATGTTTAAAATGTTGAACTTTTATAGCTAAAGATTGAACATTTAAAATAAAGCTCTACGTAAATAGGTTATATATAAATAACTGTATTCACAATAATATCATCAAATATATTATATTATACTTATAGTAATATCATAGACTGACTGACCGTCTTCGTTCAGAATCATTCTTATACAATGATATTATATCATTGAATTTAAATTTAACACAATCCATTACAGTGACCCACATGTAACCTACTGGCTACTGTACAGCAGAGCGACATCCACTTACCTACCTTTTTATATTTATTATTTATATATTATAATAATATATTAATATAATATAATCAGTTCATATTATAATATTGTTGTTAAGCTATAAAGTTAAAAAAAAATATTATTTAAAATCAAAAACGATATTATTTCATATATTCATTGTACAAACCTACTATGAAGAAACCAATTTGGTAGTACCTATACTAGTATGGATTAGTCATCATAAGTAATTAGTCATTACTCATTAGGATAAAAATAAATAAAATGTTCATCAAAATGTTAACGGTAAAAAAAAGTTTTTTTTTGGGGGGGGGAGATTAGGGGGATAGATCACCCCCCCAAAAACTTTTTTTTTACCGTTAACATTTTGATCAAAGTATTGATAATAACCATTCATGTTTGCTAAAAACTTATATCACCCCCAAACCAAATTCCTAATTACGCCACTGATACATGTCATTATCAGATTAAACCATTTTCGAAAAACTAGTATTGCAAATGGTGGCCAAAGGTAATCGGATTAACCACAGATATTTAGGTTGGCGCGTTGTAAATAGGTATTCAATACGCATCACAAATGACAGATTATAATTATTTATTTACAGACTTACAGTCCCTACACATTTTTATTTATTTTTATCCTAATGAGTAATGACTAATTACTTATGATGACTAATCCATACTAGTATAGGTACTACCAAATTGGTTTCTTCATAGTAGGTTTGTACAATGAATATATGAAATAATATCGTTTTTGATTTTAAATAATATTTTTTTTTAACATTATAGCTTAACAACAATATTATAATATGAACTGATTATATTATATTAATATATTATTATAATATATAAATAATAAATATAAAAAGGTAGGTAAGTGGATGTCGCTCTGCTGTACAGTAGCCAGTAGGTTACATGTGGGTCACTGTAATGGATTGTGTTAAATTTAAATTCAATGATATAATATCATTGTATAAGAATGATTCTGAACGAAGACGGTCAGTCAGTCTATGATATTACTATAAGTATAATATAATATATTTGATGATATTATTGTGAATACAGTTATTTATATATAACCTATTTACGTAGAGCTTTATTTTAAATGTTCAATCTTTAGCTATAAAAGTTCAACATTTTAAACATTTTTAACTACAAAATAATTATTAAATTTTAAATTTGATCAATTTTGTCAAAATTTGAACTTTAAAAAAAGTTTGACTGTATTTATAATATTTTTCAACTTAACAATGTAATAGAATTCTTGTATTCAATTTTCAAGCTTGGGGGTGATATAAGTTTTTAGCAAATATGAATGGTCATTACTCATTATAAATACTTTGATCAAAATGTTAACGGTAAAAAAAAAGTTTTTGGGGGGGTGATCTATCCCCCTAATCCCCCCACTAATTACGCACCCGACATGTATACATTTTAAATTTTGTATTGTATCTGTTAACTTCCAATCTTGGTGAGCTAACAGATAATGGTTTTCTACTAAAAAATCCGGAGAAAAAAAGTCCGGTAAAAATGTTTATGTATACACCAAATTGACGTGTAAAAATATTTATTTTAAATTCTAATTAAAAATATTACATATAAGTTGTGACATAAAAGTCGGGTAAAAATGTATATTTATATTAGGTACACACCAAATACATAGTAAAAATACAATACAAATTAAAAAAAATTACATAATTTATGACATTACACACCAAATATTACTTTACTATTATTATAAAAAATATATCTTTAGCCTATAAATACCTTGACCGTGTCCTAATATTGTTTCCAACTTTAGTTATAAACTCTTCAACACCTAACTCAGAGTTTTTTATGCGTTTGCATAACGTTTGGAGCCTCATATTTTTTTGGGCAAATGGACATTTTCCCCCCGACTGTTTTCGGTCTAGTAGGACATCTCCCCCCCCAATATATTTTTGATGCTGACATTTCCCCACCACCACCATTTTTTTTTTAAAGCAAATTATTGACTATTAATATTGAATTTAACAATATAATATTATTTATTATTTAGTATGAATTTTTTTTTAAATAAAATATAAAATATATAAAATAGTAATATAATAGTTATATAATAGACTATGAATGTATATGTTTGATCAACTGAACTACTTACTTGAAACAATACAATTTTTAAAAAAAGTAACTAGGAATAAAGTAAAAAATTTTTGAATGGTTTTCAATTTTTATATTTTGTCCCGTGCTACTTAGTGCAATTTTCGCCTAACCTCGAGTTTAATTTTGCGAATTAGCACCTATATTGTTAGATGAGAATCTAGGAAAAAAAAGCCCCGGTCAACATTCATTGGAAATAAAAGCCCCGTCATAAGAAAAAAAAAAGCCCCGTTCCAACTAAATACATTATTCTTTTTTATTATGATTTACATAATTAAATATAATCATAATATAATCATTACATTTATCAATGTACCTAACACTTCTTTAATATAATATCTATAACCATAAAATATTTTATTAAAATTTTTAGTTAGTACGGGACTTTTTTTTCCGAATACCGTTGGATGACAACCTGTTGTATGTCTTACCAAGTGTGTGAAGCTATTGTTCCACGATTCACATATATATTATTGGTTCTGTGTTCATTATTGAAAGTGGCTTCAAAAACATATTCGACGTTTTTGGTAAAAATAATAAGGGTTTAGTTTTTTTTAATTGTATATTCATACCAGCACCAACTCCCTTATACGAACCATTTACATATGTGATGTCGAAGTAATTTAGTTAGTAATTCATTTGCTTCAGGGATATTTGTTTATTTTAAAAACTCCATTTCTTTGTAAACCCGTTTAAGGGGAAGGAATGCCAGACAATCAATCATAGTCCATAGAACAATAATGACTAAATTTGTCATCATTCATATACGTATTGTTTGTAAATCTAACTCCTAAACTTAACGAAATGTACTCTGGCAAAGATGGTAAAGCACTCTCTAATATCTAATTCTGGACCAAAAACATAAATAGCCGCTGTACTTGTCGACATGTAAAATCCTGGGGTCGGGGAACAAATTTTGTTGTTTACATTTTTATAAATAATAAATTTGTAATTTACGACTTTCCAATTAAAGTGATAAACTGTAGCATATAATATAATATGGTTAGATCCTGATACTGAAAGATAATCAATGATTAGGTGACCCAACTTTGATATTTTTTAAATTTGGGACTTTTAATTTCGGAATTTTATTCCATCGGACTTTTTTTTCGCAGTAGGCGAGTTGATTCCCGAGACCTACTTTATGTATTAGTTGATTCCCGGGTCATTATTAGATATGTACGAGTTTGATCTCATTACCAGATACCAAATTTAAAAAAAACAATGTGTTATACATTTTTACCAAATAACTAAATTTTTTTAATAGTAATTTTTTACCTAATAACTAATTTTTTTAATAATAATTTTTTACTTACTAAATTTTTTTACTAATAATATTTTAACAAAAATTTGAATGATTTTCAAAATATGAAAAAACTAAAAATAACAATATTTTTTAGAAACTTGTCAGCCGATCTCCTCGTGGTGTTTCTAGGGTTAGGCTTATAGGCTGACTAATTTGACTAAATATTGAAAATAATATATAATGACCAGGGAATCAACTCGTACATACCATCTCTTGATGACCCAGGAATCAACTCAACAGGAATCAGTTCAGGTAAACAGGTACCCGGGAATCAACTCTTACGCAGCCTTTTTTTCATCGGACTTTTGTTCAGGGATTTCAGAACATAACCCGGATGTCGCAATAAATATTTTATATATTATATTATATTAATATTATATTATTATTTTTATATATTGATTATTTATTTTTTATAATCGTTATAACTTATAAGTATACTTTACCTACTCAGATAATCAGTCGTAGATAATGTGTAAAATACCCGAGTAATGTACCTGTACGAAATAAACGTTTTATAAATAGTTTTTTTATTTTCTCCAATATGTACAGGTAGTTACACGGATAATGTAAACACTAACCGTATTTTGTATTTTACCCGTAACATCATATTATATAAACTATAAAGGCTATAATATAATATTTATATTTATATATAAAGGCTCTCTAGAATTTACCATTTAGGTATCCCTAATTGTGGTTTTAGGTAATATCATAAATTAATGAATGCCAAATAGTGATACTGTGATATTAATGTGATACCTAATCAATGGGCAATGGCACGTGCTACGGAATTATAAATATCTTAATCCGTAGCATGTAGGTAATATAGGTAATAAAAATATATAAATAAATATCATTAAAAATGTCCAGTCCAGCTATAGGGTATGGCATTGATATCGTTAAAATGAGTCACTGCCGAGTCTGTACTAGGTTTTTCAGATATTACCTTAAAAAATTATTTTATTTTCAATATGCGTGGGGAATACGCGTTGCCGATAACCAAGATTAGGAAAATAGTAATACCTATAGTCTGTAGTCTGCTGGTAGCTCTAATATAGTATTATATATTTAAAGCAATATTAATAAGACAAGTATTATGTAAAATTGATATCAATAGTTTTGTGTACTTTACCTTGATTGAACATTTCTGTTTAAATAAGCCCAAAATTCATAATTATTTTGTGTACGCAAACCTATGGGGCGATATGTATGTGGCTATTAAAGCCCCTGTAAACCCTATTAATTTTTCATCAAAAATACCTTAGCGACTGACAAAAATTAAAGTACTACTATTTGTTCAATTTAAAAAATGTAAAGATTTTTTAATTAGTCAACAAGTCTACTTTGCATCGGTCAGAGAATATTTTTTATATTTTAGATATTTTTTAATATATTCAATATCAAAAATGTATAAATTTATAAAATGTAAAATATTTATTCTCGTCAAGAATTTTCTAAAATTGAAAAAGTACCCCGACCGATGCAAAGTAAACTTATTTACCAATACAAACATTTTTACATTTTTTTAAATCGAACCACTAGAAGTACCTTAATTTCATTGATCATTTTCAACATTTTCTCCTTGTTTATAATTTGTTATTAAAGTGTATTGATTATTGAATATACTATTATAAATTAAAAAAGGAATCATTTATCTCAAAATGTTTGCTTTTTCAATTTTTTACATACCTACGCGTCTTACAAATGGCACCGCACTTATTCGCCGATCAAAACTTATAACAAAATAATTCCTTATCCTCACTAGGACTTAATACATTTTCTATAAAGCTTGACGGGTGATGAAACATTGTAGGTGCATAAAAATATTTCAGTCTTCAGATACCTATGTGGCCTGAGAGATATATCCTTCGTTAATAATTGCATTCATTGTTGATGTGCGTGCATGGATCTAAAAAGTGTAATTATTTTATGTTGAAAATAAAAAGAACTATTATACTTTACGAAAGAACAAAAACTTAAAAAAGTTAAAAAGAATATCTCATAACCTTTTAGAAAATAAAAATTATAACAGTAATCGGAAATATTAATATAAAAAAAATAATATAATATAAATATTATTAACGAAAGTAAAGACTGATGTATTATATTACAAATGTATTTTGAATAAAATTAAAACGGTAATAACATTAATAAGAAAATACATAACTAGGTAGGTAGCATACTATTGAGCCAGCATATCTATTATCTAACTATATAAATGTGAAATGAAAATCTCTGTACAGGTTAAACTCTGGAACTACTTATCAGATCTTCTTGATATTTTTTTTTAAACGAAAGGGTATTTCACGGAGAAGGTTTATATGAAAGAAAATTTTAGGAAAATCCACAGGAAAAGTAGGAAATCTGGATGTCAAAAATACAATAGTAGCGCTGTCTGTCCAGAAAAAAATAAACTAAAAAATAAAATAAAAATTTAGTTGCAGATTAAAATAATTATAGTGTATAATATATTATATATTGGTTGCTATTGGTTAATCGGGCATGTTTGTTGATTTGTATTACTATCTATTGTCAATATATATATGAAAAATAATGTTTGTGGGTAGATTAGACCTCTGGGAAGAAGATTTATAAAGGGTTAAATTTGGTTTTTTGTATTCATCGGATTTTAGTACGGTTAGGTTAGGATAGGATTTTTTATTAATTGATTATATTAATCCACTGTTGGTGGAATTAAGTAAAAACGACAAACTTGGTATAACTTTGATACTTCAGAGTTAAATCATATACTTACGCACAGACAGCACGGGGTCTGCGGTCTTCCGCAGGTAGATTGTCTACCTGATAATATACTGCTGCGAATCAGAATTTTTATTCTGGGCAACCGAAAAGTTATGATAAATTTTGAACACCATACACTGAATATAAAATAAAAACTGTACAAAGTTTGAGTCATATAGATAGATATAGAGTTGCTACATTTAACGGGCAACGAAGTGCACGGAATCATCTAGTTTATTATAATAATAAATATGAATAACTTGTTAGCGTACCTACGCTTGTTTATGTTGTGTTTATGGTCAACACACGATACAACAAATCAATACCAAGTAGCTCTCCAGTAGTCACCACTAAGGCTGCCCCTATTTACATCCATCATAGTAGGTACATGTAGTATTAAAAAAAAATAACAAAACATATATTATTTAGTATGTAATTTCGTCCAAATTTGAACATAACTATAAAAAAAACTTTGTTTTAATATTTTTTGGTTACAAAATAACCTATACTTACGTGGAACATTGTTTTAGGTGTTCAATCCTCAGCTATAAAAATAAACATTTTTAAAAATTTTAAAAATGTTGTCAAAAATCGAACTTTAAATGCTTATAAAAAAATTGTGAGCCTATGTATTTTAAATATTTTTTAAATTATATTGTAACAATATATCAGGAGCCTTGTATTACATTTTTACGCATTTTGACCCAACAAATAAAATTTTATTGTCATTTATAGAAAAAAAACCTAAACAAATTAAAAATTAAAAATTTTCGTTAACAGCTCAATATGAGTCAAAATATTTTGAAAATTTTTTTCAAGAATAGGAATTAATAAAATAAATATACAGTTATTCGTTTTTGAATTACAACAAAATAACAAAATCACTTCATGAGAAATCGAGTAAATATCCAATCTTGTAAAAATACGAACTTCAAACGCTTACAAAAATTTAATTTGACTGTACACAATTTTTTTTTTGTAAAGGTAGACAAACTTAAGAGGAATCTTGTATTATATTTTCAAACCTTAGATTTAAAAATATAATTTTTAAGAATTCTAAACTCAAAATAATTTGTTAATTTTCGTAATTTTGTCAAGATTTTAACTTTAATTGTTTATAAACAAAAATTGTGACTATGGATTTTTAATAATTTTTATCCGTTCTTGAAACTGTATATAGGAGCCTTCTATTAAATTTTCAAGCTTTTTACCCAACAAATAAAATTGTATTGGTATTTATTATTTATAGAATAAAAAACTAAAAAAATTGGAAACTGAAAATGTCCGTAACAGCTCAAAATATTTTGAAAATGTTACGGTGTATAGAGAATGATAATAAAAACATTCAGTCAAAATTCCATGTATCTTCGGTCATTTTTTTCAGAGTTATACCAAAAACCAAAATCGATTTTGCGTAAATATTCCCGTTTTTTCTTAACTTTTATTTTGTTTTTCATGGCAATTTTTACTTTTGACCCCGCAAAGTACCAACTGGATTTATTTTCCTATCAGAAAAAATAACTACTGTTTAAGAAAATCTATGTACTTAAGTACTTTTACAGTCCTAAAAGGTGATGACAGACAAAAAAAAAAAAAAAATAATAAAAAAAAACACACATCATTGTAAAATCAATCAATACATTAATCACTCCGCTCAGAATCTAAAATGAAGGTGTTAAGTTAGTGTTGACTGTTTTTAATATTAATCATATTATTATTATTATTTATCAATTATATTCGGCGGCCGGCGCATATTGATCGTAAACCTTGGCCACTGATTAGCGTTTTGGGTTGGCACGAATCATAATATTAATACAATGATTTAAATAATTTTTTTCAATTTTACATAAACATAACATTATTATTTCCGCCATGGGAATGTCTTATAGTATACAACTATACAAGACCGTGATCATGGGCATTGGGCATGAATGCGGCGGTGCGAAATGTGAATGATATATATTGTCTGTTGTATTATCACGTAACAACGTAACATGAACGTGCTCGCCACACTACTGCACAACAGACTGCACTACTGCCAAAAACCCAAGATTAGTGATTACAACTCTGTTGCGCTGTCGTATCTATGTTCACACCGATAACCTCACGAAAATATGGTTTTTCATAAAAATACGTCATATTAATAATAAATGAAAAAAAAATATTCCTTCGGTCGGCGAACCATCCGGAACCACCCATAGGACATAGATATTAAAATTAAAGAATGGATTATGGATAAGCCATTTGTGCTTATCATACAAGAACAAACATGAAAATATTTTGAAGTTACAGGTTAATGGTACAAATATACATAAATATTTTTATATTAATTATTGTATATATTTTATGATAAGCCTCTGCTAGAATGAGAGCCAATGATAAAAAACAGTACTTCTCTCTTCCCCATTCCGGCACACTTCCCTCTATTTTATTAATATGCCCATTGCCCATGCCTCATCCATTCTTTAATATCTATGGAACCACCCCTCGTAACATCGCGACGCACGAATACGAATTACGACGAGCTTGCATGATTGTCTATTGAACATTTTAATATTTTATTATGAATGCTAATTGCTAATAATCACCAAGAATAGCAGATAGGCAATTATTGTCGATAGGCGACAATGTAATGCGAAAATAACGGATAAAAAATTACTATACGCTCCCCCGCGAATCAATTTTCGGCGACGACGTCGTGTGCACCACCCGGTTATCTCGTCGGCCGCCACTCGCCAGTTCGTCTACAAGTCCGCTAGTCAGCACTCGGCAGTCGTTGCCATAGCTTATATAACTCGCGCTGATCGCAGCTTGCAGGCCACAGCCCAAATGCAATGAAGTGTCTCCTCTTACTGGCCACTGCTCAGTGCTTACTATATACTATATAGTCACTTCACAGTTCACACTTGTCAGTTGTCACTGCTCACAGTAGTCAGTGTCGCAATAGTGAGTAGTTAGTGGCCTGCGCGCGTCGGTCGCGGTTCGCACGTGAACACTAACGCTGAACGACGGCGGACGACGCCAAGTTTTTTTCCTCTCTTGCCGTGTATGGGTGGGAGTTGCCGAATGTGTTTTACGCGTATTATTTTATAAAACTATTGTTATTTAATCATTACGAATTACGATTACCTAGGGAGACTGCCAATTAATCACTCACTACGGTATATTATACATTCGACGCTTTTCGCCGTCTCCGACCACGTTCGAATCGATTGCCGACCACCGTTCGCCCCGTCGTTTGAAATGTCTCCTGTTTGGCGGGCAGCGGATGCGGCGTCTTGACCATTATAATAAAATATTTATAATAACTACTGCGTGCAGCTAAAACTCGTGTCTACCGTCGTGATTGTCGTCAACAACCACACTCGTCGTTTACGTTATAATATAGTTAGTATTATTATGATTATTATATTATATTATCTTATTCGTATTCATGGTGAGTACTTCTGTACATACGTTTCCTCCGTCTAATTACAATTGTTTTTGTTTTTTTTATCGTATTATTATTACTTGTTTATACCTAATTGTATACGATGTATACCCAGGTACATGCTTAAATTAAAATTACATTTTCTAGGCGAGCAGTAGGTAGGATATTTTATAATTAATAAATTTTTTTTTTCATCAAGTTGGTTTTATTTTTTTAGTTGTTTGTCAAAATAGAGTTGGTGCCGAGGTTGGTGCCTATAAATTCTATATGTGTTCTTGTAAATAACTCGGGGATGCACGCAGAAATAAGTTTTGGGAGGTGTTTTTGAAAATCAGTTATTGATATGATATAGGTATAAACATGATATATGAAAATCCAAACATTTTGGACCGTGTTTGAACCCCAATTGCGTACGTTCCTGAAATAAGTACTAGTCAATTAATTAATTTCCTAAATAATCCTACCTATATAATTATTTCTTTCTATACTAAAGGGACTATATATTATTCAGTTGGAACATGTTTTATCATGCAATTACATTTTAATATAATTTATAAAAGGTATCGGACCTACCTAGGCGGTTTTATAATCTTCTAATATTTGGTACCTATAACAGAAAATTGTAAAATCATACAGATTAAATCATGTAGGATCTCGTTTTTCACTAAAATAACATTTATTTTGAATTTATATTTTTTAACCAGTTCCTATATTTTGTAACTTGTAGGCTTGTAATGGGGTTGGGGAACCAGTTATATTTAGATAATTTAGTGAGGGTTTTCAGAGCCTTTTGAATTATATTTTAACCGTAATTTGGGAGCCTAAGGAAAGATAGATCAAATATTAAGTTCTAGTGAATATCTTATATTAATACACGATCAATTAGAGCAATCAAAAAATTGTTTGCGTATGGCGCTATGTCCGGGGCAGGCCTGAAATTCTAATTGGGCACCAGTAGGTTTCTGCTATGTCCAGTTGGGGGATGGCAGTCTCGCCGTCTAAACAGTTGCCTGCCCAGAGAGTGATGCCGCTTGTGGCCGGGATTCAAACTAGCTACTGTGTGCGTTAGAACCGACACCGTAGTCTGCTCGGCCACACCGTCCCCCATTTAGTCTTTATAATTTAAGAATATTAAGATCTATATAAAAAATATACATACCTAAAAAACTTAAAAATTGATTATTTAATATTTTCAACTATAGTATAAACTACTTGACATTTTTCTAGAGCAATTATATGTCATACATGTGTACAACTTACTAAATATTATTTGTATTATTTGTATCATCCATAATTGTGCAATGATGGATAAATAAAATAGTTATAATACAGTTTAATTTTTCTCTATTAAATAAAAATTATTAATTTTCAACATTATAATTAAGTAAAAATTAAGTTTAATGGTTAGAAACCTTGTACTTTAGAGTACACCTCAAACTATGCCCTACTACCTTACTTTGGAAATAAGTACTACTTGCCTACATGGCTATATATATAGAACTAGGTACATTCATAATAAAAATTAAATTAACAAACCAAATAACTGTAAGTACTATTTTAAGACAAGTTTTAATATATACTTTTCTATTATTTTATTATCTTTCATTTTTTTTAAACTTCTATCCCAACTTCTATTTATATTGTATGTTGTAGGTACCTACAATTTATTAGACAGGCATAGTGATTTGTTTAATTCAATAATCTGAAGACTTGAATTGTATTTACATACATTTTTTTTTTTACAGAGTATTTTATAAATAGGAATAGATACAATAGATAACAGTTCTATATTTATTTTTGTAAAATATTTTAATGAATTCCAAAGGATATTTTCCTTTTAAATAATTTGAACTATAGCTTCTTTTTAATGTCATTCTATAAATGATAGAGTACTCGTATATGTCAAAGTATCTAACATTGTGCCAAGTATACTATACACATGCCACTATCTAACTACTGACCTCATTTATCTAAAAATCATCTTAACTTACTCTCCTCTATTTCTATTTCCCAATAACATATTTTCAAATAAATGTATTTATTATGGTAGTGTTTAACCGTAAAGAATTATAACATAATTTTATTGCCTAATATATTTTTATTTTTATGTTTTTTTAAAATTTTTTAAATATATTTTAATTTTTACAGACAAATCTAAAAGTTTTTGTTATAATAACTATACAAGTAGAAAATGAACAATAAATCATACTCATTATTAACCAAAGAGATGATCAACAATTCTGAACATGATGGAACTGTACCAGAAAATTGTTTTTGCCCTGTTTGCAATGTACATATGAATAGAATTAAGAGATCTCGACCACTTGATACCCACCAAGAACATAACGCATTTTCATCTGATGGGATTAAAGAACGGTGGTGTCATATAGATCGATTACAAACTCTCCGTACCAACTCACATCAAACAATGGATCACAGTTCAGAAAGACTGCTAAAATTAAATCCTTATCCAATTTTGGATACTGATCCTACATTGTACAATTTAAACTATTCAAATGCATTATCCAGGTTTCCTCATTCATTAGGTAAGTAGAATAAGTAATTTTTAATTAGTTAATTGAAAAATTATTATTTAAAATAAATTAATTTTTTTGTTAAGAGGATGTTACATAGATATTTGTTGTTTCCGTCTTACAAGTGTGTAACATAACAAATTTACGCTCAGCGGATCACGTTTAAGTCAGTTAGTTTAAAAATAAAAGTGAATCGATCTATTATGAAACTTGATGGTAAGAATATTATCTGAGTTTGTATGTGGGTTTTTCTCAATAACTCAGTTTTTTAGTAAGTTATGAGCATTTTTAATTTATGCTATATTATAAACACATAACTTGCTAAAAATTTGAACTATTGTAAAAACCCACATATAAACACAGATAATGTTCTTAACATCAAGTTTTATAATAGGTCAATTCACTCTAGTTTTTAAACTAATGGAGCTAAACGTGATCTGCTGAGCGTAAATTTGCTATGTTACGCACTTGTAAGACGGAGACGACAAATTGTTGTGTAGTTCCTGTAGCCGTTCTTAATGGTTAGTAATGTGCCATATGTACTGCAATCTACAAACAGAAGATTACATTTTTCGAAATTAATAAATTGAATATACAATACCCCAGCATAGCAAAAACATATTTTTTTTTCTTAAGGAAACAAAAAGAAAGATTATACAACACAATCTATGTATGAAATAGAACACAATGATAGACGCAATGATGTTTTTCAATATCATAATAATTCAAGACAATGGGAAGAAAATGAGAACTGTGTAGATCAAGAGGAGTACAAAAATATTGATCAATTTAATTATACATCGAATAAAAAATATGATGTGCACATAAGACAACCTCCTGTTCATCGTCAGCGTAAAGTATGTATTGTAATAAAGATAATTTTTTATCTATGTATTTTAAATTTTATACAATAATTTATACTTTAGATTTTACCAACGGTTCCTCCTAAGCCTCTTATTTCTACAAATTGTATGCAAAAGATAGGATGCTCATCTTTAACCATAAATGGTCATTTGAATAATACAAATTCAAAGAATAAAGATCTCATGGACATTCCAAATCAGAAAACGCTTGTCAACCATGTACGAATAGGTACATTTATGCCTGTAGAATCAAAAGAAATATTTAAATCAATGAAACATATAAAAGATACATCTAAGGTAAAAGAATCGTTGATGATCACTAAAGATGGCAAACTGATTCATGAACAAATAAGTCCGAAACCAGAATCAATACTTAATAGCGATATCTACGAAAAAGAAAAATCAACATTCTCTGATAAAAATAGTAAAACATTAACTCTTAACACTATAAGGCAAACTGATAATATAAATAACACATCCGTGTTTCCTGTTAAGTAAGAATAAAATTAATTAAACAATTAAGTATTTTATTCTTTAATTCAATTATTGAATTATTTTATTTCAGTTCATACAGTTTACACATGGACTTAACAACTGAAAGTAAATATTAACTCAAACTCACATCACAATGCTACGTATTTGTTTATATTAATTTATATACTGTTTCTATAATAGATGCTCGAAAAAGCTTAGAATCTCCAATAGTGCAAACCCTTAACAAGAGTATAGAACAAGATATGACTAATGAACCAAATAAATTAGCTTTTGACCATTTGTTTTCAGGTATTTTTATGTTTAAAATACAAATCTAATAAAAATAAATAAATAGAATAAATACTTGTATAATGATAATTTTCAATACAAAAAAAATTACAGGTACTACTCAAATACAAAAAGATAATTTTGAATACCATTCAGCATTACGCCCTAGTTTATTTTCTAATATGCCACCTTACATAAGATTTTCTTCCCATGATGTTAAAGGTACTAACGTTTTTATTTAATACTTAGAAAAAAATTATTAATTCAAATTTTTCAATAATTGTCATTACAGGTGAATCATTTCCATTATCTTTGCAAAAGTTATTAAAGTGGAAACTAAGTTCCATAACTCCAATTGTTGTACGTCGAACTATTCAAAATAGTGGTTTTAAACTCGTTAGAAGTGAGCATAGTTTATTTAAAATTGCAATTGATCCTTCTGTCATAACCATTCAATCCAAACAAAATGGTATTTCCTTACAAAATCATCGTGGTTACATATCTTATTGTTGATACTTTTTATGGTAGCTCTTCTACCTGATGATTAATTATGGCATCTAGACTGTATACCTGTACTTTTTTCCTTTTCCTTTTGTATTACCTGTATAAATGTTAATAATAATAGATTTTTTTTTCTTATTATTTTTAAGAATCTAATGACTGGGTTGGAACTTGGGGTAAACATATGAAATCATTGTGTTTCAAAACACTTCGAGAACAGCAAAAACTTAACCATTTTCCGGGTACTTTTCAAATTGGTCGCAAAGATAGGTTGTGGAAAAACTTGCATAGATTAATGTTAAAATATGGTAAAGAAAATTTTGGCTTTATACCCACATCATATATACTACCTCAAGAAGCTAGAATTTTACGACAAGTTTGGGAAAAAAATGATGAAGATAAATGGATTGTTAAACCGGTATTTTTTTTTTTATTTGTTCCTTAAAATAATGATAAATAAACTAATGTCTTTAAATGTTTTTTATTTACAGCCAGCATCTGCTAGAGGAACTGGAATTCGTGTTATATCTAAATGGGGTCAAATACCAAAGAAAGTACCTTTGGTTGTACAAAGATACATAGATAATCCATATCTAATCAATGACACCAAATTTGATTTAAGACTATATATACTCATCACTTCAATTAATCCACTTCGCCTGTATCTTTATGATAATGGCCTTGTGCGATTTGCTTCTGGTATAATAATTTTTGTTTTATGATTGAAACTTTCACTTATTTATTTGTAATATTTCAGTTAAGTATTCATCTGATCTTACCACTCTATGTGATCGATATATGCATTTGACAAACTACAGTATTAACAGACTTAGTAGTCAGTATACTCAAAATGAAGATGCTGATGCATGTCAAGGTCATAAATGGTAAATGTATTTATTTTAGATTTAATGTTAGGATTTATATTTTAAATAACACAATCATTATTAACCTATTATAATAACTCAGGACATTAAAATCATTATGGACATATATGGAAAAAGAACGTAATGTTGACGTTAAAAAATTGTGGGAGAGTTTGGAAGATCTGGTTGTTAAAACTGTCATTAGTGGTGAATCGCCTATGAGTCAAATGTGTCGTTCAAATTTGAGCAATAGATATAACGCATATGAATTATTTGGTATTGATGTTTTGTTCGATGAACATCTTAAACCTTGGATATTAGAGGTAATTAAAATTACATGTTTGTAGAATTGAATAATGAATTATAAATGGTTCTATGTTCAATGTTAGGTAAATATATCTCCTTCATTGCATTCATCTTCTCCGCTCGACTTGGCTGTTAAGGGACCATTAGTCAAAGATCTTATGAATATGGTTGGTTATCATATCCCAAACAAAATGTCTCAAAGTACACATGTGAGTAATAAATTATAATAGCTTGTACAAATATAAGTTACATTTAATTTTTATAATCAACCTTCAATAAATATTTTTACTAAATTAAAAATTTGTATAGAATACTTTGCTCAAGATGTTAGGAGTTAAATCATCACTATGCTATGATAAGAGACTATATACATTCAATTTATCTGCTAAGGAAAAAGAAAAACAAGAATATTATTCAAATGCTGAATCCAGAGTAGAAGTACTAAATTATTTATTACTATTATAAGTTTCAATTAATTATAAACTTTTAATTTTTTCTAGTATATCGATAGCATATTAGATGATCTATTACCAGATGATATTAGGCATCTTATCATTTATGAAGATGAACTTACACAAATTGGCTCGTATGTATTTCATTAATACATAATTTTTTTTCTATATTTATGACTACTATTAAGATTTTTATGATTTTAGATTTCAAAAAGTATTTCCAACCACTTCATCTTTTAAATATCATCAATACTTTGAAGGTTCTAGATATTATAATATGCTTTTTGATGCATGGGAATGTAAATACAGTAACAACAGAGATGAAGGTAAGAACTATTTTTAAAAACTTGATGTATTTATTAATTAATATTTAAATTATATAAAGTACACAATAATTATATTATAATAATTTTATTTTTAAGGTATTGCTGTGCTTGAAAAGTTATGTCAGCTGAAAATTCACCTGGAAGTACCTGACATTGATGAAGAACAATCAAAAGTAACATATTCAATTATTAAGATAAAAATATAAGTATTTGTATGTGAAAAATATTTTAACACTTTCACGAGTCATGTAAATGATTTAAAAAGTGCTTATTTATAATCTTTTTAATTTATCAGTTCACTTGCCTATAAACTAAAGATGCAATATGTCTTCACAATTATTACTACTTTTAAATTTAACACACATTAATTACTCACACTAATTAATATTGTGTTATTATATAGTATGAAGATGTTTTTGTAGTTTTAATTTCATAAGTCATACCAAGTTGACAAGTTTTATTTTCATGGAAATGTTTGCCATGGGATGTTAGAAAAAAAAGACTTAACTATATTAATACTGTATAGTGTATATAAATAAAATTATCATACTTATTTAAAATAGGAATGGGCAATTTTATTACACAATTTGATAAATATAGTTGATGATTTAATTTTTGATGAAAATATTTCTTCTTATATAATAAATAAATAAACTTAATAGGTGCCTAAAGGCTAAAAGTTAAAAGTAATATATATATATGAATAGGTTTATTTCATAAATAAATGAGAAAACATAATGTAACAATTAGATTACTTTTTATCATTTTACTTTGTATATTCAAGCTATATTTATTTTTAGATGCTACTCCAAAATTTTTTAATTTGATTTGTACCAACTTTAAGAGTTAGTATAATTATTTATATTATTAACACTGTCTATCTATCTGTTATCCAACCTTTTGACTGAAGATTATAATCTAGCACCATGCCAACTAATCAGTCTACATCAGTGGCGGTTTTGATATGTATTTTTACACTCGGCAACCAAATATTATCTAACACAGTAACATATTATGTATAATATGTTAAAGTATAATTAAACATTTTAATTTATTGATAATGGATGAATGGTTAGCCAGTGCTCAGTTATGATTAAATCACTAACAGACGAGTGACGGTAGCATCGGTGCGTGTGGGGGAGGCCCGCATAGCAGTGGCAACAGCGCTTAATTTTGTGAACTTGAGCGCAGTCCCCAACCTAGCAAGTAGCGCTGTTGCATACCCGGGCGCCAACATTTAGAAGCGGCAGATTTTGATCAGCTCTGTTGGGGTTTTGCGCATGCGCTATTTACACTATTTTACAGGTTTACGCGTTTGTGTGTAGACGCATCTCGCATGCCTAAACTTAAATGGAAACAACCTATCACGACTTCTTCTTCTTCTTCTTCTTCTTTCGTGACTTCGGCCTTCAAGACCATGTCGTTCAACAGATTTTCCTTCAAATTTCCCTATCTAATGCTAACTCATTCCAATCCATCCCTGGTCTCACTTTCTCTATGTTCTCTTTGACTCTATCTTCCCCGTGTAGTCTCGGTCTTCCAAGTAGTAATTTTCCTTGTGGTGCATTATCCTGTACTGTTTTTACCAATGATCCTGTTTTTTATAAAGAATGACCTGTCCTCTTCAGCCTTCTTTTGGTAGTATCTTCTTTAATGCTTGGCCTTTGATACAATTCCTGAAGTTCCTTGTTTTTATGTATGATCCATTTCCCTGTAGATTCGCCTTTACATGGCCCATACATTTTCCTCGGTACCTTTCTTTCAAACACTAATAGATCATTTTCATCTATTTTTCTTAAGGTTCAAGTTTCAGAACCATATGTCACAACTGGTTTGATAAGTGCCTGATATATTTGGGACTTGAGATCTCTGGAGATTAATCTTGATCTTAGTAACTTTATTTATAACATTTATTGCCAGCTTGTATTCTCGCTTTTATTTCCATGTCTATTTCATTCTGCTGTGTTATTAGTGCGCCAAGGTATTTGAACTACTGTACTCTTTAACTACTTTGTACTCTTCTCAACTTGTAGTTTTCGATTTCTAGGGCTCTAGGCACTCATTGCGGTAATGTACTTGGTCGTGTCTTTGAACTACCATATATGCAGTTATACATTTTGTAGCATTTATGAGTTTTTTTATTGTTCTTTGAGTTTATCTTTACTTTCTGTCATCAAGACTATGTCGTCCGCACATGCTAAGATTCCAATGTTATTTTATCCTAGTTTTACACCTTTCTTATCTAGAATTGCTTGTCTTACTACTTTTTCCAAGGCTATGTTGAATAGAATAGGTGACATAGCATCACTCTGCCTTAGTCCAGTTGTCGCTTGTACTGTCTCCGATAGGGTGTCCTACTATTACTTTGATGTCAGTATGACCGATACTGCATTCTATGAGGTTTATTAGCTTTTGCGTCATTCCGAACTCAGAAGTTATTTTAGTTGTAAGGTTGGTTTCAAATGTACTTAGTCATTAAGTAGATGACTAAATGATGTGGTGAATTTAAATTCAATAATAATTCATTGTACACAAAAAACTATTATGATTAAATGGCATTAGCAATTAGCTTATATTTCTTAGGATATCTTACAATTTATTTATATTACTATAATTAATTAATTTTCTATTTGTGATACGGAGACGGTGGGTTAAACTATTTTTTTCCTAATACTTCACACAATAAATATTGTTATTAACTCAAAAATTCAATACCCCAATGTTCCATTAATATTACTGTATGATTAACTTAAGTTGGAATCTTGTATTGAATTTTCTAACTTTCTGCTTTCAAAAAAACTGTCATCTAAATAATTCGAAAAAATGTTAAAATGTTTATAAATAGTGCAAAAAGAGCACAAATATTTAGAAAATCAGAACATAGTTAGAAAAACCTAAAATAAATACTTACTGAATGTTTTAAGTCTGTGCAGTTATTAATTTATTTTTGAATTACAACATTTCGATGAAATCCAATTTTTATAAATTGGTGCTGTTTAAATATTCCCAATAATACAAACTGGATCTAATTTTCTATCAGAAACCACCTAAACCACCTTCAAAGTGAAAACTTAAAGCATTTTTCCTGATTTAGAACGTGATAAAAAAAAAACATTGTAAAATTAATGGATTCAAGCACTGCTTAGAATCATAATAATCATAAAATATATATCCTAACCAGATATATTTTTTATTGACATTTTTCATGTAATATTTTGAAGTTATGTAAAAACAAATGTGAGGAGAAATTTAAAAACTGATTGAATATAGTCATAATTTATTACATTTTTATATATTATACATTACTATTATTAGTATAATACAGGAGTGGCCAAACCGCGACTCGCATCATAGACTAATGTTATTATGTTAATCTGACACTATTATTGTATTTTATTATATTGTTTCACCTTCTACACATTTTATTATATTTGAAATCTTATCTTATTTACAATAATTGAGAACATGTTTTTTCCTGATCTTGGCTCTTACATATTTTTACATATTTTTTATTATACTGTACGGTTCACAGCTCTCTTATCGCTGGCCACCCCTGCTATATT
This sequence comes from Metopolophium dirhodum, assembly GCF_019925205.1. NCBI lineage: Eukaryota > Metazoa > Arthropoda > Insecta > Hemiptera > Aphididae > Metopolophium > Metopolophium dirhodum. The sequence goes on from NC_083567.1 coordinate 23,428,838, forward strand.
ACCTATGTTTGGTATTTAACATTTACTGAATACAAATATTATTATTTTTGTTAAATGCACCTTCAAATAAAATAGTTAAAAAATAAAAATTGCTCATCTCATTAAAAGCCCTAAAATAGTTTTTAAAACGCAATTTTAATTATATTATAATTATTATCGAAATCAATACTTAAACATTTTTAACATAAAATATTTTTTGATGATAAATATTGGCTTATAATTAGTATAATGTGATCTATCATTGTTTATTACTAAAAGCTAAAAAAAAAATGAATAAAATTTCCTTTCCCACTTGTAATAATACAAGTTAACAAGTATTTAATTAATTAATTCTGTATGCTTTTAATAATTATTAAGGAGCCAATTATGTGGTGCTTCAGAAATGCCTATTTCGCCTATAAAAATGTTAAATTTTGTAAGTGGGTGGTATTTTTATTTGGAGTTTTCTTAGCATGTGAATTTAAGTGTTTTAATCACTGTGAAGTAATTATGAACCTAGTATAGCCTATAAATGAAAATTAGAAGAAAATGGTTACTGTTGCGTTCCATTTTAAGTTTTTCCATGTTTAATTAGAAATATATTGTTTTTACTATACTTTTCTTTATTGAAATAGATATTATTTGTTATGGGTCCGTGTTTTAAGTGTTGAGGGTTACAGTAATTATGGTATAACCCAGATATTTAGACTTCCTTAGAAGAATATACAATATTAATAATGAATGTATTAATCATTATTTATGAAAAATATCTGATATCTGATGTAATTATTAATATAAATATTTTATAAATGCATTACTATTATTAGCTTAATATAACATATGATTTTTGTGGCAATTTATATTTAAGAAGAAATATCTCTACTTAAAAATAAAACTAAATGTACCATTCAATAGTTATTTATTTTTATTGTATTATTGCAAAGAAAACATTGTTTTTCGCTTTTGGTGACAGTTGATAAATCATATTGTATTAAATTGTGTGACACATTAGATTTAAATTAGGTAAAATAAAATATTACAGTTTTAATCTTTGGTTGTACCCTGTAGAAATAAGTAGTATTCTAATTAATTATTTTAAATAATTTATAAAGTTCAGGATATTAGTAGTTATAATTCAATCAAAACTTTCTCAGTATTATTTTAAATACATGTTTATAACGTGTATCAATTATCATATAATTTAGCTATAACAATGTGTTTAAATGCTGTAAATTTTTTTAATGTTTTCTAAATCAAAATTATGTTTATGGATGGATTAATTTAAGTCATAGTTTTTAATAATATATAATGGTTATTTTTATAATAAATTTGAGTTAGACAAGATTGGAGAGCAATAACAAATAAATATAAGTGATATGAGACATTTTTTATTTGACTCAACTATTTAAATTATTAGCAGCATAATATATAGCATATTATGCTTTAAAATGCTTTAAAATGCTTTAAAATGCAAAATATTGCAACTTCTAAGAAGTTGAAATCATTTTTGGACTAAAATCATTCATAAATATAATTTTAGTTATATTAGCTTAGCTACTAGGTTAGTTGATTTTAGTGTTATAGGTTGTTTAATTTATGTTTAAGGGGGTATTGGATAAACAAGTCTTCACAATCAAATTAAATTTAAATATTTAATCATTATTATTATTTTATTTTCAATATCACAATAATTGACAGAGTACGATTAGATTAATGAATCACATAACAAATAATATTTAAATAATTTACATTAAGTAATATGTAATTCGATCATAGAATATAACTGTTTCAATATCTATCTGTTATAATTATATTATAATATACATTTTTCATTTTTAACAAATAAATAAATATTTTGTATTTTATAACTTAATTTTAAAATTTAAATAGATATTTTCATATGAAAGATTCAATAAATAAAAATAAAATAACTTATTATTCAAAGGTTAACACATTAAAAAAATTTTCTAATGTACTTAAAAGCATGAAATGTTACCTTAATGAAGATCAATGATTGTGAATTAAATTTACCTGTAGATTGGTGTTGTACTAAGTTTATCATGCCACTACCCTTTATGTATTCATTATTTTAGTTAATATTTTGTTTAAATATTAGTTTTTTATGTACTTTCTTTTTATCTGTTAGACTTGCGACATCCACCAAAATACACTAATGGAAGTTGAAAAAATGTTGGAAAATTCAGGCAGTGATAAATTAAGTGACCATCATCAAGCGGTCATCAGGTAAACTGATAACTGATCATGTACACTTAAATATAATATTTTATTTTGGTTTTTATAAATATAATTAATACCGTACAATTTTATTTAATCGTTTATTTATGTTGCTTATTTGATTTACATACACCTTTATGTTCATACTTTGGCTTTTGTGAAGTTCTAGACTTTTTATAAAATAATACTATTACACTGGAGTCTGCAATATTATTAATAGATATGTGGATAAAATACCTATCTTGCAAAAGTCTTTCGTTTGGTGATTACTCAATAATAAAAATTGTTGTTTTTATGTAGTTTTCAGTAATGAGAATATTAATTTAAAACTAAAAATTATATTGGAAACATCTGTGTATATTATTTCTAAATGAGAAATTTATTCTTCAATAGTATCAACACCCATAAAAATACTTTAAAAAAAAACTTATTTAGTTAAGTTTTAACTTAATTATTTTCTTGTGTATATATAAAAATATATTATAATTAATTTGTATTTACTAATTAATAGCTTGCTACTTCTTACTAATTGATTGATTAATTTATTACAAGAGCATGTTTACAGGTTATTTTGTATTGTGTGTGTGTGTGTGTGTGTGTGTTTTTTTGTCACTTTTTGATATACTGGTGAAGTGTTTTAGACACTGACCTAAGTGTTTTTTTTTTATATTTGTCTATCAGTCATTTTTCAATGTCTGCTGCTGAACGTCGTCATATGGTGTATACATCTATAACAATGTCTGACGAAGGTGATTGGATTAGTGATGATTTTCCGTTTGATGATGATTCTACATCAGCAACCAGTCATCCAATGGTTTCCTGATATATAACCATGTTAATGAACACTAAGCATGCAATAACATCAAACCGATTGCGATTGTATGGTTTTGTTCATGGCTTTTGGACTTGGCTAAAAACACATATTAATTAGTTTTTTAGTTAAATTAAACAAAAATAATAAATTGTGATACTTTGGATATATTCCTTAATATAGGTGCAAAGTTTTAGTTGCATTTTAGACTTGAATATTGAAGTAATGTAAATAATATTTTTTACATTCCTACTAGTTGAGGGGTTGTTAAAAATAAGTGTGTATAATTTTTATTCTGTGATAAGGCTAAACTATTTTCTTTATTTATTTTTGAGGACTCCAAACTTACTTAAAATGTTTGTTAAAAGCTGTTTCACGCGGATAAGAACCACACTAGCAATATTCCTAGTCCCACCAAATTTTTACTATTATCTTTTTGTGGTGAAAATTTGGTTTATATTTATACTATAACTGTGGCATTATGGTTTTTTTTCCCACGTGAAACCGTTTGTCCATATAATTTTGTAATCAAGCAACTTACTATGTGGTTCAGATGTGAAACCATTTGTTTGTTACATTGAATAAGTTCTTAAAGTTTCATAAATCAAACAATTTAAAATGCGGATGTCTTCTTAAAAATAGATAGTAATTTTAGTTACATTTCGTATAGTGTAAAGAAAAAAATTTTAAAGTATTGTTAATGGTAGATTTTTACAATGACGTGCAATTTTGGTTTTTATGACCAATTATTTTGAAACCATGTTCAGTTTTAAATCAAACAAGATAGCATTCAAATTCCGTTTAATCAATTGAAATTAATAGTAAGATTTTAAATTCATTTACATGTTCTATCAACAAATACATTTTTTTTTTTTGTATTTAAGATTACTACAGTAAATTCACATAATAAAAAAAACAAATATTATCATCATATTATATTATGCTTGCATAGGATTTGTAATGTCTAACTCGCATAATATGTCATTACTATTATATTATGTGAATAAATCACACTGCCATGCCTTTAGTTAATAAATATTTCAATTTTCATTTTGTATTAAAACAATTACATTTTTACTATTTTTAACCGTACAATTAATTTAATCTTAAAATTAAATATTTTATCATATTATCTTATTACGAAGGCAAACAAAAAATATCAAGATTTAGGGATAACTAAACACTATTTCCATATTAGTATACAGAATCATTATTACATTGAATTTCTCATTAAAATTTTTAACTTTACTTATGAGTGAGTAAGGTTATTGTTTTTAAATTAAATTTGGGCCACACAGTTGTAATGTTGCTAATTGTCAAGAAACAAATTGATGTAAAGTAGTCTTTAAATATGTTATTTTAAAATTGCTCTAACTTTTTAATTTGTAAAATAAATTGGTATACTTAAGTAGATAATTATTAATTTATTGTTATACTTGATTGAATTTAAATATGTGTTCATATATATATAATATTTTATAAACATTAAAGGTTATACAAATTGTAACTAAATTTGAAGACAATATTACATTTATTTAGTTTTATTAATATTAGATTCAACAAAATTTTATTTGTTTGTAGATTTTGTGAATTGTGACTATTTTATGTTGTACATTTTTATCTTTTTAATAAACTATTTAATGATTATGTGAAAAGTGTACAAGCAAGGATTACTTCATATCAAATAAGTTGTTGGTTAAATTTACTTATTATTTTTTGTATAAGTAGTGTTCAAAAAAGTCCAAAAATAATTTCAATCATTTGATTTGTACCTAGTATAATTACAAAAATCCATTAAAACATACGAAAATCAACTATTCTAATAACTACATTTATTTAGAAAATGTAAGTAGAATGTGAATAATGATTTTTCCTTTGAAACTTATTGCAACGCCAAATATTAACTAATGGGTTAAGCAATAAAAATGTTATTTGTTTTTATGTTGAGACGTACATAAAGTTTAAGACAGAATACAAAAGTTAAATATTTAGCTTGAAACAAATAAGTGAATAATCAATTTTATATGCAGACCAAAATTACTTTTTGGTTTAATGTAGTCTTGTGTAAAATGTATTATTATTGAGTGTAATAGTGTTCTCAATTTAGAAAATCACAATTTTAGATTTTTAGGTATGGATCCCATTCTAAAAATAAGTGTACTTTGCCTGGTCATATGAATAATCACTAAACAGTTATTGAATCAATAGTGAGCTAATGGTCCCTAAAAACACGATTTAAATGAAATCGCCCATGAATGGTCTATTAAATTTTATTGAACCATTAAGAGTACGTAACACTAGTATTTGTCGTCTCCGTCTTACCAGTGCGTAACATAGCAAATTTACACTCATCAGAACACTTGTAGCTTCGTTAGTTTAAACATTATCTGTGTTTGTAAGTTAGTTTTTTACGATAATTCAGTTTTTAAGTGAGTATTTTAAATTTACGGTATAATATATATGCATAACTTGCTAAAAAAATTTAACTATCGTAAAAATGTTACAATTTACAATCAGCATACACGGGGAAGAAATTTTTTTCATTTTCGTGTTTAAAATAAATCAAGAAACGTATATATTCACCAAAAGCGAGGAACTTTGATAAGTATATTATTAGGTTTACGAATAAAGTGGTCCCCGAACAATTTAAGGTCTGTGGTTGCAGGTCTGTAACCACTGTTTTAAAGGTAGTCATTTTATGATGGTAACTAATATTAATTAATTAATTTGATTTATAAATTTTAAATCACATCTTGGTATTCTGCAAACTCTATACTTGTGATCATCATCATGTGTCTTCTTTTGTTAAATTAGACCAATATTCCAGAGCATGTTTACAAAAAGAACAAGCATTTTCATAGTTGGATCAAACTGTAAGGATTGGTTTGTACTTTGTAAACAGAACTAAGAAAAAAAAATATTAATAATTATATATTAATATGCCTATTATAATTAAGGCGGGTGTTTAAAATCAATACAGAATAAACTATTGTTTTAATAGGATAAATTAAAATTAAAATACATGGATACAGAAAAAAAATTTTAGGTATCTACTAGTAGTATAATGTAATATACCTAATTATGTAGCATAATTATACTATGTGTTTGGAATTCGCCACGAAATGTGGGTAAAAATTTACATGACAGGCTCATTAACTTCAAAAATAGAATATTAAAAAAGACTTTGGAGGTCTTGTGCCTAAATAATAATCATATCTTTAGATTTATAATAGATAACTTTAATATAAAAATAACACTTTCACAAATTCTATTGAACGATAAATTTTTTTATGTGGTGGAATTAAATTAAATACGTAATAACAGTTAATAAGAGACATCACATATATTTTCCCATTAGTAGGTTTAAAAAAAGCATAATATTATTGTTTAGGGCCCCAAATAAGTTTTTTTACATTTAAATTTTAAAGAAAGTTATTTTAACATTTTAAAATGTGCATATGGGGGTACTTACTACCTTACAATATAATATTTTATGGAGTAATAATTTATCTAAAGAATGTGTAAAAATATTTTAAATTATTATTGTTATTATTATCCGGTACCTCCAGGTAAATGAGAGAATAACATTATTTTACACTATAACAAAGTCTGATTACAGTAAACAAAAACCAGTGGGTGCCATTTCAAACCAATGCATTAAAATTTAAAATATCTAAAATAAAAAAACTTTTATTGTGTTAAAAATAGTATTATAATAAGCCCTGTAACAATATCAAATTTAGTGAACAATGTAATTTACATAATATAACAAAATCAACAATATTTTAAATATGTTTGTTTTTATTTTTATTCGCTATTTGATTCTTCATACTTAGTAATACATTCCTCATATTCTTCATGAAAATCTTGTAATGTTCGAACTTTAGGTTTCCCATCTTTATTTTCATCAATATCATGTTTAAAGCTTTCTTTATTTGTAACTATATTTAAGCTTGATTGTGTATGGTTTTTTTTCTTGTTCTTTATACTTGGCATATTGACTAGCTCTTTTTTTAATTTCTTTGCAGTGATTATTTCAGTTGGACGTTTTCTTTTATTCCTCATTTCAATTTCTTCTTCCAACAAATAGGCACACATGCTTATTTTTCTACAATCTGACCGTATTATATCTTTATGACGCCTACGATCAATGTTTTTAGTGCTGACTTCTGGGTCTGCACTTTTATCAAGTTTTTCAACTACATTTTCTTCGATTTTATCATTTTCAAGCATATCTTCAATGCTAGCACTATCAAAATGTGTTGTATTAGTTAGTGCACCATTCACAAGCTGTAGATTTTTTTTTTCTTCTGTTTTATATTTTCGTTTGATTTGAGCTCGAGTTCGATTAGGACAATATTGCTGAATCATAGAAAAGTCAGTACCAAAATTCATCAAACATTTGTAAAATTTAAGTGTTTCATCTTTGGACCATTGTTTAGAAGCTTCTTTTTTGCGTTTATAAGAATAACTTCTAGAATGGTATGCAGATTCTTCAATAACTTTAGATTTAGCTAATTCTTCTCGTTTTTCTTCAAGACCAGTCTCATTTAAAGTTAATGTTTCTTGATCAATTATAATTTTGCCGTCAATACCTACTTTAATACATGGAGTTATGCAGTTATTTTGAACCGTTGGCTTTTGTTCCTGTAAAACATAAAATTTAAATTTAAAATTGGGTTATAAATTATACTCAGCGCCACGAGAGAAGGAAGTGGCATTTGACATATACCGAATGACACAAAGGAAACGGGGCCTCATAACAGTCATTGCCGTCAGTCTGGCTGCGCAAAACGGGTTCCTTCTCTCGTGGCGAGGGGTTTAGTTGTATTTACTTATACTTTTTACTTATTAGTTTATTACTTATAAAGCAAAAATAATGCAATGAGATAGAACACTATTATGTTAAATATGTCATAATATGGTCAATCATCTAACTTTTGAACAGTTTAACTCAACATTAACCATTTATAAAATACATTTTAATTATATTTACAAATTTTCTTACGGAATCAATAGATAACAAATCATTGTCTGGATCATCTTCTTCTTTGTGTTCTACTTTAGGTTCTTTGATTATAGGATTGGCGACTGGATTATAATATATTAGATCTTGCATAGTCAATAATGTTTTATCAAATTCTTTGCCTTTAAATTTGCTTGAGAAAGGAATATTCCAACGTTGATAGTTCTCTTTAGGTTTTTTGATCTCCCCTATACTAACCTCTGATACATTAGATGATTTCCGAGAAATAGACTTCTTTTTTTTAGATATAATATCTGAATCATCATTTTGAGATATAATTGTTTTAAAGGTTGTTGATATACTTCTTTTAGGAATTTCATTACCACACAATTTTTCTTGAATAGGTTTAGCTTTTTCATTATTTTCTGTTAAAACATCACATCGATTTGACTCTGTGGTTTTAACAATAGGGAAACTTTTTTCTTCAATCAATTTCTGTTTATTTATCTTTGTATCAACTTTATCTGATAGTTTAGAAGGTATATTCGGTTTTTTCTTTGCAAATGGAAAATGCCTATTGAGGACCGACTTTGTATTTGGTGTAGACATTTCGTGATAACTGAAAAAAAAAAAATGTTAAATGATTAATTTTGTGAAAATCTTACATTCTTAAATTAGACTAGATATCTACTAAAAAATTATACACATTTTTATAATCTTTATTCACAATAACCTGGACCATTCCCTCAACCAGCTACACTAATTACTAATATCATCATTAATTATATTTTTAAGTAAATAAACAAAAGCTCTTAGTAATAACCAACGAGTAAAGTATCTAGTTAAATTATCATTAATTTTACTTCATAATTCATACATAATTTAATAATAATATTATCTAATCCTTTTTTCCATTCTTAGTTTTAATTTAAAACGAGTTTATGGAAGATATACTCGACGTATTAAATTTAGGCAGTAAAATCAAAATTAAACAAGAACCCAAAACTTCTAAACTAATAAATCAGGTTTATTAATAATAAAACAAAAATAACCTAAAATGTGGTTAATGACTTACAATTTAACACAATAGAATACAATATAATTTTTACCAAAACAGATATTTAAATTTGAATATTGTATAGTTATATTTAATACAACTTTCATAATTCTGCTAGGTTCTTAAAGAGGATATGACATATTTTTACTTTTTAAGAATTAAGAGTTCTTAATACCTACATAAATATTAAAACATAATATTATTGATTTAATAGTTGTCTTATTATAATGTTAGTACATTACTTATACCTGACAATTGTTATTGAAGTTGTTTCCGAAGAAAATAATAAAAAATTGTTAAGGTTGAAATAGGAAAAACAAAATGAGAAATACGTATTACATTATTTTAGTTTCCAAAATTGTATGGAAAAAAATAAATTAAAAACCACTTACTCAAATTCGAATAACTCATGGACATTTGACACATGCACAATCCGAATTAGCTAGAAACTGGCTTGTCGCAGTTGGAACAATTATTACAGTACATGATGTTATATGATATGTTATTATTTATTATAGCTGCAGCTGATAGTTCGCATGGCGTGTTGATGTATATAGATAATAAAAGAATACTATCACAGAACAATATTATTATTATCACTGTAACGTTAGCCAAGGATCATACTACCCCCCGCCGACCACATATGCTCCATCTACTAGTGTAAATAAAAGGTATAATATGGTTTAAAATGTAAAAACTACTTGAAATTACAACATCCTTGAGTTGATTATCAAACCTCGTGTGTTTTCAAATAAAATCACTGTTATGTTTTTTTCCGCCACGATTATTAGCGTCAGGTTTGTTTTCCTAGCACTTCATTGTTTTATCTTTATTCTGCCTACAATACAAATGATTAAATTGTAATTCTGTTTTATTTCCTATATGTTCTGAATTAACTTTTAATTAATTTCCATCGTTAATTTACACTTCTAATCAAATAGTGAATATTGGAATGTTTCCGTTCTAGGTACTTCGATTTGTTCAAATTTTAAATTTAAACACTTAAAGATGGACAAGTATGAAGGTTGGGGAACAACCGAAAAAACCGAATTGTACGTATTTTTTTACGTTGCCTATTTTAATTTGTACATATTATTCTAGTATTATCAAAATTGGTTTATTTATATATAATTTTTACTCTGTTTTAGTTTGTCAAAATGTCATGAATTTGTTAAAAATTCTAAATCTGAATTTTCATTAACGATTACAACTAATGGCAATCCTACTGGTACGTTGATATTATCAACTTAATAAATAAACTATTTTAAGTTTATTTTTATCTTAACATTTATTTTAGTACTAAATTATTCAAATTAAATATATATTTACACCCGGTTTTTCTGCTCAATTACCTAATTAGGTTCAAAGTATAAATTTGTTTAATTTTAAACCCATTGATTTGTATTATTAATGTTGTAAATTATTGTTTACAGATTTGGCCAAAGCTATTCTCTCACTGTTAATAGCATGTATTAAAGGAAAAATAAAAACAAACCTTGGTTTATCTATTTTAAGTGATCTAGTAAGTATAGTCATTGTACCAAATTTGGTAATAGCGTTTCCTAACCTCCATCATTAACTTTATGTTTTCGAGTCCTAATTAAATTTATGAAATACGTTTTTATATTTATAATTTAATCCTTAGTAATATTACGTTTAAGAATATTTTATAAGAATTGAATCTGTTATTGATAATTTGTTAATATGTTTTTAGTGTTCAAATGAAGAAATAGCTTCTGTTGTAATGGATGTCTTCAATTACTTAGATACTGACACAGCCCTTTCAGATAACGGAGGACCAGAAAGAGAATATTTTGGAAATTTTGTCAAAGAATCGCAAAAGGTTAATATTTATTATTTGATTAATTTTTAATAACTTATATAATATAATATGTCTTTTTTTTTTTAGTTATTGACTGATAAATTACTTAAAGAACGATTAGAAATTGATTCGTTAAAGGATATAAAGTTATTAAATAATGTTTTTTCTACAAAATTTATTAAAATTAAAACTAAACTTTTGTAAGTTGTTGATTTTATTAATTAAATTTATTGGTGAACTTAAATATTTAACTTTTTATTTTTAGCTACAAACAGCGAAAATATAATTTATTTCGTGAAGAATCTGAAGGCTATTCTAAATTAGTTACAGAATTAAATTCTGATAATATGGATCCTAAAATCATGGTTGAAATTATTAAATCATTGATTGGTTGTTTCAACTTGGACCCAAATCGTGTGTTAGATATAATTTTAGATTCGTTTGAACACCATACAGATAATAAAGCCGAACATTTTTTTATTCCATTACTACATGATTATATGCCTGAATCACAGAGGCTAACTGAAGTATTGGCATTTAAATTACGACAAGTGAATAATTTAACTCGCTCATCTTACAGATTGATTGCTTTATTAATTCAATACAATTTAATTGGACTGGATAACATTTATCCTTGGGTAAATTAGACTATGGTTATATTATATTATTTTTCACTTATATATTATTAATTTTTGTTTTTTAGTTAACTCCAGATGATAAAGATATTAAAACAAATTGGGAAAAAGATATAAAAAATGGACAAGACTATTTGAGGAAAGCATCAAGTATGATCATAACAAAAGCACCGGAATCTGAAACTCCTGATGATAATATTCAGCCTAAAGTATGTTTTAATTTTTAAATTTTTATTATTATGTGTGTTACATATTATAGTTTTACAATTTTAGCCTGAAGAAAATCAAAAATTTTGTTTGTGTGAAGCTATGTTAGAAATTGGGGATTGGAATACTGCTCAAGTATTAATTAAAAGATTCCCAGAATACTATGCTGTAGAGTATCCTCCTATTGGTGATGCACTTTGCTCTCTTATAAATCAAGTCATTAAACCTGTTTATAATCAGTAAGTATTATGATTATCTTGTATAAAATGTAGTTGTTGTTATTTTAAATTGTTATTTGACATATAGGGTTTTTAATCTTCATTCAAAATCTGTAAAACATTCAACTGATGATCAACCAAATTCACGTTCTCTTAAACATGTTTTAACACTAGAAGAATTTCATGATGTAGTCTTACCTATGTTAATAACATTAGGTCCTGGACTACACCGTGATCCTGTTCTCATGTTTAAAATTGTCAGAATTGTTAGAGAGGCATTAACTAATGTACGTGTTTTTCAATTTTATATTTTTAATTCAAATATTAGTAAATATTTAAAACAAATAATTCATTAATTTTGATTTATATGTAATTTAGGAAGGGATTAAAAATAAAGATTATACTCCATCTGAAACGGGTTTTTATTTTGACACTTTATCATTATTGGATCGTGTCTTATTACCTACTCTTTCATTAGCAGAAGGAAGTAGTATTTCAGAACATCTGTGGACTTTATTGCAACTTTATCCTTATCACTGCAGGTATTTGTTATTAATAAAATTAATTTGAAATTGTTCTTATTATAATCAATTATTATTATCTTTATTAAATTGTTCCATATACTGAAGTTTTTTTATTTATTTATTAAAAACAGGTATGCTCTTTATAACAGTTGGAAAAATGATACGCACAAATATCATCCAAAATTATTAACAAAGAAAGTTGATGTACAGAAAAAAGCTAGATCTGTAATGAAACGTCTTTGCAAGGATAACACCAAACCATCTAGTCGTGTTATTGGAAAAATATCACATTATGCACCTGGCTATTTATTTGATTATGTAAATACGAAATTTAATATATTTTGGATAATATTTATTGTTATTGAATTTAAGTTAATGTCAGATGTTATCATATATTTTTAGATACTGGGACAAATTCAAGTATTTGATAATTTGGCTAGCATTGTAGTTGAATGCTTAAAGTACATGACAAGTTTGTCATTTGATGTTCTTGGATATTGTATTGTGGAAACATTAGGCAAAAGTGGCCAAGATCGAGTTAAACATGACGGTACTTCCATTTCAGTGTGGCTTCAAAGTACAGCATCATTTTGTGGTGCCATATTTAAAAAGCACCCTGTAGAACTTACGGGGATTCTTCAATATGTAGCCAATCAATTAAAAACAGAAAATAGGTATGAATATTACAAAAAAATCTTGTGGATTATTATTATAATATTATTCACTCATAAATTTAAATTTCTGTAGTTTGGATCTTCTTATACTTAAAGAAATTGTGTTGAGAATGGCTGGTGTTGAGGTTATGGAACAAATAACTCCTGATCAAATTGAAGCTATGTCAGGTGGTGATTATCTAAAAACTGAGGTAAGAGAACATGAAAACTTTTTCTTTTAAACATTACTAAATCTTAATCAATATTTTACTATTTTAGGCTGGTTACTACAATCAGATTAGAAATACAAAAAAATCATCTATTAGACTGAAAGAATCATTATTAGATAATAATTTGGCTGTTGCTTTATGCCTGTTAATTGCTCAACAAAGGCATAGTGTTATTTATAAAGAACATGAATCTATTCATATCAAACTTGCGGGGCAGCTCTATGATCAAGTATGATAATTATTTATTAATATGTGTGTTTATTTACTAATTTATTCACAAATGTTAATGATTCAGTCAATATCTCAAATGAATATATGATATTGTTTTCAAATTTTATATATAATATATACTATGTATAATTGCATTTTCTCTGAAAATAAGTAGGCTTCCCCTATTTCAGATTTCTAGATAGTCAGAAACATTTTGGCTATACTTGCACTAAAGTTGAAAAAAGTTTAAACAACCCCTAATATATAACTTTTTCCTCACAAAATTTTCTAGAAATACACCACATATTCAACTGCCACATTTTATACTACAGTGTACAGTATACTTTATATGTATATGTTATTCATGTTTCTCTATTATAACAAATAACAATGAAATTACATTTGTAGTGCCAAGACACATTGGTTCAATATGGTACATTTTTGGGGTCTACATTTTCAATGGAAGAGTATATCAACCACTTGCCATCTGTACACGATTTACTTGATCAACATCATGTTCATATGGATGTTGCATTTTTTCTAGCTAGGCCTATGTTTAATCATTCCATTAATGTAAGTATTATTTTTTTCTGCTTAATTAAAAATAAATAGTAATATATTTTTAATTTGTTTTAGACTCGTTTTGATGCTTTGCGTAAAGCTGACCCCAATGCAAAAAAGTCCTTAGCTGTGCGGCAAAACAAGTATGCAGAAGCTCATAAAGAAGTGATGTCATCTATTGTCAAATCTGTTGTACCACTCCATCCTGAAAAGGTGTGGGAAGATGTGTCACCTGGGTTTTTAGTCACATTTTGGTCATTGACTTTATATGACTTATGTGTTCCAAACGAAGCTTATAAACGAGAAATTAATAAACTGAAAGCTCAGTCTTCAGCAATGGGAGATTCTAAGCAAGCGGTGAGTCTTTTTAAACCATATTTATATAAAAAGGTCCAACGCGAGACACATTGTTTCATAAACCATTAAAATTTTTGACAAATTTTTTCACATAAATTTAAGTAATAAAAACTACGTTTTTCCTATTTTTTATCGTAATAATTTTTATGTTTTTAATGACAAAATGCATTTGTAATTTCTCATTTCATAGAAGAATGTTTTTTTGACTACTTTGAAATATAAAAAAGCGGATAAGTGGATTTCGCTCTGCTGTACAGTAGGTTACAAGCGGGTCACTGTAATGAATGGTATTAAATTTTAATTCAATGATATTGTATCATTGTTTACACATAAATGATTCTGAGCGGAGACGGTTTGTCAGTGTGGATATTTTATACTATATTTATAATGTTATTACTTATTATTAAGTTTTTGCTGGTCAGACGCCCACGTCTGGGCGACTATCCATTTTCAATTTGTTCTTGTCCATATACATGTAACCATCGAAATATGCTTTAAAAGCTGTTCATGTTCTTCTTACATTAAAAACAATGTGTTAGATGAAGGAACTAGATTTGGTATCTCTTTTTAACTTAACATGTTGCGGTGTGTTTTGCTCTTATCAGCTAACGTATCTATTTTCACCTGTATGTCAGTGATCAGTAAAAATAAAAGTGTGAACCACCCCCCACTCCTAAGCTTAATTATAATAATTATAACCATGAATTGATTTAATCTTACAAATTACTGATTTTGTGCAAGTATAAATTTAAATCTTATAGCTAATAGTATTATCATGAATCATTATAGAGTACAAAAGTAAAAAAAGAACAAGAACGATTAGCAATTACCATTGCTAAATTGAACGATGAAAAGAAAAAACAACAAGAACACGTTGAAAAAATATTCTTTATGTTGAATCAGGTAAAAACATTGTTTATTTATACATATTATAAATTTTCTAAAATATGCGTTGATTTATTTTCAGGAAAAGGATTCCTGGTTTTTATCTCGTTCAGCTAAAGCAGCAAAAAATGAAACTATTACTCAGTTTTTACAGTTGTGTTTATTTCCCCGTTGCATTTTCACACATATGGATGCTATGTATTGTGCTAAATTTGTTCAAACATTACATTCATTGAAAACGGCTAATTTTTCGACTCTTTTATGCTATGATAGAGTATGGTTATATTAAGCATTTAAAACTTTGAATATAAACTATTGAAACTTATATTTTAATTAATTTTTTTAATTTTTAGTTGTTTTGTGATATAACATATTCAGTAACACTCTGTACAGAAAATGAAGCACATCGTTATGGTATATTTCTTAATGAAATGTTAAAAAATGTAACTCGTTGGCATTCAACCAAAGATATATTTGAAAAAGAATGTGCTACTTATCCTGGTTTTGTGACTAAATGTAAGAATAGTGATCAATTTGTTCAATCTAGTAATGATCATGTAGGATATGAAAACTTCAGACATGTTTGTCATAAATGGCATTACAAGATTACTAAAGTGAGTTGAATCAAGTGAAGAAAATGTTTTAAAATGTGTAATAATAAATAATAATACATTTTTTTTTAACACTACATTTAAATGTATAGTAAATTAGAATATATGAAATACTTATTTTGTTTATTAGGCTATGATGGTTTGTTTAGAGTCAAAGGATTATGTACAAATTCGTAACTCGTTGATTATTCTAATTAAAATTGTCAATCATTTTCCGGTTTTGGCAAAATTAGCTACATTAATTGAAAAAAAGGTAGAAAAGGTAAGAGAAGATGAAAAGGATAAACGTCAAGATCTCTATACTTTAGCAACATCCTATTGTGGACTACTCAAAGGTAGAGCTAGTCAATTTCTTAAGGACAGTGATTTCCATCTGGTCCACGAAAAGGTATGATTCTTTTTTTCATCCTACGAGGCTTGTTATAAACAACGTAATTCATTTTTACAGGTAAGTCAAATAAAAAACATTGTTGATAATAAGTCTGATGTAACAAAACATAATCAATCTATTAAGAAAAAAGATGAAGACACAGTTCCTGAAGCCAAAACCCCACCACTGCCTGTTATTAAAGTTATTAATGGAACATCATCAACAGGTAAATACAAAGTTTGAATATTTTTTTTGGTATTTTATTCATTGTTACATTAAATCATATTATAGAATGGGTTGAAGCTGAAAAAAAGATTATTGATAACAAAGCAAAAACAGAAAAACGACCTATCAAAATCACAAATGCTGAAAAAGTCAAGTGAGTATATAAATATTTCTTAAAATTTATAACTGTAATCTTCATATTTTATTTTTTACATTTCCTTAGTGAAAAAGTTATAGTACAAGAGAGTATCACAGAAACTTTGAAGGAAGAAAAATCTGATGAATCAAATGAAAAGAAAAGAGAAAAACGACAAAGAGATGATAATATTGACAGAGTAAAAGATTCTTGGGTGAGTTTATAATGTTTACTATTTTAGATTTCATTATGAGGATAATATACTTTATGATGTTTTGGTATTTATTTCATTAATTAGACTGATGTAGCCAAAACACAAATACTTACTGCTGGTCCAGGTAGTCAACCTGCCAATAATCAAAATAAAGTTCAGATCCCGAGGATTAATTTATCACAAATATCGATTAATATTGTAGATGTGGCGAGTAATGGTTCTCACACTGCTGACGAAAAAGGTAAGAAATAAAGTAAAATAATTAAATAGTGTTAAGGCTCCCAATGTAATTTTGTCCCCAAAAATCGCTCTGGGAATAATGATCCTGTTCTGTATAGAATTCGCTTTTTATTATTTTAATCTCAAACTTAATAATATGTCTTTAAAAATAAAACAATTTTAAGCTTTTTTTTACAAATTATTGTATAGCATAATTTTAAATAAAATAAAAATCGAAATTTCAATGCACTGTAGAAAGTTTTTTTCTTTCTGAATCTGTTATCAAATTCTGATAATTTTTCTTGTGAAGTAATTTTATATTTAGATATAATACATATATTAACACTCCCCCCAAAAATAAGCACCTATTAGACCTATTAGTAGATTAGTGGAAAAGTATTATCATTATTATAGAATTGCTAAAAATTTGGAAAACTGGCATCAATCCTTAATTAAAATTAATCAAAAATCTTGAACTAATTATACTACCAGACTTTCTTACAAACATTCATTATTGTTAAATATCAAACAGTATATTTAACATTTTAATTCATGATTGGTCCATTTAATTTTAATTAAATGTTGAATTATACAAATTGCCATTCAATGTGGTGTGCATTAACTTAATAGATAAAAAGTGGGTAAGTGGATGTCGCTCTGCTGTACAGTAGGTTACAACCGTAATGGATGGCGTTAAATTTGAATTCAATGATATAATATCATTGACCGAAAACGGTCAGTCAGCCTATGATATTACTAAGCATATTTGATGATATTTTTGTGAATAAAGTAATTTATATATTTACCTATTTACGTGAAACCGTGTTTTAAATTTTCAATCTTGAGCTATAAAATTTGAACATATTATACATTTTTAACTACAAAATAATTATTAAATTTTACATTTGATAAATTTTGTTAAAATTCAAACTTTGAATGCTTATAAAAAAAAATTGTGCCTATGTATTTTTAATATTTTTTAACTGCTATTGTAACAATATATCAGGAGCCTTGCATTACATTTTAACGCTTTTTTTACAAGAACACAGGTATTGTTCAATATTATATTTTATAATAGGCCGATTCACTCTAATTTTTAAACTAACGGAGTCAAACGTGATCTGCTGAGTGTAAATTTCTTATGTTTCGCACTTGTAAAGTCGGAGACAATAAATACCTGTGTAACGTTCTCTTAAGGATCTAAACTAATGTGTTGTTGTAAAAAAAATGTTGAGAAGCACTACTGTAGTAGTGTATAGCTTTAAAATAATGTTTTTATATAATTGCAAACTTAATATTATAGATAAAAAAGTTTCATAAGTAATTAGTGTATAATCTATAAACATAAAATGTTACTGTGTAGGACATAAACTAAGTTATGGTATTTTAAATTTAAATTGTTTATTTTTTTTCAGATATAAAACGAAAAAAATTGGACACCAGTCCAATTACGAAGGTAAGAACTGAAGTATGGAGCCAACATAATCACAATTCCATTCCTCCTGATATTCACAAAACAAATAATAAGTAGTCTCATCTCTCAAACAAATTGCTCAAGCAGCTTAAATTTATGGTGTTTTGAGTGTCACCTGAATGATGTTTCCTCAATAATTTGTTGTTACTACAATTATTACTGATATTTTCGAATATGTTTTGAAATTGGTTCGTTCAAACACAATGGAACAATGAATAGCTGTTGTAGCTGAACACCTACTTTCGACGAAGATTGAAGAGCAACCTTGTCTTTTATTTACACTACACTTATTTACCATCTGCGTTAGTAAATTAAATATTGTTATTCAATCCCTTTAAATAAATACAATTTTGGTTGATGTTTTCGTGTTTTTGGAGAAAAAAGAAAAGAAATTGTTAACTATAGCTTATATACTTTGGTAATATGGTATCGTATATATATTTTGTTATTTTTTGGTTTGCATTTTCGTTATCCTTTTTAACTCACAGCAGCTCATGAAGCATAATCCTGACGTCAAATCTGAGACAAATGGTTCAACTTTGATAGAAAAAAAAGATAAGAAGATTAAAAAATCACAATCTGCTGATTCAACATCACTAAAGGAAACTCGGAAAGATCGTAAATTAAGCCGCAAACGAGTATGTATAATTTGATTAAATTAAACCACTAATTTAGTTACTTTAAGTAAAATAATAATATTTATTTTTATTTTAGCATGAACGACGTGAAGAAACTACTCCTGAATTGAAGAGACGTAAAGAAGATGAGAAACGTATGTTGATATTGAAATTCTGAATTTATATCTTATTATGTTATTAAGAGACATTAGCACACTATTTATTTAATTTTTCTTACCCACGTGCAACATAGAAAATTTGCATTCACCAGAACCAATTTTGTGTTTTTAGCTTTAATTGTATTAAAGTGAATTGGACCTATTATCAAACTTAAAGGAAATAATATTATCTAGACCCTAGTGCACTTTCTAGGCTTTGTGATATTTTAATTTTAAAATTGTAATATTTTTTGTGGTTATAACTCACTTTAAAATTATGGTATTGATAAAAGCTTATGAGGTGCCCTAGATAATATTCTTAGCTTTAACTTTTTTTATAGGAAATTTACTTTAATATTACCGAACACACATTTCCTATGTTGCGTGTGGGGTAAGAGTGAAAACAAAATAGTTTGTTGTCATCTTCATAAATATTAATTTATTTTTACTTCTAGATGTAAAATCATCAGCTGATCTTCGTCACGATGACATGGTGGGTGATAAACACCGGTCTAGTAGAGTTAGTATTTTTAATTCTTAGAAAATAGTTATAATTCCAGCAGAATGTATTAGTAACAGAATTTATATTCACAGGAAAAATCTCCTCATCCGAAAGAATGGTCCGAACGAACTGAATCACGCCATAAAAGATATCCTTTTTAATTAAAATAATCTTAAAATAATTTAGACAGTTAAATTTGTTTTGTAGATGGATGCAATTATAATTAATTTGTTGGTTTGAACCCGGTGGCGGGCGGCCTTTTTCTTCGGGCAAGTTGTTGTGTCCGGAGAAGAAGTGCTGCTATCCCCCACCCAGGCATTGTACAAAAAATCTGTCAAATACACACATGTTCACACAAAACCACAGTTCCACATGCTAATAACCTCAGTAGTTGATGCCTCAACCCCCCCCCCCCCCAAAAAAAAAAAAAAAACATGAATTGTTACCTACTAGCCACTGTTGGTGTATTTAGTTTATTATTATTTTGCCATTATATTTTCTAATATATTATGATTCAAACATTTTTCTTAACGCAGTTATTATACGCATAGGACGGGCGATAAAAGGAAGTGATCAATTTTTTTTCGTCTACATCAACATAATTATGAATATTGTCATATAAAATTGTGAATAATTATTGTATTTTAATATTATTTCCATTGTATTTTATCATTTTATTTTTATTTTGTTTTTTTTTTTTTTTTTGTTAATTTGTATAAATAAAACATTTTCTCACGATTGTAATATATTTAAGATTATGTACGCTCATCTAATTTCATTTTAATCAATTTTGTTAACATAAAAGTCTTTTAACAGAGATTAATATTTGGTAGTTATTAGTGCTAAAGGTAAAAGTAGAAGTTGCTTAAAAACTTACGGTATATCGTATATACTATATTATAAATTATAATAATAATTCGTACTGATATTTCGTCAAATGTAGAGAAAATTCATACAACATGACGTGCAGCAAAGAATACAATTAACGTTGGACTACCTTCACCGTTTTATCCTTAAATCGTCAACGACCATGAATTAACCGGTTACAGATCAAATTCAAAGAATATGTAGAATTGTGTGGCTACTCAAACGAAACATAATTTTTCAGGTCAGAAAATCGGAAACAATTTTATTAAAATTGTAAAAACAAATATAAATAATTAAATTCACTTATTCAAAACGCTTGGCCCGTACTACGACTGCCGCTTCACACGCACAACCGTCGTCGTCGTTTTTATATTCTGTAGTCGTACCTACGTTAGATAAACTCGACAACAACGGGTCTTCACGTGCCTGTGCGTACAGCTATGTTATACAGAGTGTATCTTATGTCATTGTACGCGGGGTGTTTTAACGATTATGGATCGATGACATAGAATTTCGTTAAAACGAAAAAAGATATTTCTTTATTTTTAACAGGCAATTTTTTTATAACAATTTCAAAATTTTTAAACACTCAGGTGTACCAATAGCAAAATCAACTTTATTTTCAAAAGGTAACTACTATATTTTTTAATGG
The DNA here is from genome assembly GCF_019925205.1 of Metopolophium dirhodum. Classification (NCBI taxonomy): domain Eukaryota; kingdom Metazoa; phylum Arthropoda; class Insecta; order Hemiptera; family Aphididae; genus Metopolophium; species Metopolophium dirhodum. The sequence goes on from NC_083567.1 coordinate 23,450,233, forward strand.
GTTCCAGCAAATCTTTTTTTTCTGAAAATTTTGATAATCATATCATCAACTTTGGTCCTTTAAAGTTAAGTAAAATATGCATTAATACTTTTAAATTAAATAATTGGTAGATATAGGTTTAATTTAGAAGAGCTAAATGATATTTTCTTATCAAATTAAAAATTTAAAAATGAATTTGTAGTTGTCGGTTGGTTCCACGTAAGTTCTGTAACAAAAAAATGTCAAAATTATAAATACACAGTTTTTTACGTTTAAATTTGGACAAAATTACATATTAAATAACCAAGAATAATGATTTTAGTTATTTTGTTGTAATTTTATAATATTAACTGAACTTATCGCCTATTGGCTACCGTATTAATTAATTAGTAATAACAATATATTTAATAAAAATATTATCCACACTGACAAACCGTCTCCGCTCAGAACCTTTTTTCGTGTACAATAATATTACCTATATCATTGAATTCAAATTGAATACCACCGATTGTACAGTGACTCACTCACCCACTATTAAGTCCCACTTGTAACCTACTGTGTGTTGTAATGCGGGCCACGAGGAATATCATCTAATAAAATGTTGAAAATACGCTACAATAATTTCTAGTTGAATTGGCTATAACTATGTTGATATTGTTCAAAATTAATTGAAAATTGCACCATGCACTTCCTCGCAAAAATTCCAATTAGATTATTGTGTTTTTAAACTTCAATATTTAACTTAAAATCTGCTATGCTTTCTCAAAAATTTTTTTTCATGTTCCTTGCTATATTTATAGTCCTGCAGTTTAGCGTGTGTCTTGCCTATACGTGTATTTTAAAGAGCTCTTTTCATTTTATACTTAGCCCGAGCCTGCCGTGTCGTCGGATATAGAGAGTCTATACCTGATTATATTATATTCGCATTTCGCATGACATAATAATTTAGGCCATTTTCAGCTACGTAACATTTTAAATGAGTTGCGCAAAACAATATAACCAGCCAACCAGGGCTGGGTTGTTTGTTTAGCATATTTGTTCGGAGTGTAGTATAATGAATCTGGTTGGATTCAAATGTGATTTGTGGTGTTTGGATTATAAATTTAATTATTTTTAGCACATACTTTTGAAATATATTGAATTATTTACATAAAAAATTAAATGTTAAATAAATTATAAAAACAGTAAATATTAATTGAGTTATGCAACAATCCGGCAGGGTTAGGTAATCATAAAAAAAATGTGGGTATTGCGAGTACGCTCGGACGAAGAATGTTTTTCTTGCGGGGATTTTGGAATATTAATAATAATACTTATATTACTTATTACTAAGTTACCTTCATAATATAATATACTATCAACGGAATTTGGTGGTTAAATGTCTTTTAAAGAACCTTGCTTTAAGTTTTAAAATCTTAGATTTAAAAAGGAAATTTTTTATGAATTTCTAACCAAAAATAATTTCCAAATTGTCGTGATTTTTACGTATTTTGTCAAAATTTGAACTTTAAAAGCCTATATAAAAAAATTGTGACCTTGTACCTATTTATAATATTTTTCAATAGCCATTGTAACAATAAGTATATTATGTAATTGTTAAGCCATCATAGTCTATACTAGCGGCTTTTAAATAATAATAAAAAAAAAAAAAAACAATAAGTATATATAACCTACTGTTGTACTAATGACTATAATACCTAGTAAAATAAATTGCTTTAATCACAATAATATTATAAAATATACCTACCTACCTACTTAGTAATATTATAGACTGACATCTTCGCTCAGAATCGTTATTCGATTTTATATTATTGACTTAAAATTTAAAAACTACCATATATTACAGTGACAGTCACATGTAACATAAACTGTACAGCAGAGCGATATCCATTTCCCTGTTTTTTTTTTTATGTTTAATGTAGGAAAACTTAAGGGGAATCTTGTACTACATTTTCAAAGGTTGGATATAAAGCTTAGAGAAAAATAATAATAATAAAAAAAGGAGTGTTCTCATTTGAGAAATAGAAGTTTGTATCGCCACAATATATAAGAAATATTCTTAAATGGTTTTGAGGAAGAATGAAAATTGTATAAGGCGGAAACGCATTTAAAACACAAATTTTAAATGCCCGGGAAAAGTAACAACTAATTTGATAAAACTGGTATGTTATAATGTTATTTTATTATCATACATTTTTATTTATGCATTTACGGAACTCACTTAAATTCCAGTATATAAATTATTCAAATGAAATTCCATATAACCACACAGTTAATAACAAAATAGAGGAGATAATTGTTGTTAAATAACATTTTGAAAAGTACCAAAATTCCATGTTTTTTTGTTTCTTTTGTTATAAGTTCTATGGACCGTACCATTATTCCGACATTCCAAAAATACATAGGTAGTCACCATATTTTGTATTTGTTTATTTTACGTAGTAAAAAGTCTCGTTGTAACAAATTCATTCTTATTATTTGCAATAATAATTCTCTTATTTTGCTTATTGTACTATATAGAGGAATTTATTCATTAGAAATCAGAATAACCTAATACATTTTGGTATGGTTCTCAAAAATATAATATTTGGTTAAACAGAATTAGAATAGTTAATGTTATACGGAAGTAATTTTCAGTTTTCACTGGAAATGTAATTTTATTTGATAAATTTCTCTTTAGGAGGGAAATTTGTTTTGCGGGATGGTCTTAAAGGCCGGAAAAACCCCAAAAAAAAAAAAATTTCTCTTTACCTAAAAAGGAGTTTTGAATGTAATAAATAGGTTAGGTTAGGTACATTAGATTTTGGAGCTCTATACTGCATTATTAGTAGGGACAGGATTATGATGACTTGCATATTATTTTGAAACATCATAGACTTTTATTTCGAAGTTTAAAATATATTTCAATAACACTCGAATTTATGTATAAACTAATTTGCATTACTTTTACGCTTGTCAACATTCGATCGAAATAATTGATTCGATTGCTATTTTTTAATCTACGCTATTCTCAAAAGCTGATCGAAAATTCAAAAATCGAAAATGTGATTTTCGTTCTAGTTTTCAGCCATTGAAATGTTATCACTGATCACAATAAATTGTTCATTAATTATAAGACCGACGTCTGTGCACACTAGTTGCAACTGTGTGTAATGGCTATAAATAGCTATAAACGGTTAACTTTTCTTAATTAAAGGTAGAAAAATTGATGAGGAATGTCGAATATTCAATAAAATATTCTAATATAAGGTATGAATACTAAATTTTTTATGAATTTCTTACTAAAAAATAATTTGTACATTTTCAGGATTTTTGCGCATTTCGTCAAAATTCTAACTTCAAACAATCATACGATTGTATTGTGGATTTACACTATTAAATACTTATGTTGAACATTACTTTACAAGTCATCTTATTGAGTGAAAAATTATTTATTGACATTAAAACCGCTTTTTTGATTTATTGACTATTAAGTGACTTGTATTAGGCATTTTTTACCTTTTTTTTTATTATTGAGAAAAAAATAACAAGATTCTTATTTTTCTTAATTATAGTCTTATATTTTCAATTTATTTTTTAAAATTAACAGGTATGATTATTACCGTTAAACTTATTTTAAATATACCTGCCTATTAAGAAACATACTTAAAACTACATTTTTAAATATTTTCTAGATTAAAACCATTTTGAAATTCAAATTTAAATCAAAATCACACATGTTTATAAATTGTATTTTTAATTTAAAATCAATAAATAATTTAATTAACTTTAAGAATTTTGATGTCATTTTTAATCTGTTAGGACATCTTGTGTGTTATTTATGTCATAAATACATTTTCTTAGGCATTTTATTATAGGTTTTTTTAGGACATATACATCAGGTCCCTTATTATTAGTTATATTAAAATACCCATATAAAAGTATAAAACATTGTTAATATTATACAACATTTTATGCTATAAAAAATATAGTTAGGTGTACAATATTTTAATAATATTATCTACAACAGTTGATACGGTTCGACTGAATGAACGACCCATATCGTGAAAAATAATAACACCGAGTTTCTTGTTATCACTTATGCCTATTTCTATGATGTATATATATATATATTTACAGAACTTGGGTCTAGTAAAGCGTCGATTTGCGTCGACCGGGGGCGCTTTTGATTAGTCGGTTGCGTACCTGACTCTATTTACTATATTCCATTACAGTTGGCGGCAGTCGGCCTATATTAGTGTGTACAAATAATGGGATGGGAACCGGCCGTCGTCGGTTAGTTAAGCGGTATTCCGACGGCGAACCTGGTTCGGATAGGACAACTTAAATAAGTGCTGTGACGGAGTGCGGGGGTGGTCCTGAAAAGGGCCGTTTTCAGTAAGTTGTCGTCGCCGGGCGTTTAGTCGTTCCAAACCGGCATCGGTTTCCTTCCGCTGGCTGTCAATTCGACGGTCTTAGTCCCCAGACGTCAATGGCTACGTGATTTGAAATTTCACGTTGATTCTAAACCGTAATCGGTGTTTATTACGGTGTCGGTATTGTGGTGATTGTGGCGACCGTCGGTACAGTTGGTCCTTGACAGCCACCGTTGTCAATAATTGTACTAAATGTATGTGTAACGCCGTGAGAAGGTGCCGAGTAGGCAACTTGAATGCGCGTCAGGTCGCTGTTAATATTGTTGAACACGTCGGGCGTGGTCTCGGTGTCGCTGGTGGACCGTCCGGTGGTGCTCGTGGTTGACAGCACAGACGTAATATTATAGGCCTCTTGATTTCGATGAATCGGGTTGTCGGGCTAGTAACAGATCCTTGCAAGATCGTCGTAGTTGAGTTCTTGTTTGCTGTGTCTTCTTGGTCACCGTAGGATTTGGTCCGGAGTCTCGTTCTCTTGTATATTGTATAATGTATAAGCAAAAATGCAATAATAATAAAACAAAAAATAAAATAATTATAATTACAAAAAATTTAATAAATACAAAATAGGTGATAAAATATTTATGTATTTGTGTGCGTGTGATTGTTACGGGTAGTCGGAGACAAATTAATATAATATGAACGTAGAACACTAACTCATATTTTCTAATGGCGTGGCGGAGTATTGAGGACGTAATTAAAATCTATGGAACTTATATCGACCTCGAAAAAGAGTTCATTTAATATACCTTATCATACATCAATGTATTACAATATAGGTATATAGTATAATATTGATCTGGCTCGATCAACATTATTCATTTAAAATCATTTAATGCATGAAATATATTGAGTATTATTATTCGTGTTTATTTAATTTCAACTAATACAAATTATATAATATTATTACAAAATATGAGTACATGACGATCGATTGAGTTGAATATTTCCATTTTTGGTAATGTGCATATTATTTTTGGTTTATATTACAAATTCGGTATTCAGCCATGCGTAGCAGATATGTAGGTGCATTTTCTCATGAAGGTGGACTAGGAGGAGGAATATTATCTGTAGATATTGAAAATGAACATATATATTTTTGATTTTTAAAATTTCTAAGATAATATAAACTTGAATACAATAGTAGCTTTTGATACTCACCTCTACAACATTCGCATTTTTTGGTTAAACCTGTACTAGATGATCTACAACGCCATTGGTCCGTTTGTTGATAAAATCTGCATTTCGTTTGACACTTAAGTTTGCAAGTAGCGATATTGCCATTTCCATCACTAGCCTCAACCCAGGGAATCTTGCATCTTTTGTTTTCACTGTCATCGTGAGAATTATACGGTCCGGGAGTATCATCGCAATTCACATACGCCAACGTAAATAAAATTAAAAAAATTAATCCGGGATTATTTATGAGATACATTTCACTTATTTGTTTTGAGTAATAGATACTTAAACTGTTTTATTTTAAATAAAAATTAGTAGATAATTAATTTAGTACCTAGATAATAGTATTAAAAAACCATAATATGTACCGTTCATAGTAATGAATATAATTACTGGCTACTGCGTGCTCAGTTTTATACCGTTCAATTGAAGCGAGTAAGTACACAAAGATTCCCAAATTTTTATGATGATTTACTATTTTTCCGACATTTACAAGGAAAAAATAAACAAATTTATACATTTTACTGGTGTATAATAATAGGTATTTATTGTTTAGTCGAGCAAAAAATGAAATAATAAATTGTATAACATTTATTTATTTAATGAATATAGTGAATATTATGTTGTTTTAGATTTTTTTGTTGCAATGCATTTATTTATTTTCGTACATTAAATAACTGTAATCAATCATAAAAGTGTTAAACTGAAAAATATATTTAAATATTTATTTAGTATTATTAGGACGACCTTTTAGCCAGTTATTATATTCATTACTATTAACAGTACATATGGTTTTTAATACTATTATCTAGGTACTAAATTCATTATCTACTAAATTTTACTTAAAATAAAACAGTTTAAGTATCTATTACTCAAAACAATATACAAGCTCTTTTATGGGTATTTTAATAAATTATAATTGTTGTAAATTTTAATAATATCGTTGTCTAGGTTCATTTCATCAAAAAGACGAATTATTGTATAGCCTAGTTGTAAAATCATAAAATTATCAATTATAATAATAAATGTTCAACAATTTAATACAAGGGTCCTCGCTGCTCATAAGTGGTTCTATACCATTTAAAAACATCAAAATACAAAAATACAGTAAACGGAAAACTGGTATGGTGTTTATAGTTTATACATGCGGAATACTTTTACGATCCTCAAGGTTTCCAGAACTTTTATGAAAAAAAAAGAATAAAATATGAACGATTGTTTTTAATTTAATTTTACAGTCAATCGATGGGAAACCACGAGTGACTTTGTGAGTGAAAATAATCGATTAAATACCTCCCAATATGAAATAATTACGGAACGACAAGATACTTAGATACGATAGATATCAATTAATCAATAAATGTCATGAACTATTATATACCAATATTAAGTTCTCACTATAGTTCACATTATTTCACATTCATTCGCAATAGTGGATTGAGTAATTACTATTTTTCACTAACAAAAATTATACCCAATACGTGTCATATAATGGACAATTTTAAAAGTCAAAGAGACGGTGAGATAATAATAATATGACACTTCACAGTAGCACGGACGCTCAGTAGCACAGTAGAAGTGTAGAACAAAAAATATCAGGGATTTGAAATAGGGTTCTTTAAGTATACTTAGAAATTCTAGAAATCAGAATTCGGATAAAAGTACTATTAAAGGGAAAAATGGGGGTGAGCATGTTTAAAAAAATAACACTGTATAATTATTTTTGAAGTAAAACTTCTTTCTTGAGGTGTGGGCAGAAAAAAAATCGTAACGAAAAATGAAACGACACGTTTGTTTAATTATTCATATATGTCCATAGCAACCATTAATAAACAAAAATGTCCATCGTAAATTACATATTTTTAAGTACCTTTTTTTTTTTTTTTTTTTTTTTATTGAACAAAACATAATATTCACAATCTGTATTTACAAGTTATACAATAAGTAATTGTGATGGAAATTGATTTACAGGAGGGGGAAGTTGCCCATTGGCGACACCCCGTGGGAAGCAATTTAAGGAGAGAGTAGGTCCCTACACCAGTTCCTTTTCAGGCGCCTGGGTGGATTACCTGGAATTTGATTGGATGATAGTTGGGTGATTATAGGATTAGAGTGAGTACTGAATGTTTTGTGTGTTTTTTTGTAGGTGATTTTGGCAAGGTTGTTTAAGGTTGGAATGCAGATGTCTTTATGGAGTGATTCATTGGTAATATGCCAAGGGGCACCAGATATTAGACGTAGGCAAATGGACTGAAATGCCTGAATTGTTCTAGTATTTGAGGGTTTGGCTGACCCCCAAAGTTGTATACCATATAGTACCACATGGGTATTAGAAGAGCCATGTATATTGTTATTTTGGTTTTTAATGAGAGCTTTGAGCGGAGTAGGGGCCTGAGAAGGTGGAGTCTTGAATTGAGAGCTTTACGCTTGTTTTTTAAGTGTGGACCCCATGTAAGGCGTTTGTCAAGAATTAAACCCAAATAATTAGTTTGTGTGGAAGATGGAATTTGTGCATTGCCGATAAAGATTTTTATTATTATATTGATTTTTCTCACTCTCTCCCTAATTCACTTATAATTTCGCAGGCCCAATTACTTATGAAAGAAGTTTTTCTTCCCCAGAGTGTAATGGTGGGCTCACATATTCTCTCACTTTTTTTGTGCCCCCCACAGTTCTATATCTAAAACACAGCTATACCTATAGAGATTCATCAAATATTATTTTATATACCTAACAATTTAATTACACATTTTTTTTTTTTTTAATTATTGTATGTTCAATTCTATTAATATATTTAAATTTGATTTTGTCAAAAACCGATTTTGCGTAAAAATTTACATTTTACCTTAATTTTTTGTCCCCGGCGCTTTTGAAAACTACCCGAAGCATTATTTCGTCTACGTATCGTGTACAAAGACAAAAAAATAAAATAAAACATCATTGTAAAATCAATACATTCATCGCTCCGCACAGAATCTAAAAGTTGGCTAAAAAGAATAAAGGTGCATATCATGAAATTTTGGTCACGTTATGATTATTAGTGCACTGACTTAAAAGTTAATTTTTTGTAAGGTACCTTCTATACGATAGATTAATATATATTAATGAGTATAATGACCATAAAATGTGTTATACTCCTGTTTTTTTAGAAATTATTATTTATTTGGAATTTCAACTTACTGAAAGTTTTACTACGTAAAATAAACAAATACAAAATATGGTGACTACCTATGTATTTTTGGAATGTCGGAATAATGGTACGGTCCATAGAACTTATAACAAAAGAAACAAAAATACATGGAATACTGGTACTTTTCAAAATGTTATTTAACAACAATTATCTCCTCTATTTTGTTATTAACTGTGTGGTTATATGGAATTTCATTTGAATAATTTATATACTGGAATTTAAGTGAGTTCCGTAAATGCATAAATAATAATGTATGATAATAAAATAACATTATAACATACCAGTTTTATCAAATTAGTTGTTACTTTTCCCGGGCATTTAAAATTTGTGTTTTAAATGCGTTTCCGCCTTATACAATTTTCATTCTTCCTCAAAACCATTTAAGAATATTTCTTATATATTATTATCTCACCGTCTCTTTGACTTTTAAAATTGTCCATTATATGACACGTATTGGGTATAATTTTTGTTAGTGAAAAATAGTAATACTCAATCCACTATTGCGAATGAATGTGAAATAATGTGAACTATAGTGAGAACTTAATATTGGTATATAATAGTTCATGACATTTATTGATTAATTGATATCTATCGTATCTAAGTATCTTGTCGTTCCGTAATTATTTCATATTGGGAGGTATTTAATCGATTATTTTCACTCACAAAGTCACTCGTGGTTTCCCATCGATTGACTGTAAAATTAAATTAAAAACAATCGTTCATATTTTATTCTTTTTTTTTCATAAAAGTTCTGGAAACCTTGAGGATCGTAAAAGTATTCCGCATGTATAAACTATAAACACCATACCAGTTTTCCGTTTACTGTATTTTTGTATTTTGATGTTTTTAAATGGTATAGAACCACTTATGAGCAGCGAGGACCCTTGTATTAAATTGTTGAACATTTATTATTATAATTGATAATTTTATGATTTTACAACTAGGCTATACAATAATTCGTCTTTTTGATGAAATGAACCTAGACAACGATATTATTAAAATTTACAACAATTATAATTTATTAAAATACCCATAAAAGAGCTTGTATATTATTTTGAGTAATAGATACTTAAACTGTTTTATTTTAAGTAAAATTTAGTAGATAATGAATTTAGTACCTAGATAATAGTATTAAAAACCATATGTACTGTTAATAGTAATGAATATAATAACTGGCTAAAAGGTCGTCCTAATAATACTAAATAAATATTTAAATATATTTTTCAGTTTAACACTTTTATGATTGATTACAGTTATTTAATGTACGAAAATAAATAAATGCATTGCAACAAAAAAATCTAAAACAACATAACATTCACTATATTCATCAAATAAATAAATGTTATACAATTTATTATTTCATTTTTTGCTCGACTAAACAATAAATACCTATTATTATACACCAGTAAAATGTATAAATTTGTTTATTTTTTATTTGTAAATGTCGGAAAAATAGTAAATCATCATAAAAATAGATAATTTGGGAATCTTTGTGTACTTACTCGCTTCAATTGAACGGTATAAAACTGAGCACGCAGTAGCCAGTAATTATATTCATTACTATTAACAGTACATATTATGGTTTTTTAATACTATTATCTAGGTACTAAATTAATTATCTACTAATTTTTATTTAAAATAAAACAGTTTAAGTATCTATTACTCAAAACAAATAAGTGAAATGTATCTCATAAATAATCCCGGATTAATTTTTTTAATTTTATTTACGTTGGCGTATGTGAATTGCGATGATACTCCCGGACCGTATAATTCTCACGATGACAGTAAACACAAAAAATGCAAGATTCCCTGGGTTAAGGCTACTGATGGAAATGGCAATGTCGCTACTTGCAAACTTAAGTGTCAAACGAAATGCAGATATTATCAACAAACGGACCAATGGCGTTGTAGATCATCTAGTACAGGTTTAACCAAAAAATGCGAATGTTGTAGAGGTGAGTATCAAAAACTACTATTGTATTAAAGTTTATATTATCTTAGAAATTTTAAAAATCAAAAATATATATGTTCATTTTCAATATCTACAGATAATATTCCTCCTCCTAGTCCACCTTCATGAGAAAATGCACCTGCATATCTGCTACGCATGGCTGAATACCGAATTTGAAATACAAACCAAAAATAGTATGCACTGTACCAAAAAAGGAAATATTCAACTCAATCGATCGTCATGTACTCATATTTTGTAATAATATTATATAATTTGTATTAGTTGAAATTAAATAAACACGAATAATAATACTCAATATATTTCATGCATTAAATGATTTTAAATGAATAATGTTGTTCGAGCCAGATCAATATTATACTATATACCTATATTGTAATACATTGATGTATGATAAGGTATATTAAATGAACTCTTTTTCGAGGTCGATATAAGTTCCATAGATTTTAATTACGTCCTCAATGCTCCGCCACGCCATTAGAAAATATGGGTTGGTTGTTCTACGTTCATATTATATTAATTTGTCTCCGACTACCCATAACAATCACACGCACACAAATACATAAATATTTTATCACCTATTTTGTATTTATTAAGCTTTTTGTAATTATAATTATTTTATTTTTTGTTTTATTATTATTGCATTTTTGCTTATACATTATACAATATACAAGAGAACAAGACTCCGGACCAAATCCTACGGTGACCAAGAAGACACAGCAAACAAGAACTCAACTACGACGATCTTGCAAGGATCTGTTACTAGCCCGACAACCCGATTCATCGAAATCAAGAGGCCTGTAATATTACGACTGTGCTGTCAACCACGAGCACTACCGTCCACCAGCGACACCGAGACCACGCCCGACGTATTCAACAATATTAACAGCTAACAGCGACCTGACGCGCATTCAAATTGCCTACTCGGCACCTTCTCACGGCGTTACACATACATTTAGTACAATTATTGACAACGGTGGCTGTCAAGGACCAACTGTACCGACGGTCGCCACAATCACCACAATACCGACACCGTAATAAACACCGATCACGGTTTAGAATCAACGTGAAATTTCAAATCACGTAGCCATTGACGTCTGGGAACCAAGACCGTCGAACTGACAGCCAGCGGAAGCAAACCGATGCAGGTTTGGAACGACTAAACGCCCGGCGACGACAACTTACTGAAAACGGCCCTTTTCAGGACTACCCCCGCACTCCGTCACGGCACTTATTTAAGTTGTCCTATCCGAACCAGGTTCGCCGTCGGAATACCGCTTAACTAACCGACGACGGCCGGTTCCCATCCCTTTATTTGTACAAACTAATATAGGCCAACTGCCGCCAACTGTAATGTAATATTGAAAATAGATTGTAATAATAATATAATTGTAATAATTTTTCACTCAATAAGATGACTTGTAAAGTAAGGTTCAACATAAGTATTTAATAGTGTAAATAAAAAAGTCAAGTGTAAATCCACAATACAATCTTATGATTGTTTAAAGTTAGAATTTTGACGAAACGCGTAAAAATCCTGAAAATGTACAAATTATTTTTTAGTAAGAAATTCATAAAAAATTTAGTATTCATACCTAACATTAGAATATTTAATTGAATATTCGATATTCCTCATCAATTTTTCTACCTTTAATTAAGAAAAGTTAACCGTTTATAGCTATTTATAGCCATTACATACAGTTGCAACTATTTAGTGTGCACAGACGTCGGTCTTATATTTAATGAACAATTTATTGTGATCAGTTACCGCATACACATTGTTTTCTCGTGGAATCATAAGAAATTAAGTGATAACATTTCAATGGCCGAAAACTAGAACGAAAATCACATTTTCGATTTTTGAATTTTCGATCAGTTTTTGAGAATAGCGTAGATTGAAAAATAGCAATCGAATCAATTATCGATCGAATGTTGACAAGCGTAAAAGTAATGCAAATTAGTTTATACATAAATTCGAGTGTTATTGAAATATATTTTAAACTTCGAAATAAAAGTCTATGATGTTTCAAAATAATATGCAAGTCATCATAATCCTGTCCCTACTAATAATGCAGTATAGAGCTCCAAAATCTAATGTACCTAACCTAACCTATTTATTACATTCAAAACTCCTTACTAGGTAAAGAGAAATTTATCAAACAAAATTACATTTCCAGTGAAAACTGAAAATTACTTTAACCGTATCACATTATTAACTATTCTAATTCTGTTTAACCAAATATTATATTTTTGAGAACCATAGCTAGTTGTATTAGGTTATTCTGATTTCTAATGAATAAATTCCTCTATAGTACAATAAGCAAAATAAGAGAATTATAATTGCAAATAATAAGAATGAATTTGTTACAACGAGACTTTGAAATATAGAAGTTTTACCATATTTGTTTACAATTGGGATATGGCTCTCAAAAAATATTTTGTTAAACAGAACATTTTGTTAAATGTAAGTTTTACTACATAAATATATACAATTTATTTAAAAAGTTGGGATCAAATCACCTTGATTTTCAGATTAACAAATCCTGTGGCGTTTAAGCCAACAATCAACTATCAGAATTAATATTCTACGATTACCACATAAAATATATTTCAGATTCTACAAATAACTATATTGTACTTACTATTGTCAGACATTTTTAAAACAAGTCCACCAAATTGAAAAAAGGCAACATTAATTCATAGTAAATGCACATTAGTCTCTACTAAATACTAACTACTGAATAGCTAATAGGCAGAGTTGGGCATATCATAGTTACATATAACTAGTAACAAGTTATAATAAATTGAGTAACTTGCCCAGCCCTGCTAATAGGTAATGGGTATATAATATACTCTGTTCAGCGAGAGAGCACGTCGATTCTGGCCATCCCTCTGCGTCACCATGCTATCGAAGAAACCGGTTTCCCAATGGCAGGGTGTTGCGTGAGGGAACCAGTTTTCGTTGGTACGGTCTTTCGCTGAACAGAATAAATATAATTTTTAACTCCTATATAGTCAAGGTGATTTTTCTGTTTTACTTTATGTAGTGTTATTCCATACGTTTTGATGAGCTTGCTATTATTCAATTTATTAGTGGTTTGCGATCAATAAATTGTATACCGGTAAAAACAAAAAAAAAAGACTTATGTTAATGTTCAATAACAAATTTTATATATTAGATATAAATATACTTTTTTTTTTTATCACAGTATCAATTTACAGTATTGAAGTGTAGTAAATAATACTTCAAATATAAATTTATTAGTAATATTAATTGTATACACAATTCTTACAAGCATGAATATATTTAAATGTATATTGACATATAGTTTATAGATATATATACACAAAAATGTAATTAATTTTACAAATACCAAAGTATCTAACATTATTAAGGTACAAGCAATATATTTTGTCTTTGGTACTTAAGTCAATATAAAAATAAACATAAAGAATACAATAATATCAATATTGATTTTACTTAAAGTTAGCCAATAATAATATAATTATACAAATAAAAAAATGTTATTCTTTAAGAATACTTAGTCATATTAATTGAGTTCTACCTAATATCTTACTGAGTAAAAATAATATATAATAAAATATATGCTTCACAATATTAGACATTATACATATTTTACTTTTGGTTCAAAATATTAGTAAACATTTATAGTAGAGTGATGTGGTATTGCACTTACTATTAATGTTGACTAAAATGTAAAGCACATATATTTACACTATACTATATATTACGCAGGATCTCATAACATTCAATTAAAATAATTTTTTAATAAGGTAAAAATAAAGTAGTTTTAAAATTGAAACATTATTTAGAATTGTGGTGGTCCACAATCAAGGGACAAATACAAAAAGATTGAATATCAATGGAAAAAGGTATTATTGAACCTTGAACAACAAAAATTAAGGTAATTATAAAAGTTGGACTCTGATAGTCTCATGCAAGAGCAAAAAATTATAATCCAAATAATGGTGTCTTCTAGATGCTTAGTCAATAAAACAAGTTTTACAAGATATTCACAAATGTACTGTGTTGCGCTTAAAGTTTAGAAACTAAAATTATTTTAAATACTGATTTGGTTGATAAAATGAATATAATAGTATATTATATAATGTATAACCTAGATTATACATTTGTACATTACACAAATCTGAATAAACGAATTGACTTTATTATTAAAAAGAAGATATAATTTTTTTTTTTTTTTTTAATTCGGTTTAATTTGCATAAGTGATAGGTAGGTAATAATCAATTTGAAATTTTTTATTTATTCAGTCTTGTGTGTCAACAATGTTTAGTTTTCTTTTGGTTAAAAAGAGTATACTTATTGTATTTGATACTTGAGTTGGTAAATAGTTAATATATTTAATACAAACCATTAAAAAAAATAAATATATTATATATATTATAATTAATTTGTGTAACAAAAGATACTAGTATAAAGATGATCGTTTTTAGTATTGATTGATTAATTTAAGAGTAGATAAATACATGGTGGGCCAGTGATATAATTGTTAGCACTTTGAAAAAATAGCTAGACACTGTGTCTCACTCTTTAAACTAAAAGAGTAAAAATAAAAATAATCTAATTAGGTCAAAATATTAGTACTTTTTAACTGTTTTTTTTTTTTTTTTTGATCAGTTATATAGGTAGTCCAATTAGAATAAAACAATTTTGTTTTGAAAATTAAAAAATCACTGGTACAATCGAACATAATTGGTGTACTTAGCTTAAAATGTCTTCAATATTTCTCTCCAAAAAAAAAAAAAATAATAATAATAATAAATTTGTTCAGATAGAAATCTTAAATAAATGTATAAAATCCACCTTATAAACTACATGAGATAGATGAAAAAATTATACAGATCCTTATAATATTGATTGTGGTTACTATTTACTTGGAAACAATGAGTCGTATGAAGGTGGTAGATCTTTATCGGCTGTTCTTACTTCAGTACCGCTAGCCACCATAGAATCGGGTGGAGCTGTAGCTATAATAGCCATTGTGTCCAAGCGTGGCACTGGTTGCATTTCAGAAGAATGTGGATGGCTATTAGAGTTGCTTATACAACAAAATGCAGGTCCACAATGCCTAAATATCCATAGGAACGCAATGAATACTAAAATCATGGTAACCAAGCAGGCAACTGCTCCAGCCACAATTTTACTGGTTACAGTTGTGCTGCTTATATAGTTACTATTGAGTACTGAGACTACTGGGCGACAACCACTTTCATCTTTACAGCTTTTGTATGGACAGTTAACTTTTCCATCATTGAAAAAATCTTTAAAAATACATGTTTTTCTACCACAACTTTTCCAATGACCATTGTCATATTTGCATTCTATGGAAAAAGAAGTCAATTTATTATGTTTCAATAAATTAAGTATACAGGGAGTTTTTAAATAGTAAAATATATTTAGTACTCTATTATCTATTAAGGGGATTCAATACCGAGATTTTCTGTTTTTGTCTAACACACACGCGCGACATATTATTTTAGATGTGTTTTTTGCCAAACATACCAATTGATCTAATGAAACAATAAGAATTCTAAAAACAGATTTGAATTTGTCGTCAAGTCTTCTTGAAATCGACTTTCCCACATTTTTGATTTTTTGATCTTAACTTTTCCGAAAATTTAAATACTCTTTTTTAATGACATTATTAGGAATTCGGGGGATAATATCAAAAATGTGGGAAAGTCAATTTCAAGTAGACTTGACGACAAATTCAAATCTGTTTTCAGAATTCTTATCACTTCATTAGATCAATTGGTGTGTTTGACAAAAACAGAAAATCACGGTATCAAATCCCCTTAACCTAAAAATAACATACCTTGGAATGCTGTGAATACAATCTCAAACTTTAGTTCATCAGTGGACTCTATAGATTTATTTCCAAGATATATTTTAACTTCAATCATACCTCTATGATCAACAAATGAATTTTTTATTTCTTTATCATCGTTTCCATCACTGCCTTGATTATATTCATTACCAACATTAGCTTCAAATGCATTTAATTTTCCACAAATTTTCTCACCCCAGTGCTCTGATGACTTAATTTTAATATTTAAGTCTAGAACACTTAAGGTTTTTTCAGCATGGCGAAACTATCAAAACAATTAAATAACGATTAAACATAAAAACAAATAATGAAAGGTATATACATACTTGAATATAATCAATACATTGTCCTTGAGCATTACGTCTAAAAGACATATGCTGTATGACCGCAAAAACACCCAACCCAAGTGAGGAAGTTACTGTAAATTTACAATTAAATTCATGCTTGCCAGTCCACTTCTGAAAATATTGGTTATCTTTGATCACCATAGCTGATTGATCTTCACGACCAGAAAGGTCTAAATTATTTGAAAAGAAACTCATCGAACAAACACTATCGTTTTCCATGATTTCTACAAACAAAAGGAAAAACAATTTTATTATTTTAAGTTCTTAAACAAATGCATTAATTATTGTCTTCGAAGTCTTAATTAGTGTCGTTTTTTAAAGAGTAATTAATCCTATGTCTAAAACTTATATTACATAATAATATTATAATATATAAATTACATAGTAAGTACTCTGTTCCGACAGCATTTCCTTTCACGACAAGTTATAAAATAATTGTTTTTAATTTATGATTTGTATGAACATTTTTTTAGGTTCTTATAGACATTTTAGATTCTGAGTGGAACAATGAATGTATTGATTTTACAATGATGTGTGTTTTTTTTTTTATTTTTGTGTCTGTCATCACCTTTTAGGACAGTAAAAGTGCTTGGATTTTCTTCAATAGTAACTTTTATGATAGGAAAGTGAATCTAGCTGGTACTTTGGAAGGTCAAAAGTAAAAATTTCCCAGTAGTTTTCAAAAGCGACTTGAAAAACAAAAGAGAAATTAAGGAAAAACGGGAATTTTTATGCAAAATCTGTTTTCGAGAAAATCGATTTTGGTTTTTGGTGTAACTCTAAAACAAATGACCGTAGGGACATGACATTTTGACTGAATGTTTATGATTGTATTTCCTATACACCATAACATTTTCCAAATATTTTGACTTATTTTGAGCTGTTTACAGACATTGTCAATTTCCATTTTTTTTAGTTTTTTTTCTATAAATATCAATAAAATTTTATCTGTTGAGTAAAAAAGCTTGAAAATTTAATAAAAGGCTCCTAGGTTATTGTTTCAAAGGCAGATGAAAAAAAATCAAAAATCCATAGTCACAATATTTTTTATAAGCATTAAAAGTTCAAATATTGACAAAATACGTAAAAATTATGAAAATTTGCAAATTACCTTAAGTTAGAAATTCATAAAAAATTTTCTTTTTAACTCTAAGATTTGAAAATGTAATACAAGATTCCTCATAAGTTTGTCTACCTTCATCAAAAAAAAAAAAATGTCTACAAGAAACTCAAATTAAATTTTTATGAGCGTCTGAAATTTATATTTTTACAACATTTGATATTCACTCGATTTCTAGTGTAACGATTTTCTTATTTTGTTGTAATTAAAAAACGTATCACTGTAGATACTTGAAAGTATCACTAAACGTTTATATTAGCATATTCTATACACCACAACATTTTGAAAATAACTGACTCTTTTTGAGCTGTTTACGGACATTGTCAGTTCTCAATTTTTTAGTTTTTTTTTTCTATAAATATCAATAAAATGTTATTTGTTGTGTAGAAAAGCGTAAAAATTTAATATAAGGCTCCTGATATATCGTTCTAATAGCAGTTGAAAATATTAAAAATACATAGGCACAGTTTTTTTTTATAAGCGTTTAAAGTTCAAATGTTGACAACATTTATCAAATTTATAATTTATTAATTATTCTGTAGTTAAAAATGTATAAAATGTTTAACTTTTATGGCGAAGGATTTAAAATTTAAAACAAGGCTCCGCGTAAATAGGTTATATATAAATTCTTTATTCACAATAATATCATCAAATATACTTGGTAATATCATAGGCTGACTGACCGTTTTCGCTCAGAATTGTTTTTCTTATACAATGATATTATATCATTGAATTCAAATTTAACACCATCCATTACAGTGACCCACTTGTAACCTACTGTACAGCAGAGCGACATACACTTACCCACCTTTTTTAAATTAAATTATTGAAATTTTATTAACTAGTTCTACTATTTAACTTTGTAGTTTTATAGCATACTAGCTGTCCTGCCCAACGTTGTCCAGACCCAAGAATTGTATTTTTAATAAATATATTTGTACAAAATGTATATACTATATATATTAATTCTTCTACTTTATTATAATATAGCTTATCCCACACACTTTGTTGCCCGTAAATTATATCAACTGTTAAAAAATTGTTATTGTTCAACTCAATGATCCAAATAATGCAGAACCACATATAAACGTCATACCAAATGAAATTGCTCACCAACTCCTAACAAATGGAAAATGTCCTGGCATTAAGAAAGTGAAACCAAAAATAGTCAGAGAACCAACAAATGAAGCCAATATATTATACACTCCATTCACCTTAGAAGAGCTCAATATAGCAATGGCACGGATGAAAGAAAAAAAAGCTTCAGGCCTATATGAAATCAGAACCGAGCAGATAAAAAACTTTGAACAACAAAACCAAAAGATAGCTATTAGAAATGTTTAACAACTGCTTAAAATGCGTCAAGATACCAATTAGGTATATGGGGAAAAAGCCGAATAATAGCACTAATAAAACTGGGTAAGCAACCCAGAGGCAAAAAATTTCCGCCCAATCTCCCTCTTATGCCATACATACAAGCTACTAGAGCGATTAATACTTAACAGAATAAACGACATAGTGGACAAATCACTTATAAATTAATAAGCTGGTTTCAGAGGAGGAAAGTCATGTACCGGACAGATACTGAACCTGGATACGAGAGGAAACTGGTGACTGGCGCAGTTTTCATAGACTTAACAGAGGCATGATTAACCACAGAATTCTTTTCAAAAAAATGTACGAGATAACAAACGACTACAATTTAACGTCCTTCATCGCTGAAATGTTAAGAAATAGAAGGTACTTCGTGGAACTGCAAGGAAAGAAGAGGACTCAAAAAAATGGATTAGCACAAGGCAGTGTTAATAGCACCTTTGCTATTTAACATATATATCAACGATCAGCCCATACCATTAGGAACCCAGTGCTTCATATACGCTGATGATCTAGCGCTCACTGCTCAGAATCACTCATTTGGAAATATAGAAAGCACTCTTAACAACGCACTGGGAGGAAATGTCAAATTATTACAAGAAAAACTGGTTAAAATCGAACCCCAACAAAACCTAAGTATGTACTTATCAAAAACAAAACCGAAAAAAAATTGAAACCAATATTATAAATTAAAATCAAAACCAAAAAAATTAAAACCAAAATCAAATTTTCTCAATACCGGTATTGAAAAATTGAAAAAATTAAAAAACTGGTATACAAAATCGATAACTTATAAGTTAAACTTGGTTTAACTTAAAACTAATAACTTTTATAAATTCAAGTTATCTGGTCTAATAAAAATAGTATGGAAATAATTTTTTTTCCACAAAAGTTTGTTATTTTTATTTCAGATTTAAAATGAGTAATGGTGAAAAAAATATATTTTTATTCGTAAAACGATGCCGCCCCTAAAATTCCTAAAAAAATACACTTGCCTTCCAGATAGTTTTAAAACTTCAAAATATCATGGTTATATTCATTAATTGTGTTTTATATTTATTTGTTTATTCATTAAAATATTATTCAGGTTTAGACCCAATTACTTGAATTCAAAAATAGCATTAAACAATAAAAATAATTAATATTATATAACAAAACATTATATAATTAATATTATATAGGTAGTAGGTATAATGATAATAGGAAACATGATTTTTAAATGAGTTAAATTTAAACGGATCAATGTTATAATTATTTACAAAGCTCATGATTCTTAAGAGTGGTGTGTTATTAGCATTAATTAGTAGTTAATGATTTTAAATAAAATAAGTTCGTTGATCGGGTGTTAGCCAAGGGAACTTTGAATTATAGACGGGTTAAAAAGGATAGCTAACATATTGAAAAAATAGTTAAGGGAGCAATTAATAATAATTTACATAAATAACATTGTGATCATAGTCTCAAAAAGTTAAAAATAACTACCTGGGTACAAAAATATTTGTAAGAAAACAACAAGGAAAACAATTAGCTCCATAGTGAGGTCTATTGTATTATATAATGGATGAAAATATGAAATATAAAATACGCAACATTGTGACATAGTCCCATAGATTTAATTAAGGTGAGATGAGATGGGAGACAAACTTCTAAAAGGTCAATAAACTATTAACACGTTTGATTTTTGTATAGATTCATCAACAGACGAATACAAAATTAGTTTATGTCAGATGTGTGAATATTTAAAACGTTTACGAATGAAAATAATTTTGTTCATCATACTTACTTCATTAAATAACAAATGACAAATTTACTTGGCACTGTAAAACAGACATTACATACATTGCATACTACCCAATTAGACAAATTTTGGTTAAATTCATACAAAACCACTCACTCAATGCTACAGAAATAATAGTCTACCTAGATTATTTATAAATTCCAGTAAATTATTAGGTATGGGGAAAATAATTTCTTCACATTAAAAACTAGCTGTTTGTAATTGATAAATTCACTGATATTCAATAGTTGTATTCAATATTGTCCATAGAATTATTTTGGATTTATTAAAATAAAAATATTTTTGTTTATTACATAGTTAAAGATAAAAAACATAAAGAATAGACATGGGTACATATTATTAAAAAAAATTATGGTTTATTATTAACCTAATGGTTATTTCTGTTCAAACACGATTTTACGATTAATCTGTTATTGTAAATAAGGAAATAATACCTAATTCTAATGCTTATCAGCCATAAGACCATAACACTATAATTCCTTGGCAGTCATCAGAAATATGAAGCATTTTATGTAGTAAATAATAAAAATATAAAGATTTAAAAATGTATTTTTGTATTGATACCAATATATGTCTTTAAGAAACGCAGTTACACCAACAACCTTTAAGTATTTTTTTAGTGTCAATTATATTAGGTACATATCCATAATAAATAAATAAAGATATGATCAATGATTAATCAACTTGGTCATTCGACGATCAAATGAACGCTCGAGAAGCCAAAGACAATAGTTTATCATGCTAAAAGCAGCGACATTATAATACAGAGTATAGTGACCTCAGCAGAGTGCCCCCCGGTCCCTTATAAAAATATAAAATAGCGAGTAAAATAGTGTGTTCTAAGTCAGTAGTTACTTACTTTCGATATACGCCATGGCTTGGCCCAAGCACAACACGACCAGCAACCAGTATGTCAACGACGACATAATATTTTTTAAACTTCGCTATTCTTGAGAGAAGGAGGCTCAGAATCAAAAGTGCGACAGGTAGAATTTACGAATCACACAAGATCAATCGCGTTGATGGCCACCAGTGGTTCAGACCATATAGTCGGTATCTGACAACTGGATAATTTTTATCGATTTTCGGCACTACAACTGCTGTCGTACTTTAATATATTTGTATTCATAATATTATTTATTATATTATTATTACGAATATTTACAAAACAAGACAAACACCACAGTAGAGCAAACAAACGCGAACTAAAACACCCAATATCACTGATCACTAACTAGAGTATAGAGTAACACGACTCAAATACTATATACGTATATTATATTATTTGCTCGACTGCTGAGTCTCTGACGAACGCGCCGCTCAGTGCTTGTTGCAATACTGCATAATGATTAATGCTGTTAATCAGTTAATTGTCAATTGCACATTTTTGCATTTTATTATTATTATTATTATGAGGGTTACTAACGCGCACGCACACGGCACACTGCGGCAGCATCAAGTACAATCACACCCACGCACGCACATCAGCCGCACACACGCAAAAACACAACCACGGACTGCAACAGAATACACCTCACACACACATAATAATCACGCACGGACTAAGATATAATGGACTGGAAACGAGCAGCTTATCACGGCCACGAATGTATGTACAAGTGGCAAAGTGCGGGGGGTCGCTATGTGTTCCTGCCTTCCTGGAGTTCACAGCGCCCTCTGTATAAAACACGGACTAAGATACAAATTGTGTAGCCAAATAAAACCACCGGTAGCGCTGAAAACTTCAAGAACAGTGTTCTCATCAGCCAAGTGACACCTTCTCGTGGTCGTCCCCCGATCCCCGCCGACCCTGTCGTTTCCAGTCCATTATATCTTATATAGTCCGTGTACTCCATGTTACTCTATGGCACGGTTTAAGGTATATCTACAACCGTGCAGCTCTATGGTGTACTCACGATTATATTATCACAAGAATCAAGCGTTGATTGGTGGGAGGCGGATACTATTAGATTATCTAACAGACATTATTTAGACATATTAATAAATATCATGAACTAAGATAGAGATGATATTCTACCATAGAGTATTCTACATCACGAATTAAACAAAATAAACGTAATAACTTATTATTAATATGTCTATGCTATCCAACCGTAACAAGGAAATACGGTCTTCTAAAAAAATAAAGTTTAAAACTCAAGATCGAGAGGTGATGATCGTCTATGCGGTGGCCGCACTGTCGATTGTCGAAACGAACAAAGCACCGCGGTGATACCATAGATAATATAAGATGGGTGATACCCACAGATATTTATTTTATATAAAATACAAGGTGATACCAGCAGCTGCTGGACAGCAACTTGTTGAACTCTAATAAAACTGTGAACATTATAAATTATAATAAATTATCCATAATCGTGCTAACTGCTAAATTGAGTGCTAATGTGCAACATACTTCTGTATACACTAATACACAACATATTCTATGCTAATTGCCGTATACCTAGTTGTTATATTATTATTTAATAATATTATTAGTATTTACCAGGTGTATTGATATACTTATCAATACACCTTGGTATTTACTATCTATTTAAAACGACTACAGCTGTTTAACAATGATTACGGAGATTCATTTCGGTAGACACTTTTTTAGATTCGTTAGGTAGCCATACTATCTTTAATCGTCCCTTTTAGCAAGTATGTGATTAGGAATGTCGTATACCTCGCAGTGGCGTATGTAGGGATAGAGTTTTGACCCCCCTGAAATTTCATTTTTTTTCCAAAAAAATATTATTTACCACTATTTTGATAAACACAGATCAATTGTTGGTCATTTGTAATACCTAGATATAAAATTAATTGTTGAATATGACAAAGACTCGATAATCATAGTTATAGTTTTTTTAGCTGATTTAGAACATTGCTAAACGTCTCCCTAAATCGATGGTGTATTATCGTCCATCGATTATTACGACGTTTATTACGGGTCGAAGAGGATCTATTGATGACCCGGTTAAACACTGTACACCTATGTAGACTAAATTTGAAACTAGCTATAATTTTTTATATAAAAACTGTTAAGAAAAAAATAATATAAATTATTTGCTCAGGTAAAACTCTAACTGAACTAAAATCCTGCGTACGCTACAGTAACTGTATACTCGTAACTCGTATGTAATATGTATTATAGTAATTCATTATTAATAGTATTTATAATCAAAGGTATAATGTACACTAATGTACCTAATGGTCCAGTAGCGTCATTTCAGTTTTTGAGAGGGGGGGCAACATTTTTGACCGGCCCAAAATAAAACCGCTTGCTAACAATAAATTACATTACATTACAATAGCATTTTCATCTCAAAATAAATAGTCTTCTTACATAATTTTATACTTACTAGTTAGTATCAAAGGTTACTATCATAAGCATAAGTAACCCCATTTTTTCGAGGTGTAACAAAAACTAAATAATTAATACATATAACATATGTAGAGGAATACTTAAATATATTACCTATTAGCTAGGCCCAAAACTAGCCCATACCCGGGCCACACGGCCCGACAGCGGTCGCTAATGACAAGTGGGTGGAAAATGCCCTCCCTGCACCCCCCCCCCCCCCCCCCCCCCCCCCCCACCACCACCCAAATGACGCCACTGATTTTGTTACAATTTTGTTCAATTTTTTTCTAAAAACAAATTATCAACTATTGTAAATTTCGACAAAATGTCAAAACATGTTTATATGTGTTTATATGACATTACTAGGTATATTATTATCTAGTTATCTAGACTCATACCTAGGAACTAGGATATTATTATTAATATTTAGTTGTTTACACAAAATATAATATGGGAATTATCCCACTAGATGATCGAGAATTCTCAATAACAACCAGCTCTACACTTTCCCAGAACATTGGCCCATACAGGCGATAGTGCGATCGGTAGGTATATTTTACAATATTACGTATTTACGTACCTCCAGGTCATTAGTTGGTTGAAAACTTGAAACATCGATTGCTTATTATTTGTCATAACTCATAACTCATAATATTTAGTTATCACCGTGATTCGTCTTTACTCTCTCGTACTCGTGTTTTCTACTGTGTGTCCGTATAGTGTACTTAAGTGTATTACTATTATACAGTCGGTGTCTTTTGTAATATGGACTATTTTGTCTTTTTATATTTTCACAATTACTATGTCTAATAAAACAAAAATTATTAGCTATTTTGATGCAAGTTGCTCTACTTCTAACACTCGGTGGATGAAAAAATAAGTAAGATCACTAATATCATTACAAAAAATCAAGTTGTGGACTTAGTGGTAATATTTTTATTATGGCTGTTCATCGTGGGGTTATAAATATAATATCCAAGGAAGTACTGGACGAATTAGCAAAAAAAAACACAAAAAAAGGTGGATAAGTGGATGTCGCTCTGCTGTACAGTAGGTTACATGTGGGTGACTGTAATGGATGGTGTTAAATTTGAATTTAATGATATAATATCATTGTATAAGAAAAACGATTCTGAGCGAAAACGGTCAGTCAGCCTATGATATTACCAAGTATATTTGATGACATTATTGTGAATAAAGTAATTTATATATAACCTATTTACGTAGAGCCTTGTTTTAAAATTTCAATCCTTAGCCATAAAAGTTAAACATTTTATACATTTTTAACTAGAAAATAATTAATAAATTATAAATTTGATAAATGTTGTCAAAATTTGAACTTTAAATGCTTATAAAAAAAAATTGTGCCTATGTATTTTTAATATTTTTCAACTGCTATTAGAACGATATATCAGGAGTCTTATATTCAATTTTCACGCTTTTTTACCCAATAAAAATTTTTTTATTTATATTTATAGAAAAAAAAACTAAAAAAATTGAAAACTCACAATGTCCGTAAACAGCTCAAAAAGAGTCAAAATATTTTCAAAATTTTATGGTGTATAGAAAATGCTAATATAAACATTCAGTGAAATTTTCAAGTATCTACAGTCATTCGTTTTTTAACTACAATAAAATAAGAAAATTGTTACATGAGAAATCGAGTGAATATAATAATTAAAATAATAATTTCATATATTTATATTTATATTATTATTAAATAGAAAACTTTAAAAAAAATTGGTGGGGGGGGGGAAATATCTGCATCAAAAATATATCGAGGGGGGGAATGTCCGCGAGTCTGTATACCTAAGTTATAAATAAAGTTTGTATTTACCATAATTTTATAAATTGATATTAGACATAACCATAAATTATAGTTTTGATGATAAAATAATGCATATGTTAAAA
Source organism: Metopolophium dirhodum (assembly GCF_019925205.1). Taxonomy (NCBI): domain Eukaryota; kingdom Metazoa; phylum Arthropoda; class Insecta; order Hemiptera; family Aphididae; genus Metopolophium; species Metopolophium dirhodum. The sequence goes on from NC_083567.1 coordinate 23,476,747, forward strand.
AATTAGCCATATCCCTCCCCATGACAAAATCATTTGACCGCCACTACACTGACATGTACTATCTTAGACTAAGATGTACACGAACATAAAAACATAATAATATAGGTACCTAGACCTAGTTGTTTTTTGTGGTTGTACACGAATAATATTATTGTACCTACTCTACATTTGTGGTATGCCGTACGCCGGATTGCCCTAATGATTTGGACGGCGTGACGTGTGATTGCGCAACACACCAGTCTAGGGAACGCTGGGAACGCGGTTCGAAACCATATTGATAAGTTAACCATGCACAATGTATAATAATAAAAAAACATTATTTATCGCAATATCGGATGTATTCACATCCGGCGCACGTCCGTAGGCTATAATCATACATTTAAACCACCGCGGCGCACGTTCTCCGTTTCTCGATAGTTTTTACCATGCTACAGATATTATAGTCATTGTTACAACATAAAATAATATAGATAATTATTATTAGCACTTTCATATCTATTAATAATATTTGAAACTCCCGATTCTTGAAATCTACCTATAGCTATTAATTATAGCCATATTGGGAAGACAGATTAGCACTGGGAGCGCTGTCGACGCCTAGCCTATCTCGTACTGATGGTTAGGCGGGTTCCCCCCTACGTGGAGTCGGGAGATTGTACGTATTTTCCCGACATTTCGCATATATTTTCCTTTAAGTGAAGTGTATTTGAATGTATTTTATAATATTAGTAGAAATTGTACTTACCAACGTATACAGTTAGCTATAAATACGTATACAATTTTCGATACCAAAATTAATTTATTATAAAAAGTAAAATAACCAATATAAAACTATATCTATACCATAGATAATAAAGATATGAATAGGACATAATGGTCTTATGAGCGTTCTTCGAGGGGAACAATTGAGACCAAATAAAGTATACCTATATCGAGTATCGACTATCAATCACGGCTATGGATAAAGGAGCCTAAATTGCCTTCCCCTCCGGGAACGCGGCTTCAAATATATTTAACATAGCCGTGACCTATCCATATCTTTATTATCTATGATCTATACATCCCGAATCGGAAGGTACAAATTGTTTCCACTTGAGCGCGTTTTGTTAATCTGTTTCCCCAATTGGCAAAATAAATTAACACTGGGAGTGCTGTCGACGGCTATCGTATTGATGGTTAGGCGGGTTCCCCCTACGTAGAGTCGAGAGATTGTATTTATTTTCCTAACATTTTACATAAATCTTGTCTTAAGTGAAGTGTATTTAAATTATTAGTAGAAATTGCACTTACCAACGTATACAGTTAGCTATAAAAGTGTATAAAGTTTCGACAGAAAAATTAATTTATTATAAAAAGTAAAATAACCAATATAAAATTATATCTATACATTCCGAATATGCAAGTTGAGGATTATGCCACCAGAGCACGTATCGTTAGCTTGTTTTAACAATTAAGGATATCATTAAGTTTTAGTTATCGTCTGTGGATTGTGGAACGTATACATAATACATATTTATGAAGTTTATTTAGTCTTACTAGTGTCTTACTAGTGTCTTACTAGTGTCTTACATAATACATTGTAATATTATCTCTTCCCTTTATTTATTTAATATTAATTGGATTTTATACCTACTTCATATTTTTTTACAACATATTTCAAAATTAAATAGTGACGACTCCTATGAAAAATCTTTTGTGCTCCATTACGCTAATTTGTTCGCAACAATGCTTATACAGCTATATAATATTATTGGCACGCGTTCGGATAGGCAACTAATAAATTACCATTATCGTCCGCTGTCCACCTTATTTTAGTATAGATATTTATTACAAATTAACAGATACCTATTATAAACTATAATGTTGAATGGTAATATTATAGAATTGAACGATATTACAAGAGTTATATGATATATAGGCAATAGCAGATAGCGTGACAATATTTTTGATTTATTTAAATCTACTTAATATTAGGCCCGTCCACTGCTTTAGATAGTATACAATTTTTACGGGGGGTGTAGGGGAAGTGAAGTCAAGTATTTAACTGATATTTAATTTATGCTGACTGAAAAAATATCGACCAGTAATTTCTTAAAACAAACTATGTGAAGTATAAAAATTCCTATTTTTTCTGTACGATAGTTAAGGAGAATTAATAGGCAATGGCTTGAGAAAATATATAAAATTTGATAAATATTCAAAATTATTATAAAAAAAAATGTTACTATGTTTATCATACAGCCATATAGCACTACGATTTAATTTTTTAAACAGCTTACCTATAGGTATGAATATATTCATAACATTAAAAAAAAAAAATGTATAAAAGTAAATTAAATTATGTTCAATGTTTATTTCCAATATCGAAAATAGCTTAATTTAATTTTTTAATTTTCAGTAAACTGATTCTTTCATAATTGATCAAGCTTAATGATTCATTTCTAATAAGTAATAATTGTTGAAGTTATACAATATTTAATTTGATATATTAATTAATAATAAATAAATTGTTGTGATCAAAAATAATAATATTCTATTTGTTCAATGTTTCATAAATATGAAATATTTATTTATTTATTAATAAACTACTATATTTTTAAGCATTAATATAGCATACAATACATAATTATTTTAAAATTTAAATATCTTATAGTTGTATAATCTATTTACTGATTTTTTATTAATTTTACAGTTTTTTAATGCTTTACAAAAACGTTTTTGAATTATATAAATTGACTAAAAATTAAATGAACATGGTTTAAAATTGATAAATATAGTATACGTATATACATAAAAGTGTAATATATAAAATACTTGTTTTTTCGATGTTGTTAGATATTTTATAATACGTATATTATGTATCAATAATATCTAATGTCTAACATCCAGAAATACTTTTTTGAAAGTTTGGTTTTGTATTACTTGGTAAGGTTACAAGTGAACTTTTGCAACATTAACATGATCATTGTTATCAAGTGTACATCTTTACAAAATAATATTTATTAATTCAAAGACATTCTGGAAAAGATTTGATACACGATGGTGTGGTATCTTCGACAATCTTGCCTCCCTCCAGAATAAGTACTCGATCATAATCTACTATTGTGGATAATCTATGCTAAATTATAACAAAACATAATAATACGTTAATAATATATTGTTACTATAGCTCAGCATGTGTGCACTTAAATAAATTGTAATTACAGCAATTGTAATGACTGTTCGGCCATTGAATGATTTTTTTATCGCTTCTAATAATTTGTTTTCTGTTACATCGTCTACGGAACTGGTTGGTTCGTCCATGATAAGACAAACATTATCTTGCAAAATAGCTCTTGCCAGACATAATAACTGTTTTTGTCCACTGCTCAAATTGTCACCAGAATTATTTACTATTCCTTCTGTTAAAATAAATAATAAGTACCTATGTATAAGTATGTAATTCAAATTTATAATTTTATCTTGTTTATTAATTTAATTTAATTTCCAACTAACCATACTTTATTTACTAAAATGTTGACTATTATACTACTATCTATACCTATTTTTTTCTGGCAAAACTTGCAAAACAAAATATTTAATGCTTTATAGTTATTTTCATACACTGATAAACTGCACCCTTATAGGCAGTACCTATACGAAATTACTGCAACAATTCACAACTAATACAACATCATAATTTTGATAAAATCCAAATTTAAAATTTAATAAACTCCTAAATGGTTAGTATAATGCTTTAATTTTAATACATTGAAATTTTTCTTTGTTTGTTACTTGAAGCTTATTATTTTAATTCTAAGTTACTTATTTAAATCACAATCAGAAATCAGAAAATAAGGAACTTTATGGCCGTTTAGTTAATAGCAATAAGTATTCAATTATTAAAATAACCAAACTGACACATTTGGTATTGTGTTAGTTTTTCATTTCAAATCAAATATCAAATTGTCATGTGAATATGTGACTTTAATAGATAGTACAATCAATATCGACATTATAAAGATTGTAGCCGATAAACAAAATACCACGAATTAATTACTGCTGCATACTAGTAAGCATTTACATTTTTTATAGGTAATCAAATATATTCAAACTATATATAGGTATTACGCAGCCCTTGATTGGGATATACTACTTTTGGCGATACCTACCTATATTTTGTAGATAAAAATGATTTGTAATGACTAATGACCCGTAACCGTAATTAAACTTAAATGTGTATTTAAATTTTTAACTATTTTTTTAAAGGCTTGTTATAATATGACATAAACGTTATAATAATTTAATAAAAAAACTGTTTTTTTTCTTTTTGTATATTTGCACCAAAATACCAAATGCCCACAATTAAAATTATTGGACCTATATACAGCTCAATAATATACTGAATGGTTGTTAAATATTCAGGCGTTCAGCTTACCAAGTCCTCCTAGTTGTAATTTGACTGTATCTTCCATTTGAGCCATTCTTAAACTACTCCAAATCTCATTATCTGAGTATTCGTTTTTTAAATCTAAATTTTGCCTTATTGTACCACCAAACATTTTAACATCTTGAGGTATTACAGAAATCCGGGATCTCAAGCTTTGCAAAGGCACATTATTGATATTAACTCCATCAATCATTATTGATCCATCTCTAATTGGAACCATATTCAAAATGCTCATCACTAAAGATGATTTACCACTGCCGGTTCGACCACAAATTCCAACCTTGAATTTCAAAATTGTATTATCAGAATATAGGAACTAAAATTTATTTCCATTAAGTTTTACTTTTTGTCCAGGTGGAATATTTAAGCTCACGTTACTGATAACTGGTTCTTGACTTTCATTATACTTTACCGATACCTTATCTAGGACTATGCACCCTTTAGTCGGCCAAGCTCTAGTAATTATATCTGTAAAAATTAATTTAAAAATAAGGGTAGGTATATAATATATAGTAGATACAGAGGTAGCCAGGCAGGTACCAAATTTAAGTTTACTTTCGTTTCTGTAATTTTCGATTGGGATGGTAGCGAATTCCTCGGTTCTTTCTACGGCGCTCATGTACGTTTCCAGGTCCGCAAAAAACTTGACTACCCAATTTAAGTACACAGGAACCAACAAAGTATAATTAATAGCTAGTCCAACCATTGCTGATGAAATAGCGGAAGAAAAAAACGTAGTTGTTATTAAAGCCACCATAGTTGCTACAAACACTATAGCTCCACCTAAGTAATCCTGTATACAACAATGATAATAATGTTATAAAATCAATTTTCTATATTGGTTTAAATGCTTGAATAATAAATAGGTACTATAAAAGCCTTTGATTTAATTTAATTTTATAATAGTTTTATACTATATATTATTAGGACATAGGTAGGCGTGCTATATATAAACAACGCTTGGACTTTATGCACTTAAATAGTAAAATAAGCATAACGAATTACCAAAATATGCTTTCAAATAATATATATATAATATCAAAAAAGGTGGGAAAATGGGTGTCGCTCCGCTGTACCTACAGTAGGTTACAAGTGGGACACTTCATTGTATACAAAAAATAATTCTGAACGGAGATGGTTTGTCAGTCTACCTAGAATATTTTATATTGTATTTATATTATTACTATTAATACGGTAGTTGGTTAAGTTATTGTTATTACTATTTGTTTATTATCATATTTGTATATAATAATATACTTTAGAAGCTTCAAGTACCACCTACGAATAATATTTTAAAATATAATACAAAACTAAAATCGTTCTTCTTCGTTTAAATATCTAATTTCGTCCAAATTTGAACATAAAATAACAGCGGTTCATATTTTTTTTTAGATATTTTGATTACAGAATAACCTACTTACGAGGAACCTTGTTTTAAATTTTCAATCCTTGGCTATAAAAGTTTAACATTTTATACTATTTTGACTATACACAATCATTTTTAAATTTTATATTTGATACATTTTGTCAAAATTCAAACTTTAAATGCCTGTGTAAAATCGCGCTTATGTATTTTTAATATTTTTCAACTGCTGTTATAACAAATATATCAGTAGCCTTGTATTACATTTTCACTATATTTCACACAACAAATAAAATTTCATTGACATTTATAGTAAAAAAACTAAAAAAATTGAAAATTGTAAATGGCCGTAAATAGCTCAAAACTAGTCAACGTATTTTGAAAATTTTATCAAGGATAGGAATTGATAAAATAAACATATTTTGTAAATTTCAAGTGTCCACAATAATTTGTTTTTCAATAAATTACAAATAAATAAGAAATTGGCTACATGAGAAATCAAGTGAATATCTATCCTGTGTTGTACAAATTTGAACTTCAAACGCTCATAAAATTTAATTTTGACTTTCAGGTGGAGATTTTTATTTTGATAAAGGTTGAAAAGCTTTTGAGGAATCTAATATTAAATTTTCAAATTTTAGATTTATAAAAAAAAATGTAACTGAATTTTTAATATTTTTCAAATGTCTTTGTAACAATATATTATACACCTTGTATTAAATTTTCAATTTGTTTTACCCAACAAATAATTTTATTGAAATTCATAGAAAAAAAGTTTTAAACTAAACATTTCCGTAAACAGTTCAAAACAAATCAAAATATTTTGAAAATTGTATGGTGCATAGGAAATGAGAATATAATCAACCAGTCAAAATGTTTTAGTTCATGTATTTACGGTAATTTGTTTTAGAGTTCGATACGAATAGATTATGATATCTAAATAATCTCAAATATTATGATGGTGTATATTAGGTTTTAAACATTTTTTTTAATTTAGGTACTCACTAATGCTATACCCAACCAACGATTTGATGAGCTAATTATCAAAAATACTTTCGTGTGATTATCAATTCTATTTATCATCTCGGACATAAACCAAGTTTGTTTTCCAAAAGCTCTTATTGTATCTAGTCCAGATATTGTTTCGTTACAGTGAGTTATCATAGGTGACCTCAAGTTACCTTCCAATTTTTGTAAATCTCTAAAATAATTAATATTTTTTAAAATGTTGTATTATTTATTATAATATTATAAAGAATATAATAGTAATGTAATATGCATTTAAGAGTTTAATATAATTATTTGGTATACACTATACATATTTATATAGGTACCTGGAGGAACATCGGTAAAATTTTTGAACTGTATAATAAACAAGACATATGGGTACAACGATTATTAAAAACCAAGGTGTTATGATAGCATTCACGATGATTCCACACAAACACAAGAAAACAAAATGTACCAAGCGTTGCATAGATGTACCAATTTTCTAAACAACAATTAATCAAAGATTTAGTTATAACGTTTAAATTACATGGCAAGTATATGTTTTATACATTACAATACGAACCTTGTCAATAATAACCAAGTCATTGGAAAAACAGTTATCTATCCTACCAATCGGCGTCGAATCAAAAAACGATAGTGGACATAGAATTATGTTATTAAGCATGCGATGATGAACTAGTTTCCTGGCTTTTAATGCTCCATACTGGCCTAATGTATTTGATAAAGCTGATAAAACTATAGAAATCATACATAAAAGACTGTAGACAACTAAGTCCCAATATGCCTGAAATATACTTCATTGTCAATAATTTAGTTATATTTTACGATAGGTAGGTTTCCTAGTTTGTGCTTTAGTAAAATGTACCTACTTGTGCTTCTGAACGAAAATCTATGTTAGACCAATAACTTAGCCAAAAATCAATGATAACTCTTGATGTTTGCCAAGAAATTGTGAGTATTATATAACAAATATAAGTGGTCCAACCGCTCCATGATATATACTTGAAATACGTTCTAAATGAAACTGATTTATAGACAAATTCATCTTCAAATCGACTTCGTTCACTTTTTAAGTCTTAAAATAAAATATATGAATTATATATAAGTACCTACATTAAATTCACAAGTAAATATTTTATACGCCATACGGCTATACCTGATGTATGATCATCACTTATATCAGACACATTCGAAGGATTTTTATCCAGCATAATTGCTTCCTCAGTTAAATCATCATCTTGTCTGAAATAATTTTTTTTTAGTGTCATAAAAAAATCTCAATTTTGAACATATAAGTACCTTAATTTTCGTTTGATGCTATGCTGTGTAATTTTGTTTAATCGATTGGAAGAATAAGGTACCCTTCAATATAGTTTGATAAATAAGAACAATAATAAAATAATATTATACACAAATACCTATATTGATTTATACATAAGTACACATATAGTTCAATAGTTGTCTGTCTTACCTTATTGATGACAAGACATGACGTCTTAAGCTTTTTTGTATTTGCTTTTCTTGTGGATAGTTTCGATATTTAATACTGGAATGAAAACTTGTGGCTGGTTGATTCTCTAATACTTCGTCAACAAATGGTTTACGCCTTGGCAATTGTATATCTGCAATGGTAGCTGATCTTTCTCTTTTTTTATTTGAAGTTTGCCAATGATTTCTTTCAATTATAGAATCTCCATCCCCGCACTCATCAGTTGGAAGTAAAAGATCATGGGTAAGGTATCTAGAGCCATATAATGCTCCAAAATTCTTTTTTAACTTGAAAAATCAAAATCAATTAAATTAAACTTATAATTCATAATAGTCTTAATTATAGTTTAAATCACATTTAAGTTCATAAAAAACACTTTATTTATGTCTTCGGTTTTTTTGTATTTTTAGATTCTGAATTAATGCAATGAATGAATTAGTTATACAGTGATATTTATGTATGATGAATTTCGGCAATTTGTTATAATTTATCATGATTATCTTTAACATTAATTTGCCTAAATATATACCCATAGATGCAATTTAAATTTTAACTTGGTGAGGCCATACATATTTAAATCAAATAAACCAGTCGGGGCTCCATCCCTAACACACACTATATCGGATACCTACATTACTGGGTAATACGGAATTGGTTCCCTGGTCAAATAAAGTATACGAATTGGTTCCCGATACAATAATTTTACTTATTTATTTTATATATGTTATTCGAATAAACGCCCGCGCGTAAGCGCTCAAGTACAGCATTGTTCTAATTTGTTCCTAGGGCTGGCGGCATTTAAAATGTTGATACCGGTATCTGGTATTTGTTAACTACTGGTATCTATGGTGTTACCGGTTATACCCGTATATTGCATTAATTCCCGAAAATACCGGATATTATCGTTATACCGAAAATACCACCAGCCCTAGATTAGGCTATCGTTTTCAGACTTCCAGTCCATTCTATCAAAGTCATAAATATTATAAGAATGGATAGGACATCAGGCTTATCAACTGAGAATAAAGCGATACATTTTTTGAGGTTATAAGGGTTATAAGGGTTATAATTGATAATTAATGTAACCTCACCTCAAAAAGGCCTCTTAGAGTCTATCTCTCTCCTAGATATTGAACTTTCTTTCTTCCCCAAAAAGGACCGCAACCTCTTGCGAAGCCAGTATAGGCGTTTCCTATCCATTCTTATAATCTTGGTCCGTGATATATGATATCAGATAACAGATAACGAAAATTACTATATTAAATTATGACATTATGATATATAAAAATAATAAATAATAAATGCTGGTATATGTCATATGGTATTTTTTAAATACCAGTAATTATCTGTAATCGGTATACCGAAAAAACCGCCAGCCCTATTTGTTCCCATATGTGCAAATCGTTCATATGATATTTTATTAGGTTTTATAATGTCTGAGAAAGCGTATGATTATAATATTATATAAAATATTAATATAAAAAGAAGAATATAAAAATTGAATGGCTGCCAAATTTTGCGCTTACAATCCGTCAAAAATGTTATGTTGTAAATTTATACAATCATACCACATTCATTTTTTTTTTATTATTCTTTATTGTAATCAACCGAAAATAAGTCATAATAATTGATACCATATTTGATATTATTGGTATTATTATTCCATAATTATTAGCATTGACAAATATCAATGAGCCGGTTGGCTCATCGGAACCAATTCAGATGTTACCTGTAGAGAACCCGGGAACCAATTCGATAATTGGGAACCAACTCGTAGTCATCTATATTACTATATTACTTCATATCATGTGTAACATAATATATTAATCGTTTTTATCTGAGCCTCTTTCCGGCTTTCCTGCATTTAATTATTTATTATACTTTTCCTGCTAAAATGAAATGAAAAATATTTGTATCAAAACATTTAAAACAAATAACAACATTTACTATTTGGGTATCTATTTATAAACGTTTCGGTGATTTAAAATTGCAAATTTATCTAAGATTTCTTCCTCAGATTATTCAATAAACAGATATCGAATAATATAAATTATTGATACGTTTATAAATTCTTCCTAATTTATGGAAGATTAAAGTCAATTCTTAATCTTCCTCTTTGCAGAGAATGTCCTTTTGCTTGTCACAGAACTGACTGGAATCGAATAATTTGTTTGAGAATTCAATGATTGATAATGAAAATAATATATAAAAAAAGGTGGGTAAGTGGATGTCGCTCTGCTGTACAGTAGGTTACAAGTGGGTCACTGTAATAGATGGTGTTAAATTTGAATTCAATGATATAATATCATTGTATAAGAAAAACGATTCTGAGCGAAAACGGTCAGTTAGCCTATGATATTTCTATAAGTATAATATAATATATTTGATGATATTATTGTGAATAAAGTAATTTATATATTTACCTATTTACGTGGAATCTTGTTTTAAATTTTTAATCCTTAGCTATAAATGTTGAACATTTTATACATTTTTAACTACAAAATAATTATTAAATTTTGTCAAAATTCGAACTTTAAATGCTTATAAAAAAAAATTGTGCTTATCTATTCTTAATATTTTTCAACTGCTATTGTAACATTATATCAGGAGCCTTGCATTAAATTTTCACGCTTTTTTACCCAACAAATAAAATTGTATTGATATTTATAGAAAAAAAAACTAAAAAAATTGAAAACTGACTATGTCCGTAAACAACTCAAAAAGAGTCAACTTATTTTCAAAATGTTATCGTGTATAGAAAATGCTAATATAAACATTCAGTGAAATTTTCAAGTATTTACAGTCATTCGTTTTTTTATTTACAACAAAATAAGAAAATCGTTACATGAGAAATTAAGTGAATATCAAATGTTGTAAAAATATGAATTTCAAACGCTCATAAAAATTTAATTTGACTTTCTTGTAGACATTTTTTTTTTTGATGAAAGTAGACAAACTTATGAGGAAAATTGTATTACATTTTCAAATCTTAGAGTTAAAAAGAAAATTTTTTATGAATTTCTAACTTAAAGTAATTTGCAAATTTTCATAATTTTTATGTATTTTGTCAATATTTGAACTTTAAATGCTTATAAAAAATATTGTGACTATGGATTTTTAATTTTTTTCATCTGCCTTTGAAAAAATATACTAGATGCCTTCTATTAATACTTTAAGCTTTTTTAACCAACAAATAAATTTTTATTGATATTTAAAGAAAAAAAAACTAAAAAAAATAGAAATTTAGAATGTCCGTAAAAAGCTCAAAAACAGATTTTGCGTAAAAATTCCCGTTTTTCCTTAATTTTTCTTTTGTTTTTCACGTCACTTTTGAAAACTACTAGGAAATTTTTACTTTTGACCCCCCACAGTACCAACTAGATTCACTTTCATATCAGAAAAGTTATTGTTGAAGAAAATCCAAGCATTTTTACTGTCCTAAAAGGTGATGAATGATGACAGACACAAAAATAAAAAATAAAACACATTTTTATAAAATCAATATATTCATTGCTTTGCTCAGAATCTAAAATAAGGATAAACTCAGCATCCACGATTTACAATTTACATAAAATCTTGGAATTGAAAGTTGGATTTCTACGTGACAAATAGACTCACTAGAAATATTCATGACTCAATCATCAAATTCAAATTTAACTAAAGTAATTACTAATTAGCTGACTTACTATACAGCAAAGCAAATTCCCTGTTTTTTTTATCATTACTATGAGAACAAAATTTGTAACATATACATGTTAATATTGTTTTAAGGATTACCTTTTTTTGGCATTCAATTGTTGGCCAATTTCGATAAAGTTGATGACCTATTCTACTAACTAATTTGAATAACTTCCAGCGTTCAGAAGCTGTTCGTCGACCATGATCTTGGTTCTCCATTTTAACCATCATATTTTGAACACCTCTTGTTTCAAGATCAGCTAAACTACCAAAAAACTCGATTTTACCAGCTTCCACAAGTACTATCTAAAATAAAATACCTACTTGTTATCCAATTTTCAGTCAAATATTTTTTATACATGTATTTATAATATTCTATATATATTTTAACTTGAAATAATTAATATTTCTTAGTATTAAAAATAAATTTTATCTCAACGAAACTGAGAATAACTTTATAAAAATGACAACTCATTTTAACTCGTTCACCAACATTTTTATCATGCTTAAAAAATAATTTGACATAAAATATTAAAAAAAAATTTCATTTTTATAAATTCAATTACTTAAATTAATACCGTATCAGCGAATGAAAGATCGCTAGCGAAGCTCGTAGTCATGATTACTGTTTTAATTTGATTTAAAGTTGATTTTTTTATTCCGTTGAAGAGCACATGCTGGCTAACATCGCTATCTAATGCAGACAAAGGATTATCCTATTTAAATTAATAACAAAAATGCCATTTTTAATTTTTAAAACAATTATTATATTTCTTTCTTACCATCAAAATAATATTGGCCTTTGAGTATAAAGCCCTAGCAATCGCCACTCGCTGTTGTTGACCACCACTCAACGCTATTCCTCGATCACCAATTATTGTCCTCTCTTTATCCGGCAATATATCAATATCTGGACCCAAAGCACAAGCATCTATTACTCTTTTGAATCTCGACTTGTTATATTTGTCTCCAAAGACAATATTTTCTAAAACCGATGCATTTAACAACCACGTCCGTTGTGATACGTATGCTACTGTTGTTCCTCGTTTGAAATCTATTTCTCCAAATAAACAATTCATTTCTCCGAGTAAAGCAAGTAACATCGATGTCTTTCCGCTTCCAACTTTTCCAGTGATTATTGTTAATTTACCTGAGCACAGTAGTACAATATTATACACATTGGTTAAATGACAATAAATCTACAAGGCTTTACGACATGGCACCTATATGTCTTCTATATGACTATATAACAAGGACGATTTACCTTCTTCAATTTTTAAATTGTCAACTGCCAGCACCGGAATTTTTGAATTGGGCCAAGCAAATGTTGCATCTTTTATAGAAACACAAACTTCTGTTTCCATATCTTGTTTAGTATTGTCTTTTTCTTCGGAAATATTATTTTCTATTAAATTATTTGAAATATTCATATCAGATTTATTCCACGACACATTCATCTACGATAAAAATGTACTTTAAATTAAATCACATTTTAAGAATTTATAAACTATATGTATACCGTTTGTTTGTGTTTATTGTTTTTATTTAAGCGATTTTTTAAATGCTTTATATCAGGTGTAATTTCTGGAAGTGACATAAATTCTTCGATTCTTTTTGTGCTCACCTATACATCAGAATTAAAGTCTAATTATAATTTTTATATTTATTTTACACATGTTTTGAGACTTACAATGGCTGCGATAATAATCGGTACTGTTATAGGGAAAATAAATAAAGGAACTGTCAACTGATTCGACAACGCAAGACTTGAAAATATCGCACCAGAGTCTAATTGCGTTCCGTTTTGTAAGCAATATAGACCTAAACAGAACAACGATACTAAAACCGATGATGCGTGCGTTAAAAAAGCTGAAAAAATTATATAAAATTATTTAAACAATTACACTTCAATAAGAAACAAAAAAATAAACAGTTTTATGTACTCATTGACCCCCAATAAATTGAGTCTTTATCTAAAAGATCCAACTCATTATTACGAGCGTCCGTAATGCGATCAACAAACTCATTTTCCCATCCACATAATTTTACAAGTCGAATACCTTGTAATACCTCATTTGTTAATTGCAGACGTTTATCTGACAAGTTCTGTAATGCAATTACAAAATATTTAAAAAACCAATTTATAATACTCATCAATTCATCAAATATGAATAATTAAATGTATTATATCGTATTTACTGATATTTCTTTTGAGTTACTAGACATCTTTTTACCGATGAAAAATTGTAAAGGTATCATAATCACTATACAACAAGCAGATCCAATAATAGCACTCCATCCGAGTTTCAGGTACAATAGATATATCAAAATGATTATCTAAAAAAATTAAATCCATAAACAATAAATATTTACTATTCAAATTTCAAAGGTACATTTTATTTATATTCTAAAATCTACAGTTTAGGACTATAGCCTATAGCTAATCAGATAATTGTGAGATCATACCATAGATTAAATATAGATAAGCATATTTAATCTATGATGATAATCACTAATGTTTGTATATTATTCTATTAATGATAGCTTTGTACTGTTATTATAAAACGCTTGTTAATTCGTGGTGGACATGTACACAATTTCTTGAGTTTTAATTTTTTGACCTATATTTTATATACCTATATAATATTATATTATTATCTATATATTTTTTCACAATAGGATTAATAACTAAATTGTACTTTAAGTAGTGCTTAAATAATAAAATGCGAAATTTTCTGAACAGGAACGTATTTTTTTTGCAAGTAGGTAAACAAAATTTAAGTGATCCGTTTCTAAAATATTAACCATTTTTTAATACCTACTTTAGTTGTACTATTCTTATATTGAACTCACCTCGTACTTTTTAGCACTCTCAACATTTTAAAAGAATTTTCACCTCTGGTGCTTAGTTCTTAGCTATGTGTGTTTTTATGGGGTGCCGGTTGCCTGTTCGACGGCCGTGTGTTCGAAAGTCATATGTTCGAAAATGTGTGTTCGAAAGTTCATGTTATCGAAAAATCTTATCTTAGAAAAGCCATGTGTTCGACAAGTCATTTGTTTGAAAGATTATTTGTTAGAATTTAAAAAAAAACTGCGACCGTCTAAATCTTGGTTTGCCAAGAACCACAAACGTTGCAGAATCATGGCACAGAAAAATAAATAGATTAGTTTCTCCTAATTCAGGTAAGTTGAAACAGTTTATAGCTTAGAAATATATTAATATAATTATAATGATTCTTTAAATTATGCTACAGGTCTATTAAACTTCATTAAGTTAATACAAAAAGTGCAAAATGAAACAGAATCAACAATTGAACAGCTTATACAAGGACGGATTTCAAAAAGAGCAAAAAAGAACGTCAATTTACAAAATGCTCGCCTTAAATGTATTCAACAAAGAATCTACGATGACGATAACTTAGACAAGTTAGAATTTTTAAAAGGCATTGCACATAATTTAACTTTATAAATACTTATTTTTATTTTTTTATTTACATTTTTCTTATACATTTATCATAATAAACAGTAATAATAAACAACATAAACTCAGACAAATAGTAATTTATTCTATAAGACAAGAATGTATGCTAGGGAATATAACTATAAATATGTCTGGTTTAAAAAAAAAATAATAATAATATATACCTACTATTATATTTTCATTAGTATGTGGGTTTGTTTTATTATATTTTATAAAATACATATTAATGTACTTTAGATTAGTCTGACAATTTTATTGAAACATAACTATTCGAACAAATTACCTTTCAAGCACATGACTTATTGAACACATGGTTTTTCTAAGATACAATTTTTCGGTGACATGAACTTTCGAACACACATTTTCGAACACAAGACTTTCGAAAATATGATTTTCGGACAGTTGACACCCACCCGTTTTTATGATATACAACTTAAAATGTCTGTAGTGAATGAACTAGATAAAGATCTAAACCTCTGCATTATTACAATATATCCTCCTGCCAATTTGATTCTAACAAGACTCAAAACAGCAAAATCCATTTTATAGATTCAGAGATCTTAGTTGCTAAAAAAATATCTATCTAAAATGAACTAGTTTTTTTTATGGATAAAAGTTATTAATAGGTAGTCATTAATATCTTATACTAAACCTAACTTAATTACTGACCTACCTACTCATTATTACAGAGTTACAATTTTATTATTTTCCTATTTAACACAAAATCGAAGTTTTCAAATTTCAAATTATTTTTCATTCCAATTACCATATTTAGGTACTTGATTAAAAATCAAGAACCTAAAAAGTTAACTATAAGCTATAGCCTTTACGCTTATAGTTAACAATAGCGTATAAAAACTAAAAAAGTAGGTAAGTGGATGTCGCTCTGCTATACAGTAGGTTGCAAGTGGGTCACTGTAATGGATGGTGTTAAATTTGAATTCAATGATATAATATCATTGTATAAGAAAAACGATTCTGAGCGAAAACGGTCAGTCAGCCTATGATATATTTCTATACCTAAGTATAATATTATAATATATTTGATGATATTATTGTGAATAAAGTAATTTATATATTTACCTATTTACGTGGAACCTTGTTTTAAATTTTTAATCCTTAGCTATAAATGTTGATCATTTTATACATTTTTAACTACAAAATAATTATTAAATTTTGTCAAAATTCGAACTTTAAATACTTATAAAAAAAAATTGTGCCTATGTATTTTTAATATTTTTCAACTGCTACTGTAACAATGTATCAGGAGTCGGCTTTAAATTTTCACGCTTTTTTACCCAATAAATAAAATATTATTGATATTTATAGAAAAAAAAACAAAAAAATTGAAAACCTACAATGTCAGTAAATAGCTCAAAAAGAGTCAAAATATTTTCAAAATTTTATAGTGTATAAAAAATGAAAATATTCAGTAAACTTTTCATGTATCTACAGTTATTTGTTTTTGAATAACAATAAAATAACAAAACCACTACATGAGAAATCGAGTGAATATCCAATATTGTAAAAATATGAATTTCAAACGCTCATTAAAATTTGATTTGCTTGTAGACGTTTTTTTTTTTTGATAAAGATACACAAACTTATGAGGAATCTTGTATTACATTTTCAAATGTTAGATTTAAAAAGAAAATTTTTATAAATTCTCAATTCAAAATAACTTGCTCATTTTCGTAATTTTTCCGTATTTTGTCAAAATGTGAATTTTAAATGCTTATAATGGATTATACAAAAAAGGTGGGTAAGTGGATGTCACTCTGCTGTACAATAGGTTACAAGTGGGTCACTGTAATGGATGGTGTTAAATTTGAATTCAATGATATGATATCATTGTATAAGAAAAACGATTCTGAGCGAAAACGGTCAGTCAGCCTATAATATTACTAAGTATATTTGATGATATTATTGTGAATAAAGTAATTTATATATAACCTATTTACGTGGAGCCTTGTTTTAAATTTTCAATCCTTAGCTATAAATGTTGAATTTTTAACTACAAAATAATTATTAAATTTTAAATTCGATAAATTTTGTCAAGATTTGAACTTTAAATGCTTATAAATAAAAACTGTGACTAAGGATTTTTAATTATTTTCATCTGCCTTTGAAACAATAACCTAGGAGCCTTCTATTAAATTGTCAAGCTTTTTTAACCAACAAATAAAATTTTATTGATATTTATAGAAAAAAAAACTAAAAAAAATGGAAACTGAACATTTTCCTAAACATTCCAAAACAAATCAAAATATTTTGAAAATTTGATCGTGTATAGAAAATGCAAATATAAACAACCAGTGAAAATTTCATGTATCTACGGTCATTTGTTTTAATGTTACACCAAAAACTCAAGTCAATTTTGCATACAAAATCCCGTTTTTCCTTAATTTTTATGTTATTTTAAAATAATAATAATAATAATAATAATAGTTTATTTTCAATATAATTGATTTTCCCGGCGCTTTTGAAAACTATTGGGCATTTTAAATTTTGACCTCCTCAATGCACCAACAATATTCACTTTCCCGTCGAACAAGATGCTGAAGTTGAAAATCGAAGCATTATTTCGACTACTTATCGTGAAGACAAACACAAAAAAAAGGAATTTAAAAAAAAATTTAAAAATTTAAAAAAAAACACACATCATTGTAAAATCAATGCATTCATCGTTCCACTCAGAATCTAAAATCATATTTTGCTTTTCTAAATTAAATATTATATTATATATATTAGGTATACTACTATTATACCTTAAAATAACTGTTAGGTAAACGGTATACATACCTTTAAAGGAATTGCCCATATATAGTGTCCAATCCAAAAGCTTGACATAATATTCGTCGTATCTTCGGACAATAAATTTATGATGTGTCCATTTTCTGAGGTTGAGTCCACTTGAGTTTGTTGTAACTTTAACATTTTACAATAAAGCATAGCCTAAAAAACATATTTACTAGTTTTTATCTCTTCAATTAAAAAATAAATTATTTTTAAACTAAACTTGAAGTCCAGATTTAAGACGTATGCCTTCAACGTTTAAAATATGAGTACTAGCTTGTGAAAAACTTCCCTGGGCAATACAACTTATTAACATAATAAAAGCCATTACGTAACCATTGTTCAAAAATTCCCAAAACGTAACACAACATGAATTGTCCTAAAAATATTATACTGTGCAAATAATTGTTTTTTTGTTATTTCAAATCAGATCAATGAATTAATAGGTTTTGAACTGTAGATTATGTATGTAATTGGATTAGCTTCAAAATAAAAATATATCTTATTATTGCCTTATTGGTTAACATATTATATAGTAATAATTCACATAATGCAATTTAATCCGATTTTAACTTTATTAATTTTTACTATTATTGATTCATACCAACTTACCGCTTCGTCATTTGTCAAATTATTAACATTTTGTTCTTTTGCAACAAAATTAACTATTACCGATACTCCTAATGGACCAATATAACCTACAAAGTCACCCATCATTTTTAGAATTCCGCCCACTAGAAACTCTTTCCAGTACGCTTTACAATAACATTTCCACATGGACACTTTTGTAGACGTGCCATATTTTTCCTATAAATTAAAATAAACACAAGTATAACAAATTATATTTTATACATATAATATAACTCAAATAACTAATAAGTAGGTAGCAACTAGCAAGTATATAAGGATTAGTATATACATGAGTTATGTTTTTATTATAAACAACTTTGTGACGTATTTATGTTGTGACCCCCCTCTCATCCATTAACATAAACAAAGGTAGTTTTTATATTCCTTTAATTTTCTTAAATGTATGTGGGAAAACAAAACATAATAAAATTATAAACAGAAATTTTGTTAACAGTTTCAGAATTTGTTATTTTTGATAATATTTTCAATACATTTCGACTTTGGTAGTTACTAGTTATAGATACATTATGTATCAATATGTATCATACATATTGATCTTACTGATATTACTTTACTGGCATTGGGCATCGTGTAATGATCAGTTGTCAGCTGTGTATTCGGGTGAATGTAAGTTCATACAAAAAGCCTATACAATTGTATGTCATAAATTGCACGAAAATTAAATGAGACGAGTATTACTATTTAATGTTGAAGTTCCTCCTCAAAACTAAGCTAATAATTATTTACGGAGTCCTCTTGGAAATAAACTACAGTACAATGAGTTGTACATTTTGCACATGATATTATATTATGATTGCTACATATTTTTATTTATTATCATGTAGATATAATTCTATATTTTACAGCATCATTATAAGTGCCTGGCTAGGTATACAATTTATTTTATTTTATATAATATTAGCTAGTAATAATAAGTTTTTACTCGGTTATCAGAAAATGTAATTAACACTAAGGATTGATGATTGACAGAAACGGGTAAACTGACGTCTAGGATTAATCGTAGGTATAGAACTCGTAACAAAATTTTTTTCTAAGTTTTAACCACACCATTTAAATACCTAAGTCTGAATGAAGTGGGATTGTGGGAAAGAAATTTGTTTTTTGTAATTTAACTTATGAATTAACTACGGGCTACGACATTAATTTATATTATAGGAAATCCTATAAATGCATACCTAATCTCGACATATATGATATATCTCATGTAAGAACTAACATAATATACTATCTAGGATCGTGTAGGAGCTTACTATTCCTCGTGGCATGTATAATCGTGGTAATCGTTAATTTATATTTTAGCAAGAGTTTAAGGGCTTGAGAATTATTTTTTACAATGTAATATTAGTTTTTATGTATATACTCCTCGACCCAACTACAAAAATAAATAGATACTGTAAATACACCACTGATATAAATGGATATAGTACTATATATTCATTATTGTGCTTGTATTAATTAAGAACTATAAATAGTTAAATCAATTAGATATAACCAAACCTTTTGTTGAAGATAAATATCATAAAGTCTCCCATATTGTGTTGTAGATTTTTCACGATTCGGCAATTGTCCTAAGTCTTCCAATTGAATTAAATGTTTGTAACAGTTTCGTAGGAATCCGGTCAACCAATAAAACGTTATTCTAGAGTACCAGCTGCACAAATCATGTTTGTATGTAAAAAACTGTAGATCTAAATCTGTTTTGTTTATCCTCGACTGCAGTTTTTACATTTTATATGAAACATAAAATAATATGTGAAAATTAATTTTTTTTTTTAACTCGTTTATCGATTGAGCCGTTATACATCATGCCTATAAGACTTGTCACGTATATACGTAGGTGCAACATTAATTAAAAACGCAATCGTGCATTTTTCCAATACCTATATAATTTAACACCTACGGATCACGTGGTCCACTCGTATATACAACAGCTAATTAATTATCGTCGGTCGCGCGAAGTGGATTTTTTGTAATACTTTTATCGGTGTCCCGGTGACGATCATCTGCTGATTTTACCAATATGTGTTTCGTCGTATATATTTTAATAAATAATTATTCGTTGAAAATAAAATAAAAACTCTCCAGGCTTTATAAGCGTATGTTTTATTAGGTAGGTATGTGGAATAAATTATAAATCTATGAGTCGCGTATTTCGTTTAACTTATAATTTCTAGCAAAAGTACTAGATTTTTTCACGAAGATATCTTTTTTTCAGCATCGTCACCACCATGGTATAGATGCCTATATTTGATTTAAAATATTACATTTAATTGTTTAGGATCTTCTTTAAACTAGTCAATATAATATACGCTACCTATAACATAAGTTCTGTTTATTTTAAAACTTGTCGTATAGCTGTGATGTTTTTGATTCATAAAAAAATTGTATGCAGTGAATGCCAGTAATCCTTCGCGATCGTATAACAATTCAACAATGTCATCGTCACGTCAACATACTTTGATAAATCACATGCAGCCTGCAGTGGCGTGGCATGGCAGCGAATGGAATGATCGAAGGCAGCCACCTGTGAGTTTTTTAAGGGGCGGTGGGTGCCTATGGGTAATAATTTAGAAATAACTATAGTATTTTAATATTTGCTACGACAGGTATAGGTAGTTAAAAAATTAAAAATATATATAGTTAGTTCCCTTATCGGGTGTTGGGTGGGTGGAATTTGATTATAGACTTGTCTCTGACAAATTGCAAGTTCACCACGACCACGGTTCTATGGAATATGGATCCACGATAAACTGTTGTGTGCACCTAGCACCTAATATTAATATTATATTACTATATCTGTGTGCTTACCCGTCCAATCATGGCATACAAGTGGAGTGCCGCGGTGGCGTAACAGCAGGCCGCCGACAGGGCCAGCGCCGCTGGTCGGACGTGCGTGTCCACCGCGAAACCGGCGTCGGCGAGCGACACGAACAACAGGGCCCGGCTCAGGCCACACACCAGCCACGCCAGAACGCCGCACCCCATGGGGCCGGGCTGGCCGGCCACCTCGAGCATGTAGCACACCAGCCCGGAGCTGAGTTGGGCCAGCAGGCCGACGGTGGCCAGCACCAGCGAACCGCACGTGCTCAGCGCGTAGTCGACGGTCAGCGCGAACTCGACCAGACACGCGATCGTGTTGACGGTGCACCGAGCCGAGTGGCCCCTGAACAGCAGTCGTCTTGGTGACGGATTACTGCAACAGTGGAACAAAATAGAACAATACAAATATTACAATACTTATTAATTACCCGTTTTATTAAACTGTTTTAGTGTTGTTACTTGTTTATCTATTATTAGGCGTATATCATATAACTATTTGATGGTTAGCGGTGAACTCTTCGGAACGATCTAGATCAGACTATAGATAAGCTCCGATTCAGAGGCTGGATATGGACGGTGACTACCGAACTACCTAACGGTTTTACTTTATAGTTGGTTCAGTGGGCCAGTCATTTGAAATAAAAACCGAAGTTTCAGTCTCGATCTTGTGGTTTTAAAATTTTTTTTTACTAAAGGTCCAGTTAGTATGTTATATAAATCGCGGTAGGTATTCTAATGTCCGTATGCATAGTCTATTTGTGTGTTACATAAATTGACTACGCATACGGGCATTAAACTTGACCAATAAACTTCTTTAATGTTGCCATTTTGTCCGTTTTTAAAATAAAACTAAATTAATGTACATATACTATATATATATTTATATATAATAGATAGTTAATACATATTATCATATACACAATAAATTTATATTATATAATATTATATATGTGTTGCTGTTATTATTAGACAGTAAAAGTAAAATTAATATATATTTCTGTATTTAATTAACAGTTTGAAAAAGGTTTATAATGAAACCAAATATATATATGAAACTACAAGACGTAAGAACCAAAAAAACTTTTAGGTAACTCAAAATATCGGTTTTTGTTAATATCAGTATGACATAGATTTTTTGTTTTTAATTGTAAGACGCGTTTAATATAATATTATTCTACCAGTTATTATATGCTATATTATACTTATTACTGATATTGTTCAAGAAATAAATACTTTATTTGAGTATATAAAAAATGTATTTTGGTTAATAATATAAATAGGTACCTACTATATGTGGGTAATAGTTATATTATGATATTATGTCCTAAGATTTCTGGACATAAATCCTTAAATGTTTAATTTGAATTGTTTCGATAGAAATATTAATACCGCATTGTAATTCACAGTAAAATTTCAAATAAATGTACAAGTGAAAAATAAAATACCATATCAAATTATACAAAAATATAAAAAAAACACTAAGAATACGCCGCAACGGAGATTAAATACTTAAATGTTTTGTAAGTATTGTATATGAATATATCAGTTAAACATATTATTAAACCGTGTTATTGGATATTTGTTTATTTTTCACTGCTTCTATATGAATAACTGATTGAATGACTTACCTCGTCGAAATGCATTTTATGTATATAAATATTAACATATTTGCATAAAGTGCGAATCCAAAGGTAATCACGTTGAAAAGCTCCATATCGCATGGGTCGTAGACCAGCCATGGTTTTGGCTCTGTATTATTCCATTCTGCCCTATAAGTAGTACACCAAAATCTCCCCATGATAAAACGCTAAGTATACGACTGTTTCGGTCAAGTCAATACGGTTGATTGATGCGATTAAGCTTTGGGTCCCTCTGTTTTACTGCACACGAATTTATAAAGTATATAAAATATAATAGCTATTTAAAATCGGGGGAACATCGCGTATACGTTCGCCTACTCGTCGACCTACACTGAGTGATTGCCTAATTGAAACGGATGTGTGTTGGGTTCACAAAATACTATCGTGTACCTGTTGACACGTTCAGAATTTATCGATTGTGTTTTTGTAGAGAAAAACCTTGTTTTACACAAGTTTTGTTGGTAAAATAATGACTCAATAGTACAATTTATAGTTTACAGATTAATACAATTCATTTCTCTGTTTATTTTTATTCCCTATTTATACATATACATTACTCACTAACAAATAAAAAAAATTAAATGACAAACATTTTGAAAACTATTCTATATAATATGTAGAACTCTATGGAGTTGAATTTTAAATTGATATTGTTTATTTTAATGCTGTTAACTGCATATGTAAAAAAGTGTTAAATTTGTAGTTGAATGTTAAGTATAATGTTATATTAATATATAATATTTTAATATTAAAATATGTGTCCACAGTATTATAATTTGTAACTACCTTCGCTGATTTCGGTTATAGATGAAATAACGTATGAACTATATGTATGCCGTCTTGAGACACAGTATATTTTATATATTCAAATATTGGATAAAATATAATTATTATATAATATAATAGTACACCTACAAGTATTTTATAAGGTTTTAAAGCTGAACAGGTATGCATTTGTATTGATTTATTAGTAAGCTACTTTTGATCGTTTAAATTTAATTAATTGGTTAAGTAAATTAAATATTTCAACTAACAATTTAGTTATTTTTTTATCAGTTTTGAAATATCCTAGAAAGTTATAAGCATAGGTTAATATTTTAATGTTTAAGATGTCATGCATAATAAACGTAATATACATTTTAAACATTAAATCCTTTAATTTTATTATATAGTCAAATCAATAAACATTAATGCCATCCAGTACCTATTGGTATTGTGAAATATTTGAACGGCGAAATTAATTTATATGACACGTATGTTATTGTTATATTAATTCTAAAATATTTAATTACCACGATGAATAGTTACATAATGATTAAATTACGTATTACTTAACACATTTATTGCTAATATAAATTTAATTTAAATTAAACTAAATGATATCTACATATTTTGTATTGTACATTAAATTCTCCAAATTTTGATTAAATAATAGTTGTAATTTTAATATTAATAAATAACGTTAGTAATAATATGCTTATAATCACATAAAATAACAAAATTTGGTCAAATTTGAATAGTCTATTAATTGTTATACATTTTTTAACAAAAACTATAAAATAGGTATACAATATGTTTTATTAAATTTATTTTAATATTAATTATGTTCGTCGACGTTATTTTCCTTATTCAATCATTTGAATATAACTGGTCAGACCTGTTATCCTCAATATATTTTTCCTTTTTTTATCATAATATATGTTTTATACTTTCCTATTATAAACCTGATAGGTATACATTTTGATGGATGAAAATAATTATTGGTTTTAGTTACATTGGGTTGCTTTGGCAGACGACTAACTATAACGTAAGTGAGAGGGAACATTCAGAATTTAATTCAGATAAATTATATTTGTTGGGGGTGGTTGGAAGATTTGAAGGTTGGTATTATTTAAGGTTTTATTTCATAAGGATACCAGAAAAATGTTTTTTTATTTTTTAATCTCTATAGTGATTTTTATGTTTTATACCTACATGGCTACATCTATAAAATATCAATGTGTTATTAAAAGTTTATTATATTCATATACAATACATTTAATACGAATAATGAAACACAGTAAAAAGCATTTTTAGTAAAAAACAAAAAGATATATATTATTATTATTCAAATTTGTTCGTACAATATTTTGATATAAATTAATTATGTACCTATTTTACTCATAGATTGACAAAAATACAAAAAAAATTATAAAGCTCTACGTCCATCAATCATATCCTATTTTTAAAACAATTCGATTAATAGCTCAAAATATAAACAACAGTTGTATGCGTACTATTTACCTATCTGGAATGGGTGGCCCCCCTTTCGGTCAGTACAGTTTTCTTTAAAATTTACAATTATAACAACTGAATTAATCAATTTTATATTTAATTAAATATAATTGTATCCAAAAATATGAATGTTTGAAAAAAATTAATACCTACAACTGTTAATAGCAACCATTAATAAACAAAAATTTCTATCGTAAATCTCAAAATTCCTGTTTGAGTACCTACCGGGGGTGATCAATTACCTTTTTAAATTAGCCTATGACACTCACAAAGAATGTGGCTTTCTATTGGTGAAAAAATTTCCGAAATCGGTTCAGTAGTTCCAGAGATTACCCTCAACAACGGTAACTAACAACTCCTCTTTATATAATAACTTATATTTATAAGTATAGATATAGATAATATATAATAATAATAATAATTATGATAATAAAATATGGATTCATGATTATGTCAATAATTAAGATTAGTTTTTAATTGTACCTACCTATGATATTTGCAGTGTCGGCCTGGTACAACTAAGGACCAGGGATCAGTTTTTTTAAGGGGCCCCATAATGAAATACAAAATTTACTTGATATTTTAGTGTAAAAATACCACCTTTTTTCCTTTAAAAATACATTTATTCAAATTCTGATTTTTAGAATTTTTAAGCATACCTAAAGACCATATATTCAAATTATTGATATTTTTGGTACTACTATTAAAGAGTGTCCTGTGGCTATACAAACTTCTATTTTTCAAATGAGAATCTCATTATTTACTGCAAATTATGTAGCAGATGATGTTCTTGTAAATGTAGATGTATCTTAATAAAAATTCTAATAACTAGTTGCTGAATTATTAAAATGTTTATACTAAGGATAATAATCCCTAAATATGGTTTTACAATAAAATATTATAATTAGTTAATATTAGATGTAGTGCCTATTCACTATAATTCAGTATACCTTCTAATAATTTTTATATATAATTTATCTTGGTAGATCAATGGTACCTACTGACTACTACATTTTCAAATCATCTAAGCTCCCAAATCTACTTAGCCAATTTCTATATACGTATTATCATTAGTACACAAAGTTATATTACTCAAAAACTACTAGTTCGAATTTTGATTTAGATATAACAGTTCTCAAAAAAAAAAAAATGCCTACTGAATAATTAAAAGTAGAAAAAGAGGATTCATATTTGAAAAACAGAAGTTTGTATTGTAACAACATCCTTAAATGGTATAAAAATATTCGAAAATCTTCAAGTGTATTTAAAAATTCTAAAAATCAGAATTTGAATATAATATTGTCAAACTTAAGTAAAAAATAGGATGAGCATGTTAAAAATCACTGTATAATGTTAACTCGAAGACTGACAAGAGGAAGTTTAATAATAAACTATGAAATTATTGAAAAATTTGAAACTGCAAAATAATAAATAATAATTATTAATGAGTGGCTTGGCGTGGCGCGTTGGCTGCGGAATGCGACTGGGAGTAAGTAACGGCCACAATTACTAGCTCCCGGATGGGTGACCACCCGGGAACATAATAGTTAAAAACCTTGCCACACATACACGTGTTTGCTACATACTGTAACAACTGTAAAACAATCGTAAAAACAAACTACCGTACCAACCTTACCCCTAGTCCCTACCACGTTTCGAAACCCCTACAACAGCTAATGGCCTTAGTCGCCGGGCTTAAGTTCAATAAAAAAAAAAAAAAATTATTAATGATACAAAAACGAAATTACGAAAACTAAAATTATATTAATATTACCTATATAATTTTAACTTTGAAGATATCCATAGCTATAACTTATAAGCATAATATTTTTCAAGTAAATGTCCAATCTTCATCATTATTTTATATTTATATAATAAGGTATAAGTAGACGTATAGTATAAATCATACATATTTTGTGTATGCAACATTTTCATGATCACTGAATCCAACAGCGGAGCCGGTGCAGGGTCGGGTGAGCGGAACCCTTGTAGCCTCGTCCGAGCCCATTGTTTTTAAAGAAAGATAGTAGCGCAATTAATCCAAAAAAACCTCCTCCTACTTATTACTTGGCACTTGTGTCTTGTACTATTATGCCCTGCTCACACTCATATAGGCAAGCATCTGGGCCCTGTAAAGAAAAACTGCGTACGGTTAAATATTTCGATAAATACTTTATGGGGTTCTTACTCACTATATAGACCAGGTACACTCCAAGCAAATAAAAAAAATTACAAAAGCCTATAAAAAAGAGGGGCTCCGTCCGCGTTCGCGGCCCAGCGGCCATGGCCAGTCCGACACTGAATATTTGTAACGACATATTTACAATGTTTTGCATAAAAATATTAGGTACCACTTTGTTTTTTTTTATTGACACTTTATTTTTATTTGGAATTTTCAATTTTTACCTCTCTAAAGTACTAACTAAATTCACTTTTCTAATAAAAAAGATGCTGATCTCGAAAATCAGAGCATTTTTACCACCCTAAATATTGCTGACAGAAAAAAAAAAACATTGTTTTGCAGAATCTAAAAATAGTCGAAATAAAATAAATTGAATTGACATTTTTTTAAATATCATTCAATATATTATCAACTGAACTGTTGTATATTTAATTAGGTATAGCTGTATAAGTACCTATCTATTTTAGTATTATACAATTACTTAAATAAAAATGCAGTAAAAGTATGCAATATGCCATTATGCCACTATATCTAAGGACAGGTATTTGTTAATAAATTAATATTAATTTATTCTTCTATTACCGAATTGGTAATCGGTAGGTGCCAAAACATGGCAAATAAGTTTTTTTTTTAAATAGGTACAGTATCATTCAATCAGTGTCATTCTAGCTCAACTTGGGCATTAATAAATTCCTATGTAAGAAAATGTCTCCTCTACTGTTAATGATAAACAATGAACATATTAATATATTATTTGTATTATATTTTATACACAACTCACAAATTTTAAGGTAGTTTTGTAGAAAAAAAGTGAACTTTTTGGTTAGGTTAGTTTCTTTTCCAACAAATATTATAGATTACAAATACATTTTAGTGGTTCCATTCAAAATAAAAGAAAATGTGAAAAATAAATGAAAATGAAAATTATTATTATTACTATTTAATTATTATTATATTAATTATATTCAATAATCAAAATTATAGGCCTGTGATAACTGAAATATGGTACGTATGTTTGTGATGTAATTTCTTCCAAATATCTTGAAAATACTGCATCGATAGTGGTGTCATCTCTCGTTGTAGATTCTGCTGGATTGTTTATCATAATATGTAAATTGAATGTGTCCATAAGGAAAGTTTTAAAATTTTTTTACAGTTTTAAGATTTCTCATCATTAAAATTGATGTTACAGTCACCAAATTGTTATAATTTATAAATTATTATAATTATAAATGCATAATATGCAGTTCTTATTACGCTGTTTCAAATCCTCGCGTTTTACCCGTTTTCTATAACCGTCTATACCAAACGCGTTGCACAAAAAAATGTAATAACGACAAAGGTAAAGCACTACATAGGGATATATTATGCAACAATCAGATTATTATACGAAAACAATTTCATGAAATAAAAATGTTTACGCGTCATGCAAGGAGATTATAATATGTATATAAGATGTAACCAAAAGTTTATGTTTTTTTCTAAGGACCGCGGTATAGATTTCAGTGTCTGGTTGTGCATGGAATACGCGTGATATACGCGCCCAGCACCTGTGAAGATTTTCACTTTTTCGCCCGGCAGTATGGGGATTCCGCGGTCAAAAACAAAACTTTCGGCGCAGGTGTGACAAAAAATATATTACCTAAGTACAATTCAATACTTACAGATACTTATTACTTATATATTTTATTAATTATAATAATTATAAATTCATAATATACGTAGTGTAGTGATATATTATCAATATACGCAAGATATATTATATAATCAATCTACAACCGTCACTACATTACTATATACAACTTACCGCTCCCGCTTTTTTTTTTGTTCCATCCTACCGATCGATCTAATAATGCGATAATATTTCGAAAAACTGATCTGAATCCGTTGGAATGTCTATTTAAGTTCGGTCCGTCCACATTTTAAGATTTCTGATTTAAATTCCAAATAAATTCCCAATAATCAACGTTTGAAAATTCTGAAATTTCAAAATATTCAAGCTAAATGTATAGATGTTGAGAGGGGGGGGGGGGTGAAATTGGAAAAAGTGAACCGGCCAATCTCAAGTAGACATAATAACGAATTCAAATCAGTTTTAAAAAGTATTATCGCATTACTAGATCAATCAGTATGGCGGAATAAAAATTGTATGTTTTGACTAAAATAACTGTTTAATATAATATTATAAATTATAGTATTTCGTCAGGAACGTTTTTTTCCCGGCCAGCCCACATCGTGCCATAAAAAACTTCGTTTCAATAATTGTGATGACAAAATCAGGAACAAATATATATACATACTGTTATAGTGTTATAGATCAAAAGTACGAATAGTTTTGTGGTAAAGTCGTAAAGGCCTGTGCAAATCTTTATTACAACATTAAGTTGAATAAATTGTGGATAAGAGGTGCTTTGCTTCCACCCTTATTTATTAACATATTACATAATTGCATACGGCTTACACAATTTTGGAATTATTCTCAAGGCTACCATTCTCAATTTTGACTAATATTTAGTAGTACTCAATTATTTTTTTTTTAATTTACTAGTATATTGATAATATTCAAACAAATTCAGCATTTCTGTGAACAGCGTTTCTGGAATTGGAATGGCACCGACAGATGGCACTGCGTGTGGAATAAACTTCAAGCACTGGTTACCGACTTGGTCACCCCACCTCCATTTCCGCGGTACTAAAACACGCACGTTCCTCACGGTATCAGCAACAGCGGGCGACAGCAGCTGCAGCTATCGACCAACCTTCGGCGCGCGCGGTTGTGGCGGCGGTTTTATGCGTATTTTTTTTCCAAAATAACATTCGTAGTCGGTGCGCTCACTCGATCGGTGTGACGGTGTAGTGTTGTAGTTGTATAGCAGTGATTTAATCGAAACGGTTTAGTGTGTGTCGTCGTTCGTAATAATATACAGTGCGCGTGAGTTCGTTATACATTCGGGAAAAACTTTTCCTATCTCGAGATTTGTAATTCGTTTCGAATGGCTTCGCTAAGTCAAGTGGTGTCCGAGTTCGCGGGATTTTCTTCGGTTTTCGTAGTTGTTGTTGGGTCACAGTGTGCGTAATAAACGATGACCGTAGGGCCCATGACACGGAACGGTGAATGTAAGAAGTTCTCGCCCAACATATTCAACAAGTCAAAATGTACCAATTGCTTCAGGCAGAAGGAGGAACACAGCGCCGAAGCTTTGGAGAGCAATCGGGTGAGTGATCACAGATCGATGTTATGATTTATTATACGATACCTATAGGTACCCTTCCATATTCTTCTGTGGCGAATCACCTAATTTTTGTAACCGATCGTTTGGAGCGTATATGTGCATTGTGCACGTATTTACATTTTATTTTACATACCTTAATCTATTTATGCACATAATAGTATGTCGACGATGTTAGCTAAAGTCCTATATGAATCATCATTTATATTTTATAACTATTTATTCTAATAATATAAATGACAGTAGACTTACGCAAGCTTAGGTATAGGTACATATAGGTGTAAATGTATAATAATACTGTAGGTATGTGGTTGTTTATAGGTAGGTAGTGATTATGCGCACAAGTTCAATTGTACGTCGTTGCGAGGTTTCTTTAAAAAAAAATATTCGTGGAACTAATATATCATATTCATTATTTGTTTTTAATGCTTTTTTTATTGAAGACGATTATTTTTTTATGTTTACAAGTACGTAATATTTTTATATATGGAACGTTTTGCAGTATGACAAAAATTAGTTCGATAATTTAAGCTGTTAAATGTAATTTGTTTGAACAAAATTTAAAAAATATCTGTAAGAGTGTACAAATGTAAAAGTATATAATATACAAAACATATCAGTATAACAGTCAGATACATACATGTCTTGTTTTGTTATATATTTTTTAAATATTTATTTTATATAAGTACTATTCACTACCTAGTATACATTTGTATTATTTAATTTCAGTTATAGCAAAACCTATATATGTGAATAATTCAAGTTCAACTATCGCGTAATAGGACGTGTTCACGAGTTGTTTTCACAGTATATTTTTTTAATCCGCCAAGACGTGTTCCTTGTGTACCTATATGCAATCATTAAATATATAAGTGCAATTTCGTAATGTAGACGAATAAGTTGAACGATATTAGTGAGTTGAGTTTTGAAATTTATATCATCGATAATAATTAATAATATACTACTAATTGGACGAATTGCTTACAGTTTCTCGTTGGAGTTTGGTATAACGGGTAGATCCGCAAGTTATTAGGCCACCGGCTAGACGTGTTCGCATATTTCTGGGTGAAAAAACATGGCAATTTTTTTTTACGCCTGACTAATATCTTCTCAATTCATACGATTATAAATACTGACTTCGAGATAAGAGAGCATACTGTATTCATGTTCTGCAGAATATGAAGAAACCGGTTTTTTCAACGTTGGTTTCCTCTATGTGTACTTTAAAACTGTTTTAAGATCGAAAGAACCTCGTATACATATATATACCACTGGCGCTATTCTGTTGGGCCAATCAAAATTGTTCAGATATCATTAGCCTAAACCGACCATCGTCAACACTACACCTATAATGATAGTGTGTTTTCCGACAGCTAGTAGTATATAATCTTATGTTGTAAACTTGTAACTTGTTGTATTAGATTTCTTGATTATAAATGAATTTTATATGAGAACCAATTGGTGAATCCCGTTAAGTTTATAAAATGATACAACCGACGTAACCTGAAACGTCTCATTTGTTAAAAATCTGAGAAGGGTTTCTTTATCGATTTCACCAATTTGAAATTCAATAACGACTTCGCAATTATGATTTCATTAATTAATATTGAAATGAAAGAGAAAGTCTATTGTTTTCCACATTCGTAACTTATAACTACGATGTCATTTTTTCGGTTTCGCTTGAACATTAAACAATAATTAATCGCGTCGGATTACAAATAGAAAGTGTAGTCATATGTCTAGTGTAGTCTGAATTTTTCGGTTTAATTCAAAATTGGCATGCAAAATAAATAATTTCTGTTACCTATGTGTCATACTATTATCAGTACTATAGTAGTGACATAGTGTGTAAATGTTTAAAATATAACTCAACATTTCTATGCAATTGTACTTTTTTCCTCCTGTCAAGGAAAGTTATTTGAGCTTTGTAGTTTGGTATGATTTTTTTAAACCATATTCTATAGCTTATAATTTATATGGTTATAAGTCATAACTATATATATACATCTGAATCCATTCAAAGCATTGCATCGAAATATATTTAAATATATACTGATTCGAAGCTCAGATTATTTGGTCCGAAACTAATATTTTAATTAAGATTGTAATGTTTAAATAAGTAGAATTGAGAAAGCATTCACGTTGCACGGGTCAGACTAACAGTTTTTTTCTTCTTCGTTGTCGGCGGTTGTATTGGGTAACTATTTTTTATTCTTTACTCTACGTGAAAATTGAAATGCACGGATTTATGTAATTTAAATCAAACTAAATGACAAGGTAGAAGAAAAAACGAAACTGTAGAAACAATAATAACTGTTATTATTATACTGATGAAGGCGATTTCGGTTTTATGCAACCCAGATTCTCCGGAAACAATGCGACTTTACTTTCCACTCTTATATTGATATAGATTTGCGTGCAAAATATTAAAGTTATGAATGGAATATTATTGTAAAATGAAAATACTGTTGTTTATCAATAATATCTGTTATAATATTAGTGGTTAAACAATGACGTTTAAAAAAATTGTTTACCACTGTAAGAATATACTTAATTTAATATTGATTTATCCGAGGATTTATCGTTGTTGATTATGTATTAGGTATTAATCATTTAAAATTATAAAATATTTTTTTTATGATAACCATGTTGAGATATAATTCGATAGATTGAATAAATAAATGATTAATTGAACCTAGAATTAGTATTTTCACACTGGCATACAATATTAATGGCCTTGATACATTACATGTTTATTAATTGATAATATTGATGGTTAAATCTTCGGCGAGAATATCATCGAGGCTTAAGTATCTTACAATGACAAGATGCAGGACTAATTAACTACTACCTATTTATATTTTTTAAATCATCAATTAGTAAAATAAATATAAAAGCACGCAATTGTCATTTTTTAAATATAAAAAATTGTACTTATATCTTAATATAATAATCTTTATTCACATAATAATTACCTTATCAATCGAATACAATTTTGAAAATGTATTGTTCAAATCTTATTTTAATTAATTTTTTTGTGAACTACACATTTTATTTTAAATTATGTACCTAGACTATTAAATTATTTGTATTTTATAAATAAAGATTTATTTTTGGTAGTATAATATAATTCATTTTTATATTTTTTTGAATCTTAATAAAATTTATAGTCGTCTATAGACCACAGTGGTAATATAAAATTATTTTATTTACCTAGTGTTTTTACCCGTGGTCTTCAAAAAAGAACTGATGATTAAACGTTCAAATGACAACTGTAAACATTGGTGATTACCGAGGTGATTACTGATTTGTTAGACAAACTATCAAACCATGAAATTAGAATAATTTGGTGAATGGTAACCTAATAATTTAAAATCTAAAAATTCTAGACTTACTTTAAAAAACAAAAGTGTAGATTTATAAACTGTAGGTAACACATATGAAGTAAAAAAATTATTATTCTTTAGGTTCCATACTTTGTGAGGAGAAAAATATTTTAAAATTTACCAATAATTGAGGGAATTCAGGGTACACATATTATAATTTATAATATCGTATCTATGTATATTAATATTATATACCTACCTGCAATATATACATTTGTTAGAGAACATTACATTATAATTTTAAATTCAGTTTGAATTTTATCAAAGTAGGTAATACATAACAAATTTAAAAGATGAATTGTTATATTATTATGATGGTATCTTTCATTACCTATATTAGGTGGCTAGTGTATTTCTCTATGTTCTTTGAGAATTAAAAACCATTAGGTATCGTAATTATTTTGTAATAAAATATAATAATCTGATATTCCATATCTATGTAAAGAGCTCATTAATATATATTTTTTATAAATATATTAATCTTTTGACGTATTCTATATAGAATACATAGTACATTCTATACATAGCATTTACTATTTCGTAATAAAACTTTCAACGTTTGAATATTAGAGATGGGTAATTATGCTGGAGCTTTTACCTTCTGTTGGTATTACAGGACGTCCAATAAACCATTATTTGTATCCGTAATAAACATTTAAATAATTCTTGTGAATAGATTTTCTAAAATTGGCACTGGCCACTGGCTACAGGTCTATTGCTTCGTACCTATTGTTTTGAATTTGATCTTCCATATTCATATATAACGTCATTACCACTAGTGTATTTTTGTTCCAATCGATAAAGGTGAAAATATTACGTGTCTAATGTGTATATTATATATTATTGTTTACAAGTGCGAAAAATATTGTCTATTAATCCTGTAAAAAAGTAGGTTAGGTTAAACTCTTGTTTAGAAAATGTCGTTGAAAAAAATGCCCAACAACAACGAGGAAAGAACAAGGTACAAATTTAGTAAAGAGAAATCAAACCAGACGTTGAATAGGAAACCCATAACGGGTCAAGACTCGTAGATCTGTCCGTCCGTCTGTCTGCTGCGTTGTCGTCATTCAACAGAACAGACCACTGTGACACTGCAGCAGCAGGCCGTATGTTGTCGTCGTTGCGCGTACCAGTATCTCAAATCGGTTTCGTGATGTATACCAGATCATCCCTGGTACAATGTAGTGACGCAAACTCCACTAATAATGATTTATTTTATTTTTATTTTCCCCCGAAAAGGTGATTACGATTATTACGTTTATAATACATTGTGAAGAAACAGAAGAATATATAATAAAAAGATAATCGGAATTAATAATATCAAATAAGTAATACTCATATAGGTAACCATATAAATAATTGTAATACTTTGTCATAAATCGAGCTTTAAGAGAAAACGAAATCTAAGAGTAGCGTAACCTAACTTCTTAAAATGGTCTTAGTATAGGTACTACTTCCTAACGAATTTTCCAATTTTGTTAGATATATTTTGATAACAAATTGCACAAATTATTAAAAATTGTTAAAAATATACGACTAGAATATGTAATTGCTGTTTATACTGATAGGTTAGGTTAGGTTTATACTGATATGTTTATACTGTTATACTGATACAACCATTTGTCTCTATATTGTGTAAAATAAGCGCAAATATTCACTGTGATCTAAGTTAAATTTAAAATATAATAGTTTTGTTAGATGGTTAAATTTCCGTATGAATATATACAAGGGATGGCAAATCCGAGGTACTTAAACAATTTAAATACTTATATTTTGTTTTTAGTAATACATAATAAGACCGTAATTATTTCATATATATATATCATAATTGAATGGAATGCAGGGAAAAAAATCAGGTTATTTTTGGCATGTAACATTAAAAAAAATCCCATTCCATATTTATAGTGTATAATTACTTTGTGATCTTTATTTCTCGTTTGAAAATACTTTTAAACGTAATAGATTACACAGTTAATAGAATATAAGACAATAATTCACGTGATTAAGGATATATGAAATGATTTTTACCGGTACTTATTTTCATTTAAAATTTTAAAAAATGTCCACTTGGTGAAGGTATGTCACCGCAGTTACTATATAACATATCTTCAAATGTTTTTGTTTTAATATTTTGTAGTTTTTTTTTTTAATTTGCATTGCATATTGTGAAAAACAAACATAAACTGCAAACTTGTCTATAGTAATGCATTTTGACACCACTCTTATATAATATAGATGTATGTTGTATATATTATTATAATATATTTTCAACGTTTCACACTGCATTTTATAACTGATATTTTAGTACTTCGTAAAAAAATAACAATGTATTATGTATAATAGGTACATATAACTATACAAAACTGTGTATATAACTTACTCTATTATTTTATTAGAGTTTTGTTCCTATAGATAATTTTTTTCCACAGTTTATTTTTTACGGGTGATGTGTGAAGAAGTGGGTTAAGATATAGTTTATACTTTATTTGCATGCCAATGGCGAGAGGTCTATTATTCAGATGTGTTTAGAGTTGCAAAACATACTGGTTGTTTATTAATTAAACTCGTGACGTGGTTACGAATATATTTCAATATCTTAAAAAAATGCTCGATAGATTTTCATTTTTTTTTCGTTTTTAAAGTGTAGAATTTTGTTTATGAAATCAACTTAAGCCATGTACTGCGGTCACTAGGTCTTGAAGGGTCATACACGTGACCTGGTTCGCCATGCATGTGTCGTTAATTTGTAATTCTAAATAATAAATAATTAGATGGTGTTTCCTCCGTTTCAGTATATTATATATAGACTATAGTTCATTTAAATCGTGTTCTTGTAATTTAGAACTAACAGCATTAGCTGGTTGCAACACTTCGCCACTTCAGCCATACTTAGATTCGTTGATATTATTTCAGCAGCAGATAAACGATACCGGAATATAGATATTTTGAAGAAAGTTAATAATCTCAAATGCTCTGAAACTATAAATTAAAAAGGAATAGGAATATTGGTTTATACATTTCAAGCTTAAAAAGCAAAACAGTTTATTTATATATACTTTCAAGCTACACGGATGGCACATCTTTAATTCACGCATTACACTTTCACTTTAATCGAACAAATTAATACAGCTATAGTGAAACTCTATTAAAGTACCTACCAAACTATAGGTACCTACAATAAATGTACCTAATAGAGCGATAAAGTTTATACGAACTACGTATTGGACCTCAAGATTTTGCGGGGTACAGTGGCGGATCCAGGGCTTAATTTTGGGAGGAGCATGGTTGGCAAAAGTACAAAAAGTTCCAAAATTGGCTAAAACATATAGCGTAAAACATAAAAAAAAGGAAAACCACAGCGATTGGGGGAGGGGGCAAATGTCCCCTTTGCCTTCCCCCAGGATCCACCACTGGCGAGGTACCCCTGTACTACTCCACTTCATTTATTAATATTTTATAAACATTTTTAAATAGATACTTAAATAGGTTATATGTTACTAATGAATTTGACTCATTGGAAATTTTATTTTAGATTCTGAGCAAAGCTGTGAATGTATAGATTTTACAATGATGTGTGTGTGTGTGTTTTATTTTTATTTGTGTCTGTCATCTGAAGTCTGAAGTTATAATTTGGACAAAATTCATCAAAATCACGAAAATTGGCAAATTGTTTCAAGTTAGAAATTTATGAAATATGTTCTATTTATATCTAAGCTTTGAAAATTTAATATAAGATTTCCATTAAGTTTTCCTACATTTAACAAAAAAAAGTTTACCTAAAATTTTTTACGAGCTTTTGAAGAAAGACATTCGATCGTAAATTAACAAATTCTCATACAACGATTTTCTTTTTTTGTCGTAATTCAAAAACTAATTACCATAACTCATAAGTACTTCAAATATTCATCAAATGTTTATTTTATCATTTTTATATACATGCTAAAATTTTCAACATATTTTGACTCGTTTTGAGTTATTTATAGACATTTGATATTTTCATTTTTTCAGTTTTTTATTCTATAATTAATGTCAATAAAATGTTATTCGTTGGGTCGAATTGAAAAAGCCTAAAAATGTATTCCAAGTTTCCTTATAAGTTGTTATAATAACAGTTGATAAATATTAAAGATCCATAAGCAGGATTTTTTTTCTAAGAATTTAAAGTTTACATTTTGACGACATTTATTAAAATTTCGAAAATTATTAATTATTATAATTAAAAAATGTTCAATTTTTATAGCTAAGGATTGTAAATTTAAAACAAAGATTCTCATAATTCATAAATATAGTTCCTACTTCATGCTGTAACCAAATAAATTTAAAAAATAATATACAAGTAGGTACCTAACCTAACCTACAATAATACACAGTTATTTTTTACAGACATTTGAAATTCAAATTTGGACGAAATCATATATTAAAACCAAGAATGACGATTTTATTAATTTGGGTGTAAGCAACTAATTTAAAAATATTATTTGTGGGTATGTATATGAAACTTTTAGAGTATATTGTTATACTTTATACACACAATGACATTTTCAAATGTAAATTGTTTAGCAAAAATTAATTTTAAAATAAAATTGTTTTAACCTAGTAACTTATACTAATGCTTAATACCTAGTAAAATAAATTACTTTATTCACAATAATATCATCAAATATATCTACTTAGTAATATTATAGGCTGACTATATAGGTATTGTTATATTGTGTATATAGTGGCTCACACATGAATTTAGTTTTAAGCTCACGAAAAAAGAAAATTTATTTTGTTTATTTCAATGATTGCTATTGCAGGTATAATTAGTAGAAGTATGGCATGTACATTTAAAAAAAAATATATTTATAAAAAAACAAAATTTTGACACGGGCTACGCAGAGTGGAACAGCTCATATATTAATATATTATTATTAATTATTATGCATCATCTGCTGTATTTTTATCGTAGATATTTTAGACCTTATCTATTTGTTATGAAATTGCGATTGTATAATAATCGAATTCTTTAACAGCTCAGTTCTGGATTGTGAGTCGTTCGAAGGTCTAACTATAAATTATATAGGTACACAGCTAGTAAGCTAGTTGTATTGTTGAGACGCCGATAGAGAATTTTGATAATGTCAAAACATAAAAATCGATAACTTATTACGCTGGTGAACTTCAAGATTCCGTAACGTCGAAGGGACATCGCTCGTTGGCACCCCTTTCCTTTAAGGATTAACGTGAGTCACACTCGTTATGCAAAACCAGCCCAGCCATCTTTTTTTTGTTCGTCATATATTCATATACCATCCACCAATTTAGGCTGTTTTCACACACTTACACGATCGTTGGAAAATCGGACGTTGTGATTTATACGCAATATTTTGTGTTCAATTTAA
Organism: Metopolophium dirhodum; assembly: GCF_019925205.1. Taxonomy (NCBI): domain Eukaryota; kingdom Metazoa; phylum Arthropoda; class Insecta; order Hemiptera; family Aphididae; genus Metopolophium; species Metopolophium dirhodum. Next base: position 23,516,561 of record NC_083567.1, read on the forward strand.
TTTTTCTCGTTCCAATATATTTTAATCTATCCTGATTCTTAAATGCGAACACATTTATATGCGTGCATGCGTGTATTTAAATATACACTGTATTGCTATAGTACTACTACACATTGGTGGGTTACACGTCCTCCTGACGTATGATTTTAACGGCACAGTAGTTTAACGATATGGAAATAGTTGTGTCAAGTGTATGTTTTTAGTTTTGACGAGTTTTTAACTATGAGATTAATTTAACTATTATCATTTTTATGTCAAGAAAAATCTTTAGTCAAAGATTAAGCGTTGACCATCAGACCGCCAGCACTATTATTACTTTACCGCTAACCCGAATTACCGATGGACGATTATGGGTGTATTGAAAAAACAAGCAATTACCAACATTATATTATTATTATCAACGAAAATAAATAAATAATCTCTCACGCGCAATTGTTTTTAATTTAACACACACGTCTTTATTTTGGAGGTTTTGCAGGTTATCTGGGATACACATTATAATATTATGTAATATATTGTCTTAGGTATCAAACACGGTATCAGAGTGTATAGTTAAGCAGGTATATGGTTAAATATCGTGTAGCTAATACCTGTAAACTATAGTAATATTTGTTTACACCGTATGACATTATACAGTATTACAGCTCCTTCCTCGAGTCGACGATAATCCTAGACTATATAGTATATATGTATATAATAATAAACCACTGTAATAGGACCACCTCGGCGCACGATCGTTGTCGTCGGACGGACATCATGTGGAAAAACACGCAATATCCGCCGCCACCACTGCTTCCGCCGCTGCAGGTATTCGGAACGCGCGCTCGCGATAAGAGGCGGCGGCGATTGTGCGATGGACGGACGCGTGGAGGAGTATATTATAGAAACTGAATGGGAAAAACAAGAAAATCGCGCGGGATCGCGTATACCGTTGCGCCGCTCGTCATATATACATATACAAACACCGACCCACATGTGACCACAAACGAGTCACACCCGTTTAACTGTACTTTACATGTGCCCGTCGTAATTATTGGGTCTGTTGTGTTGTCGTTATTCTATTATATTATTTTCTTTATCATTCTTTTCCTTTTTTTCGATCGACTTGCATTGTTCTTTTACAGGTGTATTGCAAGTCTGGTTTAAGTTGGGTGGCGAATTATGCGGTACATATAATATCTATATATTACTCACATTTATGATTGCAGCCGGGGGGGGGGGGGGGAAATTAAATGTTATATGGTCGATCGAGCTTGCGTCGTGTAGATAACGTCATATTATATCATATTCATATATATAATAACAGGCGCATATTATTACGAGAAACACAACTTCATATAATATTATAATTATACACGATAATCCGACGTCGAAAATCCTCGAAAAACTTTTACCTCGATTTATTTTACAAAATTTAATTTATAACTCCAGTTTGTTTTAATTTTCTACACGTATTTTTTCTTTCAATCAGTTGGTAAAAATTAAAACAGTCAAAATATAAACATTTTGTATACAGCTGTGAAAAATATATACTATATAGGTATGCAAATAGAAACCTGAACAAACGTTTTCAAATAATTTAATTACAAAAAAAAATCCTGTGCTCATCACATTTTATAGTCTGATGATAATACCTATGTTAAAAAATAACGATATACAAAATATCAAAGTCTTCATATAGGTATCATACTTACTTTAGTTGTATTTCAATAAATAACGCTTTGGAATTTTTCGTCGATAATATATTTTATTATTATTTAAAATTTTGTAAGATAATACATTATATGTATTAATGTGTTTATATATTAATGATTAATGCATAATAATATGCGATATACCCATTATCGTGCCTACTGCTTGCGCGACTATATGCATAATATCTGTGTATACTGCATGTAGATGCTAGTATTCCACAGTATAGAATACCTATATTGTAATTGATGTTCGAAAATTTTTTTTTGTTTTTTTTTTATCATAATGTCTAGCCGTGAACAAATCTGCATTTATTTGGTCTTTATGTTAAATGTATATACTATGTTCAGATTAAGATTGAACCGCTCGCTCGACCAAAACACGTTTTTTTTTGCGCATTCCGGACACCGGTGGGAGCTTTTGCACGGCGGCCAGCACCGGCGCCGACGATCGATGACTGTCGGGCCAATCACAGAACGCATAACCATCGCATGAGGGTCAGGCACTGTTCGGCGGCTTAGTCTGCATGCGCGAAGCCGGTTCAATCTTAACACAAGATAATAATAATTATCCAACGTACCTAAACCGTCTATTAAAGTCCACCGTAATATTTTGTTAAATGGTATTCATAAATTTGAGCAATTCTCGTTGTATGACTGCTAAAAAATCCTATTCAAATTTCAGATATAATTATAAACGAACGTTTGCAGTTAATTTGTCTGCCGAATTATTATTTAATAATCCATACAAAATATTATATTTCTGTTTTGCTTATTGTGCCAAATAAATACAGATTGTAAGTTTTCTTCCAATAAAAAAATATTATGAGTAAAATCGTAGAAACGAGATGAGAAGATTCGTATATATATGCTTATAAATATTATAATACGTTATAAACTTATAACAATAATTATACATAATATAATGTTTACGTTTATAAAAGATTTTTAAAATTCAGTTCTTATAGGTATTTATAGTAATCAGTATCAGTCATTACTCATTACTCATTAAATACTTCGTATACACTATACATATGGGAGAACGCAAACGATGCATTTTTCTCGTTATTTCCTTGGCGTCTTCACCCCGCTATAAGTCGCCGCACGCGTATATAAAAATATGTACACACACATACCTAGGTATAGTATATATCTGTACATATTATATATATAATTATTGTTTTTGACGCCAGTAGAGCGGTTCCAGGAGGAGTCTAAGGTAGAAAAAAAATAAAATTCCAATTAAACCCGTCGCCGCCGAGCTGACTTGGTGTACTGCATGTACAGTGCACCACACCACACTGCCGACGACGACGAGTTGGGAATATTATATGCAAACAGTGTAATTATCATCATCGAAATGCTTAGAATGCCATTACACACACACACACACACACACACACACACACACACACACACGTATATTGTCGAGCGTTTAATAAACGCGCATAAATGTATATCGTTTGAATAGATTGTTCGGCGGAGAATTATTGCCATATAAATATTAGGTTTATAAAAGGCAACATTTTTGCCGGCGTTGACTATTCACCTATCTAGGTATAATAATAATAATAATAATAATAATAATAATTATAATAATAATTTATACATATATACATATTATGATATAACTGCAACTGTTGCCTTAACTTGGGTAAGTTATTATAATCACTATGGTTCGGTGGTGTGTATAATAAATTCTGAAGATTTAGTAAAATTGCTATATCAAACTACTAACTATGTCCTATAGGTCATAATAATATTACAATCTGAATGCAAAACAGTATAGAACAGACGGTAATAATAATCAGTGTATTCGCGTTCGGGAGTGCAGTGTTCACGAGGAATAAGGGTATCACAATATTTATTATATACATTTTTTAAAAATGTTGTGTCCCACCCCGGACACTATTCTTTTTCATATTTTTATTTTTTTCATGACCATTCTCACAGCTTTCACGCTTTTAGTTGTGTAAAATATAACGGTTCCTCGTTAGTTGGTCGATACTCAACGCAACGAGTGTAATAATATAAGTATACATGTACGGTATCATCATAGATTACACTGCGTTTTTCTCGACGTTGCGTCGTATATTGTATATTGATGTTTTATTTGAATAATATAATAATAGTGTACAAGTATTATTCGGACTTGCGGCTTATCCTGTCCGTGTACAACACACACATATACAAGTGCCTTAATGATAGGCGTGAGTGGCGAGGAGATTATATTGAGAACACGTTTTGGAAGTGTTTGTGTGTGTGTGTTTCTTGACGTAAAATAAAATAATAATAATCGTTATACGATCGGAGGTAGTTGAGTTGATGACGACTCTATATTATAATATGAGAAAATCACGCGACGTGAAACTCGTAAAATGTAGATTTTAGTGCGAGTCTCTCAACCCTAGTCAGAGTATATTTTGAATAGGTAGGTACAAACGACCACGACTACGCATAATATAGTAATCTTATCGTTTTTATCGGATTTAATGACCATTGAGGTGAAAAGAGTGTTATCACATAAAATATAATTTTACGTATGGTGCAGTGTCCTATATAATCTGCAAGATCTGAAAAATATACATACTTAATTGTTTGTTTTTTTATGGTTTCGTAATATCTTTACGTATAAATACGTATACAATAATTAACAGCTATTATTATAATATATTATATTATGTATCTTGTACGTACTATACTGTATATACTTCTTAGTTCTATATGATAATTTATAGTTAAGTTGTAAATATAAGAACTATTTTTATAAGTATTATATTACATTATATTATAAGTGGAGATCCAGCACTATACCTGTGTATCAGTGTATCTATTGAGCAATTTTAAATTTTAATATTTTCAATAGATTAAAACTGCAGTTGAAAAAATCAATGATATTGTAAAATATACTAGTTATTATTAAACCAACTGTTTTTATTGATTTGAATAGTTCAAAATTGTGTGAACATGAATTCTTATTTATGTATTTATAATGTGTGTCCGTTAAGAATTCTTTTATCAATTTCCATAAACGCACTATATATTCTATAATAGAGTCGTAAATATTTTTTTAATTATTATTTATAAATACGATTAAATTTGGGCACTTTCAATTTCAAAATTCGGTAATATATACCTTGTTAGTATTATTTAATTGCGTTGGTAAATTTAAAATGACCTAGTATATTTAGATGATTTTTATTAAGTTGGGTTTTGTCCTCAATTTTATAATAATATAATTTATTTTATGGAAATGAAAATCAACGCAGTGATGGCTGTTATTTCGTTATTTTTGTAGCCAACAAATAATCTATACTATAAACCACAGAAAATAATTCGAGTAATTTTTTAAATTGTCTTCGTATTTTTCTGATATTTCACCTGATATTTCACTGACAAGTTTGAAACTATTCTCAATGTTTCTAGATAGTACCATTGATTATAAATACTAATATATGATAGTACCTAGTTTCTACCTAATTTCTATAAAACTGCACTACTAAATACATTTAAAATAAAAATAAATTAAACTGTTATTACTTATTATACACCATAAATTAAACATCTCGTAAATATATTTTGAAAAAAAGCAATAAATATAGCCATGAGATATATATATATATATATATATATATATATATATAGATATGAGTGGCTCAGCTATCACTTATTAACTTATCATGACTTTCAAAGCTTAAATCATATAAATAATTAAAGTAAACTGCGTTATAATTAGTTACTTCCAAAATATATATATTTTATTATATGATTAGTTTTAAAAATTTTAATCTGAATTTATCCCACAAATATGTCGCAGTATCGCACTATGGTGTGTTCTTAATGATAGTCGTACTTGTCGCTTAGAATGTTATGATGAATATCCACAAAGTACCCCATAAGAATAATTTAAATAGTACTATTGCCTGTAATTGCACGCGTAATCTTCAATCTTAGTACATTCGCCGCCGCTATGAAGGAACTAGGATCGGCGAGAGCCAAACATACTTATCACACCTCGTTTGACCGACGCGCGTTACTGTATAGGTCAAGGTCGTCAGACATTAACACGATGTGTGAGACCCGCCGTTGTCACACGAGGCGGGTTAAATGCAACTTTAATTTTTCCTACTTTATGGTTCATATACGATATTGTTTATATACGTTAAAATTCGGAAGTAGGCAAAGTACGCGTCGTATATATTGTTACCAGCTAATAGCTATACATAGAAATATAATTTTATTATATTATATAAATATATGCAATGTTTATGCGTGCATAATATAGCTATAATAAAACATTTTTATACATTAATAATAATTCCAACTCGCCAACTCGTGGTTATCGGATGATTTACCTTAATTGGGCACATCAATTAGACGCGATTGCGCGATCGCGATTGTGTGGTGAATAAGAAAGAGGAGGACCGAGGGGAAATAGGAATACAGATAGTAAAAATAATAACACAGACCGACTATATAATATACCTCCCTTCTTCGACGGCTGTAGGCGAAGTGTATGTTTTTTTAAATATATATAGTAGGCTTGGGGGACTTAGGAAAGTGCTTGTAGTAATTACGTTTAAATCTCATAGGCCGCCGCCACTAAATTCGGTATATAAATATATAAAATATGAACAGAGCCCATGCGTTGAACAAGCCGCACTGTAACCGCCGTGATTAACGGTCTCTTCCAAAAGAAGACCCGACCGCCAGCCCAGTCTTGTACTCCGTAAACTGTACATTTTGGTACTTTTTTACGTAGGTATACTCGTATTCTCTCGGTGTCTACTTTATCTTATCTTATATTATTATTAATATGTACTTACAAATTATTATTTCTTCGTGATTTGTATGCGTTTGACGGGTATTCGATTTACGCGAGTTACGACCGTATAGCAACACTCACGTTTACTGATTTTCTACGTCAAAAATAATTTATTAATCCTGAATTGATTATATTTGGATGAGAAATTGAAAGACAGTTTACAATAGTAAAAAAAGGTTATTAGTACCTAATTTATTTATTATCTAAATAAGTATATTACGGTGTAATGCGAGTATTTAAGTAAACTTTCATCATATTAATAAAAATGAGTTGTAACTATAACTCTTATTAAAACCAACACTTTTTAAACTGATAAAGTTTATACTGGTCACGAGAGCCGCAATGAATAATTTTGATTATAAAAGGTGGTAAGTAGGCGTTTTTATGATATAATTTACTTGAGACTTTGATAGCTTGATAAAAGTTAGAGTATCACTTCAAGGACTGTGTATAGGTTAATGAACTTGCAGTGCTCACCGTACATAACTTAATATATATTATATATGCATATTATAGTGTCATTGAAATCCATATTGTCAATATTGGATTACTAGGAGGCATACGTATTATTGTGAGTGTAGTATGGGTACATAAATATTATACTAGCTGATTCCGTGCACTTCGTTGCCCGTTAAATTTACCAACTCTATATGACTCAAACTTTGTTCAATTCGTTACCTATTTAATATTCGGTGTATGGTGTTCAAAATGTATCTTAACTTTTCTGTTGCCTGGAATAAAAATTCTGATTCGCAGTAGTATATTATAAGGTAGGCAATCTACTTGCGGTTGATCGTGGACCCTGTGCTGTTTACGTAAGTGTATGATTTAACTCTAAAGTATCAAAGTTATACCAAGTTTGATATAACATGGTGGATTAACATAATCCTAACCTAACCGTACTGAAATCCGTTGAATAAAAAAAAACAAATTTAACCCTTTTTAAATTAGCCTATCTTTTTCCCAGAGGTCTAATCTGCACACATACATTCATTTATGTATATATATATATATATATATTGACAAAAATAATAATACAGATCAACAAACATGCCCAATTAACCAATAGCAACCAATATATTATAATCCACTATTATTATTTTAATCTGCTACAATAAACTAAATTTTTATTTTATTATTTAGTTTATTTTTTCTGGACAAATGGCGCCACTATTGTATTTTTGACATCCACATTTCTTACTTTTCCGGCGGATTTTCCAAAAATTTTCTTTCATAGAAACCTTCTCCGTGTTATACTCTTTCGTTTAAAAAAAAAAATCAAGAAGATCTGATAAGTAGTTCTAGAGTTTACCCTGTACAAAGATTTTCACTTCATATTTATATAGTTAGATTATATATATTTGAAACTTTTCCCATTGTCGTCCACTGATGTCTACTCGTATACTGCCGTCCTAAGTAAGAATGCCGTAAGTTTCCTTCATGACATTTCGAGAAAAATGAGTTTTTATGTTTAGTGGTTTTTGGTAGTTTTATTTTCATAAATATAACATTTTTCAAACTAAAATACATAACTTATTATGAAAATATACTCGATGGAACTATTCAATTGTATTTAAAATTTTTATTTCACCAAGATATGCATGTTTTGATATTCATACTAAGTATGTTATTAATTATTTACAATAGTTTAATCTATAATAGACCTTTGAAGCCAAACCCTTTTATATAAATACAAACCCTCTTATATATATATATATATATATTATCAATCAATTATGTTGAATAATTGTTGATCGAATATACGATATAGTATCCGACTCGCAGCACCAGCAGCAGCAGTGGGTAAATATAAAATTATGCATATAATATATCCAATATACATATGTAATAGTAGGTATATATTTACACAAGGAGAGCCAAATGTGTTGCAATACGAGTAGTTCTGGACGTGGTGTATTTAATAATATATAATATATATAGTGTCATTTATTTTTTCTCTATATTGTTGTTCGTATACAATAAATAATGTTCGGACAGCAACGGGCTTGTACAAAACGAACGAGAAATAAATGTCAACACACGCGCGCGCGTATGAATATTATTATATTATAATTTATATTTTACAATATATGAGTAACCGCGATTTTCTCTATACTTTTTTGTGGCAGAACGCACTACTATACTTAACGATTCCAGTCGAAAATAAACATCACATACGAGTTTATTATAATATAACGCTAATATCGTGCGAGTCGTATTTGGAACCTACGTTTTAGGTTATGACAGCTATATAGGACGCCCCAGGATATGTTCGTCTGTTAAGTTTTCAGAATAACTGCCGCGGTTTCACTTTCGGATTTTTATACCATAATTTCGTTAGTTAATTTTTATTTTTACAAAATGTATTTACGTTGTACAATATATTATATATACAACAGCAATTTATTATCATTCAGTGAACAGTTAAAATCATGAATATTATTAATGGAGAATTATTTACTTTAAACTTGAGCGTGGATTTTTCATATGTAAGTTTTGTATTATTATAGATACCTATATAATATGTATAAATATATATTATTATATCGAGGACCTAAATCTAAAAGCCTTTTAAAAACTTTAAAGTTCGGAATTTGGCCGGTTTGACGATATAATTTTCCTTATAGGTACCCGGTGACGGGTATGAAAATAATATAAAGCGTGTACATTCGGACGTGTTGTTTTTTCACACTATTTGTGCATATATAATATATATGTTATATGTAAAATATACATGTAAAACGAGAATTTTAAAACTCGCTGTGACGGTTTCACGGTTCATGCCAACAATGCGCAACGGTGTAACTGAATAGGTGTAATTTAATTTTTTTTTCGCGACCATATTGAAACATGCTTATTAGTTATTACATCGCGCGTCTGGACGAATAATAAAACAACTGTTTTTTTAATTACTCTGCTGTTAACAACAACACTTGCTAGTTTGGGTCGAACATAACAATAGTAGCTGTGTATATATCAGGACAGAAAATGACGTCTAATTTATAGGTATATATTATAATATAATATTATTTTTTAGTTGGTTATTGCTATTGTTCTCTTAATATAATATATAAAGCAAGTACATATTATTTATCATATACCATAGACGATAGTGTATTTATTGAATTTTCAAATTTCAATATGTGTTGAACGCCATTAAAATTAGAGCAAAACGCGTCTGGAAAGCCTATATTTTCTTGCTAAGCTTTTTCTTTAACTAATCCTGTGAGAAATCTAAGAACTCGTTAAAAATTCTCACTAATCCTTCACACACGACAGGTAACGAATTAGAAGACCTAGGAGTACTTATAAACATATATACTTATACTATTCTATACCACAACCGCGATGTCGTTGACTTGTAGGCAAATTATAACCTTTTGACCTGACTATATACAATATGATGAATCTGCGGATACGGAAGTTATGTTTATTTTTGTGTCAATGGTTTTATTTGCCAAAATATTTTCAAAACTAATGAGTTATGATCAATGATTATAAATTAGGTATAATAATAAACGGTGTAAAAACGAGCGTATTATCTCGTTACTAGATATGGTATATCAAACATAGATAACATCAATTATTATTACTGTTTGATTTGTTAAAAACAATTCCTTAGGCAATATTTACTCTATTTACATATTACGAATTAATGAAACATGAATTTAAAATTGAATACGTTTCTGTATGGTGTATCAATAATAATGTATGATATTATAATTTCTGTTTCAGGCTACGAGGAAGGCTGTGAAATGCGGATATTTGTTCGTTGCACCTGGGCGAGATTTTACCAACCCCATCAATCGAACAAAGGTAAATATTTTAAAACATATTTACATTTCAACTATTGTGTATTTGCTTATGTTACACCGAAAATAGGATTTGAATATAATTATGACACATAAAAAAAACGCTTAGAACATTTGTATACGTACTACAACAAAAAAATGTCAAGTTACTCGAAAATTTAATAAACGATTTTGATGTATAACTTGTGAAATACAATTTAAAAATGTATTCAAATCAAAATTAGTATGTTTTTAGTTTTGGATAATTTAAAATTTTTAAATATCATGGTTCGCTGGTGTATGTATATAGTATACTAGATATTTTATTTATTCCGGGGCAAAAATATTTTGCAGCTACCATAGAATATAAATATCTAAATGTAAGTGTATCATTTACAATGATAAGATGAACGAATTTGTTTATTTAAAAGAATATTGTTTTGCTCCATTAATCCCTCGCGAATCAGGTTTTTTTACCTGGTAGACATTTTTTCGAATCGCAAAAACCAGTCAATCGGAAATAGTGAAAGTCGTCAATGATGTTTTCACCTAAGGGATAGATGATATTATTTTGGTTTCTCTTTTTTTTTATCAGAAAGTTTTTGACCATAATTACGTTTTGAATGGGATAAGAACAGAACTATTACAACAGCCGGTCGTGGTCAGTGTGTGTACTATGTATATAATTATAATGGTCTAACATAATAATGCAGTAATGATCACAACTTGTTTTTTTTTTATCCGGAGATAATTTTGTTTATTATCATTTTTTCCCCTATAACAGTGTGCAGTGTACATACATTGTTCACGAATGTCGTGTGTGAGCTAGTAAAAATTAATGACTGCTACACAACATGATAAACGTAGTAAAAATCTAAATAACTTAATACTTTTATCTGAGTTCTACTTTGATGGTTTTTTTCGTGTTATTGTGGTTAGCCAAAACTACCTATGGTTTTGGTAACGTGTTATGCTTATCTGTCTATATTCTGTCATATGACTGCCTTTTAGGTTATGTTACACTAGAACATAAGAACAAACCATACATCATATTTATTTTAAATTTCATAAGTACCTACTTAAAGTATAATAAGGTATGTAACTAAACATTTTTTTTACTTTTAATTTTTTTTTTAAAGTCAACAAAATCGTTGAAATTTTATAAAATGACAAATATTATGAAAAATAGCGGGTAAGTGGATCACTGTAAATATATATTGAATAAAAATATATTTAAGTAAGGATTTAGTTATTCTATTTATAATCATTGCCTAAATACTATATTATGATGATTAACATTCTGATTGAATTCATATTCGCTTTGTTGGAAGTGCTGATCACACTTAATTCAACAATATAATCGCAAATTGCAACAATTTTACTGATTAAATATTTAAAAAATGATAACAATAACGGGTGAATAAATAATTTAAATATAAGATTTCACAATCACCAAAAGTGTTATATTTTTAATAAAAAAACTACTAGTTTCAGCCTAGGGCCATCTTGAGGTACCTAATATATTAAAATAATTAAAAAATAAATACATAACAAATAATGAACTTTATAAATCATTAAAGTGTTTTACCCATAGACATATAATAGAATATATATAATAATATTATATGTCCATGGTTTTACCTATAGATTCGTAAATTGATAATATTGTACTAGAATTGATGATAAGCGTTTATATTGTTATCATTCATTATTTAGAATATATGGAAAAATTATATTGTTTTGTAAATCAGTTTGTTTGTTTTAAATATTATTAAAGCTACATAGTTTTACTTCTTCGTGAGTATATGTTGTTCTTTTTCAGGTAACATAATATACTGTGTTGTTGTGATTTAAAAAATTGTATAATACCATAACTATAATATGTATCTATTATAGAGTACCTTAGAATTTTTTTGATTAAAAAATATTTCTTTTTCTTCTCAAACAACATATAAAACATGCGGTATACCTGCCTCTTTTTGGTTAGACGTATGAGTAATAAATTAGTTTAAATGATTATTATTATACGTCCATAATATTTTGTTAAAAACCTGTGTAAATAAAATATTAACATAGCAGTCATGCCAACAGATTATGGTTACCCGTAAAATTACTGAAATACTGTAACATCTGTTTATCGATCCCTAAAAATTCATCAGACATAATCATAGTTTGTAATTATTTATAACTACATACATTTTTGATGTAATATAATAATTTAAGAATACTTTTAAAAATTCGAGACTATTGTATTTTAGAAGTCTTATCTCATTTCATACCATAATATATCTATTACTTTGAACATTAATAGTATAATTTATAATTATATATTTGTATTATCTATACATAATAATATACGCTATACTTCTGTATCCTGATATATCCGTATTGATTTGTCATTGGTTATACTGTCAAATCAACATCGATTATATATTTCATCTATGCATAATTTACTTGCTTATATTATTATTATTATACGTCTTTGCCATAGAGTGTTTTTTAGATTTATTCAATTAGTTTTTGTTAAAATCAAAAAAACCACATTTTATGATCAAAATATATCGTTCAATCTGCTGGGCGTAAGCTGTAGGTACATGGTTCGACAGTCGTGCGTATCGATGTATCGTATTTTAGTTTAAGACAGACCTGCGTAAAACATTATATTATACATGTATATGACGAGTAGTGAGTATAGGTACATAATATAATATACCAAATGGACTGCAGTGCAGGACAGACATGAAGAGTAAAAATATATATACTATTATAACGAAACCAGTCCGATAGTTGCTGGTCGTCTACAGGGAGTTGTCGTTGATTCAGAGATAGTTTTAATGCATTTTACCGAACAATCGTTGCCACTTATTTTTCGTTCTCACAGCGTATTTTACAGAATAGCATCGTATGCAGGCGTTTTTCTGTTTTCCTGTCTGTTTGCATAAATAAAGTAAATGTATTTGGAAAACGCACACAGCCCACTCTGTATATCATGTGTATAAAAAAATCGTATTTGAGCAGCTCTGCACTCATTGCTCAATATGTATTCGTCGTGTCTTCATTGTCGTACTGACGTATAAACCGTGTATTCGTGCAACTCCTCCGGTGATATGAAAATACAGTACACCCGCTGTTATCATGTTTAATATTTATGAATTGTCGCCCAGAAGACGCGCGCCCGCCATACCGCTTAAGACAACGCGCACACCCTGTATAGTAAATATAATAATATAATATTATTACACGTTACTCAGTATAGCGTATATATATATATACACACACACACACACACACACAATCAACACACGTCTTGTTCGTTGTTGTATTCCTATACCAGGAGAAGAACAGAAACAGGATGGATATATACGTGTTCGTCACGTAGTATTGTTATTAACGGAAGACGACCGTAGTAGAAAAAATTAACGGTCAAAAAATAAGGAAAATAATATATACGATGAAAAAAAAACACCAAACACGGATAGTGGCTGGAGTCAAAGACAACGACAGCGAAGACGACAGCGACGTGACTCCGGTCGTCAGTCAACCCGAACAAGCACGTAACAGATGATCCTTTTTTTCATATTTATAATCAAACAATTTACATTAGATATAGTATATAGATTTCGTTGTTTTGAATTTGTATTTTAGAAATTTACCGAGTGACGAGTGTTCATATATAGTTTTTACTAATCAGGAACATTTGCTGCAATACATATAAAATATATATCTAAATATTAAATTATGTCTTGATATAGGTAATACATGTATATTTTTCTATAAGAATTTCTAACAATATTATTTTTTTTACGACTCATAAAACTAATTACTATAAGAGCGTTGTGACACCACACGATTGTGATGTTTTTATAATTTAAATAATTTAAATCGAGTAACTATATTATACTGATTATGAGAAATGTGAGAAAAAAATTCCAATTATGACCTTTTATTATATGTAAACTGTCTAAAACTAGTAAACAATAATGTGTGAATATTTTAAATCATTTCATATTTATTAATTGTATTTTCACTAATTGTAATAGACATTTTTGGTAGTCCTCTTCTGAACAGAGCCTGCGCCTCGCGACAAATATCGCATCGTCGTCGTTGGAATATGCATCCCGTTTGGGTTTCTTGTGTCTCTTTTAATATGACGTAATATACAGCAACAACGCCCTTTATTGTGTGTGTGTGTGTGTGTGTGTGTGTATACGTAGAGTTTTTTCTTTATCATTGGACATATATAATAATAATAATAATAATAATAATAGTAACATGCAATACAATAATAATGATCAGTATACGCGGGGACGATGTATTGTCTTTTCGAGTGGGCGTCGCTGGAAGGACAGTGTGCGGTGCGTACCTATCCCGACAAAACGCGTACACATATTATCATACAACGCCAGTTGAACGGTCGTCGTCAAATAAAAGTATATACCTAATATAATATAGTATATAGGTACATCGACGTTACCAAATGAGGATGGCTCGCGTGCGCATAGGGCACACACTATATAGACGGGTGGGAAACGTCATCGTAGACGTCCGTGCATTTCGCATTGTTGCGCCGTGTGGGTTTGACTAGGCCACGTGCCGAGCCCCCCTTTTTTGGCGTTCTATGTGTGACGAAGGCCAGATCCACTCCGGATAAATATTTATAGATCGATATAAATAATACAATGATGTTGAAATAAAACGATGTTGATTATATTATACATATAAATATATAATACATTAATTTATACGTATATGCGCGCTACAGAAACTTTAAGCTTCTGCAACAAACCAAATACTACTGTTGCTGCCACCTGCCGGTACCTATATACCTTGTTATCGTACCACAAGAACCTCGCCGTTTCGATGATTTTTAGAAGAAAACTTGGCTGATATAACTGGAATTTATCGGCTCATATATAAAGATCGACCGGTCTAAACTGAAGTTTAAAAGATATAGCCTAAGAGGTAATGCGAAATTGGTTCCAGGATCAAATAAAGTGTACGAATGGTTCCCATGTTACGTACAAATCGGTAATTGTATGATATTTTATTAGGTTTTACGATGACTGGAAAATTTCATGGATCATAATAATTATATATCTAATTTATTAATATAAATAGAATATTATATATTTATTTTATATCTAATAAATTATCGGTTATGTTTAAGTCCCATCAGTCATGCATGTGTAACAACCTAACATCTAGTCGCACGTATATTTATTGAAATTTAAACGCGTGGGTTAAAATGGAAGTGTTGTTAAATGTAAAAACAAACAACTTTACGCAATGAATGGTTTTAAATACGAATTCCAAAGAAAATTTCAAACGGTGGAATTTGTACCAAAAGAAATTGAAATTTATTTTTAAAAATAATTAACTAAAATAATATTGAGTTAAGTATTCTTAAATACAACCATGAAAAAGATATTGAAATCATAGGTACTGGGCAGGCTACAAGTATAAATTACAAAGCAACAAGTTAAAAATAAAAGCTCAAAAAAATCTTGATCTCCTTATAAAAGTTATTTGCCAAAAACTTGTTAATTGTGATGTTGAACAGCTAATACCTCATAATATTTTTAGAGTAAGCCAAAATATTCACCCTAGTTATCTACATTATCTACAACATTATTAGAATGATATAAAACCTTAAATAGGTAATTACGATGTACCTAAAGTAACAAATCATGGAAAGAATTTTACATTTATAAATTATTGGAAAAAAAATATTGTAATTTTTACTTGTCTACATATTTTAGAGATGCTCAGCAAAATGAAATCGTGATTGTGGATGAAACTTTTAAAAGTTGCCCTAAATTATTTTATCAACTTTTTAAAATGCATGGTGTAAATTTAGTAAGTTAATTTAACATAGTTAAACAAAGACAACCCGTGTACCAATTCAGTAATTAGGAACCAACTCGTAGTCGTCCGACCTAATATAGATTGGAAGACAAGTATATTACTGTAAAACACTAATTTTAACGTGTATATACATTATACTTACATATTATAGCATTTATTGAAATTACACTAGGTATTATATACAGTAGGTACCCAGTCGTCAACAGGTTTATTGCACTCGGTAAAAAGTAGGTATATATATTATAATATATTATTATATTCTGTGAAACGTAAAAATACACGGCATATCACGCAGCTTACACAAATAATTTATTTAATATTATATATTCGCAGAAAAATAAAGTAAGTGCGTCGCAATAAAACGGATTTTTTTTGTAACATGAATGTGTTAAAAGTATACAAAAATACAATGAGAACTTATATATACTACTACACTTCTATATATAATATATATATATATCTATAAGGCGACCCATATCACTCGTTAAGTTTCTCCGTTATATACCCGAAAAACAGATCGACATCGTCTCTAATCGGCATCTATGGTGGTTTATATATACGCATATATTATAATGGTGCCTTGATAGTATATAATATATATAGGACCAAGGTTTGATTGGTGAAATAGCTACATTATATTATCATATATTGGCGCGTACCTATAAGTTTTTTATTTTTTTTTAATTATACTATAACGCGTATGTGCATTTATGTATGACACGAATATAATGACTTATCGATTTGACCGTGTGCAGCAGCAGAGCATAGCTGGTGGAAAGGAAACATTATGTAGGTATACCTATAGTATATATATGTATACTTTCACCGTGTGTGCGCTCGGGATAAGAGACCTTCGGCGGCCGATCGATTTAATCGCGATTTCTGCATAAAACGCGGAAAATGCATGCAATTGTCAAAATGGTATTAAAAAAACGCGTTGAAATATCTATACATACATAATATTATGTAAACCATTGGTATTGTGGTATTTTCGTTTTACTGCGGCAAGCATGTCGAGCGGCGAGCTGCACGTCTTGTGTACGATCAGAACCGAACTGATAAAGTCGATTCATAGGTACGTCGTTTTAGTCTTATGGCCGGTAATATAAATGCCGAATTAAGCTGTTATATTGAGATGAGTTTGTTAATACGTTTATGGTCTATGGTTTATACGTTATTATGTTATACCTGAGCCAATACGAAATTCTATCATATATATATATAGTGTATCACACTAACTAGGATCTATAATAATACTGCAGGTACCTGTTTCGTATATTTCAAGTGAAGCGACGATTTTTCAAATGCATAAAAACTATCCCGCGACGTATACATTTGAAGGATAAATACTGCAATCGTGTGTATAACATAATATTATCATTCGAAACATTAACGAGTAGTCTGCAGCCGTGTCTGTACACTTATCTAGGCATGTATTAATATTAATGCATATTATAGTGTGTTTACAAATATCTTCAAACGGATTCATAATATTTTAACGGTTAGATTTTATGTTATAATTTAGTACTTTAAGCAATCTGGCTTTAGCAATGTTTTTGAATCATATAAAAGATACTTACATAGTAGGTACATATATAATATGTGGTATTTAAAATTTCTTTCGAAAGTATTTTAAAGTTCAGTAATTCCAATTTACTTAAGTAACACGTAAAATGAGTACATAGTCTTATAATAAATTAGCTTTAATTATAGCTTGGTGTCGATGTCATTTAGGTTTCTTTTTTCTGTACTTCGGTCGTATATATTATACGTTTATACTATATTACCGATGTTAAGGACAGCCACTTGAAGTGGATTTAACCGACAAGTAACCTGTCATCAGATCGTACCCATAAACTTATACATTCATTAAATTTCCTTGGGATTTTTTTCGCACTTGGAATTTCAAACTTAAACGTTTTTCCGAGTCATCACGCCTTACATCCAAAGTATTTTATATTGTATTTCATCGACCTTGATACTAGTTTGGTGTTGTGTTATTATACTAACAATTTGTTAACGATTTTGTAACGCACGATTCGTTCACGTTTTATTGTTGTTGTTATTATTATTATTTTTTTTTCAGACCGGTAATTAAAGTGTAATTTGCTCTGAGCTAACAGGCAGTGGTGCCCATAACATGGTAGTAGTAAAGGTAACATGTATTTAATATGTCCTTGAAAATTCAGATAAACTTTGATAATACACGCATATCTTTTTTTCTGTGATAACAGAAGTGTCGGTTTTTAAATATTTATTTTCACAGTAAAATAATTGAGTAAACTACACGTTCGTATCAGACACGTAATCTTCACGCAACCTATCACTTTATTTCACGAAAAAAAACTATATTACTCTATTGTTTCATTCAAAATTATAATATTACAAATAAGTAGGATAAAAAAGAAATATCTGTTTATTTTTTGTATTATGATTTATGATGATACTCATATTATATCAATGTATTAGCTCATATACACAACTCAATATAAATACTCATATTTATAATTCATATTGTTTAGGTACACTATATATACGCTACTATACATCATAATTTTCAACTGATCTTTCAATAGTCAATACATTAATGTATTTTTAGGTATAAATTAAATATATCTCAATTGTTATTTGTTAATAAACATTATATTATATGCGCGAGTTTTTATAGTTAATAAAAATTAATAATTATTAATACTAACTAGTAATATATCATATTATAAATGTTATAAGAAAAAAATAAGTAGGTGTATAAAAAAAAGTATAACTACCTACTTCAATTTTAACCGATACTTTTAATTACATTAATGTACCTATATAATATGTATAATAAATGCCATTATGTGTTAGACCTAAATAACAATAAGATTTATACATTTAAATGTTTTCTGGTTCACACGTTTCTTGTACATATACTTAAAATAATTTATATAATATTTTATTTCTTCTATACTTATATAGAACGAAGCAAATCATTTCAGAAGTTCAGATTTAAATTTGTAAAAAAAACTTTTTCTACTGGAGTGTATATATTTCATTTTTAGCATGTTTTATATATACGATGTACCTACTAAATGTAACTATGATAGTAATACCAATTAAGCCATATTATACAAATATAATATTATACTTATACATACATTACAAGGTGATTCATATAACTTACCTAATTTACAGTCATTATTTCGAATACCTAGTTATAATTTTTTTTCTTAATTTTACTGTAATTGCAAATCAATATTTTTGAAAAAAATAAATAATTTTATCGTTATCAAGATAAATATATGCATATTTTAAGTTTTACTTTTTATATTTTTAATTTCATACTTCTATTATATTTTTTGGAGTATTTTGCCAAAATACACAAAACTATATTGCTTTGGGATATATAATTTTAAATGTTGTCACTGAATAAAGAAAAACAATTTAAAAATTATAACCATAAAAAAATATGTTGTTTTGCAATTATATCAAACCATGTAAAAATATTATTTTCAAAATAATGAATGTAGATTCTTAAATAGATCACCCTAGCTATTCTGCGGTTGTATAGAATTACATTTTATGTACAATATAAAAATGAAGAAATACTTTTGAGATAATATTAAATTGATAAACAAAACAAATATTTACATAGTAATTGAATATCATGTAAAGTTCAATAAAATAATTTTGTAATTTACATATTTAATTTACAATATACCTGTTCGGTAATAATAGAGATAATATTTTTAATTCCATATTGTTACCATACATTATTATGCAGACAGCTGTTAATTTCAATAAAATAATTGCAACTGCATTTTATAATTAATACTAAGTATCTGTCCTATACATTACACTGCTATGACTTTCAAATTTATGATCTAACTGATTCTTTATAAATTTCAACTTATTCATTCGACATTACTTTATTCGTCCAGTTAACTATTATGTTATAACTTATTGCTTGTTTTTAATATTATGAAAACAGCTTCAATTTATTCTTCTTATTGCATCGAAGATGTTAGACAACTTATATGTACGAATAATAATGTCATAAAATTGTTTTATTATGTTTTAATTTCATAAATTTAAATTTGCATTTATAATAATATACGTATGTAGGCGTGACGAGTTCAAGATGAGAGTGGGAAATAATAGTTATAACTTTTGATAGTAAGTAGGTCGGAGGCAGATTGCGTTAAATTTGATTTTCATATTATACGTTGAGGAGTGCTTTAAAACGGAAGTCACATAGCTGGAAAAGCGAGATTAATCAATGTGAAAGATTAAAACACCAGGTATAAAAGGTGTGCATAATTGGGTCATATGCTTGGGTACTCATATGTACCTACATGCAAATTAATATAGTATAAATTATAATACTAAGTGAGCCATATGCAACTGTAGAATTACGACAACATTTATTATATGTCTTCTGAAATAAAAAAAAATTTAAATTAATAATTACTTTGTTTTTATAGATACGTTTTATTTTTTTTTTCGGAATTTATAATTTAAAATAAAAAAGATAGCAAGTGAGTACCGCTCTACTATATATTTTGTGTCATGTGTCACTGCACTGGATGCGTTAAATTTACATTTAACGATATAAAACCTTTATTATTCGTAATACGAAAAACGATTCTGAGTGAAGACCACTCTGTAAGTCTATAAGTTATATAACAATAATATTTTTAAGTTACAAAAAAATAACTAAAATATATTATATTTTTTGTTTAAATATATAATTTCACCCAAATTTAAACTTAAAATATCTATTAAAAAATACCGTATATACATAATTTTTAGATTTTTTAGAAACACTGAAATACTTATGAGAAACATTAGCTATAAAAACTGAATATTTTATATATTTTTAACTAGATACAAAATAATTTGCAAATTTTCGTGATTTTGATGAATTCTGACTAACTATAAAATAATTATGACTATTGAGAAACCTTCTATTATATTTTCAAAGTTTTTGACCTAGCAAACATTTTTTATCGACAATAATTAAATACAAATTGTAAACTTCTTATGCCAATAAACAGCTCAAATAGAGTCGAAATATTTTTAAAATTGTATTGCGTATAGAAAATGTTAATATAATCAATAGGTAAAAATGTCAAGTATCTAGGTACTTAACCAACGGTTATTCGTTAATCGTTAGTTCGTTTTTAAGTTACACCAAAGAATAAAATCTATTTAGTTATAAACTGATTTTGCGTAATAATTCCCGGTTTTCCTTAATTTTAATTTTGTTTGTTCAGACGCTTTTGAAAACTACTGGGAATTTTTTATTTTGACTCAAATACACCAACTAGATTCACTTTCCCACCAAACAAGTTACTGAAGTTGAAAATATAAGCATCATTTTTATCGTGTAAGTACACATTACACAGACTAAAAAAAACACACATCATTGTAAAATCAATCAAAAATTAAAATATGCAAATCGGCATTTAAAGTATGTACTAAAGAAGTTCCTGCAGCCATAAATGACAGTTTTGGATTAACCTCTGAAATTAAAACTAGTATACTATTGTAATATATAATGAATTACGAACAATATTATCAATATACCCATCCATAGTTTTCAATAGCTAGTTCCAATGTTTCAATTTTCATATTTTTTTCTATTGTGAAACTCGCGAGCATATATAATATATAGGTATATATATATTTATTATATGTCTATATGCTCGCTACGAATCTCCAGGGGTATATAACTTCAATTATATTGTATATGAATAGCAAAACCAATCAATGTAAGCGTAATTAAAATCTCAAAAATGTATAAAGTCAAATTTATTTTGTTGGATTAAAAGAACCGCTAGGTACTATATTCTACATATCATTATAATATGTAGCACTGTTCGAATTCGATTACCAATTACGTATAGTATATACCTTTATTTATAAATTATGTGTAGGTATAACCGCGGCCACCCGTGGACCTCTGCACTATTTCTCTGGCGTTATCAATTCAATATCATTATCGAAAACCGCATGTGTACATAATAATACGCGTTCACAAAAGAGTGAATATGATGGGCGATTTGTTTTTTATTATTATTATTTCTTTATTCTTTATATACACGTTGGAACCGATTGACTTGACCCGCTCATACAAGCGTATGTGAATAAACAATCATCTCACCGCCAAATGGGTTCATCGTCCTCGAGTCAGTTCACATATCATAGCATGTCATAATTTTCGTCGGCCAGTTATTTGAGGTACGCTTCTTATTCCGATCAATCGATATATTTTTTTGCTCTCGTTCCGAACTCATAATATACACGTTGATATAACTTCAACTTGAAAGTAATTCAGTTACACTAAAAAATGTTTAGATTTTAAGGGAAGTGGTGCAATAATGTATGTACGTTTCTAAAAATATAGGTGGACAAATACATAATAATATGTTAAAATATATTATGCTTATCGACCATCGTGTAGTTTGCAAAAAAATTGAACTAAATGAAACTAAATTCATTATGCAGCTGTGTATGACTCAGTCATATTAACAATTCGATCCACATGTAAATATTAGTACATACTATGTGTACATAAAATAAGATAAGCCTGTTAAAGATTTTAAATGATTTTATATCGTCACCAATAAACAAATTCAATACTTTTAGTGGGTTAGTACATTTTTGTTTGTTTACAAATCATGTTTGGTGTTCTCCAATCTCCATGGTACCATTCTAAATTATATAAGTTTATCCAAAATAATGTCATATTAATGTTTCAAGCTCAACTAATATTTTAAAAGGTTATCGCTAATTCAGTTGTCACTCGATATCATTCGAATTTATAGATATTTAAGGTCTAGGATTTTCGTCATGTGTATTAAACCGTTATTGTTAAGGTTTCAGGTTCGAATTCTTGTTCATAACTTATTAATACGACTAAAATGTACGGCGCATAGGATAATATGTTAAATTGCAACGACACAATTGATTGGGAAACTTTTTTATCACACTGCACCGAGGCTGCAAAAACACGAAACTGGTAAATTGCCAAGAAACATCAGCTAACTTTTTATTACAAAATCGATATACTATTAAGAAGTATGGTGTATTGAATTAGGGATTGAGATGTTAACATTATTGTAATTGCGTTAACTTTGCGCTTCGACGACATTCCGGTTTTGCTTTACCTTCATATGGCGCCCGATGTCTCAGTTTTTGCGGGTATTTGATTACCCGGGTATTAAACAAATTACTGAGACATTACAAGTACATTGCATATGTGTTTTAATAAATTATTTATTAACTAATAAAAACATAAATTAATAATATGATAACGATTATAACTATACATTTTTTGGAATTTTAAAACACCGAAAGTTTACTCAGCTAGTGTCTAAATCAACTAGTCGACAAGCATCCACTTATTGTGGCAATAATAATATATACTTCTTCTTTTTGGTGTCTTTATAGATATGTGTAATATTTTGACATATGTGGCTATACAACTGTATAGTAACGAATACGTTTCTCTCGATAGCTCAGGTTTAAATAAGTCATTAAAACGCAAAATGATGCTCCCCTTTCCGTTCAGGGATATAATACATATTATTACTACCTATAGGTAGTTACCTGCATTTATGCTCGAACATCCGTCCATTTAATTCAAATGCAATGTACAAATGTGACTGGGGTTTCATATTAGGGCTGCTTAAGCGCTTCCATACTAAAATATAATGTATACAGAATCTATACAGAATATTATGTCTACGAGTTTTTTCTTTGGGTGTGTGTGTGTGTGTGCGTGTACCATGTTTTTTTAAAGTAAAAATCATGTCTTTCTTCGTTGTTGGTTAGTAGGTAGTCACTTATTTACTATACTGTCTCCGACATTCCGGCACCACTGCATCGGTGAAATGTAGGTACCTAATTGAAAAACTAATCTGAAACACAAATACAAAATGGTAACTCGTTTAACATTGATCGTTTATTTTTATTAGTACTATTCTATAGCTATACTATACAGCCAAAGCATTTTTATAGTACCTATTAAACTTAGTTATTTTAAAATATACAGTTTAAAGTTGAACCGTGACAATAAAAGACCATATATAATATTATATACGTAGGTATACACTATTACTTTGTACTATTCAATTTTTATTATATTATCGCGTATTAACCAATTTATATATAGGAACCTACATAAATACAGCTGTGGTAGTAAATAATAATAATAATAGTTGCGTACAATGAGCAAGTACTTTAAATAAACTTGCCACATGAATTAGTTGTAATTGTATACGTATATTATGTTTTTACATTAATATAGGAAAGTATACCTATAAAGTATAAACAATTCATAATAGGTAGTATCTTAAAAAAATTATTGACTATATTTTATTATTTCAATGACTTGATCTAAACTTATAATAATATATTTTGTTTATAATATTTGAATACACGTACATGATATGAGTTATAATTAACGTAATTGTGGGTGAATAGAAACAATATTTATAAATAAGATTCATTGACCAATAACTACAGTCTAAGTGTTATTATATTTATAAGTTGTAGATGTAATAAATTGTTATGTTATAAACTGTAAAGAATCAAAATGAATAATATGATATAATATTATATTTTATTAATTTATTATATACTTATATATAAGTAGGTACAGAGTTAGATTTTTTTTTTAAATTACTTTTTTGCAAACTTTAGTGTGTTTATACGTCTTTCGTTATTGTGTTACACAACGACATGGTGATGAAAAATTAGTTACTTATGTTATTTATTTTCACTGTAACACGGTGGTTCGATGTTTCGTTTCCGTAACTTCAGTCACATCTTACGGTCCTCATCAGGACCTCAGAACACTTGATATTTTCAACATTGATAGCCTGCTGCTGCTCATACGAATAATAATAGTATATACATCAATCAACTTTATTTCTTAAACACAATCGTTTTATTTGACCACAATAAGATAACTAGTCCTTTTAGTGTGCCACAATAACATATATAACGCGGTAAAGGTAATTAGCACTCTGGCGTTCCGCTCCTTAAGTACACGCAATTATCCTCATTTTATAATACAGTGAAATCAGAGTCTCAGTTTTACCCACGTGTTGCCAAATCATAATTATAGAGCAGTGCGAATTATAGGATGTATATAAAATCTCATTATTAGGCACGCAAATGTTTTCCCATAGAGTTTTATACATGAGCTGGAATAAATACAAAAAAATATGTATTTAATGTGTTATAATATTATGTATGAAAAATAACACCGTGCGTTTGCGGCGTCGTTTGTACACAGAAAATGTAAATAATAACGTCTGGATGCGTCCGGTGTTTTTGGTTATCCCTAAAAATAAAAACGTGTGAACATTGAGATTTGAGAGTGCGACTTGTGGTAATTATTAATATTATTGTTATTATTATTTTTCATAGATTTCACCTAGCTGGTACCTATTTGGAAAAATATGCACTGCCGAAGACAATTTTCTATAGAAAACATTAGTTTCAAAATCAAATTTATATAATATACCTGTACCGTTAAATTCGGTCTGTGGGTATCTTTGATTAAGTACCTACATATTATTTAGGAGAACACAGTGATCTAGATAGGAGGATATAAAACCCATCACCACCGAACTGACGATATTATAATATTATTGTTACCAATTGTGACAGGTCTACAGAAAAAAAGAAAATATAATAAATAATAATATTCAATACGCTTGATTGAGATTCAGCAATATTTGACCTTCCGTTCCTTTCCAGACTCCCGAGTATGTAATATACAGTTTTCGCATCGCCTTCGCTTTGCATGAGTCTCGTCCATCACCGCAGTGTATTGTTATAAGAGTATCGAATGATTTGGTGTTTCTTTTCAGCGTTTACCTAGCCTAACGGCATTTAGATAGGCACCTACATGGCTATACGTTCCCTCAGGACCGAATATGACACCATTACCTCCAATCTATTAATTTTCTGTGTGCATAACTGCACAATGCACATGATATTGATTCAAACTTTGTAGTATAATTGTAGGTACCCGTAGATCTTATACTAGTATATTTGATATACTTGATCGAGTTCCAATAGATAAATATAAATATTACTATAATCATTTAACAATGAACGTCTGATATTAAAATTTAAAACTATAATTTTATATCGTACGTTTAATATTTATTTTAACTATTAATACATTATTTTTTTTTTTTGAAAACTTTATAACATTAACAAATAAATTGGAGCCAGACTCGAGAATAGTAATCACATAATTATATCTTGTTTTTTTTAGAGATGGCAGAGAAGGTGGTTTGTGCTGTTCGACGACGGAGAACTGATTTATTCGCTGGACGAACACGTGAGTGTTTCTATACTTAAACGTATCTCATATAGGCCACAAAACGTGTGAGCTCATTGCAAGTTTTTATTTATAATGGTTTCCATATGGTCTGCGACAGCTGGAGAAATTGTTGGCATTGTCCGGGGCTTTATATACATATTATATATATATTATGTGTAGCGTATTTATAGAAACACTGTCGTTCGTGTTATAAGTCTTTCCACAATAAGTACCCACGATCCACGCATCTATAGGTGTATATGGTCCAACTTAAAGAGATTTTGTTCACTTCTTGGATGTAAAAAAATCTGACAATTTAGTTACCCAATCAATCTGAAAACCCGAAATAAAAAATTTTTTTTTATTCATGTTTCCATATTTACACACCTTTCAAACATATAAAAGCTAAATCAATATTTCTAGTAAATCAATCAGAAATTGTTTTCCTTTTAAAAATCTTAATAATATCACGATAAAATTAAATAGGTATACTATATAAAATAAATGCATTTCACATGTCTGATGTCTTACACGATTGTAGTCGAATGGCACTTAACATAGTTTTCATGTATTCAATACTAATTGGTATTAAATTAAAATATATTTTATTATATATATGGTGATTACTGATTAGTCATTGTTTAATTACTATAGTCTATTATAATAGAGCTTTATATTATTTCCATTACATTTTTCTAATAACTTGTTCGTACATGACTTGTTATATAGCGCCTATACTGTTTACTTATTCAAAAGTAATTGCATTTTAATTCCATAGAACAAAAAATAATTAAATTCTAGAAATTGTATTGCATTTGTATTATCTTAACACTAATTAAAAACCATTCTTGTCGACACAGACGTAATGAACAAAAAAAAAAATTTACAATATTAACGAAAAAATATACATTTAATATACAAATATACCTACATAAATAGTAATTACAGTAAGTTGTAGGTAGTTAAAATGTTGTGGTTTAAAACGCGTGTATATTATATGTTAACAATTAATCAATCGTGGTTACTGGTTAATGCAGTTGGCCTTGTTGCAGTCTGAATAACGTCGGTACGTCAATATGACATCCGATCTCTTAATATAGGTATATAGTGTATAATATGAATATAAAGCCACCCATACAGGAAATAAAAAATAAAAATGGCGTAGTTCAAATTTCATACAATACAGTCGATGTGTCTATTTTAAGTGCATTATTCTGTAATCACGGCTGTCGAGATCAGAATTCAGGATAATATTCCTAATTATTATTGAAAATAATAAAATATTGACGAAATACAATATTATCTGTATAGAGGTGCAAGGTGTCTGTATTCGGAGTAGAGTACAAAAATGTATACAATATAATATGTAACATAATCATATTGTATTGCGGACATCCGTGCAGCAATCGATTATATAGGTATTATATTATTGTGGTCGGCGACGGCGACGGGGAGGCTAATCGATTTGAAACGTGTATAATATATTATGTTTTAAATATCTGATGTATATAGATCCCTGTATTGTGCGCGCAGCTCATAAAACGATTCATACTACATTTTATAGATCTCCCCGTGCACTCTGAAAAGCGTTCACTATCGAATAATAAAAAATACCCCTATTGATAATAATAAATGTAGCTCGTAATCGTCGTGTTATACACGCACAAATTTTATAACAAGTTAGGGTGAACACTGCGCGGGTTGTCGAGGAATGCGCGTTCGTCGATCGTTCGCCAATAATATAATAATTGTATCGAATCCGCAGGGCCGCCGATCGACGGTGCGGCTCGATCGTCCTCTCACTCTCTCACGATTAATCTCAATCTGTCCATCTACATCTCGCTACACCATCTACCCCATCGGCTGTTCGGTCGTCGTCGCCGCCATCGTTTACCCGAAAAACGTCGTCGTCGTCACTGAGATTGGATACATATTATTATTATTATTATCCGTACACACATCGGATAATATAATAATATTATTATACAAACATTCACCTGGCCCGATGGAGGTCGTATCCCAAGGTCATCTACCTTGTGTGCCGTGTGCCGTCGTATATGTACGCGCACTAACTCCTATCGTTGTCGGCCCGGGCCCCGACCGCATTCCCTCACACATATGCGTGTCCGTGTGCACGTGTGTGTATGTGTGGCGTGTGTATGGGTGGTGTGTGTATGTATATTTGTGTGTGTGTGTGTGTGTGTGTGTGTGTGTGTGTGTGTGTGTGTGTG
This sequence comes from Metopolophium dirhodum, assembly GCF_019925205.1. Lineage (NCBI taxonomy): Eukaryota > Metazoa > Arthropoda > Insecta > Hemiptera > Aphididae > Metopolophium > Metopolophium dirhodum. The sequence goes on from NC_083567.1 coordinate 23,545,291, forward strand.
TGTGTGTGTGTGTGATGAGATGTGCCGCCACATACGTCTCTCGTTTGCGCCCGCCACCGATGCCGCGCCGCGATGTGCGTAGTCCGAACGTGTAACAGCAGACGAATCTGAATAATAATATTATTAATATATATTTCGAAGTTCGACGGCAAGATAAATAATATTCGAATCATTGAGAATTTATTTATAAGAGGATGTCTCACCATGTTACAATCGTACGACATACCTAGGTATCAAGTTTGCGTTCAGAAGAACCAATTTTGTGTTGTTAGTGCATTAATATTATAGAGTGAATTGACCTGTAATCAAACTCAATAGGTAATGACACTATAATATTTGCTAGTATTTTGCCGGTTGTTTATGATATAAATTAATTTTATATTATATTTAATTATAAATTAATTTTCAAGCGAGTTATGCCTTATGAGTATGTAAAAATTTTAAATATTACAATTTAAAAATGCTTAAAATCGTAAAAAACCGATGTACACAGACAAAGATAATGTTCTTTAGTACCTGATAATTGCAGGTTAATTCACTTGTTGTATCAACATAAAATTGATTCTGCTGAACTCAAATTTTCTTTGATTTACCTACAATGGTGACACTTGTGGATTATGACTTTTTTTTTCCATAGATATTTTAATACCATCGATTATAATATTATAGCCAACATTTTCGTATTATTATAATTTTATTTATAGGTATTTTTATCCTGAAAAGTTCAACAATTTATACAATATTTTCGCTTAGTGGAGAATGAAGATCGCAGAAAACAAAATTGCTATAATAGTAATGCTAAATAGATATTGTTACAATCAATTGGTATTCGGTATATCATTTGCCATTACGGGATACGCATCTTCTAGCACGTGTAGAATACTATGATACTTAGAAAAACTTTATTTATACAAACAACCAAACGTAAAATATATACACTTTAAAGCAAAAACTAATTTTTTAGATTTTTAAATCTCAAGCTGACGTCCTTTATATTTCAGAGTCCAACAATCGATTTCGAGTACCTAAAGTGTAGTAAAGCGAGTACCTAACCGCGCCAGTCTGCCACTCCTTATTATATTATGTCGTTTTGGAGTAATTTATTTATTTATATTATTATAAGTATAATGTACAAACGACCCTTATTCCGTCTCTGATATAGCAAGGCGCCACCACCGCCTTATTGTGTAACCAAAAAAAAAAAATAAAAATGGCGTTAATCTGAAAAAAAAAATCGGCCGCAAAATTACACACGTGACATTATTAAATCTACATTGTTATACCTATTAAAATTTATACTGTATACAAGGGTGTCGCGTATTACCACACCATATTTTTCGTTTTTATATTAAGTAGACGAGCATTTATCTTTATCGTCCCGACACGCAATAATTCGTAAAACATGTGTAAACCACCCGCCCCGAGATGAACAATATTATTATATACTAGCTGTCCTGTCCTACATTGTCCAGGCTAAAGATTCGTATTTTTAATAAATATATTTATATGCCCTATTTCTTCTAATTTATAATATAGCTGATTCCGCACACTTCGTTGCCCGTAAAAATTGTCAACTCATGAAAAATTGTGATTGTTCAACTCATTTTGGGTGTAACTCGCTGCAATAAGTGCAACTCAGCCACCCCGTAGGCAACCCGACTACGTCGGATCGCGGAAAATGTGCGACAGAATATCAAGTAGGCATTGTGCAAAAATTCGATTGTATGGATGCTTAATCTACCTGATTAACAAATATGGCAACCAATATACAAATAAAATACTTATTTCTCCTATAACCAACCAATAGCAACCATTTATAAACAAAAATTTTCATCGTAAATCTCAAAATCACTGTTTGAGCACCTTCCCGGGTTGGACCTACCGGGTACAATTTTGAATCTAAATCAACCAGGAATTCAATCAAACACTCACAAAAAATGTCATAAAAATCGGCCTTGCCGTTTAAAAATGCATAAAGGACATACAGACAAACATTAATTTTTATATAGATATATAGATATTATTGTTATTATTAGAATGTCTGAATGCTACCCAATAGTTTTGACCACCTAATTATTTTTTCCAAAACAAATTATACATTAAAACCTTACCCGTGACTCAACTCATCAATTAGTGAAAACCGTATTAAAATCTGTTGAGTACTTTTCGAGATATGCATGTATATACATACAAAAAAGGGACATTATTGAAGTTTTAGTAGGGATCCTTAATTTTTTCTGGTAATAAATATAGCCCATGTTACGTAGGCATTATGTAGCATTCTAATGGTTACAAACATTAAAATCTTTCCTCTTTATAATATTAGTATAGATATAGGTACAACTAGCAATAAGACCAAAGAAAACATTCGTTATTAATTAGGCTGACACTAAAATGTTTAAAATGTGAAATGTTGCAATCTCAATTATTATAAAATGAACGCTATTTGTGGAAATTGGGCTTTTAACATTTCATTTACGGTCTAATAAATATAATTTTTTCCTATTTATTTTTTAGGCATGGACACAAAATTGTTAAAATTGACCGGACTGGCTGTCGGTTTAGAATTTACCGTTGCGGGAAATTGCCGTGTCTTATTAAACGTTTAACATTAAATAAGAACTAAATATGAACAAATATATATTATTATTTCCTCCATATTTCAATAGGCTATTAAATGTTTATTTTATATAGGAACATAAATAATTATAATATTATAATACCTAAATTAACGAACTAAGATACAGTGACGAGGCCTGAAATATTTTTTTATTTTTTTTACAAGTATATGCTCGCATAATATGTGAAACTATAGAGCTTTTTGTTTTTAGGAGTACTAAAATTCATTCAATTTTGGTAGCTATAACCAAGCTTAATTGCATATAGCCCCTCGTTCACACCTCAAACATGAACAATTATTTTTAAAAAATAAGTAGGTAAATAAAAATTATATTTAGTTACTGAAAATCTTAATAATAAATTATTGAAAACTTAAAATAATTTAAATTTGTATAAACTATGATGTTTATTTCTTTAATAGACCATCATTAGAACCTTCATTCAGGTTGATTACAAAAATAATTGGTACTGGCTACTGAGTATGAATGTATGATATTACATATATAGGTAATATAAAACTGTATTATTTATATTTAATTTCAACTAGTACAATATTGCAGTTTAATACTTATCAGCTATATTCTATAAGTATTTTACCACGAAAATGTTAAGCAACGATATGTCGATATATGTTTACAAACTATATAAGTAAAAACAATATTTAGAATTTCAATATACATACATGCAGCTGTGGTATACACGTATACATAATTGAAATCGAAATGGACAACTTTTTCCGAAGTAAGAGCGTTTTCGACACGGTCTATATATATATATGAAATAGTGGTGACTCTTGCGTTATCCTCATTATCTGATTAAAACCTCAACATTTCGGTTCGTCGACTAATTTCCATCGTTTCGCTCATATATATATATATATAGGTAGATACTTAACCGCATTTTCTAGTTATAACTTATAAATTTATAATGCCAATGTTATGACGATATATTATTATGTGAAATGTGAATATAAAAACAGGTGATACGAGAATGCAGTAGCAGTAGAGTTCAAATTTTCAACTTGACATTTCACTTTCTCGAAATTTAAAGCAGAACTTGTATACGTATTTAAAGAGAGAGTACCTGGCTAATGTGTATTTTGCTTAATTATTATTATTCGAGGTTATAATTTTAGTTTAGACTAAAACAGTAGTACAGCATAATTGCAATATATTTCAGCAACATTAAGACAGTGATCTAATACAATTAGTATTGGTCTGTCGAATATTAGGTACACAATAGATATTTTTCATTAGCTATTGACTATTGGCAATTCAAACTTATATTTGATCTGAAAAAAGAATTTTAACCCAAAGTGCATATTATACATAACATAATGTCGATGTTATCACAAATTGAATTTCCTATATTTTATATTCAAAAATTATATAATGTATGCGTACTGGCGTATTTGTGTGAAATCTTGATCTTAAATTATTTTTATTTAACCAAATAATTAGTTTACTTGTTAGTTTTTATTTGTGTAAAAAAATACCTTTTTTAAATTTTTAATTGGGCAAATGATGTACGTATTTTTTAATACAAAAATTAATATTATACTATATATCTATAGATATGACTATTGTTCTTATTTAAAAGGTATATACTATAATGCATGCAAGCAAAGTCAACATAAAATATCTTCAAACATGTTGTCAAAAACATATTAATAAATAGTAGCAATTATTAATTATAGATAACATAATTTGTCAATTGGTTATAATTAGGAATTTGACGTTTTTAATTTCTTAGAATTTATTGTGCTTTAATATTGTTCAAGTATGTATTATATATTTATATTATAGTTCGGTAATAATTACTATCTTATATTAATATTATTATGATTGAATAGAATAATGTACGGCTTGTCATAGGTTTTTCTATAAATTGATTTTATTTTATGTATGATATCTTTATGAGTCATTTATCATCATTACATATTTACGACCTATAATATTAAAATGAGTATAATATATTACTATATTATGATATTATTCGGAGATTATTGATTAATGTAGATATAGTAACAATAATATAATAATTGTCCATAAAAATTAACCGTCGGATATTTTTTAAATAGTTGAAAATATTTTATCGTTGTATCTCGTATAATGAAATATGAAAAATGAACAAGAATGCATATACCTATCTGTAATTATTCATTTTGCGGAATCGTTTTCCTTTCGTTGGCAGAAGTTTATACTATTTATGTGCTTCCCTTGAGTAAAAATACACATCTAATAAGTTATTTTATACGAGTACTATAATTCAGCCATTGATAATTTACAGTAAAACGATGGAATTTAATTTAAATAAATCAAATCTGGGTTTTAATCGGATGATCAAGCGAATAATATTTGACAAGTAAAATGTTCCAAAAAAGCTCTATGTGGCTAAATTAAAATTTAAAAATATACGAATAGTATAATGTATTAATGCGTAATGATTAATATCACGCATAATTAGTTACGCGTTATTTAATTTTCATTTTGTTATTCGTATTCAATAAAATTCCCTTACAGAACGTGCTCATATTATAATATTATTATTATTTGCTTCTCTCTAAAAACACGCCTCCTCCTTGCCCGTGCCGGTCGGCTATATAATAATAATAATATCTACTCTAAGTATATGACCATCGTCTAATCTTCAACGCGTCGTTGTTATTATCACTATTTTATTATTATTGTGATTATGTATTGATGATGATCAAGGCTAATATTAAATCTGCATGTACACACGACGATAACGGCGAGCGACGGAACACGGAAACCCAACGGGTCCGTTCACCTCTTATAGGCTACCGTGGAAAATGGTGCTAGTATATTTTTTTACCTATTTTTATCTCACCTCTCGTCCTCTCCTATAATATAATATATCGAAACACTTGTATGAAAATATCATATTTTATACATATATCATTATTCATTATATTATTATTATACTTTTATACGTTGAAAATGTTTCGCCGTCCATCGATTCGGCGCACGTAATTATATTCTTTTCAAAATCACGTACGTGCAGTTTTCAGATATCTTACAAAATATATACACAATAAATACCATAATAAATAATAATAATATTAATCGAAGATAATAATCAGAGCTCTGCTAGTATAATATAAAACTACGTGCCTACTCATAAAGTTATATTGGTGTACATTATAAAATATGTTCGACATAAAATGGTAAAAGGGACGGTTATATTTTATTGTACCAATACCCCCCCCCCCCTGCACACACACCGATCAATAATAGGACACCAATGGTGAGGCGCGGCACGGCGACGACTAATTATTATTACCATAAGGGTAACTGCAGGTATCGTACATGGTACATAATAATATGTATTATGTAGGAACAAAGTTAAAATAGCAAAAAAAAAAAACCTGTCGATAACCATAACATTCCATCAAATGTGTTTTAGTTACTATTCGATATCGCGACCATCATATCACACGATGACGATTGACGGCGGCTTGTTAGTGGGGTTTGATCTATGACAGCGCCTTTGGGGGTAAGGTAAGTGAGATAAAGCTAAAACCTAACGCATGGACGAATATTGTTTAGTTCATTGAAAGTTCTAATTTTAATACAATTTTCGATTTATTCTTTATTAGTTTTGGCAAGAATTGTAGTTTAATTTTATATTATATAAGTAATATATAATTTTAAACAACAATATATATTTGAGGGAGTTATAATAGGTCCTACAGGCTATAACTAGAACCTCCACTGATCTATAAAACCTTGACAACTTAACGTTGTTGTTTAAATGTAACTAATTATTATAAATACTGTACATAGGTAATATTTTATATTTTCGTACCATGTACATGTGTTATTATGTATGTATAAGTATAGTAGGCATAGTAAATATGTAACTATATAGTTATATCCAATGGATTTTGTTGAAATTGCGTTTACATACAACCAGGTAGGTACATAATCTAATATTTAAAAATCTCGTGTCACGTTGTTAGTGGTCGCACTCCTCCGTAACGGCTCGAGCCGTTTTTAATGAAATTTATTTTGTATATTTGGTAGGTATGAGAATAGGTCGTAAAATATTTTTCACCCTCCTACCACAATCCAAGGAGGTGCTCTAACGGAAATGTTGAGATTTACGGTGGACATTTTTGTTATTAAATGGTTGATATTGGTTATAGGAGAAATAATTAGTAGAAATAATTATTTATTATTTGGTTGCCATTGGTTAATCGGGCTGATCAGGTGCAACCATGCATCAAATATGTATATTGTAATATAATATATAAATATAATATGGTATAATATTATCATGGATATCGACTGCTGACGTCAATTGTATTATTATTATTGTATTTAGGTGCACGCGAATATCGTACGATGTGCAGTGTTAAGCCTTTTTTATTCTTAATAATATTTATTATTATTTACAGACGTTTTACTGACCTATTTCCGAGCACATAAGCAATTCAAACATCCTCGTATAAAATGTATGTTTGATTTACTTGGCTTTTACCTTTCAGATTTATCGAATCGTTTATGATAATAATATATGGTATACCGTTTAACCTATTATACAATATATATTGCATCTGACGGCGGGGGAGTGTATAATATCTATAGACGTTTGGTATCGCGTGGTATACCATATTATACATTATGCATCCATATATGTATAATGTATATAATATAATTAATATTTGTCTGTTGAATATTTTATAAAATCACGACGATAGTATTAGTTTTTTTTAAACGTATTTAACTATTATAGGTATACTGAATAAGTCGACAACTTTCTATAGGTATTTTATTTTTTGGTAATTTTTCTGGGCGCATGGACCTATTCTACACGTACACACGGCTATCTCTCTCTGTATATACATATAATTATATATATATATGTATATCTGAATATAAATTTAAACTAAACATGGTGCTATATAGGTACCTGGTACCTAGCTACATAATATTAAATATTATACATGTATTTCCGACAAAGCGACGCTGTAAACCTGCATCATTATGCCTATTATTTATGGCTTTCGAGTAAACGCATTAATTCAATCCAATATGGTGTTTAGAAAATATTTACAAAAACCGGCGATTTCAATTTGTTATTAACGCGTTTCACGAAAATATATATTATGCACCGTTTTGGACGCATTATATTATTGGCTTATATTGTGTGCGTGAATATATACATAAAATATGCATTCGTTGTATATTTTTCATATGCACATTATATTTAAAAGTGTTTATAGTTATGTGTGTATCACTTTATATTAAAAACGTAAATTTTCGTTTCTCGAGGAAAAAATCAACAATAAAATGTATTGACAAATATGAATAACCTACCTACCTATATAAAATATTAATAGGTATACACGTTACACGTATATGCACACAAACCTCTTGGCGTTTTTAACGGTTTTTATTACACTTGACGTTTATGACTGAACGATTTATAACACTATTTATTTTTTACAACTAACCTGTGTTATGACAAAATACAGATTTCATCGTACCTTATAACTTTACTTTATTCTTAGTTCCAAAATATACCTCATACTCCTTAGTATGAAAGTATATCTGCATATAATATTATGTCTTTAAGTGATATTTATTGTACTCCAAAAAAAAACCATATACGTTAAATACCCAGTTTTATTAGGTTACTCGATTTTTGAACCATCAGCGAAATTTTTTTTAATTTAATATTATATATTAACTTATTATATTATCATACCTATACTTATTTCGATTAGTCGAACACTCAATAATATACATTTTACCTACTTATTATTGTTATACGGTGAAATTTCCGTATAACAAACTTTTAATTAACAAAATGTTCTGTTTAACGAAATATTTTTGAGAACCAAACTAAATTAGAACCAAATTTATTCAATTTCTATTTGACGAAATTTTCTATAATACGAATTTGTTTATGCTCCATGAGACTTCGTAATATGGAAGTTTCTCTGTATTTAGAAGTTTTGTTTAAACGTATTTACTGAATGTAAATAAATCTTTATAGGTATTTATTAAAGCTCTAAAATTCTAAAAAAAAAGCTCGGGCAGATAATGACTACGATGTATATAATAATATAATATTTTATTGATGGTCACCTCGTTTACGGAAGTCTATGATTCATGCTATCGTAAACACTAATTTTCTTTTTAAAAAAATAGAGTCAATACTATATTTAATTATACCTATGTAACCTAACCTAACGAGCATAATCGTATGTCTATCAATATTTTAAATAAGGTTTTTTGTTCACTCGTAGGTTTTCCTTCAGCTGTTTTCGTCACAACTGTTTTGTTTGAAATTATTGTATGTACAGCCAGGCTCTTAATAATACTCAGTATATAGGTAGGTGCGTGATATTCAAATTTAAGACGCACAAACCTATTGTGATTAGATAAATTGATTCTTCATCATCGTCTATGTCAAAATATAAGCTAGGTACGCAACCTTGTTTCAAAGACTTGCAGCGTCCATCGATAATCCTTGTTATACGTTTATTATGTCCTCGAATGTCTCACGTAGGCGTTTGTTAGAATTGAATGGCTTCCGGACAGTGCAGTGCCTCGGTTTCTTACCTTATAATAATAATATACACAATGATGAATATTTACAAATTGTCTTATTTATATGTATGCACGTTTTCCTTCCAGCCGGACACCGTACCGCAGGCCAGACTGGACATGTTCACAGCCATCGCTGTGGAAGAAGCTGACGAAGCGACCGGAAACCCACACAGTTTAGCCGTTACATCCTCTGACCGGAGTATTCACTTCGTCAGAGGAGCATGCAGGGAAGAAGCCAAGGGTTGGAAAGACGTACTTACCTCATACATGCGTCATACTACACAGGTAAACATAATTATGCTTTATACATATAATATGCATATACACAAGAGACAAACCTTATAGTTACTAAGTACGTTTTAATAATATATGAGGTTTATAAATTATTTTGTTTAATAGTTTCATCCAATTATAAAAAATTATAACTGTATTTCATGTTTATTTTTTGTGTTGCTCGGTGCTTTTGAAAACTACTAGGAATTTCAAATTTTGACCTCCTGAATGCACCAACTAGATTAACTTTCCCATCAAACAAGATACTGTTGAAGAAAATCGAAGCAGTATTATTGCCCCAAAAGGTGTTGACAGACACAAAAATAAAAATTAAATTCGTTGTAAAATCAAAACATTCATCGCTCCTCTCAGAATCAAAAATGTTTTTCATCATGTCATATTTGATATTTGTTACTTTAGCCTATATTCTTATTGTATCAAACGGTATAGATAGTATATTAAACGGGCAAAATAAAATTAACAAATCACGAATATTATTGCTAAGAATATACGAATAATAGTAGGTAGGTATATTCTGGTTTATGTGTTATTAAACATTCTTTTTGTTCATAATTCAGTTGTACTATGGAAATTTAAGTATTTTATTTAATATATCATACCTATATTTATTATATATTATTAGTAAAAGTACCTACCATATTAATACCTATTTTTTTTTTTATCACATGACTTTAAGCTGAAATGTACGAATGATTTGTAAATTAATTGTAAATGAAACGTGAAGATATTTATCTTTTATTATGTTTATAATTTATATGCCAATAAGTGTTATTTTGAATAAAAATGCATTTTATTACGTCATGTCAAATATAAAAAAGGTAATGCATTTTAGGTATGTCATTGATTTGCTTTTATTATTAAAAACGTAAAAAAATATCAGAAAATTAAAAAATAATTACCTGTTGTAATCGATGCAAGTAATGATATAGGTACATTTCTATAAAATGTAATTTATTACATGGATCAGACTTCTGCTATACTATATTACTATAATTGATTAGTTAGTGCGATTATTTAAGTAGGTATTTATTCATACAAAGGTTTGTTAAAGAAACTGCGATTCGTTGCTGAAAACGGTGCACTTTAAAAATGATTACCATATACCTACGTTCTATACATTTTAGATTCTGAGCGAAGCGATGTTGATTTTACAATGATGTGTGTTTTTTTTTATTTTTTTTTTTTTTTTTGTGTCTGTCATCACCTTTTATGACATTAAAAGTGCTTGGATTTTCTTCAACAGTAACTTTTCTGATAGGAAAGTGAATCTAGTTGGTACTTTAGGGGGTCAAAAGTAAAAATTTCCCGGTAGTTTTCAAAAGCGAAGTGAAAAACATAAGAACAATTAAGGAAAAACGGGAATTTTTACGCAAATTCTTTTTTCGAGATAATCGATTTTGGTTTTTGGTGCAACTCTTAAACAAATGACCGTACATGACATTTTGACTGAATGTTTATATTAGCATTTTCTATACACCATAACATTTTCCAAATATTTTGACTTATTTTGAACTTTTTACGGACATTCTCAGTTTCTATTTTTTTTTTAGTTTTTTTTCTTTAAATATCAATAAAATTTTATTTGTTGATTAAAAAAGCTTAAAATATTAATAGAAGGCATCTAGTATATTGTTTCAAAGGCAGATGAAAAAAATCAAAAATCCATAGGCACAGTTTTTTTTATAAGCATTTAAAGTTCAAATTTTGACAAAATGTATCAAATTCAAAGTTTAATTATTTTTTTGTAGTTAAAAATTTTTAAAATGTTCAACTTTTATAGCTAAGGATTGAAAATTTAAAACAAAGTTTCTAATAAATAGTTCACGCTATAACCAAAGATATATATAAAAGATATAAAAACATGGTTATTTTTTTATTATTCTGAACGTTTTGGTCGTTTCATCGAGGTTACATCGAAAATAAAAATGCTTTCATTGGTTCGTATCTGTCATTAGGTATGTTATTTTTTCTAACGTAACTATAATATTATATCGCCCGAAAAGAAACTCGTCATCTGTTATTTTATTTGGAGTGCCGATCGTGATAGGTTTTTTCTGTATTTTTGGAAGGCCTATAATATATATATAATTATTAACTTTGTTTTTTTTCGTATAAAAAAAAAATACACGTGGGGACTGGTACCCAGATAAACCGGTTCCGAAACTTCCAATCCAATCAGAACCAATATCCCGATCTATATTATTACTGTTATTGCGAGCCTATCCTCCCGATGATCGTGATGTCTACTATAATATTATATAGCTGCTATATTATAGTATCGGTCCATCGTGTTCACATATTATGTCAGCCGCGTGTCAGCAAAATCCTACGATTCATCAGCCTCCCTCTCCGCCCATTCGTTTCGGTCCGCTTTAGATTCGTACACTGCAGACTGTGTGATCTAGTTCATCGTCAGCAATAATACACGACACATAATACACAATGCGTCTATTGTGCGTCTATATGCGTGTTATGGAAACCCGAAACGGCTTGTGTGGTTGTCAAACTGAACGAAAATCTCGGCGCAGGAGTGAGGGAGGAAGCTTTTTGATAGTTAACTTTTTGACCTATCCGCATCTGACTTGCTCGTGTCTTGTCTATACTCACAATAAGTCACCTACTGAACTATACAATTATATTATATGCCTAGGTGGCTAGGTACCAACTTTTTTTTTTTTTTTATTTAGAAAAATATATTTACAATCTATTTTACAATAATCAGTAAGTATGATGACAAAGTTTATATAACATTATAAAATATTCGAATAGGAAGACCCTCAGTAGTGTCACCTGACCAGAGATGGGTACCAACTTAGATTTTAAAATATACTTTTGACTTACCGGGTTACGCGAAGTTTGGCTATTATAATTGTCATATATAGAGCAGTTACATAATATACAGTGCCTGTCATATTTATAAAAAATATTTGCAAAGATAATTGAAATTTTAGGGGGATTTATTTTTTTTCTAATAGGTTTTCGTTTACAAAAATACAACAAATTCGCACAACCACACTTCCAAATTATTATCAATATGTTTTTTTTTAGGACTTTATAATTATTTGAGTTAACTAAGCCCCTGTATGACTCCTCTCTATAATCACCGCCTATATATTAAATACAGATATCGGGATATGCATCATAATATTATCATACGATTCCTAAATGCATTTCTTATAAACAAGGTTAACGCACTCGGTGACTGGACTATATTATACAAAATATAATATATATCCAGACCGGTATACCCATCATATTATTATTATAATATTTTAAACCACTTACCAATATCGGTCGATGAAGATTAGTTTGTTTATATAATATATTATAAGATTTTGTGTGTATATTTTTATTATAGTTTATCGATGCTCATTGTCTTGGAACATCGGCACGTGGGTAATAAACCAGATCGTTTTCCCATTTTTTTCATCTCCCCGGAGATTGTTTTATATATTAATTAAGACCGCGTATACAGACGGACGTTTTAACGAGCCGTGACCAATGATCAATTCGATCGTATCGGTTCTAGCTAAACGTCATTTAAATACCGGCAGCGACGATCGAGCTGCGTGCACGCATATATACAGTCCAACTTTCGAACGCCAAAAAAAATTGTTACGACACTGCGGGGCTGACATTTATCGGCGAGACGCGTGACATTTTTTTTTCTTTTTAAAAGAAAGACTAATATTATCTATAATAATATATATTATTAGTTTAGTTTTATATTATGCGTACAACTGCACCGGCGAATGACGTCGCTGCCGCGGGACCGCGAGAAGGAATAGCTGCTGCAGGCGATATTCACTCGCAAACTCGATCACGATTGGCCAATTACGGTTTAGGAATTCGCCTTGGGCTTCCCGTATAATAATAATAATAATAAGCGCGTTTTAGAAGGTGCGCGGCAGTGGCCATCCTGACAGCGAGGAAAGGAAAAAAATGACTAATGTTCTCCGCCGCGCCGCGGTAAACAGATAATATATATAATATAATACTACCTTCAAGGTCGTCCAAGTATATATACAGGGTGATTCACCAAGCATCTTCAGCACCATGTAATCTTTTAAACGAGCAATTACTAGTTTTGATTTTTTTTTAACCAACCTATAGACTTACTCTTCAAATACTTAGATTTTTTGTAACATAATTTAAAGAGTGTCCTGTGGTGGTACAAAGTTCTTTTTTTATAATGAAAACTTCTCTTTTTACTGTATAAATTATTAGAAAGATGGTTTTTTTTAATTTTTTGACCAAAGATAATGGTAAACGACAAAAGGCATGGAGGACTATGATGATTTTCAAAATTTGTCTGAATATTGTACTTGACTAAATATTAATATATTTCATCTATTTTATGTTTGCGCATAGTAATCATTATATTCGTATTATATACTTTCATCCAATAGGTAATCCAAATTTGAATAAATGCTTAATTTAAGGATAAAGTGAAGTTAAGCGTGCTAGGCGAATCATCCTGTATAATTCATTGCAGCGACTGAGTGGCTCAATCACATATTCACATGTTAATTGTATAACCGAATGTCTGGCTGACGCGCAATTGCGGTATACCTTACCTGTGTGTTGTGTGTGATTTATTATCATCGCCACAGACGGCAGGGTTGGTGCGGAATTGTTGCCGGTTTCGATTTACATAATTTTTGTACTCGGCTAGCAGCAGCAGCAGTGACAGTCTGTCATGAACCACCGCGACCGATTATGCTCGTTTAATGGCGCACACCTTTTTTTTGTGTTTTTTTTAATCTCTGACAACGACGATTACATATCATTATGCGTATGTTGCTGGTTTTGCGATTATGGATTATGGAATGATGTATACTATAATAATAAAAAAATATATCTCGGCTTCGACTATCGCAGTGTTAGAGTGTGTGTGTGGGTGGACCGTAAGGGTTTCGCCACGTGTTAGACTATGCGCCTACGCGATTTACGTTATATTATTATTGTATTGTCGTATACTCACAAACACATACACACCCACACACACAGCCCTCGAAATTGACGTTCAGTAAGAGACTTCGATGGATTTTTTTTGTTCTTTTCGTCCTATAACGACGGCGACGTGTAGAGTTAAAAGTGTTTCAGATCACGATCTTAATAATATACAAGTTATGTTTATATATAATACGCTGTTATATATTATGTATAATACTAGATTTAGCATATGCCCGCAGTGGCTCTCCCCATTCAAATCCGAATGACATTAGTCACTCGATAGTCGATACCATTGTGCTTTGAGTAATGAGCATACATAAAGGGCACAACTAAAATCGACATTTCGATGTTTATTATGGTTTCCCCTCAAACGATTATATATAAATAGGCAGCCGAGTTTTAAACAATAGTTGTGTAGATACATTTTATGTAAATTTGACTGAGAGTCAATACGTAACTCGATAACGTCTTCTGTCTTTCTGGTGTACCTATAATATACCTTTGGTCATTTTAATAAAATCATTATAATTTTTAAATTTATTTTTTAGGTAAAAAAATAAATGGCACATACGTAAATCCGTAAATGTATAAACCTACTAACCCATAGTGATTTTTTTTGTTCAAAATGTATTTACCAGTATAAATTTATAAATTTATTTACAAACAATAGTAATTGATAACGATAAACCACTATCTACTTGTATTATTCTTGCGTTGATATTCGTATATGCATACTACTTACAATAATATATAATCACATGTTAAATGTTAGAAAATTAAAAAAAAAATTTATAAAAATATATATAATGATTTTAATTTATAAAAACTACGTTCCTGCAAATGATAATATGTACAACATCATTGTTGATAATATGTCAAAATTCCTTACTATTCGAAGTGTGTGTGGTTACTTATATTATATACATTAATTAAAAGTTATACATTTTATTATTTTAATATGATATTCGCTAACATTTAGGGGTGGGTGTATTTTATCCTTATCTAATAAAAATATATTGTCTAGATAGATACCATTCTGATGGAATGATATTGTACCCGTATTATCTACGCATCGTGTTTGTCCCAACGAATTGTTGGCATAAATATTTATCTTATACCTGATATTTATATTATACATTAACCTTGTTTACATATTTTTATTTCGTTGTTATAGATAACTCCGACGACCAATGGCGGTGTACCAAAGCACAAGCGGAACTCGACGTTTCCAGGTCCAAACACTACATCCGGCGCTCTGAATGGACCAGTAGTAGTCAGAGGTAAATTATTATTGAATATTAGCAATGACTTTATTGTGTACGCAGCAATGTGCGTGCGTGTTTATTATCCAAAAGGAAAATAATAATAATACAATTTTACTTCCGGCGGATGGGGCATGCTAGCGTTCGAACTGTGGCTCTCTGTAGCTACTGCTGCTACAGTAGTGCTCGCGCGCGTTATCCTTGGATCTGATATATAATACGCGCGTGTGCAGGCAATTGTGTAACGGGTTCGCGTCGGACGCCGGTTAAACTGGTTGCTATGTATAATAATATATATAGGTACGCGGCCGTGGAGACCTATACCTATGTATAATGTAATGTAAATACGTAATTAAACCAATTCGAACATTCTTTTCGGTTTGCATCAATATATAATATTCCAAACGTGAAAAAATCGTCGGGCGATTTATAGCTATATATTACTATACCTATCTGTTGTACCTATATAATACTACTTATATTATAATACGCACACGTCTCGACAACTGTCCGCGCGCTCAACAAATGTCCTTATATATTATTATAATAATACGTATAAATTAACGCGTTGTCGAGCCTCGACTTTTTACCATAATATTACGGTCTTGTCTTGGTATTCAAATTAACTGTATAGTTCGTATATGTAAACACACATGTGCATACATATATTATACGCGTTTGTACAAATAGGTATAATATTCCACCTCGATTCTTTTCCGCGGTGCGTAATACCTATTTACTGATTTAATTTTCTCTCCGGTATATTATATGGCGATGTTTCCATTTTATTTGCATACGCCGCGTATTATGTGTGAAAATATTTTTTTAGAATATCGCGCGTGGCGTTTTGTTGTATTACGATTTTTTTGAAATCCATCGCATTATTATACACCGCAGTTTCTCGCACCTAAATACGTACATACGTCATACACCATCTATATGTATACCATAATAATCTATACATTGCGATCGTCTAAAACCGCAAAAACGGTATACCATGACTGCTTAGACGTGTTTTCACGCCACCACACACGGCTTCGGTATAAATATATACCTTACGGATAATATTCTCATTACAATATTATATTATAATATAGTGTGTGAAAAATGAAAATCCCTACTCGTAAGTATGCGTTTTTAGAAATTCTTCCGTGCAGCCTTATACCATAAAAAAAAATAAAAAGTATATGTTTTATACACTATAGTCAAAATTATTTATGTCGATCGTTTAGCAATCTAAGCACAAAAGCTGTTTTCAAACAAAAATACCTAATGTATCGCTAAAAAGACAATAATAGTAGTATGCGTTTATTTGACTATGTTAATGTTCGACTAGTTTTAATATTTGTACTGTGAATATGTTCAAGTTCTTCTTGCTTTTATTTTTTAACAACTGAGCGCTACTATAATATAAGTTAGACAGTTCTGCAGAATTCATTATAGACCAATGGCGTCATTTGGTTGGCTGAGGGGGTTACTATGTACGTACATTCATCCTAATTTAGCCTCCATATACTATGTTAAAGTATGTTAAAAGGACGTCGCACCCGCATGTGTTATCTCCGTCTTACACACGACATAGACAAAACGCGTTTACGCAGTCTGAGTAGAACTCGCTCAATTTTGGTGTTAGAATAAAAACACCTATTATAAAATTAAAATATGACAGTATTTTGTAAGAAAATACGGTGTGTTTTTTTTTTACAAGTTTAGCTGAGGGACATAATAAGGGATTATATGGGAAATTTTAAAAATATGAACAATATACATTATACATACTTCAATACTTCAATACTTCCACCGAAATATTCTTATCGGCACGTTCCGTACACTATTACTTGTTACTACTTACTACTACAAATTAAAAATATAATATAAAACATTCAATATTCAATAGTTCTGACAAATACTCATAGTCTATGTATATAGGTTAGAAGGTTCTATAATATGTATTATGTAGGCTGAATGGTTTGCCCTATAGTCTATCAAAAACTTAAATGACTGCTATCATCCACAGGTCGGATATACTGAGCGTATATGCAGAATGTTAAGCAATATGACCCACAGCAGTCCGTCCCGTTCCCATTAATCTCGTAATCACGTCGTGGTCGCGCGTTCTTATATTATTTTATACGTTTAGGTACCGTTGTGTACGACAACAATAGGAGACACTATTGCAATCCACGTGCCTGTAATAGTTTTCTATGCAGCGTGTATATTGTAGTAAGTAGTACCCTCTGGCTCTGTCGTCACAGTTTTTTGCTATTTTTTTTTCCTTCCTGAGTCCGATCGCTTACGTATCGCATTATTATTTTAAATTCTATGGGCCGCAGCGCACATGACGAGCGTGTTGAAAAGAGGATAACCCCTCGGCCGCGTTCAATATTCAAAACGATGCGTTTTACCTAAAGCGTATGTATTATATACGTGTACGTTATACACGTCCCACCGTAAGACTATAGTGTATCATATACGGCCGCCGGTCATCGTCCTCTTTTTTGGTGGTTTCACGATCTGATTAATAATAATAATAATGATAAAAAAAAAATAGTACATCCATAGCCAAGAGAATAAGAGACACATTTCATAAAAATATTAACCCAAATTTCTATTATGGAATACATCGTATCGTTATCTGATTGTGCGTACGAATATTAACTGGTGTCGAAAAAAAACAGCGTCAGAGGCAGAGCTTAAGATTGTAGCGGCGTTCTTTGGTTTAATTAGAAGCTCAAAAACAAGCAGCCCTCAGTAATGGAATTTCAGGTTTAGTAAAAAAGAAAAATAACCAGTTTTGTCATTTTACACGAGAACAGTCGGGTTCGGTCACAATT
Organism: Metopolophium dirhodum; assembly: GCF_019925205.1. NCBI lineage: Eukaryota > Metazoa > Arthropoda > Insecta > Hemiptera > Aphididae > Metopolophium > Metopolophium dirhodum. The sequence continues at coordinate 23,563,837 of NC_083567.1, forward strand.
ACCTGCGAAATATTTTGCATATGTATGTAATATGATAAATATATAAATGTTTTAACGTCGATGGCGGTATAAAGGTTAAATCTGTGGTAAAGCCAGTTTGCTATTTTTTTCTTTATCTCCTGTGTACCACTTCGTGTTGACGGAGTGCGTATTAAAAGTTAAAACCATATTTGATTAGTTATCGCCCGTAGAGAGTAATTGCCAATACTAAATATATAATATATTTTCGTACACCTATAACTATATATTATATTGGCAACGTTGCTTCAATAACTCTCAATTTGGTCATTATATTATTATTATAATTTTTTAATTACATATATATATAGTGTAACTACAGTTTAATTATATTTTATTCAGATTTAGTATAATATTTTAAACGTAATTTAGAAACACGATGAGGTGAACATTTTGTAAAAAAAAAAAAAATCGTTTTAAAAGAATTATCTTACGGAACCCCTAACACGTATAACCAATTATTCATATTATTATATTATTACAAAGCCTGCACTTTTAAATAAGATGCCATTTATATTTTTTGTTTTTTGCGTTTAAATTTAATTAAATGCTTATATATGGAGCGTGTCTGTGTTTTTTTTATTTAGGATATTATGCTAAAAATAGTAGCTTTAAACGGGTTTTGCGTGGTGCGTATAATGAAATATAGTTTTATGTTAATTTTTTTCTATGGACAAATGACAAACGATTACTCTCTCGTAGACTTCCCAAAATGCACATATTTTAGAAATTTTCTTCAGATTTGAATTTAATTATCTCAGAGATAATACCAAAATGCTCAAAACACATGCAGTGCTTTTTATAAATTTATAATAGAATTGTTCATGGTTATATGTTAAAACTTAATATGTAAATCGTGATTCGTGACGTGTTTGAATAATATTATTATTACCAGTATTATATAGAGAAACAAATTTATTTAAAATATATTGATATCGATCTATATTTGCATATAATAAACGTATACGGTCCCAAGCGTTGGCATATTATATTATACGAAATAGGTAATAGGCATAATCATTAATCTGTGTATTAATCTGTTATTACGTAATAATGTAATATGCTTATATGCAGGACGCAGGTTATTATTATTTCTTGGTCGAAACCGATCTATCGGGTAAATCTATGACTGGATGTCAATTAATTAAAATTAAAATTCGATATAATATAATATAACTCAACATTTGAGAGTTAGTATAATATTTTAGTATGTGTATGATATTATAATAATCGGAACGGGATTAGGAAAGTGTTCTAATGAGTAATAACTTCCTGTGATATATTATTATTATTATTATTCGATCATAATATTATATACGCGTACGTGTATTACATTACAATTAATGTGGTGCACGTTTCCTACGTATAGATTTTCGTCAACAAATGAAAAAAAACATTACCAAAAATGTGAATAAACAACGCTCTTCGTATTATGTACGACGTGTAACGATTAATAAAGCATATGTATACTGTTGAACCAACTTCCGGTCAGATAACCTGGAGATTGAAAATCTGAACCACGCATTTTAATATAATAGGTACTAGGTACGTATACAATATCAACAATTCGGTGCTTTTAATTACAATTTAACTAGCCCGAAATATTAAACGAAATTTAATAGTTTTACAACATATAGGTTGGTATAGCATTGCATAACACTATAATAATATGATACAGTATATTATTCAATATTTATGTCGTTTTAATAAATTATAAATAAATACATTTATGATTGCATTATATTTTTCTTTGTTTTCATAATTTTCATTATTCTTCTAAATAACTATAACTTACGAGAACGAAAAAAATCTTCGTTTATAGTATTCGAAATGGGAGGTGTTAAATAGTAAATCTGATACCTGCAATACGAATGTCATAAAAGTATTTTATTTAAGACCTGGCCTGCTCTAATTTAGCTCAATCATTAAAACTGTTAGTCATTGGATAAACTTGACCCTCGCACGGCATTAACAGTACCTATGTCCAAATTTTTAAATATTTAAATAGCTAATTAAATTTGACACTGTTGAATAAATTATTTTTTTATATCCGCATAGGTAGTTGAATCGCTAAATTTAACGGTAATGTTGATGAGTTGCCATTTTTAAACAAAAAATATCTTTTTATTTTATTTTTTATTATTTCAAATTTAAGATAACTTAGTTGAAAAAAATCTCGAGATGTTATTCCCTTTGTTTGAGTTTGTTAATATTTCTGTAAACAAACTTTTACTCGAATTTTTTTATCATAACGCGCACTTGGCAGTTGGAAAAAAATGCATTTGAATAAATAATATAATACATCAACTTTGTCTGTATTTAGTTTATAATATTATGTTTGAATGCAGTTGTCATCTGCGGCAGCGAATGTAGACGACTCAGAGACTGCGCCACTCGCGACTATTGTATATTATACGACATGGCTGTATACTGTGGGTCTAACTACGAAAAAAACCCGTAGAGATAATACAAAACTCGCGTCGTCATATAACTGCATGCCCTCCGCGAAACTCGACACTAGTCAGAGAAATCGTTTTTGCCCGCCCGGCCTGTCACTGCAGCAATGCCGACTCCCGTGTCGCGAGACGAGTTTGCGTATATGTGTCTCTCTCTTTCCTCGGTAGGTATAGTGCTTTTTGGATGGTTAATGAACGTGGATCTGAAGAAAAAAATGGCGTTATAAACGGATTTTTCGGTGTAATATATACCCACCGTCGTCTAATGTGGGCTGCGAAAGAAGCTACTATCGTGCTGCAAGCACTCCACCGGCACACCACGGGTGGAGGAGTGTCGTGTGCTGTATACGCGTTTAATGAATGTCACCGTGGTATAGAAGTAGAAAAAAATTTAACTTGTGTGTGTGTGTGTGTCCGCTTGCAACGGTTTGCAGCGTTTGATGAAACCGCTCTCCGGATGCACAGGCACGCTCGCGATCAGGGCCGGTATTACAAATCTTTTTCTGCCGTATATATAATAATAGTTCGAATAATATGAGCGCGCACGGCCCCGTATTAATTAGTATATATCATAATATTATATATTTATATATATGTATACCAATGATATTTACGTTCACGCATTCCCGCGTGGTGGCCTAGTTTCCTTAATGAAAATAGCGACGACGTAGGTACCTATATGAAGGAAAAAACGCCGTGTATGACTCGCGCACGTGTAACGTTTATAATGATATTATGCGGCGTGCGATACACACACACACACACACACATGCAATAATAATAACTCCATTCGTATATGTATATACGTATATGCATACATATATGTATAATATAGTCGTCGGCATATAATTAATATACTGTGTGAGTAGCGAGTATATATATTTATGTATAAGACACAGGAGGCCCCCCCTACGGTGGTGACTCGGGAGTTCGTGTGTATTATACAGAGTGGTATTCTTTTACATCGCACTTAACACTTATATAGTGGCTATTTCCTTAACATGATAACCTAACCTTTTAATTTACCATATACGAGGAACTGAGTCACCAAAGGCCGAAGACCAGAGTGGAACTGCATTATACGTATATTAATCCTTATATTCACCCCAAGCTCCAATGCAGTTTATTTATAAGTACCCTTCATCAATTTTACAAAAGATGTGTGGCTTATATACGCGGCTGATGGCCTCTTCTCACTTATTTTCATTGGACAAGAAAAATTTCACTTTTCAGTTAATTGACTTTGACTTCGTGGATAAGCTGATTATCATATCTCTTGGCTCCATATAATACGGCCGTCCTGCCCTTGTTTTCAACCTTTACCGAATCAGTGGAGTAACCCTTAGGTAAAAGTTATATAGAGAAAAGTTTGAGTGTTCTAACCATATAAGAATCGTCCTGTATGTACCTATATTACATTGGGTAGATGACTATACACGCACAATATACGTTGTCGAATCGCGGTCACCGTGCAAGTAGATCACCGCAACCGTCGGAGGTACGCTCGGAGCCCGCAGGACGTCTTAACCGCAGGACCCCGGAGAAAGGGTTATTATAAGGACAAAAAGGAATATGTGTGACAATCGCATATTATTATAATGTTCGCGTGTACCGTATGCACAGTCATCAAACCACAGCCTGCACCGCGGGTCCAAGTCAACTTTTTATATACGGTCCTCGTCCTTTATAATCTTCCCTGCTAACTATAGGTACCTATAATAATGCGGCGAACTAGATTTCGACCAAACGTGACCGAATTCTCCACGTGCATATAAGGCCGCATGTATTACGATATTATGTATGCACGTAGTGTAAATTGACACAAAAATAATAAACAGTTCGATTTGGCCGAGTTCAGACACCGCGTCGAATTAATATAATATACCTGCACACAATCGTCGTCGATAGTATATAGGTATTTTACCGAGCGAGCTATACGCACGACGCGTATTAATTTAACTTTATTTTTTTATTCCGAACAATTTTCACCTTATTAATATACCGCTGACAGCTCCGCCGCAGCCACTATAATATATTATAGCCGTTAATCATCATTCCGCGGATTGCATTAAATCTATTTCTGTGCGGAATGAGACAAGTATACTCGAAATTTGCGAACGATTCCGATACAATACAGTCAGTAACTTGGTATATACGAATACGATACAGCGAGGTTATTTCATATTATTGTCTATTTATTATCATTATTAGCTCGCTGCACATTATATATATCGATATCTGTTTAAGGTTGTATTTACGCCGCGTCGAAGCGAGTGTCGTTAAAATAAACCTTTATACACGAGTACACGACATTCGTATTTGCTATTTCGTACACGTAGGACCGTTATTGTTGTGTACTATGTACAATTTCATTATCGTGTTACAATTATTGCCATATCATAATATTATTATGTCTGTAATATTTCGTCATTATATATTATTATAAAAGTGTCCTTCGCGCGTAGGGAATAAACTTCTTATTGTATCCGTTGAAAGTGTATTAAATATATTTTGAATGCGGTCAAGCAAAAAAAAAAAGTTAAGCCGAGTACCTTCTACCTAGGTAATTATCGACTGAAAAAGAGTTTAGTGCTAGTCAGGGCCGTTTGAATTCCGTTTTTGAAAATATTGGTTTAGGACGTTTATTATTACGACACGAAACGTGGACCAAAACTAATAAAAAAACACGAAGACGGTTTGTAATTATTTCTTTTTGCTTTTACTGTGCAACATTGCTCATTAAATATCCCATAGTGCAGCGCGCGTTAATGACTATATCATTACCGTACTACACAAGCACGCATAAAAACTTAAAAATAAATACCTTATTAGAATATCCTTAGAATTCCACGAGAAATATTGACGTGACAACTATCATGGTCATGTGAGACAAAACGAAAAAAGAACTGCGCAGAAGAATAATAATATATTATAGGGTAGCTACTTACATTATGGTTTTTTTTTCAAATGTTAAGTATATAAAATCGGTTGTTCGATACCACATTACCAAACAGGTGCACACTCGCTAACGGATAGATATTTAGAGGAGAGAATAATAAAAAGAAATTCTTGCCGGTGGAGATATATCGTTTGGGTCTTATTTTTTTTTCCACCGACGATATTATTATATTATTATTATTACGTCTGAGAAGAATTCTACAACGTACGTGCTTGTATATTGTATATGTACTGTTTAGGGGACGGCCGACTGCAGTCCATAAATATAGGTACAATTAAATCCCTCGCGGACGAAAGGGATCCGTCGAAGTATAAAAAAAAAAAACAACTTCGTTTTATCCTGTCGAGTGATTTTTATGCTTGTGAACAGCGTTCTTATAATTTCTATAATAAATCATCGAGAAAAAACCCGCTGTGATGAGTAGGTACCTATACATGATAATATTACGCACCTATATATATATATAATTTGTATGTCTCTTAGAATAATATACCCGCGTAGCGTGCTAGGGTATCTGGCACTGTTCATTCTATATATCTTTATATAATATCCAGCAATATAGTTATATAGAATCCACTGCCGTTCGTCCGGTTTAAATCTGAAAAGTGTAAATATTTCACAGGAATATGTATGGAATTATATAGGTACATAATATACATAGCATGTGATGCATCAAGCGCATATTTCGATCTTGGCGTGTCGCCCATGAACGACCTGCGGATGGCTGCGACGCAGAAGTCGTACGTGAATCATATTAAAAATAAATGTCGATTTGGAAGCGTATCGTGACGGTTTTATTTTCTTATAATTATAATGGGCTTCAGTACGATACAAGAACACCAAAGCCTAAAGTCGTGTGCAGTAAGAGACATTCTATAATTATAGTACAGTGCGGAATTCGATCAGCACACATAGCTTCTCTGCTGCAGTCCACCGAAAAATGTCTCCTCCGACTTCTGACAATTTTTTTTTTTACTGTTAGTAAAGTTTATTTACTATAGTTTTTAATATTTGAAACTAGCGTTCTAGTATATATTGTACGCCTAAAAAACATATTATATTACTCGCTGGATTGCGATGAAATAATGACACGCTATATATATATAATATATAAAATAGGTACATTTAGCGCGTGTCGTTCGAACTTATTATAATTATACGTGTCGACGGTGACGGACTATAATAATATAGGGATAATAGTTTATGTATAATACTATAATGTATATATAATGCATGAAGTATGTAAAGCGCGTTCTAAATATTCCATCGTTGGAATTCACTTCGTGGTGTCGCGTTACGAATATAATATTATGTATTATATGTATATAATATAATATATATGTTATTAATGTGATACTCGTCCATGCACAGAACTCAAAGGTATTAATGTATAGGACGTCGACTGCTTCATTGTTTAAATGCCAGACGGGTGACGATAACAACAACAATTTTTAAACAAACATTATTTTAAAACGATCTTTCATTATCCATGCAATGACGCAATTTTTGAATAATTTCGTATAAACTTTTCTTCATTATAAATATAATATTTCTTAATCTGTAAGTTAAATTGTACATAATATACACAATTAATAATCAAAAGTAATGTGTTGAATATAGGTGGGTGGTTATTTGGTTTTGCGTGGAGAATCCATCTATTGATGAAACTTTAGTGTATGTGGGTGTATTTATTCAAATTGGAGGTCACGGCACTTTAGGTCACCTGGGGTTATTAGAATGGTTCGGAAATGAGAATTGAAAGGATAGCGACGGTTGATGATGTTGGAGTAGAGTGGTTTTTACCAATTCTTTGGTAGTTCCGTACGTTTTTTTGAACGTAAATGTGCTGCAGAGAATGGATTTTGGTCCAAAAATAAAATAATAAATAATCAAAAAAGCGATTAGATCATTATATAATATTATGTAGATTGTATAGGTTTATATATGGCGTGATGGTAGTCGTGTTATATATTACATGCATACATGATACACAGAAATACACACACAGGCATCCTTCCGGGTCAAACCTACGGCGTTCCTGCTATAAATCCACTCGGCGCAAAAAGAAAAATGTGTACCTATAACTAACCAGTGGTGCTTGCGCACGTATATCATCATTATATAAGTACACAGGACGGGCGTACGTATATACAGTTATAGTGTAAATATGTAATACTACTCATAATAATATATTGTTGGGCGCTAAAAGAGGTTCGCGGCGAAATTCAGCGTTTTTGTTTAGAGCGAGCATTATCGATAGGCCTCCGGTGCAGCGCAAAATCCATAAATTATGTTCGGTTTTTATAAAACGCATATACAATATATACACACATATATTGCTGCAGAATTTAGTTTCTTTTCTCTCTCTCTCTCTACACCACCTCTTACTCTCGTCTCTAGTTATTATAATATACGTCTTTACTTATACCTGTTACCTTAATGAACGTATATCGCTTATACGAGTTACGACATCATCACTGTCAGGTAGTGTCAGCTCACATATATATAATTGTATACACACTTGGATATAGTCCGCGGGTATTCGTATAAATAGTAGTATATACCTAATATATAATATATTTACAATAATAGTCAATAGGTATAACAAAATATAGTATACACAAACCATTTTTAAAACCGAACTCAAATTTAATTTAAATAAAATGATAGGTGCCTTTAATACCGAGTGATTTATAATATTGCAGGCTAACATATTTTCTAAGTACATAATACGATATATATATATATATAGCTATTCAGTGGATCAGTATGCTTTTACAGTTTTACAGGATACCCTTGTATTTTCACTCAGTGAAAATTTCAAATATCTGCATTTTTTAATTTTTGAGAAACAGCAAAATAAAAAAATCAATTTTTTCGAAAACTGGTTTTGCGTAAAAATTCACGTTTTTCCCCAATTTTTATTTTGTTTTTTCCTGGCGCATTTGAAAACTACTGAAATTTTTACTTTTGACCCCCCGAAGTACCAATTATATTCACGTTGTTACCTGAAAGCACCCCTGAAGTTGAAAATTGAAACACTTTTACTGTCCCAAAACGTGATGATATAGCATATAGACACATAAAAAAAACACACACATCACTGTCAAATCAATACATTCATCACTACGTTCAGAATCTTAAAAAGTATATAGACATATTCTGTAGAAATACCATAGTTGATTATGTTATTAAAAAAAAAATTAGAACAAGATTTAATATATTATACAATATACATAATATAGGTAATAGTAATTATATATAAATTGTTTTGACTATTGGGAAAAATGTCATGGGGGATCTATCCGCCACTGGTCGATACAAAAAAAACACATCCAATCGACGAATGTATTTTTAATTATTATAGGAGTGGCTATATATTATATTGGTACATACACTGCAGTGCATATTATTATCTAGATAACGCCATAGCGGTTTTCCGGTTAGGTCATCATTAGTTGACTTAAATTTTATACAAATAGCGCACCACGGACCGTGGAAAATATTTAAGTGTGTGCGGCTGAATCTAAGGTGACCAAAGATATTTTATTACCCGTGGTAGGAAAAAATACTGTCGTTTTGTGCATAGTAATCATTTTCAAAGTACGTTTCTCTTTTCATTGTCCGACGAGACGATAACGTTATTTCATTTTTTTTTACCAGTCGTGCGAATTTTTAGCGCTGAACACAATTTTATATAATATTATGTATATAGTCTTCAGCACGTCGTCGTGACCACACAACATCCAAATCAGTAATCACGTGTAGTCCCGAAGACAAATTTTGAATCGACATCGATCACACGGTTCAGGCAGCTGCTGTATAATAGGTTACAGATAGGTACCTCCTCATAATATTATTTCGTTTGATCGATACCGTTGCATGAAATAAAAATCGTTTTCGTCGAGAGAGGTGATTATATAAAAAGGCACAGCAAAATCTAGGCCAAACAATTATAGGAAAAACAAAATATGGACTCGTGCTTTTCAAAAGTTTCGTTCGGTCGAAATTGGATAGGAAAAACAATTAATAATTTCAGATCGACGTGGAAAAATATCGATGCACTCCGAAGATCGGTATATATAAATATCGAACAATAATATACGTGGAGTTTCTTCTTATAACCATTAACGTAGTCGGTTCTTTCGATTTGTCCGTCATCCGATATAACAATAAATTCAGAACGCATAAGACAAAAGGCCGTCAAGTATATTATATATATATTATATTAATATAGTAGGTATCATGATAATAGTTCATTAATGTTTGCATCACGTGAGTATATGAATACTCTCTTGTATACTGAATTGCAGTTGAACAACAATAGAATGAAAGAAAATTGACACGAATATAGGCCAAAACTATTATTTCGTCAGAAATGCGTGATGTTATTTGTAGATTGAGAAAAAATGTAATTTTAATAGAAACGTAATTTGTAGACTTTCGATAAACCTATATTATAGTTCGTATTATCATATTATACTCTACGTGAGTTTGTAACCAGGCGATTAAAAATACAAATTATACAACCATATTTACCTATATTATATTAGGTACCAAGGTGTTAATAATAAAGAGTAGGTGACGAAATGTAACAAACTATATGATTCATTATTACAATTTATTATTACAATAATGTATGTAAAGTGTAACATATTGTGATTTTTATTAGTCGTTAACGATTGTGTCATTATTATGCAATATTTTTTTAAAAATATTTTCGATTAATAAAATTTTAAATGGTATATTTTTGTAAAGCTAAATCTAGTTTACAATAAAAAAGTTGTCAAAATCAAAAAATACCGTTTTTTATAATTTTTTTTTTATATGTATATAAAGAAAACGACGATTTGACTGCGCAATAATAAAAACAGTGAAAGCAATAATCAATTTGGAACAAAAAAAAAGAATATTCGCGTTCCGTTCACCGCGTAATATATAAACATTAATTCTGTTAATGTTTTAAACGACCGCGTATTTTTTCTTTTCAATAAATAATAGTACAAGTTCTGCAGCGGTCGTATTCTATCAGCAAGAACTGAGCAGGTATTATAGTGTATAATTATATGATTGCACATAATAATATTACAGCTCTATACGCAAGTCGATCTCAAGATACATAATATTATGTGTACCTTAACGGAGAGATCTATATTTAAACGGCTACGCTAATTTTCCCAGTCAATTATTATTTTGTTAATATAGTTCGAAGTATTTAGGTGGAACAATATAGGCAATACATTTTTGTGAAAAAAAAATCAAATTTTCTATATAGGTGCACGGGGTCTTTCGTTTTCACTTTATGGGATGTAAATGGACTTCAGCCGTGTATTGAGACAGTTGTCTTGTAATATCTAGGTACCTAATATATGTATTATGTATACGTATAATACATGCAGGGTATTGTGTATAGTGTATACTTACCAATGTGTCGTTACACCGATTAATCGGTGATGTGTGCAAGACGTATTTCGGTCTATTTCTCGGAAAGAAAGAAAAATCATTTGAAAGAAACATTTACAACATAATATATATATTATATATATAACTAACTAAATAAGTATGTATTATTATTATTTATTGTATTGCTCGTTTCTCGGTCGGTTATTTTTGTCCATTTACGAAAAAAAACGCCTGTTACGCATGTTTCGCTGTCGGTCATACTTTTGTTACTTCAGCTAGACGTACCTTTATAACATTATATACGCGTACATATAGTAATATAATATATACCGCATGTATACCTATGGTTCGATGTCGGTAGCTAGGACGTGATATTATTATTGTATTAGGTACCTATATGTTTACCACGTTACCACAGGTACCTCTATTACCAATTATATATACATGCAGGTGCTAAGAGTTCTGGACAACACGGCCGACGTCCGAAAATGCTGTCCCGCGGCGGCATTGTCATTTCACGATGAGCGTATCATCATCGCCGCGCGCGTTTAACTGTACAGCGAAAATTACCGGTTCTCCGGTGGGCCTACGTCGTAATATTATTATAAATATTTTAATATTTCGGTGCGGTGTATGCATAATATACATATTGTAATACATGTTATTACACACGATGATGATCGATTCTTCAGCCGATCGCTATAATCGACTCTCTTGGAGTAACTGCTGGTCGAGCCGACGAGGAAGATGTATAATTATTATGAGTGCATACCACTCATACATGTATGCGAGTATGCGACGTAAGAAAGGTTTTTCGATTTTCTTCGATACCGTTCACTGAAGTATTCGGCCGGTCTTATATTCACGACAGCATTATAATTTATTATGTATATGGATCGCGTGCACGTTCGACAAAATATCCATCGCCTGGCGTCTTGCAGCAGTGCTAGCTCTAATGGTAGGTATTCATAAATATCATAATATGTTATAACTTATAATATTATGTTGTCTGCAATTTTATCCGACACCTATATTATAATATCTCGTCATAAGGTGTTTGTTTAACTGTTATATTTACAAATGATGTATTCGTGTGTCGTCATCCACGAGTAATGATAACCGCAAATTCTGATATCGTGTACAATTATGTAAATTTTGAATTTTGTTTATCACCACCACGGAATATACAACCGTACCTATTGTAAGTTGTAACTTATATGTATATTGTATATAATTTATACAATTAGAGGCAGGGAAAGAATTGCAGGTGGTTGCAGACACCATAATACCTTTACATACGTTATAGATATTATAAATACATAATATTATGCACCATCGCTAAAACATCATCGCGTGAAAAAGTTCTGAAAAATATTTAGTTCCTGAAAAAAAAAAAAACCATTAACTTTTAAACGACATTCTAATAGTTCTAGTTGTACGGGTTCTGGTATAACGATTGCGTTCATCTATTTATATTATAGCTATCTTATCCAAAAAAATGACCGGAAACGCTAGAATGAGAATGTTTTTTAAAAATGATATTACCGTCTGATTCTTCCAGCTGTCCTTTCAGTGAGCGTATGTGTATTTTGATATACCTACATACGTACGCATGTGCAGTGCGAGCGGCAGACGAGGATCGTTTTTCGATTTGTTCTATGTAGGTACTTTGTTCTACGTTTTTCCCACAATGTGTGAGTCTCGAAATAGCGGCCGAGGAGATAACTCGCATCACCACAGTCCACGGAACGCGCGCACACGTCATTCGGTCATCAGCAGCATATGTATCATTGTATTGACCCACAGGCGAAAAAATTTAATCGCAAAACGAAGATGAGTGCCATCCAACCAGGTGGAAACTATGTAAACGTTATCGTCGATCTTGTTCGTCGACATTGTAAAAATGTATAATATGTAACGCGTACTTTGTATGATGGTGGTTGAGGGCTGGCGCGCAACGTGATATCGATTGATCATATTTACATTGTTGTAATTATATCGTATGCAATCGAAATTAAAAGCTAAGCACATAGGACGAGTCGGTTCCGGTTTTCAGGAAATATATTATGTTACCACGTCGCTATTATCATTATTGCCCGCAAGTTCATTTCTATATATTATAGATACATAATATAATATATAAATTCATATTATGTACTTAGGTACCTACCATACAAACTCCGAGATTTATTATTATAACTGCTGCAATAGGTTTACTCGCGGTCGTCGTCGCGATTTTTTTTTTAACGACATAAAAAGTATAGTCTATATGGTACAATATAGTAGTCGTTGCAGTGGGTAATGGTCGTGCGCTTTCCACGTTTTGTCAAAACTTATATTTTAACGATAATACAAAAATGATTACTAGACAAATAATTGAAATAGACACGTTAAATACCTTATTTTTATACCTATCATTATATGCCTTGAGTAACAGGCATAATAATTATTCGATTCGATTCGATTCGGCTTTAAATAGCCGTTGTTTTGAAATCACTTTACTATATTTCACAAATATAATTATACACTGGACGCAACAATTTTAATCTTATATAATAGTGTAATACTACTATCGACGTGTTTACTCTGTGCGCCAATTTTTCATTTACCTATATAGGAGGTACCTAGGTACTATAATATTATATATGTATATTGTATATAGGTACATGTAGTTATACAAAATAATAACAGAATAGATCGAAAGCTCTAAGCTTAAGTGTAACAAACCTATAGTTGCTACGCGATCGTATGCGTTGTTATTTTACGGAACGATTCTCGCACGCGAACTGATTCGATAAACATTCTCGAACTCCGTTTATCGCCGCAGTTTCAGAGCCCTTTCACCGCTGCGGCGCCTCTTGGACAGCGGGTGAAAAAGAACTCAAACGCGGAAGCTGTATAATAAATAATACGTCTGCGGACAAGAAATCGTAACAATCTACTAAGCTACACGTAAATATTGTAAATTGTAATACTATACAAGGTGGGCTTGTAAGGTTGATTGTATTGCAAATTGCCATCACTATATATACAGTCATTTTCTCTGTACTTACTGATCATTTGCTTGGATTTTTATTTTTTTTTTCTGTATGTATTAACCCACGAAAGTTAAAAATACAGTAATTTGATAACCAATTACAATATTGACTATAAATACTAAAAATGAATGTAAAATACAATATTCAAAATCGATTAAGTAGTAATATTATAATAATAAAAGTGTAGGTAAGTACCTAATAAAAATTAATTAAATAAATAATATTTCAATGGTTCTTATACACATAGAGAGTTAAAACAAAAATCGAAATGGGGGACGGAGTGGCCGAGCGGACTAAGGCGTCGGCTGCGGGCGGCATTATTTTATTCTTCGGGCAAGTCACGGTGTTCGGAGAACAAGTGCCGCCATCCCCCCACCAGGGGCACGGCAGAAACCTACGGGTGCCCCATTAGAAATTCTGCCAAAACACTACACACACGTGTACCAACCTACCCAATTTAAAAACCTACAGTGCCCTCCCCTCACACCCAATGGCCTATGTTGCTGCGGGTTACCCAATAAAAAAAAAAAAATCGAAATTAGAAATTTTATATTTTGATTGCATATTGTCCGCAACAATTTAATTGGTTGGTTGGGTACCTAATTTATAATTTCTACTTTCTATCATATTATTTATCAATTTATAAATGAAAGAAGCATTTGCGGCCTCACGACTTTTTACTAAAGGCGACGAACCACATCTTACCTCTATTATATTCAATAGATAATCTGCCATTCCTAATTAATAAAATTTGAAAATATTGTTAATATTATTCCAAAGAAGAGTTGTTTCCTAAGAATCTCCAACTCGAGTTAATGACTATATATAGTCTATAGATTAGATGACCGAACATCCGGATAGATTGCATTTTCTTATGGTATAAAACGTAAAGAAACTTAAAAAATTATATCGTTAGAAAATATAGTAAAAATATGATAATAAATTTATCGAAAAATCACTGCGGCGCGTCTGCGCATATAATATAATAACTAATAAGTAATAAGTATAATATTGTAATAACCACCCCGTGTTTGGATTATTAGGTATATAATATATATATATGATTATGCTCATATAAACTGATTATTATAGAAGGACAAATATAGAACTTGCATATTATAATATTATAACAGTATAATAACGTGGCCGCGATTAAATATGTTATAGGCCCGGTATACTTGTACGACTTACCTATATAACGGCTACAACACGTGTGTATAGTCCGGGGTGCGTTTTTCCCGCGATCGTCGCTTCGTTTCGCCGCAGCATACTATCGTCCAAAACGGGACCGTGCGAGAGAGAAAGTATAGGTATATATAATATATAATATATGTACCTATACCTATCTATACAACACACGCCTAGACATAACCCGATGGAGATAAGGACCACTGCAGAGTCTGACCCGTTGACACACACACTCTCGCGCAGCGCGATGATAATGCTTCTCTATATCGGACACGTAGATTTACGCGCCGCCCCTTCATAGACCGGCCGTGCGCTTGCATCCGCTGTCGGCGTATCTGCACACATGCATGTGTGTATATTATATATATTATAGGCCACGGGTACCTATATATCGCCCGAGTCGTATTATTATTATTATTATTATTATACATGTGCTTAGAAAGTTGTTTTACAAATATTGTTTTCTTATATGTTCCGCCGCCACTATAATATCCCCTTCCGATCGTCGTCGTCGTCTTCTCCGTCTACCATATATGCTTCTTCTTCTTCTTCTTCCTGCCGCAACAGCCCAATAGTTAGACGCGCGCGGCATGGTTGCACGCCAGAGAAAGTGAATAATATTTGTAAACACAAGCACACACACACACATCACATACACGTGTTGCTATAAGTATATTATGCCAATATTATATATATTATATTATACTCGCGCGCTTATATAGGTACGGCGAACGACGCGATGAGCTTCTAATCGCGGCGGCCTATTCTATCGCGTAGGTTATGCTAACGGTAAAATCAAAACTATCCGTCGCCGTTGCGTATACACATCATATTATAGAGTTTCGTATCGTTTTCCTTATTGATTTTTTTATTTTTTTTATTATCGCGGCATTCATAATATTATGCACGTACCTACGCGAGAACGAAGCCTTCGAATCCCGGTTTGATGTATTTAATGTATAGATATAGAACATAGATAGTCAGATAGATAAGATACATAAAATCATTTTATTTAGCTGTCGAGATTTTTGTTGGCACGAGAGACACGATGAGTGCACCTCGCGCACCGTGAAATATGCGCTGGCAGACCGTCATCGTCAAATTATTATTATTATTATTATTGTGACTCGAAGCATATCTTCGCGGCAAGCGTTTAAGTCTCTTTTGACAATAATATAATATATAATATTATATACTGCACACGTCCACTATATAATACTGTTCGTCACTGTGGTGTGTATATGCGTGTATTGTTATCGGAAACGTCCGGTTTCAATATATTATTATTATACAGTTCAGTGTTCACACGTCCAAAAAATACGCACGTATCATGTGCCGCGTGTTGCAGTGCGTATATAGTAGACACGGTTGAAGAATTATTAACAGTTTGGTTTTTCTCGTTTGTTAAAATACACGGGACATAGGTCTTATGAAAGACTATACTATACTTATATATTTTATTATTATATTATGAATGTCTCGTTAAGGTCTATAGTCTATCTCTATAGTCTCTAGCAGTCGTAAAAATTAATTTTGTCATCATTTTGAAACGCTGCTTGAAAACAACAATTAGGTGTGTCCCATTATTATGCTATATAATAATATAGACATGGTGAGCGCTCTACGTTCGATCCGCAGACTCCACACGACGAGAAGGTACGATACGAGTATAATTGTTGGCAGCTATTTGAGATGTTGCGCGGGAAACAAAAACGAACGTATAGTATTATGTCAGGATATAAACCTACTAAATAATATTCTAGTACATATATATATCATATAATATGTATATTGTATATAGATACAATGAGTGTCCGGGAAAAAATTAAAAATATTATTCCGACGTTATATACCTATATGTTTTGTGGATATCGATACGCGTGACGTGACGACTGGTATTATAATCATAGTATAAATATATAATAGCCAATAGGCATAATAACGCCGTACCTAAATGTATTATATTTACGACTGGAAACGATTGCGATGTGTCGCTCTAAAATCCGTTATAGGTATACGCGTATATCGTTTTCATCGTCGGATTTTTATCCGATGAAACCGCGGTTTGTAAACCACCGATTGCAATTCATCCTCCGTATTGTACATATATAATATATACTTATATATTCTACATTATATTGTGTCAGTTGAGTATTTTGATATGATGTACCTGTTAATGATTATAATACACATTAATACATATAATATATTCGTGTGTACATATTATTATTATATTCGATTTGGTTTTTATTTCCGTCTATTATAAATGGAGGTCGTTTCCTGTGGTCGACACAGTTATTGATATGCGCGCAATGCGCGTATAATCACTGCTACAATCAGCTACAAAATAGGTCCGTTCGGTCGTAAAAGATAATTTATTTTTGGACACATGACAGCGGCAACGAACAATATTTTATTCGAAGCGCGTAATACGGTACATTTAACGTGAAATAAACCATGCATATATATACAATCACGTATACGGGGGCCCCCGTTCGCGAAATACGCATCCGTATGTATAGATGCATTATTATATTATACAGAGTGAGAGAAAAAAACAGTTGTTCTTCGCCCGACCTACGCCGCCGCACGCGCCGTCTCTACTACAGGATGACTGTGGCCGCGTACCTAAATAACATATAATATTATTATATACCTAACGATAGTATTAAACACGTACGACGCGATTGCCAAACGGAAAATCGGAATGCGATCTGATTAAAAAAATAAAACAAAAATTACGTATAAAAAAGTAGGTAAGAAAAAAAACACGTTTCGCCCAGTGGCTACTCTAAACCGCTGACTATAATATTATTATATACCTATACGACGACGACGACGACGACGAGTGTGATTACGAAAGATGAAAACCAACGGTTTATTATTATTATTATTTTCGTGTCCCGTAATAAACTGTGCACGCGTTAAGTATGTATAAAAATAAAAATTACGAAAAAATCACATAATATCGCAGATAAAGAAGCATGGCCCGAGGCTGGAGGCAGCT
Organism: Metopolophium dirhodum; assembly: GCF_019925205.1. Taxonomy (NCBI): domain Eukaryota; kingdom Metazoa; phylum Arthropoda; class Insecta; order Hemiptera; family Aphididae; genus Metopolophium; species Metopolophium dirhodum. Next base: position 23,581,906 of record NC_083567.1, read on the forward strand.
CTATTTGTCTTTTATTACAGGTTGTTGCATATTGTATACGCATGCACGTAGACATAAGTACTTTATATATTATGTATATGTTGTATGTTCTCTTCTTTGATTGAACGAGCAGATAATGAGGATTATATTCCTATACGATACCTAGGTATGTGTTTCGTATACAACGGCGCAGACTCGGTGTCTTGCTCAATTTTGCTTGCGGTACAAAATATCGCTAATAAAAATATATTACTAATTATGTAATTTTAATATTGTAATTGTCGAACTATCATAGTTTTTACTAGTAGTTCTAAAAAAAATATATTACTATAATAGATATACCTTGTATAATGTATATAAAAGAGTTTCCAAAAATTTTTTTTTCTGCCGAAATGTTGATAATTTAGAAAAATTATTGCGGATGCCCACGACCAAAAAATTAAAACATAATAAAAGCATAGGGATAAGTACAGTGGCGTATATAGGGGGTGGGCCTAGTGGGCTGCAGCCCCCTCCCCGAAATTACAGTCTTTTTAAATAGAACAACAATATTTTTTATTAGGTACTATTCTAAGTTATAATATTTCATAGCCTGTTGGAAAATAACGAATACGAATAAATTTATAGAAACTGTTAAATATATAAGTATAGTAGACAGTAGCCTCTAAGTAATAGATCACTTGCTGTTTCTATCTACTATAGCCCACCACAAAAATTATTTATATTTACGCCACTGGATGAGTATATAAATAGTTTTATTATTATAACTAAATTTATATGACTATATACATACAAATTAAATTATTAAAATTATACAGTTGATATAATTTTCCAACAGTCCCAAACAAAGGACCTCAGATTATGAAATGCCAGTCTTCTATATAGGTAACAGTTTAAAAACTTCTTGTTTTGAATTGTTTCCATTGCTGCTTCGATTTGTTTTATGGATGTGTTCTGTGGCGCTACATGAGCTTTCGTGCAGCCCTGGCACAACGTAAAACACAGTTTTGGATTTAAGGAGGCCAGAGGAGCCAGCCCCCCCCCCCCCCTTGGCCTAGCATCTAGGTAATAAATTTGGCTGTTTTAAAATATTTGTGTCGTAAAACCTAGAAAAAGATAATGCCCCTCCCCCCAAAAAAAACAATATTCTAGATCCGCCACTGGTAAAACATATTTGTAATATGATAATGGCGATTTGAAAAGCCATGGTAGTCCGCTCTCGCGGGGAGGTGCCGTCCACGCTGTTGAAGTGGTCGAGGATGATAAAATTAATATTAATCATCGTATATAAATATATAATATTATTATGTATGTAGGTACATGATATCGCGTTACGATGTATAATAATAACGACAGGCGAACGATATTCGATCGGACGTCCATACTTAAACGAATAATAATAATAATCAGTCCGACGCGAAAACTACCGTGTAGATAATAATGTTCGCCGCAGGTGTCATATATAGTGGCTAAAATAGTAATAATAAAATCGTCTTGCGCGCACATAGGCGTAACAATAAATAACGACAGGTACGTATAGAAAGTTAGCGGCGGACATCGAAGAATAATATAATATATATCAACCCCGCAAATTCACACGCGCACTGCACATCCGAAAACAATTATAATATAATTTACGTGCTTGACCGGTTTCCTATTAAATATTATTATATTATTACTATTATGCGCATAGGATACGAGCCCCAGACCTCAAAGCTCAATACTAAGACCCTGGCAGTGGAAGCACATGATATTATATTATAATATTTTATACCTACACGACGAAATGCACGCACGAGCGCTAAAAAACGTCCTCGTCGTAATAATAATAATAATTAATAATATTATTGTTTCGTGGCTGTAATTCCGTCGTACATAATAATAATATATTATAATAATATTATCTACCGGGGCAAGTAAATCGTGCTCGCTTAGGTCCGAAGTACGTACGAGGCGGTTGGTTTTTTGTCTTTTATTTTTATTACCCTAGGATAATCGTTGTTGCCGTGTTCCCCGGCGCGTGGTTTATTGTCAAACTTTCCATTGTGTCTTGAAACCAGTTTTTCTCGTCTATGTTCACTATTATATAGTATTATCACATACAGCATTATTTCGGAACGTCGTCGTTTGTCGTAAAAACCATAAGAATTTCACAACGTGCGTATAATGTGTTGTACACCTACCCATAATATAATGCTCGGCACGCTCAACGATTGCGAGTTCTGTGTAAAAACTTTGCGCCTAAGGTGCGCGCGTACCAAATCGTTAAGTGTTCAACACGTCGGGTACGGGTTACCCATTTTCAAAAACGCAATAGGTGTACCGAATTCCTATCGTAAAGTGCGCGCGCGACCGTGTGCGTGTGTATAGATTATAATACTGTAAAGGTGGTATTATGTGTTTTGAACCTTTAGGTCATATAATATTATTATGTTAGGTATAGGTATAATATACATTATGTATAAATATGTATACAAGTTTATACTGTCGATGCTGTGTGTTTATATATTATAATATGTATACATATAAATATAATATTATATAGGTATTATAATATATTTAAATATGAATACGAATTTATTCATAATATACGGGCCGGCGGTCGCTCTGTATACAGTTCTTAGCATACAAATAGCGTTCGGACCAGCTTCGGTGCGTATTATTATAATATGGTAATTTTAATACGCATTATACTATATAGGTATAGGTGGAACCTATATACCTTTAATGCTTACGCGCGTTATTATACTCTGCCGTCGATTGTATTAGTCAACAGTTATTGTCGATTACTTAAAAGTTAATGTAAAGGAAAAAGGAACGTTCTTCAACAGACGGAGTACCTACATAAAAGTACAAAACGAATTAATAAACTGCTAGCCGATCCGTTAAACGTTCGTATATTATATACCTTAGAGATAAAAATTATTACACATAAACACGATAAAATGTTTGCGATCCTGTTATCACAGTAGTGGGAATAATAAAATAAAATACATTTATAAATTTTCCTACGCAAACAGTTATAGTGTTATATGCAAGCACTATAAAGTATAATTTATGTCTAAGCATATTATGTCTATGTGCCGTGGAATCTTCGATTATAATAATATTAAAATGTTAAATATTGTAGTTGTTTACAAAATCGATCATTTATCTGTAATTATTCGTATTCCTTTCTTGGAGGCGTTTATATTATTATCTAATAATCCTTCATTTATTACATATTGATTTTTCTTCTTTTTTATTAGCCACTACCATTTCTACGAGTACAAATTTGGCTAGTCATCAGCAGCAAACGACGGGATGGGCGGCTATGGCACCAAGTGTACCCGATCGAGACCAAAGACCACGTTCGTCAACAGCTCCTGTTATCGTGGCTACAGTCCCTACAAACAAAACAGACCGAAAAAGTAAAAAATAATTTTACAATAACTAATGTACAAATATATTATATATTATACTAATAGGTACTACATTGTTTTTTACAGTTTATTCGAATTCACCACCTACTCGGGAAAAAGTTCGCACAGATGATAATTTACGACATAGGTCCACTGAACAACATCGGTCAAATTCCAGTTTGTCTCAGACATCTTCTTCCGGGTGGGATCAGACTGATTCAACAGGCAAGTGAAATCGAAAATTGGGTTATTAAAAAAGAAAAAAATATGTTTAATTTGATTGTTATTTCAGATTGCGTTACCAGAAGATTGCTGATCGAGGAGTATGAAAGTGAATGTAAGCTAAAAGAAATCGCTGATTCGATCACTAGGTTACATCCTCGAAATATAAGTAATGGAATATTATCCAAGCCTAGAAACATGGAGCCCACGAGGGATTCAGATGTTACCAATCAAAAACAGGTATATTTTGCAACGCAACTGTTCGATCATATTTTATGCTTTTATAAAATATAAATGAAAATATATGTAAAAACCAAATGTTGTTAACAGGTGCGCGGAGATCCCGACGGCTGTGGATTGGATTTGTCTTTACGGTACTCGCCTAGTTCAGAACTTAGAGTTGATTTACCGACTGAGGACTTATTGAATATAAAGAAAGGCTGGCTTATGAAACAAGGAAGCACATCAGATGTAAGTTTTGAATATTATTCATTTTTAAGAAAAATAATTCATTTGGATAGGTAGGTAATAATTTATATGTATGTGCTTAGGAATGGAACAAACATTGGTTCGTATTGAGAGGTTCTGCGTTATTATTTTACCGCGACCCGACGGCTGAAGATCAAGGCATCTTAGATGGTGTAGTCGATTTAAGTTGCGTAACTACTGTTAGTGAAGTGCAAGTCAATAGGAATTATGGGTTTCAAACAATCGTAAGTATTCTTATTAGCACTAATATCATGTTTAAGTGACTAATAGACAATCTGTTTGCAGTCTTGGGATGATAAAAAAGTTATATTATCAGCAATAACGTCTGGAATACGAACCAATTGGGTATCAGCCATACGAAGATCTGCTGGGCTTACTGAAGAAAATATGACCAAACCTTCGTAAATATATTTAATTTTTCATTCGTCTTATAATGTATAATAATATGTATGTTATACGTTATATAATTATGTTTTCGTATTTTAGTTTGGACGGTACATTGTCTTCTTCGAGGTCGATTGTTTTTTCTTCTGATGACGAATATAGAACAGCGTCTGAATGTGGAAGACGTGAAAGTAGTGATTGGGGTGATACTTTACCACCGTCGCCTCCTTTGAATCGAACTCCAATATCAAAAGTTAAAGAACGAGCTAGAGGTGGTCCTAGGAGTAGAATATTTACCGGAGGATCTCTAGCAGCCAAACGTTCAAAATCTTCTCCTCCCGTATCTCCAAGAAGTATATCTGAAAGTTCAAAGTCTGACGAACTTTTGTTATCGTCGTGTGCAGAATCTGATGATACTAAGGTAAATCAGAATTAATTTAAAACAATGTACTTATAATAACTATTTTTGTTCATATTTTTAGAGCGATCGAAGTTCATTAGTGGGCCGAGTAGGGAAACAAACAGATGACCTAGTTGATGTGAAAAAACAACTAACTAGTGTATTGTGTCAGTTGAGTAATGCTGAGCAAGAGTTGATAAGACTGCGACAACGTAGACATGATGTGTTAGCGTTACAAAAACAAATAGAAACGATGGGAACGTCGTTAAAAATGGCCGAGGACATGATAAAACAGAAATCGGACCAATTGTTGGAATTCGATTCAATGAAAAAAATGTAAATCTTCATTTGTTAAATATAATATACAATATTTTGACAACTAAAGTCTATAATATTAACAGCATTGTATATTAATAGTTACAGAGATGAAAAGAAAAACTGGGAAACGACTTTGTGTTCAGTGCAAAATGAGTCGGAAAAACACCTCGAGGAATTGGAAAGAACTAGAGAACAAGTTTCTAGACTTCGAGGCACTCTAGCAGATGTATCCGATCGATTAGCTAGAGGCATCGAAGAAAACGAATCTCTTTACAGGAGGGTTCGTGAACTAGAAGGTCGGTCAGTGCCAATAAATGCATCTATCCGGGATAGCCGAGCTAGGAGTTTAGATTCACTTAGTGATTTAACTAATATTGATTTAGACTTGGATACCGAAAACATGGATAAAGAAAGGTTAGTATGTCTATTAAAATAAATATGTAATATTTTTTACTCGTATTATATGGAGAACTGTATTTTTTTTATTAGGATTATTGAAGAATATGAAGATCTACGCTGTAGATTTGAAAAAGCTGTTCAAGAAATAAGAGCAATGAAACGCGAACTTAGAGAATCAAACATTCAAACTGATTGTTTGGAATTAGAGTTGATTAATGCCAGACAAGATTTACAAATTAGGCAGCAAACGTACGAGGCTCAAGCTTCTATGATGGCAGCTAGAATTCAAGATTTAACTACAAAACTTACTGCAGCTGATAAACAGGTAAATACAAATTATAAATAAATAATAAGTGATCAACTTAAATTATTCCTGTCTTGGTTTTTCAGATTCGTTTGTTAAAACAAAAACTTACCAAGTCGGAGGGGCGTGAAAAACGTCGTTCTTTGTCGCTCAAAGGACGTGAATCGTTTACTATATGCAAAGAGTTAGAAGAGAAACTAGTGGATTTGGAAAAGAAAATCGGTAAACTCGACGTAACTAATGGTAATACAATAGAAAAGTCCGATTCTAAAGATACGGGATGTCGAGCCAGCACAGTTGCATCTAGGCTGCGCCGGAAGTCATTAGATAGCGCAACGAGTAGTGAACCTATGAAAGTGCTTATTAGAATGACTTCTTTAGAAAATAGAGTCACCGACATGCAAAAGGCTAATTCGGATACCATGAATATTATCGTAGAAGATGGTATCGATACCAAAGAAGCTGAAATCTGCAAAATCGAATGCGCTTGGCGTGCGAAAATGAGCGAGATTGCATCCAAAAGAAGAAAACTTCAAAATGAAGGCCGTTTGGACGATGAAGCGAAAACAACATTATTAGCTGAAAAAGTTGCGACTGAATCGGTTTTTTTAAACAAATTAAGACAGTTAATTAAAAATGATATTGCAGTAGAGGCAACAAACCGAATTAAAAACCGACTGGACTCTAATATCGAATTATTCGCGGAAGTAGATAAAATAGTTGGAATAAAAAATAACACCGAAAAAAGAGTGAAAGAATTTATGGACAACAGGATGAGTGTTATACAAAAATACAAATGGGATGCTGATGAAGTGAAAACCATCGCTTATGGCTGTTTGGAGAACATTGTTACGGACACTGAGATGCACATGGCATTAGACTACTATTTTAAAACTCAAGATTTATCTGACAAGGGAAGCGTCATGCTGATCCAATGTGTAATGAATAGAGGGAAATTGGAAACGTGGTTGAATGAGGTTCGGAATTCAATCGAAACAAAAATTGACGAAGTTTTGCAGAATTTACCGACTAAGGGGAAACGTACTGAAGAAAAAAGTTGTTTAGAGGAGTATTTCGAAGTGGCAGTGCTGCATTGTATGCTAGAGTCCGGTTTGAATCTGGTGGAAAAGACTCCAAAATGTAAGACTGACATGGACGAAGACGAGGCTCTATCCGAGTGCCAATACCTAGCGGCCAAAATGTGCCAGTGTTTGCCTCCAGTAGACGATAAGCAAATGTTGCACGACAGTCTAGGAGGAGTTGAAACCGAAGTGATGGCTTTACGGTCATGCATGGAAGAGATAATCGATAAGCGGCAGTTGAATGGACCTGTGTCTGACCCACAGCCTTTACGCAATGAAAACAAGACCACGTCTTGGATAGAAGATGTGTGTAACAAATGTCACGACTTGCGCATGCAAATAGCCTCACTACAAATGTATCTAGCACAGTGTCAGGAATGTCAGAGATGTGTTTATCTACAGGAAAAAATCAAGGGATACGAACAGGAACGCGATGTCGAACTGGAAGCCGTTAATAAGCAGCACCAAATGGATGTGGCTGAACTAAAGAGTCGTTTGGAGGAGGAGAAACGAAAATTATCGGCCGTAAGCGACCAAGAACAAAATGTACTCAAGGACCGAGTAAGAAAATTAGAAAAACGCTTAAGCGCACTAGACTCTGAATACAGCCAACAGATGGACAATTTAAGATTATCCTATCAAATTTCATTAGCTTCAAATGATTCGTCCAACAGTATTATGACAGAAGAATCAACCAAGCTGAGGTATCAAACGGAAATCGAACATTTAAGGGTAAGAAATAAAATATAATAACAAAAAAATTGAGAAAATTAAATATTCTTATTTATTAACGACACGTATAATTTTAAATTGTAACTTAAAATCCATTTTTTTAACTCGCTCATAACCGTGTCTTAGGCATTATGTGAAAAAGGTCTTTTGGCAATGGAGAACTCGCATAGACGTATAATCGTCGAACTGGAGGAAAAACACCGCCAGGAGACCGAATCGTTAAAACTGGAAAAAGAACAGGCGCTTGCCGAAGAAACACACGCGACTTTGGCCGGTGAGTAGCGTTTATTATACATATTTTACAGCGGACAAACAACGGTGATGGTTATTAGTAAATCTACAATCATATATTGCAATTATTTGGTTGTAGCGTTGGACGCGATGAGAAAAGCGCACGAGGCTGAAGTGCAAAAAGAAGTGACTAAGTTCAAGACTGAATTTTTGAAAAAGATCCAATCCAATCACGACATTGGTGCTCTGCATAAAGAACATGAGTGCGTCATCGAAGAACACAAACACTTGCCGTGGGGAAAATTGTGGTACTAATGATTGTGCGTTTTGAATTTCAGAGCCGAAATGGAAGAGATCAAAAAAGAAATTCTCTCGTTGTCCGAAAAGTATTCAATCAAGTGCGTCGAGTCGGCAAATCTGGAAGAAGAACTGAAATCGGCAAACTCGCAACTGGCACAAGCCCAGCAGCAGATCATACAATTGGATTCCAGGTATGTTGCTCCCGTCAAATCCTTTAGAACGTACCGGCTAAGTTTTACTTGATTCGAAAACGAGTCTTTATACTATATACTTCCCTCACCTGTCCGCACCCGCCGTTACCTTTAGATACATTTTTTCACTAACCTCCTTGCCCAAACGTATCATAAAATTATGGTCTAATGTTGTATTTTTCGCGTTTAACTTTCGTCATTTAGGAACAAGCAACTCCGTGCACATTTGGTGTCCGAGACCAACGATAACAATATATCTTCAGATTTCGAAATCACGACAGACGCTGAACTAGGCCGATTGAAGCAAGACATACTGGTAAGTGGGCATTAAGCATGATCATATTGTTTATAAAATAGTGCGCTATTGCATGACACCTGTTATTCGCTGATTTTACACCGTAAACAAAAATTTTGTATAATAGTATAAATAGTAGTGGTAGTAGTAGTAGAGTAAGGTAATGGTAGTTGAAGTATTTTAATAGAGGTGAAATGTTTTCATACTTAACGAAACATACCGAACATTGAAAATTGAATGTAAATCACTTGAAATACGCGTATTTACAGTTCGTTGTAAGTGCGTACCATTTATCACATGTAGGTACGTACAATATTTTTTTCCAACATATTCGAATAAAAATTAAGAAATAAAATTAAACATTTCAATGTTTTTTAATACGTATAATCGTGCCATATTTAAACCTTTTTAAGAAAATACAAGTTCGGACTTCGGTAGCATAATAAATTAATAAATGGCATTTTTGTGCAACACTGTATCAAACATAATATTAGGTACGCTGTCGTTGATTCGTTTTTATCTATGTCGCATTTCGATGTTATTTTTAAAACATTTTAAAACTGATTTAACAACGGTTTAATACCTACATCCTGCGAGTCCTATCGCAAAACCATATTATAACCGCGTCTTTTACTTAAATATTTATATTTATTTTAATTGTAGTTTAATAATAATATAACAATTGTATATTGTACAAACCTAATAATAATAAATAATCCCTGTTTGTATAATCAATATTTTTTTTTATATATACCTTTTATTGCTTGACCGCACAAACAACAGCATGGTGAATCGCTTGACAGCATTTTGAACAGTTTTGAACAGTTCGACGCGACGGTGACGCGGGTCGACCGGCCCGTCGTAGTGGCGCTGGTAAATAAGTTGCGGACCGTCGCGGCCTGCAGGAACCGCACTCGAGGTATACACTATATACAGCACACGCACAACCAAAGTATACCAAAGTAACCGTACTTATACATTGGCGGCGGGCGGCTGTTTTCGAGGAGTGGTGGAGGGGGGGGGGGGGGGGTGATGGTGGACGGGTTTCCCAGGGACGTTCCCTTGGATATGGCCCGAAAACTGTTTAAGACTGCTGATGACACAATAGAACCGGGACCGCTTTCAACACTTCTCTACTCTGGTTTCGGTGTATTGTTTTCTTGTAGATCTCTGGTAATCGTATACTGTTGGTTTTGGTCCGGTTTCGGTTCTTTCGGCGATTATTAAACGAAAATCCCACAGATCGGTTCCGGTCTGCGGCTTTAGACGTTATATATTATATAATATGTAATATCATTGTTTATAAATACTACTAATACTAGTATTTATAATCAATGGTAATATGTTATATTACCTAGGTATAATAATACCTACAACATTATATAGCTAGGTACACAATTCGGAGACGTTCATCTATTATTCCGTGTGTATATATTTTATCAAAATATATACTATTATGTATCATAATTTATGAATTACTAAACACGTGTGTGTGTGTGTGTGTGTGTGTGTATTTATATGCATACGATTTTGGAGTGATTAATTACTATTACCAAGCGGTAAATATAATATTTAAGTAACTATAATAAAATATGACAGATTTCGGAATCGATCCAGCACGCCCGTCCCCCAATCGGAACAAAGTCGGTCAACAACTACATGTTAAAATTATTTTATTGTACCTGCTTAATTACATCAGAGTCTGGATTTTTTTGTTTTACCTATATTTTTTTACCTATTTTTCACCTTATTGACGGGAGTGAGAGTGATAGATAAATTTAACAACGTAGAATAAAGACACGTTAATAAAATCGTTGAAGGTTAGGTATCATCCTACTAAAATCATATACAGTTCTATTTCGTATTTAGGTAGGTACCTACTATCTGACTTCTGCAGAGTACTATTTATTTTTGTTTCCATTGCGTATGCATTAACCAAAAATCAAGTATACTTATGTGCGTTGCGTCAGATTGTATAATATCCATTTTTACTACTTTACTTATTCCAAAATGAATTAAAATGATTTTTTTCAACGTACAAAAAAACACAAATTTTTGATCAAATGTATACTTTCTTATTGCGGTATATTGAGTACATATTAAAGAAGATTATCTTATAAGTGAAAAACAACTGGTTTACAAGAAATAAGAAACGAGGATGTGCTCTGTCCCATTATAGACTATAGGATCATATTATACTGAAAATAGACTTGAATGTTTCGCCAAAAAATATACTTGGTAGTTAGTATTTGCGTAATATTATTTTAGCAACTACTTCCCATAGATTGCATGTTTGAATCATTTTATAAAGGACATAAAAGTCCGGACTCTAGACTAGTACTAAATAGCGAACCGGAAAACGGTTTTGCTCGCGTGTATACAAAACGATATTATATTGTCTGTAAATAATAATAATAATAATAATTGTAATTTGTATTGTATATTATGTTTTTTGTTTTGATTTTGTAGAGCCCATTGTCGACGGGTCATTCGTTACACCAGAAACGTGTAACGTGACTCCTCGTCACGCGGAACCCTCGGCTCTAAACCCATCAGCAGGTAATATTTTAGACATATTATAAACATTTACGTGTATTTTTCCCTAGTTGGGTTAGGTACAAAATTTTAATATAGAATACGGGTGGTTTGCGTTTGGTCGAGTTTTTAAATATTGCAATGTATTTGGTCTAATTTTTTTTTAATATTCTCCAATCGACACGCATCGTTTATTACGTTTTGTAGTAAAACTGTTTTCGATTTTAATATTCATAATTGGTAAACTATACGTAATAACTAATATACTAGTCATTACATATAACGAGTTCACGTTTCCAATTTCGAGCAAAACTGATATATTTTGGAGGGACGGAGTGGCCGAGCGGACTAAGACGTCAATTGCGACGCGCACCGTCGCCGGTTCGACCCTCGGTCACCGGCAGTCGCGGTGTCTGGAGAGGTGTCACGGTGTGTAGAGAGGCCGCAATCCCCATGGCAGATACCTACGGGTGCCCACTTGAAAATTCTACCAAACACAAAAACGTATTCCTCCGACAGTTCCCTATACCGTGCCAAAAACCCTATACGGTACCATCCTACAGCTAATGGCATCAGTTTCCGGGCTTAAGACCAATAAAAAAAAAAAACTAATATTTTTCCATAATTATAATGTTTAGAGTCAAATAATATACATAATATTAATTGAAGACCTGAGGGCAACAACACGACTTATCCAATTAGTACAATTAACAAAAAATATATTAAGATCCAACTTCAATTCGTATAAGTAGTAGCCAGTGACAAGTTGTCCAAATCAAATTATTTTGTTGTAAAAAATAGAAAACAAAACTTGGTGATGTCTCGTTGCTGCACTAAAAAATGATATACATATTCTTTATGAGTAAGAATAATGTTATTAACATGAAAAAAGTGTAAGCTTACAAACTTGTTTTCAAAGGAAGTATCAAAATCGAAAACTAAAACTTGAAGATTACGTCTTGTTGTTGCCCTCGGGTCTTCAATATTTATTTCGATCGTAACAAATAACAATTTTATCTTTTATATTGTGTCGTACTCGCTCAAACACTGCAGTATAAGGAACTCGGCCAAACGCATGCCGCTAGTATATAGCTCACTATACTAATTGCGTATCATGAGTCTCAACTTTGATTAAACTTTAATCCTTTAAAAATATACTAATTATTCGAGATTAGAAATTGGTAAATAAATAAATCGTATCCCCACGTGTGTATAATGACCTCTGTATGTATCGCAGAGCCGAAGAGGTATCCGAAAAAACTGGCCAGGGCCAACAGCATCTTGCTGAGGTCGCCCGCCATGTGCGGCGTGGTCGCCGACCGGAAGAAAATGTTCGAACGGCGCTGAAACGGCGCTCGCCGGAAGTCGCCGCATATCCGGTTCGCGATCTACGGACGTATTAATTGTTTTAGTTATTGTTGCGTTATAGTGTTGTAAGATGTATACGGGGCAATGATAATAGTTATGTTGTAATATAATAATATTATATTTGCCGCCCCCACGCCCACGCGCAATACGTCCAATATATAATGTATATTGTGATCAGCACACTAGTGTGTGCGCGTGCGCATGTGCGTGTGATTCATATTGAATCTTTTTTGTTCTTTTTATCGTTATATATTATTATAATATTTATATAAAATATATATATTACATATATAATATATAAACCTATTATGTATTATTGAATATATTATTATGTGTTTTTTTTTTTCGTTTTAAAAAATAATATGTTTTTTTCTTCCCTCTTTTCGTTTGGAAAAACGCATGTGTTCAGCCTAATTAGTTTTGTATACCAATAATATTATTATAGTAGTTGTACATAGTTTACGTGATGTGCATACAACAATATTATTGTATTTTGTAGTCTTATCATTGATTATTATAATATGATATATTTCGATATATTGTGTAGTCGCGTATTGACGTATTGTAGGTACTCTTATACTCACTTGTATTGTGTATAATATAATATGAATATATTATGTGACGACGAAGGCGTTACAGATTTTGAATATATATATTATAATAATTATATACTCACAGTTTATTTTGTTTTACTTCTCGTAGGTAGATATATGATATGAGAATAATAATATATTATGTTCGTCGTCGTCGCGTGTTGTATTGTATTTTTTATTATTCCATTAATTTTTTTTCGATATTAGTGTGTATTTTTTTTTTTTTTTGTTGAATATTGTTACAAAACTAACCAAATACGTCGTGTGCATAACTCATGCACCCCCCCCCCCCTCCCCACCTGTAAACCCGTTAAATTTGTGGAACTGTTATAGCAAAACAAACCATAATATTATAATAGATATATGTGTACAAATGTATTCTCGTTTGACACTTTTGAGTTTCAAAATAATTAATTTTTATCAGTTCTATATTATAATATTGTATCCCGTTAAATATCCCCTTATTATTATTATTATTTTTTTAGTTAAGGACTTTTTTTTTTTGTTGTTATGCGAAGCTCAATCTAACAAATAAATAAATTTTTTTTTGCGGTTTGTTTAAACTATTATAATTTTTTGTTTATTGCAATTTTTTTGTTTGAAACACTAACCTAGTATTGATAAGTATTCTAAAACCTAAATAACATTATTGTGCGGGCCGGGAGCGTACAATAATAATACGCGCGCCCGGACACCAACTTGGGGTCTTTACACCACTAACACCCAAGTCCTAGAAATATGGAGAACAAGCTGGGTGTGTAATGGTGTAATAGCTCGAACAGTAGTGGTCGGGATCGCCTAGCAATATTACTGTCGGCTATGTAGTGCGTGTTCTGTAATTAAGTGTATTTGTGTATGAATATGTGTATGTGTGTAGGTGTGTATACAATTAAACAAATGGGTAATACAAAAATAGTAACACGGTTTCTGGTGGGTAAGTTGCTGTATAATAGACAGTTCTAAATTATAGCAGTACCTATACGTCAAACTCACCGTAACACAAATGTATAAAAAATATAATAATAATAATAATAATAAATGACCGACCCTTATGGCCAACCGAAATAAATTTTATATTGACGGAGCGCTATTTGAACTGAAGCTCGTCTAAAATAATACGCGGCATTTCTGGCCCAACGAAATAATAATAATAAATAATATAGAAAAGCTATTGGAGCTGCTGCCACGTACAAAAAATGTGACCCTTCTGGTCCAACGATATGTAGTAATAAAGATAATAATTAAAATATATTATATAAATGTCCGACCCTCATGGTCGAACTGAATAAAATATATATTGACAGAGCTGTTTAAGCTGTTAGCTCGTACTTATAAAGTATAAAGATGCTAATAATGTACGGCCCTTCTGGCACGGCAAATAATTGAATATGTATAATAAATAAATAATAATAATAATAACTCACAATTTGTACAATTTTTAGTACAGGACCAGCTAGCTAGTCGGTCCTGTACTAAAATAAAATATTAAAATGTAATATGTCCTGCGCTTAGCGCACACAAAATATAATAATAGGCGCCAATTCACGCACAAATTACAATAATAAAATAATTAGGTAATATTAAAAGGTGGGCGATTTGCGCCTATGGCTATATAATATAGAACGGCGATGCGCCACAATAGTATAAACGCACTGTCCTTATGGCTCACAATAATAAAATAAGTATAATAAATCTGACTGCACACCAGAAAATATAATATAAAATAAGTTTCGTGCCCACAATTTTACTTGACAATGAATATAATCTCGATATGCCCTTCTGGCGCTCACGATCATAGAAACACAATATTACATTTTACTATTTGAGTAAATAAACACTTTATAAATTATAACGACGTAATACCTACATCGATACGGCCGCGACAACAGCATACGGTACGAGACGAAAATCACGGCGGTCGTGTTAAAATATTATTCGGCAGCCGACGAGGCGGCCGCGTACGATAATGCTATGGCTTTATCTACATATTATATAACTCACAAGCACGATGTAGGTAAAAATGTCTTACCTACATTGTGCTCACAAGACACATTCAACGATGATAATAACAAAACAATACAAAAAGTGATATGTGAGTGTGTGTGTGTGTGTGTGTGTCCAGCTGTTCCCCCGTGACCGACGTATAATATTCTATAATGTTTTTATGTTGCGGCGGCAACAATTATACTGAGCGCCTCCGCGCCATGTATGAAAATGGATTTTAGGACCCTCTCCCCCCCCTACCGATTCATTGGAGTTTTGCCCTGAACGGGACAATCCCCCAGGACAAAAAATTAATATTAAAAATATTATATTTAACAATAACACACAATGCAAATCAGAAAATGTACAAATTATCTTATTAATATATGAATATAATTCAATAATTCGTCAAAACAACACTATTGTCATTATAAAATTCAATAATATAAATATTAAACAATAATATGCAATTACAAATGTAAATAAATAAATGTACCTACCTATACTGTTTGCGGTTTTTTTTTTATTAAATAATTGTTAAATTAATATATAAATATAATTCAATAATACTTTCACATAACATTGATTTATCAATCATTACCCATTTATTTGGGTAAAAAGTAATAACTAATAATCCAAAACATGAATGATGATAGTCGATAGACGCCGACATGATAATCGTATATTCCGGGTAAAACAGAAGAACCTATTTTCCAACCTATTATCATGTGTAAAAAAATAAATTTTAATTCAGGAGGGGAATGTCTCAGTCCAGTGGGAAAACGTCCAGTACTGCTAAAATTCGTGAGGGGAAACGTCCGATTACCATGAAAATGTTATTATATTAAGATAACGGAAAACCATGACTGTGCGAAGAAATAGCCTATCCAGATTGCCGTGATACAGTTTGTATTTTTGAAACACAAATACGAATTACTATGCGATTTATGGTCAAAAACCATACCCACAGTGACTTTCATTTTTTTTGTTTTAAATAAATTCTGTAAGGAAATAAAAACTATTCTGGAAATTATAAAACTGCAATAGCGTTATTTTTGGTTGGCATAAAAAAAATATAGTAATTTCATTACAGAACAAAATACTAATGTAATGTAGGGTAATACTGTAATAATATGTAACACTAGTGTCTACCATTAGTGTAACGAAGTTACTTTTTCAGTAAGTACTACAAAAGTAGTTTTATAACATTTTATTTGGATCAATGCAATTTATTGTAACAAATTACTTTTAAAAAGTTATTTCTATGGAGTAACATGTTATTAAGATAAGTTTTAAATGTAAAATGTATGACAAAACCTAGGGTCTAGGATATTCAAGAAAAATGAAAAATGTATTAAATATATTTAAGATTTTGAGTTTTAAATAATATTCAACAATATCATCAAAGATCTTAGTAATAATTAATGTTTTTATCGGGAATAAAAGATTTCGGATTCAAAAATAAAGTTTAATTCAAATTAATTATGAGTATAAGCCAGTCTAAAATAATAATTATTATTAGGTACTGAATTAAAATAATATATTATAAGAAAAAAATTAGAATGTTATTTCCATAAGAAAATCTATCATTCCAAGAAATATCCAAGTATTTAAAAATTACCAAAAAAAGCATTAAATTTAAAATATAATAAAAAATTAACTAAAAAAGTTTAAATAAAATTAGTTTTAAATATTATTGTAGACATTTTTTGCATATTGTAACGAACCAACTACTTCAGCTCAATAATGGAAGTATTTTGAAATAATTAACAAGTTGAATGTATGAGTTATGTAAATTTATTTGTAATTTAACGTAAATATTCTAAGTCCAAAATAATTAACTAATAACTTTGGTAAACGAGATGTGACTTAATAATTGACTTGGTGGTTTCTCTGCTGGTGCTCATCTGATGGACACTTGTCCATCGACGTACCTCGTCGGGTATTCCTAATAGCTCCCTCCTATGGCATTTTAGTATAAAAACGGTATATCTCTGCGTACTCCTGAGGTCACCTTTAGACGTTATTCGTATAATTATGTTATTTTAGGAGTATATATTTTGTACAAAGTCATGATCTTTTACGCTTATTATATTATTCGTTTTTCCTAGAATATGGATAATGCGTGCATATACTTATCACGTGTTGCGCGGTACCGTTGATGTTATTACTATTAGTCCTGTACTCCTATCGATGTAGGCTTTCCGGGATTACTGATATTACTACTATTAGTTTTATCGATGTATGCCACCCGGGGTTACGTGCTCCCTGCAGCATTTATGTCTATTATTGAATATAATACTCATTATTATTATTATATACGTAGTCACAGCTCGTTACAATATCAATAACATTATTTTATTTTTTATTTTATTATAATAAACCGGTTTGAAAATTTTACTTATAATTACATAATATTTACAGTAACCACAATACTTTTAATAGATTAGGAAGTTAAATAAAACATTTTTAAAAATTAAAGATTTATGTGGCAAAATTCAATCATTAAGCTAGATTAATATTAACAAATTTATGTATGGTTTAATAAGATCAATACGGGGATTCTCATTGGCCATTAATATTAAACACCTAATAGGCTCATTTTTCATAATAATTATGAAAAATGATTATTGCAATTATTGCTCAAATATATATAAGAACAGTAGAACATATTTGACGAGGAGGGACCTGAAAGTTGATTAAGAATAGTAAATCAGATGAATCAACTTGGCCAAACAGGAATCCCTTTAGAAACTTTATGCAAAGCGTAAAGCGTTTATTCCTGCGTTTGGCTAAATATGCAAGTCCTAATTTAGCAGCAACAGGAGAATAATCTTTATTGAAGTCTGTATAAACCACATCAACGTGTAACCTCTGTTGAAATGATTCAAACACAAAGTTATTAAATAGCAGATTTTATGTCATAGTGGAACGACCAAGACGAAACTCATGTTGCTCCTCCATTAGAATATTATTTACTGGACGTTGAATTTCCTTTAGAACCAAAGATTTAAATATGTGTGCAATATGCAATTATAATTATAAGATAGTGTATATGTAAAAATTAAGTTTTGATTTAGTTCTAAAATAAAATGCATTTTTATAAAGAAAATAAATAATACAGTTTTTGAGTTAAAATAAGATTTTAAAAAATTTGAATAAAGTTCATAAATTAAATATTTTTTAACATCAATAGTTTTTGCAAGAAAATTATAACTTTCATAAGCTTAAAAATATTTTATTAGTAACATATTAATATTATTAACAATTGAAAAGCTTTTTTGTGTACACTTATAAAATATAAAACAAATTAGGCATATAAAAATAATTTTAATAAAGGTTCTAAAATTATGATTGGGTTAAACAATTTAAAGGTTAGTAAATACCCATAAACCGCAAAATCTGTTTTGCTGTAGGTCGCTCTTTATAATCTTGCATTGTACACATATTAAATAACTCAATAATTTGTTTGTATCTTGGATCACTTACCAAACTATCAGGTAATGGTGGTGTTTCACCTAAATAAAAAATAGCATTGATTTAAGTCAGTACCAAACAAAATATCCAAACTAATTGGTTTTACAAAAAAATAAATCACCTAAATGGGCGTCCATGTCTTCACTGAATCCAGTGTAATATGATTCATTAATTGCAGTACTTGAGTTTGGAAATGATAAAGTCATCATTTCCCAAAGGACCAAACCATAGCTGAAAATATCAGCTTTACTTGTGATGATGGCCCCCATACATTCTTCACCCTTCAATACTTCTGGAGCAGACCAACAAGGAGTCCCAATGTATAAAGCTTTATAACCTTTGATTTTATGCAATGTTCCATCAAATTTTAATGGCAAACTGACACCAAAATCACAAAGCTTTACAATCTCAAAGTTATCTGTGAAAATTAAGATAACAATCTAATTTATCTTAAAAATAGAAAGTTGGTAACTAAATACATTGTTTAATGTAAACCTTATCATAATTCAAGGATTAATAATTTTTCATTCCACATTATTTTTTAAATTAATGATATTTTTATAATTTGGTTTTTAGTTCAGCCGTTAGAATTTTGTTTTAAGTTTATCAATTTTATTTATATCTTCTTAAACTTAAATAATATTATGAAATATAAAATAATAAAATATTACATCAAACGTCTTGATTTTTATTTTTATTTTCAATGACAACTTTACTAATAGACAGAAGTAAATTAACACATATTAAAAAGAACCTTCAGTCAAGGCCGGGGACCGCTTTAAAAAAAATAATCAAAGACATTTTTATATACTCCCCTAATGTGTATAATTATTATTGTTAGAATATCGATACAAAGAATCTGTAAAAATGTTTAATTTTTAATTTAAATTGAATGTATTATTTTTTGGAGAGTTTAATAAACACATTTTTGTCGGTCCATCAGTCTCTTTCTGTTTGACTGTAATTGCAGGGCACAACAATTGTCTGTAGCTGATCTGCTGTTATTGTTACTTTTATTTTTACTACATAAATCTCCCTTATTTTAAACTACTGGTCTATGAGAGGTATGATTTACATCAAATTAAATTAGTACAGTATTTTGTTTATATATATATCCCATAATGGTGCACATA
This sequence comes from Metopolophium dirhodum, assembly GCF_019925205.1. Taxonomy (NCBI): domain Eukaryota; kingdom Metazoa; phylum Arthropoda; class Insecta; order Hemiptera; family Aphididae; genus Metopolophium; species Metopolophium dirhodum. The sequence continues at coordinate 23,601,722 of NC_083567.1, forward strand.
TCTAGTTACTAGTAGTTATAACACATAAACAGACTTACTTTTCACTAAAATATTTCCAGATTTTATGTCTCCGTGTAATATTAAAGATGAATGTAAATAATCTAATGCTTTTGCAATGTCTACAGCAACTTTTGTGATATATTCTACAGGATATGGTCCAAAATTCTCTTCCTTGCGCGTTTCAATCAAATCGATTAAGCTTTGTTCACATTGTTCCATTAATAGTACCTAAAATTAAAAGAACTTTACAGAAAACATTTAAAATGATACGTGTTGTTCTAGATTGTAAGTGCATACTTCTCGGCCATCAGGTCTTTTGACAAATGCCCTGTAGCCAATTATATTAGGATGGTTGAGTGACGATAATACTTTGGCCTCCAGCTGCAAACGATTGCTAAACTGTTTACGATCTCTACCAGCATTACGACTGATAATTTTTGCTGCCCACGGAGACTGATCTTTTCTTTGCAAATTGAATACACCGACACCTAAGTTATCATATGGGTTAACATTGGATCACATTAACATTGCTTGAGAAACAACACACCTGTACCATATCCAATGCGTTCCAAGGCAGGCGTTTCTGGTAATTTTGCTGTGGAACGCAATATTTTTGGAGTGGAATAATTGCTCATCTTGTTTTATTTCTCTGTAAACAGGACAGTTAAATAGTGAAATATTAAAAACAAAATAATATTGTCTTATTCTGTGTATTCCCTACCTATGTACTAATTAGTAATTGTTCAATTTTAGTCCACACAACTAACAAACAAGGATGAATGTTGAGCATGGACGCCATAGATTAATTATTACTCTATGATGGACGCACGGTTCTTTTTATCCGTGATGATAAGTAAAAAATTATAATGAATTTGGTACCTCAAGATAAATAAAACTTTGGTCAAAAATATCAGTCGTCGAACGAAAGCTGCAAAAACCGTTGTGGCGGAAGTTGTCAGTTGATAAAGGTTTTTGAATTATTCAATAGTTCATTACTTGTCACGTTTGTGTCCTCTAGGTCCTTCACATTGAGTGATCACGGATCAGTGATTACTAATTATATAGATGAATAATGATTTATGAATAGAAGGATACAAATTAAAATTATTAAAAGTATTATCTTACCTATATTCTTACTAAATACTTCATAAATGTTTAATTCGTCGGTTGAATAAATGAAAAAACGGCATTTCTGAATATGAAAAAATTCGTTGTATACACTTCACATGGAGGAAACGACGACCTGTTATGGATAGAATTCAGTGGTGGTTGTCCGTGTGTTCCATGATACTATCAGAAGACAGAAATTCGGTTGCTCAAATCGGTGTTAAAAAACGCACCGAGATGTTTGCATTGTTCTATGACCATTGACTATAGAGTGATGAACTATTTACCACGATATATCTTAATTCGTGCTATTTACTAATGCATTCTCCGTGGTTTACACTTTCCCCTATCAGTGCGTATTCCAGACCTTATTATTGATAACACCACACCACCACAAATTATATCACGATTCACTATTTATGACAATCTTGAATCTACAACTATATTCATTTAAAAATTAAAATAAATGTTTTAGAATTTATTCAAATAATCAAATTACAAAATTAAAAATATCTGATAAATTTAATTCTTATTTAATTCGTCATGCATTCAATACTTCAAAACATCTTTGATCATACGAACCACGATAACCATTTCCTAATGTTCACGAACAAATCATTTATAGTTGAAAGGTAAAATAATTATAATATATAATATTTTTTATTGTTATTATATTATTCATTAATAATTATTTTGAATTTATTATAGTCGACTGCTACTTTATTACCCACTGTTTGCATGGTTGCTGTGTTTGGTGCTTACGTTATAAACTACAAAAGTAAACAAAATTCTATGATACTAGATTTGCTGTAAGACTGTGATGTTTCTTCAACGTCTATCTGGGAATTATTTAAATTTTCGAATAAAAGTATCTGTATGTTAATTATAATTTATCATTGTATTCAGTATTGACTTCTATTTACAACTTTTTTTAGGTTTGTAAATGGGAAAGATTGTATATCGTCTCTGAAAGTCTGAACTAACAAATAGAATTATGATTGTGAGGAATCTACAGAATTACTAAGGCCATAACAATCACTCAATAAAACATTCATTGATGATCCAAGATTATAAAATATAATGTCAAGAGTCAAGACCACATTTAGAAGGTGCCATCTAATGACTAGTTATGGTTATAGCATGACATTATTTTTAAAACTCGTGTAAATATTATTTATGAAATGTATTGTTTCTTTATTTCCAATGAAACCTATTTATTTAAATTGGTTTTCCATATGTAATCCTGAAAGAATCAATACATTTTGTATATAATAATTGTATAAGAATCTTAAATCTGTTAGTATGCTGTGATCCACAAAAAAACTGATGAGTCTCTTGTGATCTGTAACATTTTTCTTCTTTTAAAATATTTAAATTCCTAGAATAACTTAAAAAATGCTATGTTTTGTTGTGACATTTATTCGTGGAAACTATAAACATATGCACTAGTATACACTACATTATTAGAGAACATTTATGAAAATAATAGCGTACTGTAAAGTTATTGCAAGCTGCAACTACCTATACAATTTTCAAGTACACTAAATTATGTTAATGTGACTACCTCACTACCTCGAGTTATAACTAGGTTATTTTATTTTGTAATCTACAAGACAAATTAATTTAGCAACGTTGTGTTAACCTCTGGTAGTCACAATAACTGAGTTTGATAAAAAATTTGTTTAGATAGTTTCAATAACTGATATGTATCCTATTATTTTTATACATTTTTCCCAATAATGTACTAGTGCTATAAATGTTTGCATAAATAAATATCCCAACAAAACTATGTTTTCTCTGTTATACTAATATGCTAGAAGCTAATAAAAAAAAATTATAATAATATCATTGTTTTACTACTTTAATTTTTTAAGCAATTATCTAAATTGTATAATTAAAAATTAAATTTCAAACATTCGTTTGATAAAAAAACAAAATTTTAAAGGCACCGGCCTAAATATGTCACTGCGTTGAAATCATAATTTCTAAGAATTGTTGTATGAACTTAAAGATTTGAAACGAAGAAGAAAAATATTTGTATTACACCCCATAAGAGACTAATCAGTTTTCTCGAAGGACTGTAGTAAGACAAAATAATATAAGAAGCTCTGCCACACTTCCATTATAACCAAATTATCTTAAATTAATATAATGCAGTGTTAACATGTGGTAGTCCGTAGTCTTATTAACTGATGAAGTTACTATGAGTACAGTAAAACCTAAGAATTTGCTTAGGAACATCCAATTTTTTCGCCTTAATAAAATTTCCAACTTGACAGGGTTCACATTCATTATGTATTTGAATTGGAACCAAAGAAATTGTCCTTGTTACTGGATTACCGTCTTACAGAAGTTTTGTCTTACCGAAGTTTTACTGTAATAAGTAGTAAGTACCCCCATTAATAGTGTTGTGTAAGTCACACAAGTACAATGTGTTAGAAAAAAACTCATGTTTACACATTATTTATAAAATATAATATGGAAATAGTTTGCATATTTTATGAGTGCTATTGACATTATCAACATGTAGAATTTCAGTTATATATATATATATATAAATTAAAAATATATTCTGTATATATATATATATATATTGTTTGTATCCTTAAAGTATATAATTTAAATGTGCTCTAATTACAATTAGTTTTAGGTAAATATTGGAGATGATAAATCATTCTGGCAGAAAAAAAGATACCCGGTATACAGCGCTAAAATGTTTTGTTCAAATCAAGTTCCTGGTAAATTAAACATTCTTAAATTATCTGTTCTTATTGAAATGAAATTATGTTTTTCAGGCCCATTACGAAGCTTCTTTACAATGAGTACTTTGGATACCATACAATTTCATTTCATTTGTCTTCCGCAACTATTGAAAAAATGAAATTGGCTGGGAAAAAAATCAAAAACTCAATACTATGTAAAGGAAACTACACAACACTAACAATTTTGTAGTTAAAAACTACTTAAGCTTAATTATTGTAAAAATATTAACTCTTTAAGCCGAGATACATAAAAAAATGTTTAATTTAGTGGTTTACTAAAATGTAATAGATCAACCACTAAATCTATTTCACAGCTCACCATTAATTCTCTGAATATTCAGTAATAGTTTCATATGTCTCAGTTAAATTTTTACTATTTAGTTTAATATAAATTATAATATGTAAAAATAGTGGGCATTTACTATTTAGTATATTAAATGTCCTCAACAAAAATAATTCAACTTTTGTAAACTCAGTAGAATCTTCCAAGATTAAAGATAATAAATTGGCAATTTTTATTTTATTATTTTATACATTTATACATTTTTTAAACAAATAATAAGAAAAACTGACATGAGAATAGTAGAACACATTATAATGTTATTAGTTATTATCTTAATGGCTTAATGTTTAATGGTTAATAGATTTACTGTTATTAACAAATTTTCTAAAAACATATTGATAAGTATCATTTTTCATGTATAGTTAATATTAATTAATAGTTGTATAATTTCAATCTTCATCTGATTAACTAAGTTATTGTTAAATGAGTTTTACTTTTTATGTACTTAAGTCTGTTTCAATGTATGAATAACTTAACTTTAACTTCATATATAAAAAAAGGGCTATAAACAGAAATTGTACGCTATAGTTGCTATACCTTTCAAATGATTTTAATCAATCATATTTTTCTATATTTATAGTATTTTAAAAACATTTTTTTTAACTTGTTATTTTCCATCTATAATTGGTTCATACTTCAATTCTTGTAAACTTTGTCGTCTCGTATTTTTCCAATTCTATCTCAAAATTATAGACTACTTATAGGTACAAAATCCTTAATATATATTGAATGAAATAAAGTTTCATATGAATGTTGTTAACAAAACAATATTACCTCTAGATAATTAAAATTTTACTTATGACATTTTCGTGATATTTCTCATAGTAAATCATAACTATTAAGTTTATAGTGTCATGTTTATTTCTAAGAATTGATTTAACCCATTTTCCATATTTTGTCCATGTCCATCCATTTTAATTTTTATCTGTGCCTTCTAATTTATTATAGGCTTATTAAATAGGATTTATAAAATAAGGATTTTTAATTTTTTTCATCTGCCTTTGAAACAATAAGCTAAGAACCTTCTATTAAATTTTTAAGCTTTTTTAACCAACAAATAAAATTTTATTGATATTTATAGAAAAAAAACTAAAAAAAGTTTGACCCTATTTACTATATAAGTCATAAGACCAATAATTTTCGATAGGTTTCTAATTTTGAAACGAAGGTGTGGACTATATGGTGTGGAGACGATGTCGGTAAAAAGGAGTGCGTACTGTATTTTATCATTGTTTTTCATATCAATTTTTCGTATTATTTTTGTGAGCGAATACCGTTAAAAAAAATAATAACCGACGCACCGGACGTGCAGAATTCTTGACGCGCGGAATACAAATAAGGCGCCCGCATTTTGTTCACAACAAATTACACATTATAATATAATATTATTGTCTTATAAATGTAAAGCTTAATTTTTGCTGATTTTTTTGGTACATTTGGCATAAGTCAGTGACGAATATTACTCATATCATTGAAGAAATAAATAGGGCATATCTAAACATAACCGTTTCTACGTTTGGTAGAAAAGGCGTATGATGACTTATGCCTGGACAAAAAGACATAAGTGAAATCAAAAAGACATAAATCGTGGACAAATAGGGCTTAAGTCAGAACAAGTGAAATCAAAAGGGCATAACTACAGTTATCTCATTAAATATTCATAGTAACAAGAATTTTAATGGTTACATGCAATAAGAATGTAATATATATAATATAAAAATACCTTAAATATGTATGGATATAATCAGGGGTGGATTTACCCTTAGGTCACCAAGGCACGTGGTAGGGTTCAATTTTTTAGTTAATTTTTACTTTTTAGTTTTTTATAATTTCATAATTATATTTACCTAAATTTATATTTTATATTATTTTTTTTTGTATACAACTTGCATGCAACTGGAGAATGGCTCACCAAATCACGTCCCAGTAACGTTTTAATTTATCAACTATAATAACCTTGCCGTTTGAGTTTAATCCTGCGACCGGCACGCGCTGCGCCGCGCCACCACCGCAGAGGTTCGACGTCGACACTCGACGAGGCAGTTGCCTATGTTAATGCATGGGAGGTGGTATACGGGTGTGCGGCTTAAACACATACAATATTGTGAATGGCGCATGCGCAAAACGCCAGCCAAGGCAGTCAAATATACTGCCTCGGGCCACCGAGTATATTGCAGTATATAGCCGCTCTACTAACTACTAGCTAGGTGGGAGACAACTCGCACAGTGCTTAGCAAGTAAATTATTTGATATTAACTGGAATGTCCCACCTCACCCCGCACCCGGCACCACAATAAGGTGCGCGCGCCCACCAAACTAGTCTGTTCTTAGAATACTAGAATTAATTCTGAAAATCAGATGTCTTGATAAAGTAATTAATAATAATAAACATTGCGACAACGCGCGACGCTGGCACTGTCGCCCGTCTCCTGCATATGTGTACAAATGTACCTATGCAAAATTGTATTAATATTTATCTGTTCAGTTGGTATGTATAAATATAAAAATACCTAAATACAATTTTTATTGTTTTGTTTTGTTTCATGGAACATTACCCTTCCCCCCCCCCCCCGTAGGAGCACGCCAATGTACGGGGCGCTATAGTGTTGTAATGCCTAGGGGCGGAAAATTGGTAAGTCCGCCCCTGGATATAATGAACTTACAAGTAGGAATTTTCATACTTTGATACTGCTGTCGCAAAAAGTTGGTAAAATAAAGCCCTTGAGCCCTTTCTACCCAGGACCAAAGCTATACATAATAATATAAGTACCAGAAATGCGCGCATCATTCACACTTCAAACACGTGCCATTATGGTACTGGGCGGCCTTATTGTACCTAAACATTATTGTAGTACTATATAGTGCACGTATAGTGTGTAATATAAAATATATTATTATTAGATACGATACGCGCCGGATGCGGAGCCTTCGTCGTATATTTTCCGGCTCACGTGTGATCCAAAACGATCGCTGGACGATATACTGGACGCGTATATACTTACTAAAGACATGCACGGGCCGGGCTTCTATTAGGATAAAAGTTACGAGCCGGGCCGGATTTTTATTAAATCAAATCCAGGCCGGGCTATTTTTTGGATTTAGTATTTTTTATGTTCAACGTGTAGGTGCAATCTTGAATACGACCTTTGAAAGTTATGTAAATTAAAACAGTTAAGTACTTGGTACTACTACCCAGTAAATAAACTATTTTATCATTTAAAAAAATAATTCTTTTAGATACATCCTGGCTGGGCTGTTTTAGAAAAAATATGGACCAAACATTGCTGGGCTATTAATTTTACTTTAATAATACTATGTGGGTTCAAAGATTAATTCATTTAGGAGGGAAGGAGGCTATGCGTAACTTTTGAGAGTGCATGGCCACTCCACCATTCCAGCCTCCTTAGTTGAGCTTATGTCCATAATCTATATCCGTTGTTCATTGTCATATTAATTCTAAAATGTATAACTTATTAGGTAGGTATAATATTAATATCGTATACATAGGTACACAACTATATAATAGGCATCTGGCTATAATTGAATAAACAACTTTACCGTTTTAAATGCTAACAACGAAATAATAATATATTAAATATAATGTTATAAATAATATCTTTGACCATAGTAACGAGACTTGCTTATATAAATTTAAGTTTTTAAAATTAATTATGTACACGACCACAGGCGTCCGATCAAACCCATACCGGACGAACTTAGAGAGAAACGCTGGTTGAGTTAGATAGAATCATCGGGGAATGTCCAGGAACTGGAGTGGCGCCAGACTGGAATGGCGCCTATACAATAATGAGACATGCTGCACCGAGGACAAAGAGAGGACTAGCGGCGGGCTGTCGGACCTGGACGCCACGAGGCCGATCCCGAGTGGAGGCGGTCGGCCTCCTCTGCGGTGACCGGGCCACGTTCTCGTTGGGCAGCGACGACAGCTTAGGATTGGTGTACTACAATGTAATATGCGGCCGATCGGCCGGCGGCGGAGAAAGAGGATGCGAGCTCGACGGCGGAGATGGATAAAAAAAAAACTATAGCGTGCAGCGGCGGCACTTGCAGCAGCCGAAGAAAAGGATCGGGATCGGCGAGGACGAGTTTGGAGATCAGCCATCGCCGGAGGACCACCGAAGGCATAATGTCATGGAAATGCTGCCCGCGTCCGGGAAACCGGCCCGACCGTGAGCGAGGACGGTGTTCGTTCTTCTGTGGTCGGGGCGGGAAAGCGGCCTGGCGAACGGGACTAGAAAGCCTGCTGCAGATGTCGAGGTGCGTGTGCCAGAGTGCAGGTGTCGGGAACGGGAGATGGTGACAACAGAGTCGAAGTTGAGGAGGAACAAACTGAGTGACGGTTAAACTGAACGGGGTAAGAAGAGACGTGGCAGTTCCGAGAGAAACGACTACATAACATTTATACATCACAGCAAAAGCACTTATAGATCAGCCAAACCCATGTCCAAAATCCAAATCAAATATTACCTATACTACCAATTACCAAACAGACAACATTACATTATAACGTAAGTTATAAGCATACAGTATTTATGAACTAAAAGTGTTATGACTTATTATATAATATACTGTATAACAATGTGTCGAAAAATCGTCAAAATTGTTAATAACTATTCTTAAAATTACAATTTCAGCATACCTACGTTTGACCGGCGAGCTTCCAAATGAAATGCTCGCCGGAATTCTTAAAGCCATATCGCACTGCTCGGAACTGCCATCGTCATCAAACCATCTTACCCTTTTATCAGTTTCACCGTCATCTCCGAAAGTTCCTCATCCTCCTCTAGTCACCATCTCCGGTTCCGGCACGCACGGGCCGCACTTCGAGCAGCCGGAAGCTTTCTAGTCCGAACCACCCGGCCGACCGCCTGCCGGACCCCAGAACGAACACTCGGGCCGGTTTCGCGAACGCGGGCAGCATTTCCGTGGTGGTGGTCCTCCGGAAAAGGCTGATTTCCAGACTCGTCCTCTGCTTGGTCCTGTGCAGGCTACTGCCGCCGCTGCATGCCATAGAAATCGCCGTCGAGCACCAGAGCATCCTCTCCAGAAAACTGCCGGCTTGGTTCGGCCGCTTGTTGTAGTGCACCTCGAGCCGTCGTCGCGGCCTGACGAGAACCCCCCCGCGGGGGTGGTTCGGTGGCCGCCAGGCGTCCTGGTCCGACAGTCGGCCGAAAAATGTCCTCTCGTCATCCTCAGTGCAGTATGTCCATAAGCCGGACATTCTCTGATCAAAACCAGCGTTTCTACTAGACAGTAATCGACCGGTTGAACATAAACAATAACAAGTGTGTAAATTAGGAATTGGCGAAATACTTTCAAAATTTATCTTAAAATACAAAATACATTTGATTTTGATGAGTAATAATTATTGTCAAATACAGAAGAGTGAAGACTATATTATATAGATACACTTGAAAAAAAGCCTACATCCTAATTAAATAAAAATGAATTGTAAATTATTTAAGAATAAATTGATGGTTGTTTTACAAAAGCCTAATTGTTTTGATTTTTTCCGAATACGTTTACTCAGTCTCAGTTATAACTCATGTTTTATAAAACATATTTTATTCAATCAGTCCTAAGTCCATGTATTGAAACGAATTAAACGTGTCTTAAACAGTGGTAATAGGTTGAGCGCGAAAAACGAAAATACTTTTATTTAGTATTTACTTAGATTAATAAAAAAAAAAGTGGGTAAGTGGATATCGCTCTGCTGTACAGTAGGTTACAAGTGGGTCACTGTAATGGATGGTGTTAAATTTGAATTCAATGATATAATATCATTGTATAAGATGATATTATTGTGAATAAAGTAATTTATATATTAACCTATTTACGTTAATAACATTGTTTTAAATTTTCAATCCTTAGCTACAAAAGTTGAACATTTTATAAATTTTTAACTACAAAATAATTATTAAATTTTAAATTTGATACATTTTGTCGAGATTTGAACTTTAAATGCTTCAAATGTTGTAAAAATATAAATTTCAGACGCTCATAAAATTTTAATTTAAGTTTCTTGTAGACATTTTTTTTTGATAAAGGTAGACAAACTTATGACTTATGAGTAATCTTATATTATATTTTCAAATCTTAGATTTAAAAACAAAAATAATTTGCTAATTTTCATGATTTTTCCGTATTTTGTCAAAATTTGAACTTTAAATGCTTATAAATAAAAACTGTGACTAAGGATTTTTAATTTTTTTCATCTGCCTTTGAAACAATAACCTAGGAGCCTTCTATTAAATTTTTAAGCTTTTTTACTCAACAGATAAAATTTTATTGATATTTATAGAAAAAAAAACTAAAAAAAATGGAAATTGACAATGTCCGGAAACAGCTCAAAATAAGTCAAAATATTTGGAAAAAGTTATGGTGTATAGGAAATGCAATTATAAACATTCAGTCAAAATTTCATGTCTCTACGGTTATTTGTTTTATAGAGTTGTACTACCTCTGCATACATTAACTCGAATTTTTTTTTACTGTAATATGGCCAATTTTTGTTTAGTTCAATATTCTAATAAGTAATTTGACAGTTATTTTATAAATATATAAAAACAAAACAAGGCACAATTCCCGCGGTTTTTTTTTACTCAAATACGCTATGTACGTACCAGTTACTGCTGCAGGAAAGCAGGATGCCAGGATAGATATCTATATTACATACTACATACCTACCTAAGATATAGCCATATAGGTTGGTCGTAAGTGTATCTTAAACCTATCTTAGTCTGAGCTTATCTATAATAACTGTATAAATATTAAATGTATTCTATGTAGATAGGTACCTTTATTATATTATTAATATTGCTTAATGCTTATAGTCCGTGATATACCTATAAAATATAAGCGTTACATATACCTAGTATTGACGCAGCTTCCAATTACTGAAAACTGATTGCACACAAGTTTACTAGGTACCTAATAGGACCTACCACACATTCGTATGATGACTCTCCGTATATAAACATATAGTTCATACTTAATGTATGTAAAATTACGGAACATAGTATAGGTACTAAAGTTAATAAGTAATAACAGCTCTGTATTAAGTAGGACGGCTAAAAATAAAAATTACAATCTGGGGGAAGAGGTATACTAAACTCCTTCCTAATGGACGGCACGCCACTGTGGGCTGGTACCCTGAGCAACATATATAGGTATCATAATATTCTATACAACACATAATACATAATAAATTAATAAATTATATAATATAAAATTACCTACGTTATATACCTTTATAGTATTATATTATTGGCTGATAGAACATTCAAAATTATGTCATATATGTTTATGTTATATGTAGGTAATATGGTTCTACAAGTTATTATATATTGTTGTCGCATATAATATATAAACTCAAAGGGTGAGATATTTGCTCACTGTTGGAGGGTGTGTTGCATCGCCACATTGTCGTAGGCGTGTCTGATGACTGTGGTTTTGTTGCCTGAAAACGAATTAAAAAATTAAATGAAAAAAGTACGATCGTGGAAATGAATTTCACCATTATAATTTAGTATTTTCTGTAGGCACATAATTCGTTCGGTTTTACCTTGTGCATCAATATTATACTGCTGTAAGCTATTATATGGAAGTTTAATGATGTATAACACATTAACACAGATTAACACTACATTTTTGGAAAAAAATAATACAATTTATTTACCATACAGTTTTCACAATTTACAGTGAGTTATTATACACCAATTGACCACTTACTTTTATGTCCGTTTTCAATAAAAATGTTGGTCACTGGGTATGCTTGTTCCTTGTGAAGACTCATGTCCAAACCTGGAAGAACATTGTATAATCAAATACACGCACACACGACGAAATATAATGTTATATAATAGGTACTGGCAGGCTCACGTACCATTTTTCACTGGCTTCACGTGCTACATTTAAAGTTAGTTGATAAAAATATAAAATGTTAAGATTTTTCTTAATTTTATTTTATTATATTTATAAAATTATTAAAATCGATATAATGTTTGTCGTAAAATATAGATATACCTAAATTCTTATCTAGTATTGAACTATTAAATGTAAATAATATTATATTATTTATACGGGTATAGTTAACATTAGGTTTTTTTTGCTTTCTATATGTTCTCTGGCCCGCTAGATTTTTGCACCTTCAAAATTGGCCCTCTAGTAGCATTGAGTTGCCCATCCCTGTTATATAACATATGAAATAACAATATGCTCCACCCACATAAATTAAAATAATATAAATAAAGTATTTATGTCTCTAACTTACCTACTATAGTATAACGCACCTAAGATATAATAATAATTATGATTTTATAAAATATTAATTTACCGATAATCTCTTTTTCTTTGGACACTCGGAGCAAGTCAAACACTCTAAGGAATCCAAACAATATTGCACTGTTTACCACTGACCATACAATAATAGATCCAGCGCCAATTAGATTCGATTTCAATAGCTGTAAAGTGTAAATAAAATGACCTATATTTTTTTTAACCCATCAAAAATATAATAATTGTTTTACTCATACACAAATCGGACTGATTACAGTTACGCATAAATGCATAAATGCATAATACGGTAATATTGTCTAATTTCTAAACAACCCTCGTATTTAATATTGAAAACAAAAAATATATAAAGAATGTTTATTATATGTTTTTTTAAAGACTCGTTTTCCATCTCCTCACAGGTATTGTCTAAACAAGGGGATTCACATTTAAAAGTAGACAAACTTATGAGGAACCTTGTATTACATTTTCAAATCTTAAATTTAAAAAGCAAATCTTAATAAATTTCTAACTAATAATAATTTGCACATTTTCGTGATTTTTATGTGTTTTGTCAAGATTTGAACTTTAAATGCTTATAAAAAAAATTGTGACTAGATTTTTAATATTATTTAAATGTCATTGTAAAGAGCCTTGTATTAAATTTTCAAGCTTTTTTACCCAACTAATAACATTTTATTGACATTCATAGAAAAACAAAATTAAAAAATTGGAAACTGAAAATCTCCATAAACAATTCAAAACAAATCTCATTATTTTAAAAATGTTGTCGTGTATAGAAAATGCAAATATAAACGACCAGTGAAAATTTCATGTATATACGTTCATTTGTTTTAGAGTTACACCAAAAACCAAAATCGATTTTCTCAAAAACAGATTTTGCGTAAAAACTCCCGTTTTTTTAAAATTTTACTTTTGTTTTTCACGGCGCTTTTGAAAATTACTTGGAATTCTGACTTCCTCAATGCACAAACTAGATTCACTTTCCCATCAAACAAGATACTGAAGTTGAAAATCGAACCGTTATTTCGACTACTTATCGTGTACACTGTACACTGTACACTGACACAAAAAATAGTTTAAATAAATTAAATTAATAAAAATTTGTAAAATCAATACATTCATCGCTCCGCTCAGAATCTTAAATGGGGGTGACACTGAGCATGTCTAGCTGTTGAATCATCTTGGCACCTTGTATAGGACACCCAAATTTGTATATTATATGAAAGCATAAACTTAGTAGGTACTTACTGGCATAGAATCGGGATTGTTCCAAAATCCTCCTTTCACAAAAAGCGGTGTAGCTATCACTCCCCACAATCCACCTCCAAAATGGACGGCAGTAGTTTCGAGCGGATCGTCCACTAAACAAAATATAATATAATTATGTAACTATAACGAACATTATGAAAAACAATTAAAGCTTGACCGTTTGAATAAAAATAAAAATGTATTTTAAACGAAAATCAGTTTTAAATTAAGTGTAATAGGTATACTCGGTATTGCGGTAACATGCGCCGTATAATGTTATAATTATAGTAATCAAGGCCCAACCTAACCTAACCGGCCCAAGGCACCGGGTGGCATATTTTTGACCATGTATATAATATGGACATATTGTAAATTGTTATATCGCACCAGGGTTCGGATTCTTGCTGTGAAGTCTTGCTGTGATGATAATATATAATAATAGCGTCTATGGTGCGGTAGGTATAAATATTGTATAATACCTTTTAAACGTGGAACAACCCATTGCAATACTAAGTAAATGATACAACCAATCATGCCGACCATCACTGCAGAAAAATGTGTGTACTCGTTGACACCTCCGCATACCGATACCTGAGTAAGTATAGTGTATAAATAATAGTGATAAATTATAGTAAATATATATATAGGGAATTTAGTACACCTATATACTGTGTCCATCCCTAAAACTTGAGCTACCTACCTACTGAAGTAAGGATATAACTACATTATACGTAAAGAAAGTAAATATATTTAATATTATTATTAATATTATACTCACCATTCCGTTCAAGACAGCGTTTATGGTCATCGCGAACGGCCACCTAGACTCGCCAACCAGACCAGCTTTGGCCATAATCAGTATGACCACTGCCGCGCCACTGCCACCAAAAATTGTGTTGGCCACGCTATTTGCCACTATGACTCCGTCACCAGGTTTGGTAATATGGCCCAGGGATGCGCCATTGAACGACAGAAAGCCTGATATGAGCAACAGGGTCCCCGTAGCCACTAGCTATATACAAATTTGTGTTTTTAAATGGTCGAATACTATAAAGCATATAAACTAATTAATAGGTAATGTACCTACTACATATATAAATATAAAATATATGATGTGATAACATATTATATTACCTTCATAAAACATTTTATAGTAAAAAAAATTTAAGAAATTGTATATATGAAATAGCCGAAATAGGTAAAGCATATTAGTAGGTACGTATATTACTTTGTGTTTATGTGTGTGCGTTATTTAATATTTATATCATAAATTTATAACCATAATATGATGTATGCGAACATGGACTCGTTCTATGCAATGCGCCAATGGCCAATGCAAACAACGTTTACTAAGACAATTTTAACATATTTATGCAGGTACCTAATTATTTTATCACTAAACAATAAGTTTCTCGGCCAACTTGTGAATTTTTTTAAAATATAAAAATGTACCAGGATATTCTTGTCGATGCACCTATATAATACGGGCTACAAAAATATTACTATCCAATCTGCTGCAGCTGCAAGTAGAAAATTATACATACCTAGTCCCTGTAGCTTCTATATGATTAGGAACATCTATTTCTAACTATATCTATAGTTTCTAACCATAGGCATGCGCACACCCCCCCTCCTGCAGCCCCTGGAATTGTCTATAGTAAATACTTAGATATCTATGCTATACTAGATAGCGAACATTTTTACATTTTACATGAAAAAAGTGAAGCCAGTTTGAATCTCATAGTATAGATATCTGTGAATAAATGTAATAAAGTTATTAATATATCAGTTATCATCGACCAAATGATTTATTATTATCAAAGAATACTCTACGTCTCTACTATCCACTATATTAGCTAGTAGACTATTTTTTTTTATCACAGTATGATCTATCAACTACTTTATTTATATACTTACGTAATTTCACGGTTGTAACTTGTAGATAATATTACATACCACATAGGTTAGTTAAAATAGTAATTACAAATAACGAATATTTTAGACCTAAAAAACAGAATATTCTTATTTAGTAGGTATCTGCATTAAACTTTTACATATTTTACTTAACTAGTAAATAAAATACTATTATAATGAGTGAAAAGAAGATCATATAGCAGAAGAATAAAGTCATTAAAGTTTACACTTTTTTTAAAAGTTGAATTTTGTCCGGAGTGATCCGTAAAATGGGGTGACTTTGGACACGTGCCTATTAGATTTCATTAAAAACTGATGTTATAATTACAATGGGTGACTTCGGACAATACCTATAGATATTTAAAAAAAAAATGTAATGAATTGAAATAAAAAAACCCCATACATTTATCGCAAATACAACATAATTTATTAAATATTATAAAAAAAAAATGATTTACTTTTCTATAAACATGTCAACTTAAAATTTATTTTTTACTTTTCTGTTTTTACTTATTGTGTTGTCATTTTTTTATAACTAACACCATCAACGACATTTTAAATAACATTAGGATTATAATTCTTATATACGGACGACCTCCTACATTGTTGACATATGATCTGGGCATAGTTAATGTGTTGTCCGAAGTCACCCACGTTTGGTAATAATTATGACGATTTAACACTACAGTGTGAGATCAAGTTACTTAACAATTTACACATATATGTACCGATTACCATTGATTGTATAGTATATTATAAAATCAATGCAATTACCAATTAACACAGACAAGTTAACGGGTATAGGTAACCGAAAACCGCAATCAAATATTTCTATTTGCTGTTGTGCTACAGTAGTCAATGTAGTTATGTAATTTAAAAATACAAAAATATAATATTTTGTATTTACCTCCATGTACTATGACACCATTATGTCATCAATAAACATTATTTTCTATGGAGTTTATAATAAATATTAACGTAGAGTATCAGTTTTCAACTTTTATTAAACGTCATTCTAAAATTATAAGATAACTAAAAAAACATGGTGTTGTCCAAATTCACCCCACATGTCCGAAGTCACCCCTTTTTACGGTAGTCATTAGTACAAGAATCTTTGGTTCAGACATTTTTTAAGGGGTCCTCCCTGCGGACAAAGTCTGCGCACGCCTGTTTCTAACTATATATACCCATTGCCCTCACCAAAATTAACCTAAGATCGTCCTGGGCAGTTTCCAGATGATAATTATATTATACAACATACATAGTCGAGTGGCTCACCGGCATCGAATGTCCGTTGTATTTGTTCGGAGCGATGGTGCTAAAACGTCCGTTCCGGGGGCCTATGAATAAAGCTGCGATGAATGAACAGGTGCCGGCCAGTAGGTGCACGGTCCCGGCGCCAGAAAAATCGGTATACCCAATTTTTAGTAACCAGCCGTCGGGTGACCAAGTCCAGTGTGAGGCGATGGGATACGTCACACCTAGAATGCGGAAGTCATAACTGATAAGTACGCATAAAACAATATTTTTATCTCTAGTTATTTTTTTTTTTTTTAATACCTTTAAATTAACAATATGACGTGGTACACAAGATAAGTTCCATTAAGGGGATTCCATACCGTGATTTTCTGTTTTTATCTAACACACGCGCAACATAGGATTTTTTACGGATCCTTTGCCAAACATATCAATTATTGATCTAATGAAGTTATGAGAATTCTGAAAACAGATTTGAATTCGGCTTCAAGTCTACTTAAAATCGACTTTCCCACAATTTTGATTTTATGATTTTAGCTTCTCCAAAAATTGAAATACAAAAATGTTTAAATACTCTTTTTTAATGTGACGTTTTCTGGAATTTGGGGGATAATATCAAAAATGTGGGAAAGTTGATTTCAAGTAGACTTGACGACGAATTCAAATCTGTTTTCAGAATTCTTATCGCTTCAATAGGCCAATTGGAATGTTTGGCAAAAAACACGTCTAAAATACTATGTCTCTCGCGTGTGTTAGACAAAAACAGAAAATCACGGTATAGAATCACCTTAAGGGGATATTGTAAAGAGATATTCTAAAGAGTGATCACGTCAGCCTGAAATAATTATATACGTGTGTAATACGATAGTATATTAAGAGTGATTTGTGTAGAAATATTATTAATAATAACATATTATAGGCAATATGTATGTATGTATGTGGTACAATGCATAATATATTAGTATATACTTAATATAAGTAGGATATAATATTTTATCAGCCGGACTTGAAATAGAAATTCCATATATGTATTGTATGTGGTAAGACGTAGTAAACACACAAATTACAAACTCGTATTAAAATACAGATAGCATTCAAATAAAAAATTTTATTTTTCATAATTTCTTACTTATTTAAATGATTTTTAAAAATATAAATCAATATAATAATATAAATTAAATGATTATGCTGATTGTATTATGTATGAAACATTATTTATATGTAGGTAGTTAGAATTGGATAAATAGCTGTCATATTTGGGGATACAAAGTTCACTTTTTAAAACTTTTTTAGTTTTTTTTGGTTGTGGGGATGATTATAGTTTCCTCACGCTCACACATCGCTTCTTATTACATCCAATGAGTCTGCAGGGAGTGCCAGGGACTCTAGACTCTAGAGAAAAATGCTGGTCAAAAACTTATCAAATCGGTACTATAACTTATTATAGCTACAAGTATACTTTATCGGTTGACATTAATGATTAAATTTCATAAGTATTTTTCTTAGTACCAACTATCAAAGTATCAATATTGGGAATGTCTAATAATGGTAAATCCTAGAAGAATTTAAGAAGAAATATAAGAATATAAAAAACTATTTCATACAGGTAGCCAGACTCAAAAATAAAAATATTATATCAACGTTTTAAATAATTGTTGCCGACCAATTTAACATTATTGACTCTATGGTTGAAAACCGTTGCTCTATTAGAGCAGTGGTGCGCAACCTTTTTTGATCCACGCCCCCCAAAATGATTTATTTTTATAATACGACCCCCCCCCCCTTCCTACCAACATTATGTATGAGTCTAGAGGACTCAATCCGGGCATCCGTGCTAAAAGTGCGTGCACCCGAGCACGCACTATTTGTGATTAATATAAAATATAGCATACTCAGGGCTTAAAGTGGTAAATTCCAGGGGGACTATATACGGTCTCCATATAGTTTTAAGCGTTCCATTTATAATTTTATGTATAATGTATAAACAGTGATTGTATAAGCAATATACTCATCTTTCATTTAACCTTGAATAATGTCAAACCTAATTTGTTAAAGGGGTCGCTTTTTAACCACCGTCAGAAGTAGAGGAACTGAGTCCTCTTTGATCCCCCCCCCCCCCAAACTTTAACCCGTTAGCATACTGTAAACACGTAGACTTACCCGATACGATAACGCTGTAGAATATGTAAGCGATGAAATTGCATCTCTCGGCCACAGCCCCCGATATGATGGTTGCCGCGGTCGCTGCGAACACGTACTGGAAGAACCACACGCCGTTTTGGCTTGACGGCATGCCGACGCCCGCGAAGAATTCCTTGCCATAATATCCACAACCACCGCCACCGTACGCCAAACCGTATCCCACCAGCCAGTACGATAGGGCGCAGATGACTAAAATATTGTATTATAAAATATAAATTTTTTTCAATGTAATTACGACACGTTCAAACGCGAAAAAATTACACGAAAGCACTTTTTTATGTCATCAATAACGAGAGTATATAGCTGCATCGAATTTTCAATAACATATTTATATATATTTTACATTTTTTAATAATTTAATTATGCAGACTATATTATATAAGTGACCAGGGGCGTAATTTCAGTTTTTCAGTTGTTTGAATAAAATTCAAAATAAAAAATAAAATTACTCTTTGTCAGATTTAAAATTTGAAAGCACGCTTATTGGCGCTTTCATTTTATTTTTCGAATGCCAAGAAAGGAGTTTTATAAAAATAATAGGTGGGAATATCCTGCTCCGTTACACACAATTCGTCACAACAAAAATAATTTTATTGTTTCATTGGTATTCGATAATAATAAATAATAATAATATAGGTAGATGCCATGCATAAATCCGTAATATCATCACTATATTGTACGGTTGTTAATCGTGACTCTTAATAAAGTATTAATTAAATCACGTTTTTCGATAGTTTTTAAATTTTATAGTTCATGGAAAATTGCGTATAGACTAAACTATAAGATATATTCTATATATAATAGGTACTCACATAAATCCAATATATTTTTCATCAAAATGTTAGTCACGTTTTTGGGCTGCACACACCCAGCTTCTAAACATGCGAATCCTACTTGCATAACTGCAGGCAAACATTAAACATTTAATCAATATAATAATTAATGTATATACAATACAAATTATTATTTTAGATTCTGAGCGGATGAAATAATGAATTGATTTTACAATAAATTTAATTTTTTTTGGTGTAACTCAAAAACTATAATAACCTATAATAGCTTACCTTTGGAATTTTCACCAAATATTTATTTAAGCATTTATAATAAAACATTTGAATGTTAGGTTTTCGAAAAATGTTGACTATTTTTAAGCTACTCATAGCTTTTCAACATTTTTAAAATTTTTTCTGGATAAAAGCTTTTTGAGTAAGTAAAAGTCAAGTAAATCTTCAATCTTCAAAAAAGAAGTTATCAAATAAAAATTTAAAAAAATTTACAAATTTTTAAAAATTTTGAAAAGCTGTAAGTAGCTCAAAAAGGTCAACATTTTTCGAGATTGAAAATTGAATGCAAGGTTCGTTTCATTATGAAAGTTCAAAAACATTAAAGATACATAGCACGATTATTTTTCGTATGCATTTAAAATTTAATTAGAAAAGTAAATAATCAGAAAATAATTACAAATTTGCCCAAAAAACTTATGATAATTCTAGTTTCTTAAATATTACTTAATCGTACCTACAATAAAAATTAATTCATGAATCAATAACACAGGAGTAAAATCCCTGTATATATAATAAAATATATTATCCCACTTTCATAATATACCGAGTGCATTTCTATCACCCAGATTTGGCCATTTTAGATTCTGAGCGAAGCGATGAATGTATTGATCTTACAATAATTGAATAATGTGTGTTTTTTTTTATTTAATTTTTTTTTTTTATATTTTTTTTAAATTTTTTTTTGTGTTTGTCATCACCTTTTAGGACAGTAAAAGTGCTTGGATTTTCTTCAACAGTAACTTTTCTGATAGGAAAGTGAATCTAGTTGGTACTTTGGGGGGGTCAAAAGTAAAAATTACCCAGTAGTTCTCAAAAGCGACATGAAAAACAAAAGAAAAATTAAGGAAAAACGGGAATTTTTACGCAAAATCTGTTTTTGAGAAAATCGATTTTGGTTTTTGGTGCAACTCTTTTATGCAAGGCTTCTGATATATTGTTACAATAGCAGTTTAAAAATATTAAAAATACATAGGCATCATTTTTTTTTATAAGCATTTAAAGTTCAAATTTTGACAAAATTTATCAAATTTAAAATGTATTAATTATTTCTATCCCCACTATTCCTGGTGACCCCAGAAGGTGACTAAAACGAACGTGGTGTCGTGATTTACTTTTAGACTAACCTCCACCAACACACGCCACGAAGTCCCATAAATGGATAGTCTCTTCTCTCATGCCCCCTAGCTGTCTGAATTGTTGTAAATAATCGTAATTATCAACCCGTTTGTTATTACCCTATTATTTCGTCTTTTCTATATTATTCTTTTATAACTTGTGCTTATTGTAAACATTTAAATTACAGATTGTACAATTCTCTTGTTTAAAAATAAAAAAAAATAAAAAATAATTATTTTGTAGTTAAAAATTTATAAAATGTTCAACTTTTTGTAGCTAATAGGATTGAAAATTTAAATCAAGGTTCCACATAAATAGGTTAATATATAAATTACTTTATTCTCAATAATATCATCTTATACAATGATATTATGTCATTGAATTCAAATTTAACACCATCCATTACAGTGACCCACTTGTAACCTACTGTACAGCAGAGCGACATCCACTTACCCGCCTTTTTTTATATATTAATTGACTCGTGGCAACTTAGGCAATTGGGTGGTTTTTAACTGTGGGGCAAATATATAATTTTAATAAAGACAATTCGGTTGAAAAATAGCAAAATATGTAAAATATAGGTACCTTATTCTAAACATCAAAATATTATCATTTATTAATTATGTTACTCGTTAATTAATACTGTGTAATATATTATACTATTGACTGTTAAATCACTTATTTGGGGTTCAATCTTCTCGAAATCCAATAAACATGGCTTAATTATTGCTATGTTTCCTGCAATTACTATAGTTATGACTCGCTAATAATTATTACTAAAAAATCATAATTATTATTCGGGAGAGTAAAAAGGGTAAAATTCGACTAACACGTGAAATCATAATAATATATATCTAAAAAATGGGTCAGTAAATTTGGTCGGGGTCGCCTTGCTGCAAAATGTTCCAATCACCGACCGCCCACGGGGCCCATGACCAAAGAAAATATAGTTCTAATGCGTGTATATGATTTCGATGATTTATGGTTAAAAAATTAATGATCAGTTAATACAATAAATATTAGACATACCTACTATTTTCGTATACGAATATGTACCTATATCAAAAATAAGATTGTAAAATCTTAATCATCTAAATATGTATGAACTAAATTTAAAAATTATTGATAAGAAATCATCTATAATTTCATAATTTGGAGAATCCTAGGAATTGATTTTTATAATAATTATAAATTATTTATATTTTTTATTGATTTTTTTAATATTTACAATTGGTGATGCATTGTACAGTAATTACATTTTTTAGTGTGCAACTGATTTTATTTTTAACACAATGATGAGGAAACTAGGGTACAGTCAATTGACTGAATGCAATTAGTCGTAGTAAATGGTAGTCTCAAATTGGTCGATTGGAAAATTGGTCATTTAGAAAATTAGTAGTTTTTAAAATAATATGTTTATTAAGTAAGAATCATAATTTTTCGTAATTTTTCTTAAAAATGATTACAAATTATGAAAAAAAAAAATAATATATGTGAAAATAATTATAAGTTATAAGTTATATCCCTGATATGTATTCATCAAATGTTCTACAATTAAATGTTTTGCATATTTTGTTTACTCTCTCGACGGTGTCATTATATTACATTTATATATTATTAATGTCTCATTATCAAAATCTGTGTAGGTACAATGTACATATAAATTATAATATATAATAATGATTACTGTTCATTTGCACCTTCATAACGTTCTTAAACCCGTATACAAAATTATACCACGACCAATTTTCTAAACGACCAATCTACCAAACGACCAATTTCAGACGAGCAATTTTACCACGACTAATAATTTCATACTACCAATTGACGTAAACCCGAAGAAACAAATCAGACACATTCAGTTACCTGCATACTGCTAGGTTTTTGTTACATAGGTACTAATTTATTTCATGAAATCAATTACTTAAAAATTACCTAATGTAAACTAAATTACTTAATTGGGATATTGTTCAACGTAGTAATTCGTAACTAACTAGTATTTAACCAACAACTTATCTTAACAAATAGGTACATTTTTAATATGGACTCACTATATATGTTATTATAAAATGAAAATTTAACTGTTAGGTATTATAAATAAAACTCACAATTATTTCATTCTAATGATAAATAATCTGACCTTGTACGCGATGAAAATAAAACTGCGTGAGAACTACGGGACGTGTGTACAGTAACTCGAATGAGTGTTAAAATGTTTGTAATAAAACGAATAATTTTTTAAGGATTAATTAAACTTTATTATTTTGGTGTACAAATTATTTACTTTTTTTAAGATACTACTATTGTAAAAAAATTGTGCATAGATAGGTATATAATATTATATAGGCAATAGGTACCTACTGCAGGTTGTAATTAGAAACATCGTCTATTTTAACCTAACCGATAGACAATAATGATGATATAATAATACAATTGTTTATATTTTTTTGTTGCAGAGTAAAATATACATTTTTAAATATTCATGACACGGGGAAAACCCCTTTAGGAAATAAATTTAAAATCAACAATGAAACAATTGCATATATTCCCATGTTAAAAAAATCACATGACTGCTATAGGTTGTTTATAATACAATATAATATATATTTAACTTTTATTGCGTCGTCAAATACATTTTGTTTTTTAATTAAGCCCAATAACTCAAATTTACCCGCATCAGTATAAAGTTACGGACTCAGTTGACCATTATAATATGATACTGATACAGTGATACCTATATAATTTCGTTTAATTTTAAAATTATCATACTAAAAAAGTGGGTAAGTGGATGTCGCTCTACTGTACAGTAGGATACAAGTGGCTCACTTTAATGGATGGTGTTAAATTTGAATTCAATGATATAATATCATTGTATAAGAAAAACGATTCTGAGCGAAAACGGTCAGTCAGCCTATGGTATTAATAAGTATATTTGATGGTATTATTGCGAATAAAGTTATTTATATATTTAACTATTTATGTGGAACCTTATTTTGAATTTTCAATCTTTAGCTATAAAAGTTGAACATTTTATACGTTTTTAACTACTAAATAATTATTAAATTTAAAATTTGATAAATTTTATCAAAATTTAAACTTTAAATGCTTATATAAAAAAATTGTGCATATGTATTTTTAATATTTGTCAACTGCTATTGTAACAATATATCAGGAGCCTTGCATTAAATTTTCAAGCTTTTTACCCAACAAATAAAATCTGATTGATATTAATAGAAAAAAAAACTAAAAAAATTAAAATCTGACAATGTCCGTAAACAGCTCAAAAAGAGTCAAATTATTTTCAAAATTTGATCGTGTATAGAAAATGCTAATATAAACATTCAGTGAAATTTTCAAGTATCTACAGTCATATGTTTTTTAATTACAACAAAATAAGAAAATCGTTACATGAAAAATGGAGTGAATATCAAATATTGTAAAAATATGAATTTCAAACGCTCATAAAAATTTAATTTGACATTCTTGTAGACATTTTTTTTTTTGATAAAGGTAGACAAACTTATGGATAATTTTAAATTACATTTTTAAATCTTAGATTTAAAAAGAAAAATTTTTATGAATTCTCTACTCAAAATAATTTGCTAATTTTCGTGATTTTTCCATATTTTATCAAGATTTGAACTTTAAATGCTTATAAATTAAAACTGTGACTAAGGATTTTTAATATTTTTCAAATATCATTGTAACAAATAAAATTTTATTGACATCAATAGAAAAAAATACTAATAAAATTGGAAACTGAAAATGTTCCTAAACAGTTCAAAACAAATCAAAATATTTTTAAAATTTTATCGTGTATAGAAAATGCAAATATAAACAACCAGTGAAAATTTCATGTATATACGTTCATTTGTTTTAGAGTTACACCAAAAACCAAAATTGATTTTGTGGAAAATCAATTTTGCGTACAAATTCCCGTTTTTCCTTAATTTTTATGTTGGTTTTTCCGGCGCTTTTGAAAACTATTAAGAATTTTAAATTTTGACCTCTCCAATGCACCAACAATATTCACTTCGAACAAGATACTGAAGTTGAAAATCGATGCATTGTTTCGACTACTTATCGTGTACAGAAACAAAAATAAAAATAAAAAAAAAAAGCCCACACATCATTGTAAAATCAATATATTCATCTTTCCACTCAGAATCTAAAAATGTACGAAAAATAACCATCGTTGATAAGAAATTAATGTGGAAAATATCTATTAATTGGCTTACAACAATAACCAGAGAGCAAATAACGGTTAGGTTAGGTTATTAGAATTAACATTTGATATTCAATAAGATTTTATACACACAGAATTATTCAAAGTTCAAACACGTCAAGTCCATTGAAAAAAGTGTATTCAATATCGGTAGCCGGTAGGTACATGAAAATAATCTCTTCTATTACCTATTAATATTATTGTATTGTAGTTTTAATAATGTCTTCTCATTGTCGTTGGCTACATTGGCTACATTGAATCAATAAATAATATTATGTTATTTTACGAAATGGGCGATAATACTTAAATGAGTCAACCTTATAAAACGGCGCTGGAGACCCATATCGTATTTACTCGAATACATAATAATAATAGTTATTAAACTAACTACTAACTGTACCTAAATGAGTCACGCAAAGTGATTGTATTTCGTTGAAAATTTAACTTTAAAAACAATAAAAACAATGCATATTATAATCATATTGCATATATTATTATCGTGTTCAAATTTTAAATCGAATTTTACTCGGCCACGCGCACTTTCGCGTTATCGTTTAGATATGGAATACCGTGGAAATAATTTCTGAGTACCTATCTATGTCATTATTACACATTTTTTTACTTCATCGTTGTGGTCATAAAACAATTGACTTTAATTAACGCAATCGTTCGTTTTTAGTGCGCTTTACTGGTTATACTTATAATAATATGTTTACTATATGTGCGCACACAATAGTGATATAACATATTATTTATTGTTATATTCTGTGATAGTACCTACTACATAGGTACCCAGACGCGTGCCCCCCCCCCCTCCTAGCTTTCTT
The DNA here is from genome assembly GCF_019925205.1 of Metopolophium dirhodum. NCBI lineage: Eukaryota > Metazoa > Arthropoda > Insecta > Hemiptera > Aphididae > Metopolophium > Metopolophium dirhodum. Next base: position 23,628,106 of record NC_083567.1, read on the forward strand.
GAAATTAGGTATGAGATAGCAATATTTTACATAGGTTATATCTAGATAGGTATATGTTCATATATATATAATATAAGTAGAATATTATATAATATGTTCAATATGACAATATATAATATTATGTACCTTGTACCTATGTATGGCGAACGCTTTAATTTTTAAAAATATTATTTAGAGTTGTTAATTTTATAGCCAAAGAGATTATTAATGCTATTGAGTGACCGATACCTTATTTAGTCGTTATTGTTTTCGTAAAAATGCAATATGGTATAGTCATTATTTATGTCTGTACAATATGTTTATAAGGTAAAGTGTAGCGTTTTTTAGTTATTTTTAAAATTTAAAATATATATTTTAAAATCTGTTCTGATTGAAAATGAAAAACATTTGCAGCAGAAGCAATCTGACGAGAGTAAATAATGAAGAGCAAATTAACTCATCCTATATTCAATATTGTGCTTAGATAATAATAATTATATGTACGATTCGCGTAATGATATAATAATCATAATATATCTTTATAAACTTATTTTGGGGGGCCGAGGCCATGGCTCTATAATATTTTGTCCTAAACTTAATTATTTATATGAAAAATTAAAACAAGTTGGAAGAGACCGAGGCTTATATGTTACACATATTACTTGGAATAACTTAACCCACATGACCTGCCACTAGTTCCGTCAATGGACTGATGAGTCTTATAATTCCGTGTTTTGTATCTACGTATTATATCCTACAAAAGACTGTCTCAGTAACTAGTAAGTAATATTAAACCGTTTAACCACGCAAATCATGAATCGCGAGTTCAGTATATAAATATGTGATTGCCGTCAAACAAAAAGACGTTTGATGTTCAGTGCTAAAAACGTGATTACGTCGCTTATTTAGATTTAAAACGGAATTTATACTGTTTCAATTAAATATTATTAGTTCACCTATCGTTGCTTTTGCTCTTCTAAATGATTGGATGATTTTTTTGTATGGCGATGTTGAACGGGAATAAAATACGCTGTATTGCAATATTGTTTGTAGGCATAAGGCGTAAATAGGGGAGGGGGACTTTAGGGGCTAAGCCTCCCAAACATTTCCTATATTTTTTTAGCTTATTCAATATTATCAAAGTAAGGCTTTAGCCCCCCCCCCCCCAAATCCCAAACAATATTTGTGCCTATGTTTGTAGGTACCTTTAACATTTAATCAACGTTGCCGTATTTAATACAATGCTTTGGCGGAGTTAACGGCTTCACACCTTACACACTGCAGTTACACGAGTATAGTGACTATAGTGGACGACCAGATTTGCGTATATTAATAAATTAATAACAATTTGTAAAATACTAAAATTTGTTAACGTGATGAAATTGCAAGAAATTTAGAATGAGACAGAAAACACGTACCTACGTAACAAAATATATTTTATACGTCAGAAAGTATAAGTATTGTTTTCAATAGGTACCTGAAAGTCACCTAGTCGGCCTGCATCAGTGTAGCAATCGATAAATATAATATGTAGGTATATTTATTATTAAGTTTAGGTTTATTCTGTTTTTTTTTTACATCGTGTGGATCTGTGCAAGCGCAATTACGTATCAATGCAAATGATAGAATAAATTAAAAACAAATATAATTTTTACGCACTTTCGCCAGTCTAGATCGGCTTTTTGATTGCTCGTTATACATATTATACTATTTGGCATAATATTTTATTGATCGTAGGACTGGGAATGAGATTTTTATTTCATTACAGTGGCTACGCTTTTATGCCAAAAAGTATAAAATATAAAACCAATTAGGACATAAAATATATTTTACTATCAGTGTCAACTTGGCACATCGAAAGCCCATGGATCAGTTTTTTTAAGGAGCCCCATATTGAATGGACTTGGGTCCCGTAAAGAAAAATTGGGCCTAAAAATTACATACGGTTAAATATTTTGATTTTGCGGAGTCCCTACTCCCTATATAGACAGAAACACGCCAAGCAAATATACAAATTTACGAGAAGCTAAAAAAACGGAAGGTCCCGTGTTTGCCAGGCCGACACTGTTTACTATCATTATTAATAAATGACAGGTAATTGCATACTTGCGTCAACTTTCATTCAATTCTAAATCGTTTTTCGAAGTATTACTACCTACTTGGCTTGATTTTACTGCAGTATATATGATATTGTACTTAGGTGTCGTTTTACAAGAATAACGATAAAATATTTAAAAAGAAGAGTCCATCCTTGAAGACAATATGCTTTTTGTGCAATATGCTACGAACAAAAAACGTTTCAAGTACAAAATCACCTTAAAATTATACAGGTTTAAATTATGTATTACCTATTTTATAAACGTTTGTACCGGTAGATGGGAATTTATTGTATGATTACTATTTTGGTATAACGTAACATTTTAATGACTCTCCATAATCTGCGTAGGTATAGTGTATACATATTATATATTTTATATTATAATACTTATCTATCTGTATATAAGTATTTAATTTAATGCTCGTTTGTATTGATTAAAGACTTGGAAACTAATGAACTACCGTCACCAAATTTTGCACAAATATTCATTGGGCCTTGGGGAGTGTTCGCAACTTTGTTTTCTAACCCCTAAAGGTTGCCATAAGGTGGCTCACACATAAATTTCGTTTAAGCTCACTAAAATTGAATTTTTTTTGTTTATAGATTTCATAAATAAAAGATACTTTTACATTTACATAAACATAATCTATGTTAGATCATTATATATACAAATTAATGTAAGTACCTATAATGCGTGTAGCTTATGTACTCAAAAACTATTCTGTTGATTTTGACGAAAATTCAAATTGTTCTTATTGAGATATCAGGAAAGTTTTGAGAATAGATTGAAAATATACCAAGTGCCACAGGCGGATTGCCTGTCTCGGTCAAATTAGACATTAGTTCACAAAACCATGTACATCCACGCCAATACTTGAACTCATATAGGTTAGATTCACTAAAACCAAGATAATTATTCTTATAGTCTTATATAGCGCCGTATTTTAAATTTGTTTATTTTTCACAGACGAAGTCGGGTTATACTACAGCTAGTTTATTATATTATGTCCAATTCTCATTTCACACGAATGCGTTTTTTAGTTTTTACTGAAGAAATATAATTTATGCATTTTAGGCACGTCCACTATATAGTAATACAAATTTTTCATCGACCATACTTTTTTTATCGAATCAACGCCATTTTCGAAGTATACAATTTGAATGATCCCTTGTACCTACAGTGTGCACCTAATAATATACTAAATCAATGTGGGTGCCGGCTGCCGAGTGGTATTTTAAATCTTATTTTATAAGTATTCTATAAACCGTTATTACTAAAAACTAAGTATACTGAATATTATTTTGAAAAATGCCTAGAAAATCTATTCACACTATAAGCTTTTCAATCGATGTTTAAATTAAATTAGTTCAGAGATATATAAATATTAATCAATTCGCTTTTAATATTTATTGTACTTGAAATGAATAAAAATATACAAATAATATATAGGTAATTCGAAAAGCAGTTCAAACAAAAATATTTTTATTTTTTTAATATGGTTCTGAATATAATATTATAATGTGGTAATATTTATGTATTATAAGAAGGTAATTTACTCACAGGATACAATTATTCCATTGATAACTAAGAACATATTGTCGATGTTGAGTTTTAATTCTTCCAAGTCCAGTTGAGTGGTCATTATACTGTTTAATATAACCGTTGAACTAATATTTACAGCCATATTTTCCAATGGGAATTTAAAAAATACACGAATTATCAAAAAATTAAGGACAAATTGTCTTTAACGTACAAATTACAGAAAATATTTATTATATTGTACTTATATTGTTGGATAGAAAAAAATATACCACGTGGTAGTTAGAAGAACATTATAATATATTTATATTGCAATAGAATAATACTAGATAATTATTTAATATTTTAGTCGAGTATGGTTTCGGAATGGGCAGAAACCAACCGACAAGTAAAACTAAGTAATACGCGCCAAACAAACGTGCGATTATACCGGTTATTGCAAATATGACTTATACATACATATAATAGGAGAGGGCAACTACGGCAATAAAGATGGAACGCGAATAACGATCACTAATTACCCATACCTACATATATATATTTTTTATTTAGTAGTAAATAAACTAGTAAACATATTAAGTTTTTTTATATCATATACTCATCGATGTCGACTTATACGCAATGACAGTATTTCTCTACAAATTCTCGGACAGAACGAATTATATTTAATGTTAGCAGAGCATCACGTCTATAGTAAGACATAGATTAAAAAGAATTCACGATATACACACAAAGGCGTAATAATCTAACCAAGTAATTACAGGTTTGCAGGGCCGGATTCGACCCGAGAATAGCATAATTATATAATTAAGTAAGGTCATCTATGAAAAATGTCTGGATATTTTAAATTTTTAATATTTTGTTTATGTAATCCTATATGATATATTCGAACTTAAGTGTTAAGTCGTACTAGGTATAAGGCAACAATATGTTTACGGAGACATAAAAAAATAAAACGATGTTTTCGAATACGCAATGGTAAATTATAACAGTCTAAATAAGGTTTTACGGAAAGAAAAATTAGAAAAATCACACGGGAAATTTTAAATTTTAAGAAAAACTGAAAGTGCATTTTTGACTAACTGACTGATCAAAATAGAGCCTAAAATATTATAATAGCTGGAGACTTGACATTTTCATGGTACTTTCGCAACGCCGTGTAGGTGTGCACTAAGAAAGGATTTTGGCACTCGTCTAGTATACTACCTACCAAAAAACTGTATGCGTGTAATATGCTATAGCTACCGTAGTTATTTTTATTTTATTTTATTTTATTGTGGGAAAGTACATTTGAGTCATTACGATAAAAAACATATTATATAACAGTTGTATAACAGTATAGCTAAATTCATGGCGAGCATATTGTAGTACTTTAAAAGATATAGCGAGGCTATCACCATGAAACCGTAAGTAATTCCGAGGTTTTTGTTGATCCTACAACGAGTGCATAATTCGAATTCTAGAGTGTAGTTATAGAGTACGAGAGACATGTCAAAACTGAATTAAAACCCGAGGAGCAACAGATTTTTAGACCGACAATAGAAGAAGAATGTTGGCTGTCCATTAATACGTAGGTAACACAACTTATTAGAAGTTTTCTGTTAAAATATGTTAAAATTAATGTTGAAATAATATATAATGACGTATAACAATATTATAAAATACTTTACAACCGTGACCATCAGTCATCAGTCATCAGCAATACATTATTACATTAAGTACGTTTTAGTTTGATACATTTTTATAATGAAATAGTTAATAAATTGTTATTAATATTTTTGTTATTTTGTTATTAATCGATAATCAGTAGGTAAACGTTTTTTGGTAGGTATAATTTTACGGTAGGTAGCAAACTACACCAACGAAGCAGAGGCAGGTAGAATAGGTACTAGACGATAGAACTTACAAGGATTTTCCAAAATTTGCCTTTTAAGAGGTGCTCAGTGATCACACAATAATTTTAGATTCTGAGCAAAGCGATGAATGTATTTATTTTATAATGATGTGTGTTTTTTTTTTTTTTTTTATTTTTTTTTTTTTTTTGTCTGTCATCACCTTTTAGGATAATAAAAATGCTTGGATTTTCTTCAACAGTAACTTTTCTGATAGGAAAGTGAATCTAGTTGGTACTTTGGGGGTCAAAAGTTTTCATGTAATTTTTAAAAGCGCCGTGAAAAACAAAAGAAAAATGAAGGAAAAACGGGAATTTTTACGCAAAATCTGTTTTCGAGAACATCGATTTTGGTTTTTGGTGTAACTCTAAAACAAATGAACGTATGTACATGAAATTTTTACTGGTTGTTGATATATGCATTTTCTGTACACGATAAAATTTTAAAAATATATTGATTTGTTTTGAACTGTTTAGGAACAATAAAGTTTCCATTTTTTTTTTTTAGTTTTTTTTCTATAAATATTAATACAATTTTATTAGTTGGTTAAAAAAGCTTAAACATTTAATAGAAGGCTCCTAGGTTATTGTTTCAAAGGCAGATGAAAAAAATTAAAAATCCATAGTCACAGTTTTAATTTATAAGCATTTAAAGTTCAAATCTTGACAAAATACGGAAAAATCATGAAAATTAGCAAATTATTTTGATGAGAATTCATAAAAAATTTTCTTTTTAAATCTAAGATTTGAAAATGTAATACAAGATTATCCATAAGTATGTCCACCTTTATTAAAAAAAAATGTCTACAAGAATGTCAAATTAAATTTTTATGAGCGTTTGAAATTCATATTTTTACAACATTTGATATTCACTCGATTTCTCGTGTAACGATTTTCTTATTTTGTTATAGTTAAAAAAACGTATGACTGCAGGTACTTGAAAATTTCACTGAATGTTTATATTAGCATTTTCTATACACGATAAAATAATTTGACTCTTTTTGAGCTGTTTACGGGCATTGTCAGTTTTTAATTTTTTTAGTTTTTTTTTCTATAAATATCAATAAGATTTTATTTGTTGGGTAAAAAGCGTGAAAATTTAATGCAAGGCTCCTGATATATTGTTATAATAGTAGTTGAAAAATATTCAAAATACATAGGCACAATTTTTTTTTATAAAAATTTATTTAAAATTTAATAATTATTTTGTAGTTAAAAATTTATAAAATGTTTTACTTTTATAGCTAAGGATTGAAAATTTAAAACAAGGCTCCACGTAAATAGGTTGTATATAAATTACTTTATTCACAATAATATCATCAAATATACTTGGTAATATCATAGACTGACTGACCGTTTTCGCTCAGAATTGTTTTTCTAATACAAAGATATTATATCATTGAATTCAAATTTAACACCATCCATTACAACGACATCCACTTACCCACCTTTTTATAGTTTATTTTTACTTTTTAAATAGCAACCTTGTTGATCCTGAGAAAATATTGTAATATTGGATACTAAGATAAGAGGACATTCGTACCCGCATGTGTTGCCTCCGTCTTAGCATTATCTGTATACTCTCGATAGTTTTTTATAGATATTTTAATTTTTAAGTGAGTTATGAGCATTTTCAAATATTAATATTTTACATACTCATAACTTGCTTAAAAATTAAAATATTGTAAAAAAACAACGAGAGAACACAAATAAATAAAATAAAAAGAAATTTCATGGGTGGTCAGAACCCTAGAACCCTACCCCTGCGTACGCCACTGGCTAGGAATATAATATAATAATACAATTCAGTCTTCCATAAAAGTTTGTTGTATACAATTTATAATAAATTATACTTAGTTAATCATAAGACAGATAGTTTTGATTTTGTGTGATGTGTGAATAATAAATATTGTGTAAAATATTGAAACATGAAAAGTTAATCACAACCAAAGTCGGGAGTGCCAAGATGTTGTTCATATGCACATAATTCAAATAAATTATTTTGAAATTCTTTCTAGCTTCTATACTTAAAAAATTACCAATTTGTCTAAACCAATAGTATTTTTGGTAGGTAATATAATTTTCAATTATTTTTATTTTTATATTACATACCATAAATATAATTTATACTAATGATTATTATATTCTAAATATATCCTGGCATCCTAACCTACCTAACGACAGTACGACCACCTATACGGGCTATAGGCTATAGTACTTATATTATAATATATAGTCTATACTTTAATCTATATTGATGCAGGTTAGCTTAAATTTGTTAAATTTAAAGATATACCTGTCAAATTAATATAGGTATATTTTATTATGCATAATTACCTATATGTACCTTTTTTATTGTTGAACATTTTACCATTTTAACGATCCCGGCGGTGCTTTATAGTTTATAATAATGTACCTACCTATACTTACCTATATGGCTATATCATATTTAAAAACAGAAATTAACAACAATTACGGGAGTGTAGGTTATATACTTCTTATCTATATATTTACCTAATAAGTAGGTATAAAAAACTATGATATTTAAAGAGTTTGATTATCGTTGTATAATCCCACACACGGATTAAGTACTCGTTTAGAGTCAGAGTGACTAAACGCTGAACGTGAAGCTTGATACACATGAAATCCTATTATTATTCAGAATATTTCAATAATCAATATTATATAATAACTATTATTTTTTTTGTGACGTGTTTCGGTATTATGACTGACGTGCAGTCTGTAGAGTGAAGTGAGGAATATAATAATATTACTTAGTGATAATTTTTTCGGGTAAAAGGAGTGTGCAATCGACTTTCAGTAATTCACCTGTTTCCGGTAACAAATCGCGTGTTTAGATTGCAAGTAGGTAATTTTTTAGTGACCAAAATTATTTTGCAAATTCTTATTATTTTTTTTTTTTATAAGAATGCGTAAGGAAACCAGCAAAAGAACGTTTTTAATAAATACCTAGTTTACACCATAGTTTTACAAAAATTCTCATCTGTTTTTTTTTAAATTTTTAAACTTTTTATAAAAAGTACCTATCAATGCTATAGAAACTTGAAACTCTTGGAAATTGTATTTTTTATCTAGAAAATAGAAATAGAAGAACGTTTTACGAACAAATTGTGCCTTTTGGGTACCATATGCTGGTATTTTAAATAACTAGAATAATTGAATTATGTGTCCTGTTATTCTTTCATAAAGTATTGCATTTTCAAGTGCAATGTACCGCTCAGAATAATAATTATTTTCTTTTTATATATACTATATAAGATATAATATCTGACTTTTTTGTATTGAGTTTCATCTAAATTTTTTTGGTAAATAAATAATTATAAAAACATTGTTAAATAACATACATTACTATATCGAAAACAAAACTCTTGTATTTTATGATTACATTTTTACGAAACATGCGACTGTAAGACACTATAAAACGTAAAATTAAAATGGTTTTCGTGGTATCTACATCACGCATGAAAAGCTGGACGTTTTCCATCAATAAAAAATAAAATATACATATTATAATTTTTTATAGTAATTGCATATAATACGCGTCACTTTACAGTTATAACGTGACAGTTTTTATCTGTGACATACATAAACAAGTTGGTATTAATATAGTTCGATCCGTTAAAAATCCATCGTGACATCTGAGTTGCCACAATTCGCATGACATTCTTCGGTGCACATCGCTCGGCCAAACTTGCGTGATGTATGTTAAATTAAAATGTAGGACGAACCACCAATTTGTAGTCATCACAGCAATGGCAATATAGGTATCAGCCAACAGATATGTACCTACATAATATACACAGCTCGGACGTTCGATTTAAAATTCGTACGCGTCCGGGTGACATAAGTAGGTGCCAATACCACCGCCCCTTGTTTCTAGTTGTATATGCGTGTATACGATATACCTATATAATATATTATATGTACACTAATTCATATTGTATACGATAAAATTTGATATAAAATTTAATTTATTTTGTTGGGTTAGTATACCTATTGTATATTATTATAGATATATAATATGGGATCCGTAAATAGAATTATAACAATTAAATACAGAACGAAAACGCGTCGCATTAGACAAATTCTACCAGTTGGTAGTAAACTATTCGAGGGATTCACAAAATATCTCTTCCCCATAGGCGCAATTTGGGGGGGGGGTGTGCTTAGCACCCCCAATTTTGAAATGAGCACCCCCAAATTTTTTCATGTTAATTTACATTTTAATAGTCATTATGTATAAAAAAAACAGTTTTTATTATGTTATTTTTTATTTATATTTATAATTAATATTATTATTAAAAAAAACTAATCAAGTAATATTCTGATGAAACGTTTGTTTATGTAGAGTGTAGACGGGTAATACGTAAGACGTGTAATAAAAACATAAAATCATAGTGAACATTTTAAATTTAGATTATTTTAAAATACCGCAGCGGTGTTGATAACACCCGTTCGTACAGCAATTCGACGAAAACCCATCGCTGGACACATTTGCAGTGTGACAAAATTGAAAATATATTACTCAGAATACTCTATGGGCCCGTATTACAATCGTTAAACTAAGGTTAAACCACCGAATTCGGCCGGTAAAATCAGTGGGTTAGGCGCAACCGAGGTTTAAACTATGATTGTAAAACAGGCCCTAGGTTTCTATGGCCCAATCCACTATTGCCACTGTTATAATTTTATCATTGATAATGATAGTAAATAATTCTATTTATACTAGTGACCAATGTTTTTGAATTGCTATTTGCTTGTATTTAACGTCTACATAAGTGCACACTGCCACCCTGCATTCATTAACAATTAACCGCTCGAATAGGCAACAGTGAAGTGTGAATTAGTTAGTTTATTTGAAAGAACCATTTGGATTATTTTGTTTTATGAGTAATTTAGTCATAAACTTTTACTCATAACAAAATGTTTTCAATATTTGAAAAGTATAAATATAACAAAAAAACGACCAATTGTGAAGCTAATGGAGAAATATCTGCCACTACCAGTAAGTAAAAACCTATAAAATCTCTAAACTAAAATTGAAGTTTGCACTGTCGTCTGTCTCAGTGGTATTAGCAAAATTATTTTACACTCTTACCATTGTTTTCATGTTCACACTTCCAATTAGTTCAGCTACTTGTGAAAGATCCTTTTCAGCCTTAAGAAAAATTAAAACTTGGCTTAGGGTATTAATGGGTCAACAGAGATTAGTAGATTTGTCAATATTGTATATTGAAAAAGACTTAACCAATCAAATTGATGTAAATGAAGTATACATATTTATATACATATTTTTGCTAAAACTGAAAGGAGGATAATATTAGAATAAAGTGTAAAATTAAATTAAATTTTTAAAAAAAATGTTTAAATATTAGTTATTGTGCTTATTAATTAATTCTTATTTCTTAATTCTGACTATCTATAACCATATGATAATATGACAAAAAAAAATAGAGGGGCTTCAGCACCCCCAGTTTTTTCATTGAAATTGCGCCCCTGCTCTTCCCAATGTTTCCATTTAAAACGTTTAAAGGAATAAATCGAAACTTTCTTAGTTGATGGAAAAACTACCATCAGTACCATCATATTATAGGTACAATAGATACGTATACATACAATGGGATAATTGACGGATTCACATATTTTACTAGACATTTTATCTTTGTCACCAATCTCAAATGAATAATAAAACATAATATTAAAAGATTATATTAATATATATATATATATATATATTTTTGGTTGAGGTTTCGACAACTGAGGTCATTAGCTTGTGGAATTGTGGGGAAGGGTACTGTAGGTTTTTGATCACGTGTATGTTTGTTTTGGCAGAATTTTTAAGTGGGCACCAGTAGGTATCTGCCATGCCCGAGTGGGGGATGACGGCCCATCTTTCCGGACATCGTGACTGCCCGTAGACAAATGCCGCCCGTGACCGAGTTCGAACCGGCGACGATGCGCGTCGCAACCGACGCGCTGATTAGTCCACTCGGCCACTCCGTCCCCTTATTAATATATTATTATACTACGCATTACTAGCATACTGTTTAAAATTATTACATTTCAATTACAAAATATTTTAGAAAATCCAAGGAAATGTATAAAATGAATACATACATTAATATTATCATTGGTTATAAATACTAGTATTTATAATCAATTATATTATGTTATTAAACAGAATAAAAATTTGGTGTTGAATTTTTGTATAATTGAATTATTAAAAACTCGGAAAATGAAAATAATATGCCAAAGTTTATCGTCGTCTCAGGACGATGCAAATACATAATAATATGATGCTTCAGCCTCCAGACACACGCCGCGCTGGTCACCCCTGGTAAAGTATAATAATAATTGCTGGTGCAATATAGTGTAAGTAATGCGCGGTATATTGGTATTTGCATAAATCCAATTTCACGTGTGACCGAACACATAATAATAGGTAATAGTAAGTGTGAGGGTGCTAGTGCTAGTGTGACAGAATGCCGAGTGTATACGAAAGGACGACGCACTCGTCGAAACATGGTCCAACTCGGTACGGTCAACAGGATCATCAAGGCTTACGCGTTGGTCGGCTTTTGCGTGGCTGCGTATGCACTGTATGTGGAAATCTCACTGGAAAATGATCCGGATTTTGAGCCACTGTGTGACCTCAGGGAATACGTCAAATGTTCTCCAGCGTTTATTTCACCGTAAGTGTATAATTACTATATTATGTTATAAATTATAATACAACCACATTATAACATAATGTTGAAACATATATTCAAATTCCAGGTATTATACCTAGGTATATCAATTATATATTTATTATGTTGCGGTAATGTATAGTGATTAATATATAACGGTGCGATTGAATCGTCAATAAAAACATATCGTATTCGTGCTTAACATTTAAAAAAACGAACGATACATTTCTACAAAATTGAAATTGTAAATAGAAACTTACAAAAAAAAAGTATAAACGTTTTTAGTTTTAGTTTTTAAATAATATACAATAGTATCTACTCTTTGTTTAAACAGGGTTTTTAAGTTAAACTGTAAATAGTACGACATTTACTAACATTTAATAATCTAATAATCAATAGTTATCCCGCAACAAAAAATTGAATAGTCAAGATATTATAAGAGTTTTATTTTATTAAATTATGATGTTATAAACATATTATAGTGTATTAGTGTATGTAAACACTCGAAATTTCAACGTGCTTACAATTTATATTACCACGTTCATTTTAAACTTGAACTCAGTTAAAATTGTATATTTGATGATACTTACCTTATCTACTATCGTCGGGATTAAAGATCCAGGAGCCACCCGGGTTGTTAACATTTAAACAAATTGTATGATCTTATGCATTTTTAATCCTTTTGACTTTGGACTTCGTCATAATGTGAACAGTTCCCTCATGTCTTTCACCAACTGAACAAGAAATTTATTTTTTCTGTTTCAGTATACGAAATAGTAAATAGTCTAATAATAATAATAATATATACCTAATATTATATTGTATTAAAACGCAATAGGCTTAAACAGATTAAAAGTTTAAAAGTATAATACATAGTGTAAGTATTGTGTATTAAACATTTTAAGATCTCATAAACAACGGCATATTAATATATTATGTCAGCCATTAGGTCTGGCTTGGTTAGCTTCGGTTAGGTTAGGTATTTTAATATATTTTGTAAGTAGCATATAGGTACCTACATATAAACATATTGTATAATAACTGATAGTTGGTAATATATAAGGCCACACATTTTTAACGAGTATAAAAAGTGGCAAAATCTGGTAAAAGTAATTTATAATTTTTCATTTATTATGCAAATAGTAAATAAATTGTGTACATTATCACTGACATTCGGCATCTAAAAATGAAAACTGAATGTATTAGGTGTCATAAAATACCAAGGATATTATATTTTTTTATTTGGTTCTTTATAGTTCTTAAATAATATACCAGTATACCACAATCGTTGCTGTTATGTCTTAAAAACGAAAGCTTTGTCATTCAAATGAATTATTATTTTGAAATCTAAAAATCATTTTATTGCTGCCATAAAATTAAATGATCTGATAAAATAATAAACTTATTGAATACTACAAATAAATATTGGTTTTAACAATAACTATGCTATATTTTATTCATTTATTTCACTTGTCAAACTGATTAAATATTGTAAACGTTGATAATTAAATGTAAATAGCAGTAAAATAGTTTAGAAAAATATAAATACAATAAACGATAATACTGGACCAACGCTATCTGTGCAAATTCCCCAACATGTTGTATTCAGATTATTTTACAACAGGTATAAGGGCACAAGGTGCACAATATACAACGATTGCCGGTATGTTAATCAGTTTGTCTGAAGTGTAATAGTGTAATAGTGTAATAGTTTTATAATTATTATCGATGGGTGTTTATATGAGCCATATAAAAATTGTTAGTTACTAATTATTAATTAGGCCTATTTTTACAATTTTTTTTTTACTATACCTAATATTATTAACTTGATGAAACAAGCCTAGGGTTGGCACACCTAGAAATTCCCAGGAATACCAAATACTGTAAAAAATTTAAAAAAAATTGTCATTAATTATTTTTTTTGTTATTACAGACAGCATCAATTGATTTATGTATTTTTTTACATAAGTAGAAGTACATTATTTTACATATTTTAATAACAATTTTAAAATGATTTATAAAATTTTACTATAATATTGGTTAATAAATTATTCCGATTAATAATATTATGACTACATAAAATAATCAACAATTTAATTTAATTGTTTTATAATGAAAACAATATATTATTATTTATCCAAAAATTCGAACACAAGACATGCGCCTTGTAAAAAGCAAAACGTAGTACACGTATGTTGACTAATTTAACTACACGGGTTTGCAGTAGGTGTTTATTACGGTAGCAATAACGATGACTTTAATATTATTATTATTTAGATATACATATCATGTATTGTTGTACCATCATGTCCAATATGGAATAATAATAAATCATTTATCATTTGAACACGTTTTAAAATTTGATTTTCAACGTACGATGGGTAAAGTGGTAAAGACATAGAGCCGTTTATCACGTTTAATATTGCAATCATCAGACATAGAGTAATGCGTATTATAATTAATTCAATATCACCTGCAATAGTATTTAGAGAGCCGTACCTGCGTGTTGACTCCGTCTTACTACGGAATAATATAGGTTACACATTTTACGTTCAGGACAATCCATTTTACAGAAAATTGCAAACTGGTAAATAAACATAATTTGCTTCAAAATTAAAATATCAAAAAAGCCTACGTTGGACATGATGGATAATTTTCTTACTTTTTAATTTGATAATAAGTCACTTCAATATTTTAAATTACAGAGTAAAATTATATTTTCTAAACGTAAAATTTTCTTTGTTATGCCGTTATATATATTTACTCGGATATAAATATATGCGGTAGATAAGAGTGTAAAACGGACAAACTTGTCATGCAGTGTCCTCTTAAATAATTAAAAATGCGTTAACAACCGAATTAGATTTATCTAATAACTACTCATTAATGTTTCAATATAAAAGTGGTATATTTTGTTACTTTTATGACATGTCACAGTTTTCTTTGAAATTGTCAAAAATCGGCCTTTGAATCTCGTCGGCCCATTAGCTCAGTTGGTTAGAGCGTCGTGCTAATAACGCGAAGGTCGTGGGTTCGATCCCCCCATGGGCCAGTAATTTTTTGCATTTTATTCGTTTTTACATTTTGGTTTACAATATTTAGTTTAAAATAATTTTTAAAGGATTGTTTTTTATTATTTTATTTAAATTCAAAGATTCTATTTTTTTTATATAAATACAGCTGAAAATGGTTGTTTTATTTAACGCATTTAGTACAACAATAATAATATTATATAGCTAGGTACAACATATAAAAAATATAAAATTAACTTTATTAAAACTGTTGACTTATTTAATATTTTTATATTTATTTATATTATCGATCAAAATCGAAACGTTTATCCTCGAACAGCATAATATTAGCACAATAAACTATAGAATACACCGTTAGACGATACATTATAAAATAAAAATATAACCGATGTTCACACAATAAAAACAATAATGTTAGTCACTATAAAAAGTATTAACGATTTATCAGTTATAATATTTATCAGTATAATATTATATTTACAGATACGCCAAAGGTTTTGGGATCGTCAGATATATATTCGGCGAAGATTCCGCTTTCAACGTGCCCAATGGACTCACGGGAATGTTATTCTACACCCTGTCATTCACGTTGAGTACGTATATTAATACTTAATACTATAGGCAATACGTAATAAATAATAATTATTATACTATCATGATGGAAATATTATATTTAGACCAATATAATAAAATCGTTGTCTCGAATCCGGATTAAAAAATAGCTTAATATCCTGTTTGCTTAATCGTATTGGTTTTGTAATATTTCTAAAAATCTATATAAATATAATATACCTGCCAAAGTCAGGAAACTAATTAAATTCATTAACTGATAAAAATTACGTTTTCAATTATAAACTATAATATTTCAGGAAACAAATTTTACAGAAAGTTATGTGCATAGTTTTAAAATGCATTTTAATATTTAACATTAATGAATACAAAATAAAAGCTCTGATTAGCCGTTTTATCTATTATTATACCTCTGTCTCTAACTATATATTTTTAACTTATCTATACACAGGGCTGGATTTAGGGTTGTGGGAGCGCCCCAGAGCCAAAAAAGTAAACTTACTGCCAAAAGTAATTATTTTATAGGGGCCCTGGGGCCCGTTCCCGTTCCCCCCTTAAATCTGGCCCTTTCTATACATCTATACTAACCTATATTATATTTACCTACACATATTAATATTTAGTTGCTTGCATTTTTGTAACTACCTATCAAGTAACGTTTGTTTATACTTTTGAATTCCTGCAGGTTGTTCGAACAGTGATAAACTCGTAAACATCCACTACTACCTGGCGATCGCGTCCAATGTGTCCACATTTTACTTGGCTTTCGTGTTGGTGTTCGTTGTTCAGGAACTGTGTTTGGTTTGCTTGACCACGTACTTCATAAATGCTATAAGCCTTCTGTGTGTATCGTCCAAACGGCGGGAATTGTTGTCGCTATCTGTGCACCTGCACAAACCGTGCAAAGGCGATTAAAACATAATATATTTATAAAATACCTAGCGATACACCTGCAGTCAGGTAATGACGCAGCGTGTATAATAAAGTATATATACCTATAATAAATAAAGGTAATAAATATCCAAAATACGTCCCTTTCATATTATATTATATAAGTATATAACATATAACAGCTATATACATAATATGTACCGTGACTTCACATAAATAGTGTCTTAAGGTTTTAGTTTCCATGTTTAAACATTTATCCATTACTATATATTTTGATGACTTTATGAAAATAATTAGTGACTAAAACAAAAATCGTATACATTTGAATCATATATATATAGGTATTATGTAATTTAATGGCTATTATAATCTCTTTTACGATGTAATAGATTTTTTAAAAGCACACTAGCAGTGGTTTAGTCTTAGAGTGTAAGACACGTTGCAATCTGTATCTCATAACCGCGTTCGGCAACGAATAATAACTTACAATAATATAAGTCGTATTTTATTACGTGTATTACGCGTGGGACCCGTGGGCGCGCGCCTCATATACAATAATAAATACCTGCGGAGCTGCATCATTTATGCGACAGCTATATACTATATTTAATAGATATATATATTATGTAGATTGTAGGTACATATATTTTATAGTGTATATTATATATTGTATCATAATATCTCAATCGTATCTCCCGCGGCGGCGGCGCAAACATCCGATCGAGTGGGTCAGGTACGGAATGTCGGCGGAAATGCGGAATAGGTTTTTTTTTCGGGAGTGTCCCTCAATAATCCGCAATAGATCCAAAAACATCACAATGTATAGCTCACCATATTCGTTAGTAATATATTTTATTTTCATAATTTATAATATTATATTTGGAGGTCGTCTCAACGAAAACCACGCGTGCACGCACGACATTGAAAGAGGAAAATATAATATATTATGTTATGTTTATATATATAATCGGCTTTGTGTATAAACTTGCACTTGACACGATACACACCTCGACTAAAGGGCGAGGCGAACGCCATATACATACCTTGTCCTCTTAACAATTGTTTAAGAAAAATAAACAAAAAAATAAATTTAATAATTATTATACGAGTGGTAATGTAGTACTATAGTATATTGTATATATACCATCATAATGACCGTACCCGGGGTACGCTAGGCTAACTATCATTTTATAACAATACCAATCAGCTATCAATACTATTTATATTAGATAGTAGTTAATTGCAATATTAACTTAA
This sequence comes from Metopolophium dirhodum, assembly GCF_019925205.1. Classification (NCBI taxonomy): domain Eukaryota; kingdom Metazoa; phylum Arthropoda; class Insecta; order Hemiptera; family Aphididae; genus Metopolophium; species Metopolophium dirhodum. The sequence goes on from NC_083567.1 coordinate 23,646,074, forward strand.
AACACTCAACATTTTACTCTAATTAGGCGTAGATAGTTGATACAATGTAAAGTTACAATTTCTTAAGTTAATACTGAATATTTTAAATAAACAAAAATGTATTATAGATGACGGCCGTCAAGCCATCCAGGTAATCGGTTATGTTAATAATAGCCAGTACATCAGGAATCTCTTGGTGTACCCTTAGCAATTAGAAAATGGGTTAACATCATAGTTTAACTATAATTTACTGTGATTATTATTATTATATTTCAGTATTCAATACACACATAGGTACGTAATAATACATTAATGCTATTGTTTCCACCACTGTAGGACCGACTCGAATACGTAGTCAGTCTTCACGCGTCCCTTGAAAACTGCTTTCAAAATCGTAAAATAGATTTAAATAAATAAATAATATTCTAATACATATGCATAAGTACTAACTACTAACTACTACTACAATATTGTTGACGTATATATTGTGGGACTCGATTTCTCGAGATCTCAGCAAGCAAAAAGCTATCTCCTCGAAACCGCGTAAGTCTTTAATATACTGCAGGGATGGGCAACTCAATGCTACTAGAGGGCCAATTTTGTAATCTAGCATGCCAGGAACATAGAAAGCAAAAAAAACCTAATGATAACTATACCCCTATAAATAATATAATATAATATTATTTACATTTAATAGTTCAATACTAGATAAGAATTTATATCTACGTTTTACGATAAACATTATATCGGTTTTAATAATTTTATAAATATAATAAAATAAAATACAGAAAAATCTTAACATTTTATATTTTAGATTCTGAGCGGAGCGAGGAATGTAATGGTTTTACAATGATGTTTATTTCTTTTTTATTCTGTAAACACTTTTTCTCCCTCTAAACTTGCTCAAAAGTATAAAAGTATCAAGTATAGCATCTTTTCTGAAAGGTAATGTTCTTGAGCTGGTACTTTAAATAGGTCATTTTTCGATTTTCGAAACGCTACTCGAAATAAAAGCGGTTAAAGGAGAAAAAACGTACGATTTCACGATTTTATAATATTAAATAATTACGGACTACGTTTTCTACCAGGAATATTGCTTCAAATCAAAAGTGACAAGAGATATTTTTGCTGTATTTTGGATTTTGTTCCTTAGGGTTTAAAGTTCGGAAAGTTTTAGCCATTTTTGAGCTATTTATAGACATTTTAAGTTTGGGAGTTTTTTGTTGTAAAAACATTCGTAAAAACTTGAAATTTGGGTTGTTTACTTATTTAATCCATATCTATAGATATGGTAAAATTTTCAAAACATTTGAGCGACTTATGAGCTTTTTCTTTTCTTTTATATTTTTTTTCATTTTTATATTTCCTAATTATAAATTATAATTTTAATTATATAAACTACCTATTTATATAAATCGTTCTTAATCTGTTCTTAAAACGCTTTGTTTATCACCATAGAAACGAATGAAATTAAATAAAAAAGATTCCCTCGTCCGCTCAGAATCGTTTTTTTTCGAATGCAATCATTGCATTCAAATCGAATACAGTAAAATTACACTATCCTGTCTGAGGCCCGAAAGGACGATGGACAAACATCCACCACCGAAATGCGCTGACCTACTTTTTTATAAACTATAATTTAAATGTAACACGGGTCAGTGAAAAATGGTACGCGGGCCGCATCCGTTGCCCAGTTAGCCTATCCCTGATATACTGTAATATTTATTTGGATCGAACACTTGAAAGTAAATATGTAACTATAAAATATTATAACATTATAATATAAATTTCAAAGAAAAAATACGTACCTATAAAGAATATAAAGATAACTAACTAGGTAGGTACCTAATCCACTTCAATTGCTTTTATATTATATAACTTCTTAGAACATAATGTAAAAAAAAACAAAAATTAAGTGGGCATACTTGTATAATTCGTTAAATTAGTTAAATTCTCGATAATTGCAATTTAGCCCGTACCCTACCGCCATTTCCAACCCCACGTGTATAGTTTTATAATTATTTGTATAATTTTATATTGGTATTCCTTATTCAAATTTACATAGCGGTTCTATAATAGGACGCATCACGCTTTCAACCGGCAGAATTCTTACCTATATTTTTTAATCTCGATACTTTCACAATATCGTTAATTGCCGCACATCTCTGGCACCTGGTAGTACACTATAATACTATAACTAATATATTATTATAATAGGCAGGTACCTGTATACTAGTGTATACAGAAATAATATTATTCGCATATCGTTGTTGCAGTGACGGCGGCGGTCGATGCAACAACGTCTCGTTACAAATATTATTATTATATTTTATTATAATATTTATTATAGACGACTTTCGCGCGCGATGTGCGCTATGATATTATTATATATTTTATAATGCGTAAAATCGCGGCGGTGGACGTCACGACGAGTTAATCTCGGAGATCCTATAAATAATAGACTATATTATAATTGACATAAATAAAAAACGTTTAGGTATAAACATAATATCATACGGACATGTTAAAAAATATATACACGCGCCAGCAGAATTAATTATAAAGTCGTGTGCGTATAATATAATAATACGCAAATAATATTAGCGCCTTTACCCGAGTATTATTGACGGGCGTTGATTTATCGCGTGTACCTACCAATATTATACATATGTCATATACCATTCTGTTTTTCGTCAGTCGCGTTTTATAATTGGCGGTTTATGATTTAGTTGATAATGGCGTTTACTTTTAAACGATGAGTTCACTGTTAACTTAGATTGACAGGCCTATATTAGATTAGATATATTATTATGAACTATGATGCCGTCAAAGGATTACTAAAATGTCTAAAATTATTATTTTAATTTTTGGTTGTTTTGTATGGAGTTTTTCAACATATTATTATTGTGTATAAATTTATTGTACATTATAATTTTATAACGATTCCACTGGGGCATGACCTATACCACCGGCCGCTTGTCGAAGAGCACGCGCGAATAAGACTATACGATGCAAATTGTCATGATCGCGTTATACTGTTATACATATAAATATATAATACATAATACATATTATTATATTATATGGACATCGAACACGCCGTGTTAAAATAATATGAAAACACGATATCGAACAAGCTATATATAAACGATTTACCTACTTATAGAGTATGTATATTATAGTCTATATACTCCATACCCATATGCGGATACATTATAATAGGTATTATATATTATGCATCACGTCGTGTATTCCGTATTCGTATAAAATTATAATATACAAAATGTGTATGTTTTATTTTGTTTCTTTTCGGCTTACAGCTAATATACATTAATTCCGCTGATGTACCTATATATGGATACACGTCTTAGTGCACACGATAGAGTAGTGGATACGACATACTTGCAGGATTGCAGATACCTATAAACTTACCGTAGGTATTAATATATAGTGTATGTATATACTCGTACTGAATTATACGCGTCAACTACAAATGTATTATTATATAATAATATTATCATATTAAGATAATAATGTCATATTATGCGTACAGTGTACACATCATAAGCGCACGTATTATCTGCTTCATTAGGTTATTTCATATAATACCTAGGTACGCGTTTTCGTCGGAGACCTATCGTACGTATTATTAATGTAATCATTATTACGTAGTACATCTCAACAATTATTTGACATTTATGTGTAGTGTTACTCAATGCGCAGTGCACGATCATAAAAATATTCCGAGGGTCGCATTAACATGTGTATACCTAGTAAATAAGTGATGAATAAACTTGTGTTTTGTCTGTTTAGTATTTACAACATGTCATATAATATATTTATATATATATTATTGTACATTGTATTGGATATGGCGATTAGCGAGGCATTCGGACGATCTGTGCTTTTATATTTAATATAAATGAAAATAAAACTGCAACGTAATGCGTATAATATGCTATATATCTATATAATATAATAAATGTTATACTAAAATCACGACCCGTGTATAGTGTTTTCAGCTCGTTGACTTACAGAAACTGTATACAAAACGGAAAACACGTAAAAGTATAATTTATTTACCGATTATTCTAAAATATCATTCTGCTGATATATTATTATTATAAATATCTTAATTATGAAATTGACTACGAATAACCAAGTGTGCAATTGACACAGCGCAACAGGTTTACCTATATAATAATATTATGATCTGAGCTTACAAAAAACTATTCTCCTATCGTGCTGAAAGATGGATTTATTTTTTAAAATCTTTAATGAAGTTATATAACTCGGTGGTAGTCCTAACATATAAGACGATAAAATAATCACTCGAAGTTGAAATTTGTATTTTCTAGCACGATATTTTATTTTGTATTGGCTTAAAATATCGGTTGCTATGGAAAATATTAAATTTTATCCTTTTTTAAATACCTAGTTTTCTACGTAAATACGCGTGTTTAATATCGGGCGCCATCATTATTATTCAAACAATATTTTATACCGTTATTTAATATTTATTATATATTTTGATGTAAATAAATATTTTTTTTGTGCTTTCTATATTCTAGGAAACTTAATTTGAAAACGACTTCGACATGTACATGCCGTGGAGAACGACAATGTAAGGGATTTACAAATTTAATGTTTTAAAATTGTTTATTACAATTAATTTGTGGTCATGTGTGTTATAGAGTACGTTGTTCTGGAATAGTAAATGGTAAATTGACTTGCAAATTAAGTGGCATGAAGCGGTACCGGAATATATTTGATCCAATACAAATATGTGAAATATGCAATGAAGAACGATATTGGCCGTTATCTATTAGGGAATGTGATAGTATATATATACCTAAAATCTACGTATAGGGTGACATGACATTCTGAATCAGAAAACTCACCAAATAACCAAATAAGAAATTGTTTTTTTTATCGTTTTATATAGTATGTTCGTTCAAAGCACATAAAAGATGCGTCGACGAAGCGGCATTGGAAGCGTCGATGGTACACAGAAAACCATACGATTTCGGTCCAGAGTTGTTGATTACGTCGGCGGTAGTTAGAGTATCACGAGAATCCGGTGCAGTACAGGCAGTTGAGAATATCACAAACCTTCCCAGTACTAGTGCTGCAATGACGGCGGTGGAGGGTGTCACAGGCCCGATAAGTACCAGGACTGTGGTCTCAGTAAAAGATACTTCTGTAAGCTCACCCAGTACTGATGAAATGGCGATGGACGATATACACTATTCTGGTGCAGTAGTAGAAATGAAGCAGACTCCTGCAAGCCGACCTGACGTGGTCGGTTCTATGGGCCAGCTTGATTCCAATTTCGAGGCAGAAGAAATTAACCGATTAGGTTCCAAGAACCAGTGGTTTAAAATATGGTCACGCAGATTTATTTTTTGTTTGTTTATTTTCATGTGTTAAAAAACCTGTACTTTTGGACTTCGTGTCTTTGGAAATTTCTGGTGTTAAATAAGCCGTCCAGGTCACCGCAAAATCATTAAGTACTTTCTAAATCGAAAGTAAGTACTTTTAGACTTTAGTTGACTGTTTAACATGGTTTTAAGGTGTTTTGTACATTTTTTCAAATGTTTAATTCTTTTATTGGACACAGCTATCATTTTTAAATTTATTTCAATTAAAATTTGAATGCACGCATAATCCAATTAGAATTTGTATTTAGAATAATGGTTCCAGTTCTAAAACAAAACAAAATAGTTGATTAGCGGAATCCGGTTTCGCCAATTTCGAAGGACGAAAAAAAAACATCGGTGCAGGAAAAACGATATTTGTCGGCACGTTGGACAAAAATAATATTATATTAAAAATTAAAATGTCCCGCCGCCACGGTCGGCCGACGTCCCGACTGTCTCGCCATCTGTTGGTGGTCTCAGTCGTTCTATTTGTTGTGTGCCGGCGTCGTCTGTATTCGCCACTGATACCGACTGAATGATTAGCGGTGATCACTATAAACCCATAGAGTAATGCTATAATAATTACACTGAAAGTGCAGCTAGTTAGGTATGAGCTGTACGGCATATTTACGACCGGAAACAACCAAAGACATGAATCCAAAATTACAGGTTTTCTTATGTAATAAATGACTAATGAGCAAACAAAAAATAGATCTACGTGATCATATTTTAATATTTATACCAGTGACGCTTCCAACCGAATCGTTTAATTTCGTACGTCTCAAATCTCAATATTGGATTCAGACTGGCAGTACGTTAGATGGGCATGCAGAAGTCTGTTCCACGGTCGCCATTTCACTAGAATAAGGTGGGTTTTAGATACCTATCGTTCATCGCGGTCGTTGTACTGGTGCAGGTACTGGGCACTGGGCAGACTTATGATATCCTTCACTGCCGCCACTGTAGTACTGGTACTTAAAATGCTTGTATAATCAACTACCGTCGCTATTTAATCAGTACCTACTGAGTAAGCTCGAAAGTTGCAGTGGTATCTTTTACTTTGACCACACTACCACAGTACTGGTACTTATCTGCAGGCACGCGACAACCTCCACCGCTGTTACTCCAGCACTATAGTACTGCGAGTATGTTTGTTATCTTTGATTCTTTCACTACTATTACTCAGTGACCCCGAAATGTTTAAACTATACTATGAAAAATTTACATTGAATATTATTAAGCAGCTCCCCAACATTATGCTCTCATTTTTAATTCAATTTAAAAATTACCTCCAAATTATTAATAAAAGCACCAACATAATACAATGTATAATCATTTATTTTTAGTTTAACAAATATTTAATTACGGTAATGATTCTGAGCGGAGCGATGTAAACTTAAGTTTAGAACACTTTACATTTATCCTCGTTGTGTTTGTCTGTCCGCGGTTCATTAGCTAGGTAGTTGTGTTATTAGCTAGCTACGATTATAGTAACGATTGTTATTTGTTGATAATATTAAGATATTTATTTATTCATTACAAGTGTTCTTAGCTAATTTACATAGTTACGTTGTTTGTATTGAGATATTTAATAACGATTGATAGTATTTAAGTAATAACTTATTGTATAAGTATTTAATATAGATTCAAACTATTAAAAATATTAAGGTTACCAAATTATTTTTAAATTGTATTTGGAATTATATAGTTTCTTGCATTGTATTAAAATTTAAAATACGTTTAGAAATCAGGAATTTAGTACTCGCACTAAGTGATCATAACTTGAAAAACGAAAGAATAACAATATTTTAGTTATTGTGTTGTAAATTATTTAAAAATACTGTTCATATATGAAGTAGTTAGTAATACCAACTTAGTATACTGTAACCAAATAATCTTAAAAATAAAGGTTTTACTATTAATAACATAATATTATTAATCTGTACGGGGAATGCTTTGTATTATTCTACACCAGTGCATTGGGTCATTGGAAAGGCTTGAAAAAATCAGTATGGATCAAGAAAAACGATACATGTCAGCACATTAGACAGAATAATATGGTCGAATGGAATTATGAGTCTATTCAAAATTCAAATATCCCGCCACCGCAACGTTTCAATTCATCACGTCGGAGCTGCCGCCGTTCCGACCGACTCGCCATCTGTTGGTGATCGTTCTGTTCGTCGTACGCCACGGTCGGCGTCTACAGTAATCGCCCCTGTCGGCCGGCCCGATTGCGGCTCGTCAGGAAATCGGTTGCGATCGGTCGGTTATTGGTCGGACCGACTCGCGCGTTGCTTTAATCGATGTGCCGTTTGTCGGACCATCCACCGACCCCTGGCCTGGCGACTTAGGTCACCCACTCGTCACGGGACGGACGTTGTGCCAAAATCCTCTCTCTTGTGATGTTCACTCTTTGAATGCATAGTATATATACCGCGGACTGCACAGACATCGATGGGAGTGGTGTGTCCAGTGATGGCATGCTGAACATCGATCCCTGAGTGAAGTTTAGGCCGATCTGCTCATGCGTGTTCCATCACATGTTCCGGTGTCGCGGTTGGAGGACACTCCCGATGCCGCCGCCAGTGCCGCCCGGTCGCAGTGTCCCGACACAATCCTACGACGCGCAATGGGTTTCTTCCGCACAGAGAGGCACTTGTTGTACCCGTATGCAATCCGAACCGCGCGTGTCCCACACATCCCAGAAACGGCCCTGCTGTTCGCAGGTTGCCATTTTTTTGACTTTTTTTTTTTTTTAAATTATTTATTATCAAATAAAATGATTTATTATAATACATTTATAGTGCATTTTTTTATCATGCTCAAGCGAGCGCGGTACAAAATTATCGTTCTGAACTTAATTGCACTCGTTGTCCGATGCATTTCGTCATGATTGATATATTTGTGTATTTATTGATATTATTATAGGATATATAACAAATATAAAATATTATAACAATATATTATATTATACGGACGAAATCGTTTATTTATTAATGTCTGACCATGGTTGTTGTTGCGTTTGTCCGAGGTGGCACGTTTTAAACCGTGGGCGAATAGTAATGAGTTACATAATGGTTATTGATTATAATAAATTCATATTATAATCGCGAGTAAATGAATAATGACATTATCGCATATTTCGTTATTCTATCGTTGTTTGTTATTATTTTATCGTAAGTCCTTTTACGCAAACGCCACTCACCACGCTTAGTACGTCTGTAAGGGCAGAACCGGATAGGATAAGTATCGGCCCACCTAGTTGTAGAACTTAGCAGCCCATGCCCGTTTAAATTAATTAGAACAATTACATTTAATAGCATATCTACTAAAAAATTTGGCCGTACCCATCATACTCACTGATTCTATTCGGGCCTAAATGCCTAAGTACAAGGGTGTACATGATTTATGTAGTATGATTTTACGATCTTTTTTTTTATTGTTTCATCATAATAATATAGGCAGCACCACGTCATGTCCATTTATACAAAATACAAATTATTTTATTACCAAAATTTCAATATTGAACGATCGTCGATAATTTTACTTATACAATGGTGTCAACTGTTTTATATTGATAATATATTATTTATTTATATGTATAGTTATAGGTATTATATATTTTAAGAAAAAGTAAGTATTGTAAGACCTACTTTTTGTTTATTTTTCTTGATTAGAATTGTTATTTTATTTTGACAAAACGTAATATATTATGTTCATTCAAAAAAATATTATAATTTTTTACATCAGATTTTCAAAAATCAAAAACCTAATCAGAATCGAAGTCACTAATCTGAAGAAACCTACGACGACAAGGTGGCGTAGTTTACTGCCCACTAACCCACATAGAAAACCATTTCAACGGGCTACCGAATAATTCATTTAAATCCATAGATCCTTATCCTATCGATAAGGTGAATCGTCCAATTTCAGCGCTTCTGAAAATAATTTTAAATTTGTGCTGAACATAAAAATATTGCGATCGGATAGAATGAAATTTACAAAAAGAATTTTCATAATAAACACTGTGCCGAGCGAATACGGAAATGTCGCTCGTGGCCTGTGGGATTCAAAACAGGACTGGAGCGGTCGAAATTTAGGTCGGGTCGCGGCCAGCCACCGATGTCTGGGCCGCGAGCACTAGGGTACTATGACGCTCGAATCGCCGCCGCCACCGCGAATATTCTGCCGCGAACGATAACCGCCAACGCGGCGGCCAAATCTCGGAGACGGCGGCGACGGTGACGGTTGCTAGGACCCTGGTGATCTCGGAGGATGTATAATACTTGGATTACACAATCTTGTCCGCGCGCAACCCTTTCGCGTAGTTTGCGCTTACTACGTAGTTACAATATAGTAGTAAAATATTATTACTATTTTTATTGTACACGACGTACGGCGTTGTTGTTGTTGTTGTTGTTGTACCGACGGCGGCGGAGGCCGTTTTGCAGCTGTTGCCGTCGTCGTTGTTGGGCGGCGGCGGAGGTCGACCTTGTGCTGCACGGAGCGCGGGATTTTATTGCATTTGCCATCGTAAAATGTTTTTTGCTTTGTTGTGGTGTTTTATATATTGCAATATTATATTGGGTACTGTTGCCGCCAACAGAGGATCGATGTGGTGGTGGTTTAGGGTGTTTGACCAGAAAACAAAAACACCGATAGCTCCGTCTGAAAATACTCCTTCTGAAAATAGCGCATTCCTCAGATTTTACTGTATTATCCAATAATATCAAACTATTATAGAATACAAATAAATACTCCAATTTAACTAGTTAAATCGATCATAATAATTAAACACTTCTATTATTATTTTACTTCTATAATAAATTAGTATTAATATATTTTATTATTATTATCAATGTTTTCCACAATTAATTTCATAATATTTTCAAAAATACATTTATTATTTAGTACAGTATCAAGTTTAGATGAATAGGGAAAGAATTAGGGAAATTGGAGAAACTGTATAGGTATAAGACAATAATATTAAATAAACAAATAAGGTAAACTCATTCTGCGTATCTTCGAGCGTGGTAAATTCCCGGTTTCCAAACGTATTTTAATAAAATGCAACAAACTAGTAATAATATTCTAAATATAATTCAGCAGAATTTGGTAGTACACTAGTACCTATATTCATTATTCTGGTTACTATGAATCTATATTAAATATTTATACAATAAGTAATTATCTTAACATCAACAATCGTAATTTAATATTTTTATACAAACAATCGTAACAATATGTACAGTAACTACGGATAATAAATAAATATCTTAATAATCAGCAATCGTTCATTTACTTATTATATATAAATATATTATATTAACTAACGGACAGGCGGACACAACGGGGATGTTCTAAAAAGATGTTCTAAGCTTATGTTTTGAAACGTAAAAGTGTAAAACAAAATAATAAATGTACATTATTTCATTTTTGTGACTGTAGAGGTAGGATAGCCGATATTGGTATAAATGTTGGTTTAAAATCACGATATGGCATTCATCTTTAGTAAAAGTGAAGACAATCGAAGATTTTTTTTGATTTTTCGATAGACTAAAGAAATATCGAGGGCTGTATGTGAACTGTGGTAAAATTATCCTTTTTCTAAAATTCAATAATAATATTATGTAAACTGCGGAAAAATAAAATTAAAATAATTCGGTAAAATAGTATACATTCCGAAATATTGGTAATTGGAATTCGGAGTAGACTACTAGAATGAAAAAAAGTATTTAGTATTTTAGAATAAAAATACAAATGTAAAGTATTTTTTAAGTATTTAAAGTACATTGGTCAAATTGTATTTGAAAAGTATTTGAAATAAAAAAAAATATTTAAAGATTTAAAGACAAGTATTCGAAATTCGAATACTTAACAAGACTGCCTCTACACTACGACCCTTCTTTCCGTTGAATCCGATTTATCTAAAATGTAATAACTAATAAATAATTGTTATTTGTAGTTTGTTTTTCAAACATCTCAATAGCTTATGCGTAATCGACGGCATGTCTCTATATTATATTATGATTTATGACTGTTGCCAGGTGGATAGAGTATTATTTATTTCAGTTTTTTTTTCATCAAATTTAACTTATCAATTTGAAATTATAATTTTTATTCGACATCATTATATTTGAACAACAATAGGTTTAAAAAATTACCAACGATACGAGCGGGAAAAAATATATTTTATTTACTCGAACACACGATATTTTATTATTAGACGTTAGGCAACTGCATCGACTGCATCTAATTAGAACCAATTGGTCATGTCACACCTTTCTCATCGCATATTTCGACATAAGTTACAATCATTGATATCATTATATATTATTAGATGTACACTGTAAATCGTACACACGTCAAGATTAAAATATTGTGTGTGTGTAAACATATTTTATAGGACGCGTGCGTGTTATTATATTATTACTACTATTTACTAATAACAATTTATTGCCACGACTTTAATTTCTCTATAACATTACGAACAGTACGAAATAATTATTATTCAACCGCCGGCTGTCCCGGAAATGTATAACAACACAATACTATAATTTTGTAAACTGCATAATCCACGTATATGTAAACAACTTGTAAATCAAGTCAAATTTAAAACCGTCGGGCATAAGTCCCTGCAGTCTCCTGAAGCTCATGATGTTCGATATGTGCCCACCGGTCGTCGGATAAAATTATTTTGTCGTAAATCACGAGGAAATCCATTGTGTACGCGATGATGAATTATTAAAAAATTGTAGATAGGAACATGATATATTATATCATGTTATATATTATACACTGTCGATAGTCGTCAAATATGCGACCAATAGTGTCCAAAGTTTATATAAATATTATATATAATATTAATATATTATCATTCGTTCCTATTTCTTAAATAAATTATTGTATATCGACTATATTTTTACATAAAATACACATTATCTATACAATATTCTTCTTCTGTAGAATAGATATATTACATCAGTAATAATAATATTATAGTATTGATAAAATTCATCTTGCATTATTATATAGGTCCGTTATTGATACATATTCAGAATAATATTTATAGGAAGCTATATTGAAGCCACACAGGAAGCCCGCATAGACGTTACGCAGATTCTTGACAACTTTGCTAATTTAAAAGCTATCGTAAAGTAAAATTTTAACTGTTATAACTGACTTATAAAATACACCATTAAATACATAATATAAACTTATATTTTTCTTTTATCTTTATTCCGAAAAGGAGAAGGGCTCTTTAAGTGTGTCGCATTGGGGACACATTTTTATACTAACGCCACTGAAATGGTAATTCATACATCAGAATAATTTTTTTCTACACACGTAAAATATAGTTATATAACCTTAAAGGGAACAATATCACAGCAGTTAAGTAAGAAATGAAATTAATAACTTGATGAATAGTTGGTAAATATTTTAACCACTTAATTATTTATATAATAGGTAAATACAATTTTTCGTATACCTGTATACAACTATAATAATATAGTTTATAATAGTAAATTGTAAATATGTGTTATTTAACTTGCTATTGCTATTATATAACCAATGTCCACAAACACTGTACAGTTGTTCGTCGTAAACTTGGTAACGAACCTACGTTCTCGATGTAAATCTGAAAATAATATTAATTCATTTAAAAGTTTAAAACACCCATTCGTATTATAAACACAATTATGAAAAAAAAACAATAAAAACCATTTCTATGAAAAACATTAGGAGGCGTCGCGACGTTTATTTGAAAATTATACTTGAATAATAGATTGTTTCATAACAGTAAACAATTTAAATATAAATTGCGTACAATGCAGTCCATGAATAATATTATGGAATTGGAACTAAAACAACAAAAAAACAACATTCTTCTTATTTGAGTTTTATGAATGAGTCGCATATTTTATGATTTTATGAATATATTATGTAGATACTATATTTTATATATTATTATGTTGTGTTTAGGAAAATAAATTCTCAATGGTACATTTCGATGTAAACAAACCCACTCGTGATCGAATTCTATGAAATGCGCTGCCCTATGTAAATTTATATTAATATTTATTCATTTTTCGATTAAAAAGAAACATTATTCTGATTTAATTTGAATTTCGTTGTCACCAAAACGAGTATTAGTACACCATAACAATATATACACAAAGTATAAAAACGATTAAATATGTACTATGTAGGCATAATATGTGTTGATATAATAGGCCTGGTGTGGCGCGGTGGTCGGCTTCAGTCAAAAAACGCGTTTTGAAGTCAAGAATCAGCCAGTACAGGCAAACCATCGCCACATATATACATGTGTTCTAACACCCCCACAATTAAAAACCTACTACAGATAAGTAATAACCACTCAATAGTCTATGTTGCAGCGGGTTAGCTAGTGAAAAAATAAAAAATGTCATACATCAAACTAAAATTATGTCTTATTGTTTTATCTGTTAGATTACCGAAGAAAATGACTGAAAAGCGACGTAATAAATACGTCACAACGTCAACAGCCGGTCTCCCCCGCCGTATTAGATGTTCCATATCAATAACCGCGATAATCTTAAGATTAACAATAATTTTATTAAAAAAATATATGACATAGAAATGTGTGTACATTTGGTTGCCTGTCCGTGATCCTTGGTTTGTCCATTGAAAATTAATATTATATTATTATACAGGGGCCGGAAAGTTAGGTACTTATTAATAAAGAGGGTTGGCTATATTAGTGATTAAACTATAAAGCTAAACGCCAATTTATTAACTATAAAGAAAAATACTTTGATAATATTTTATATATTCGATTCCTAATATTATATAGTTTATGAACACTTGTGTTCTTCGTAATAATTTCCATTGCATAAAATGTTGGAAAACGCCGTGAACCGATTGAACGTTATCGGTATTTTTACGAACATCAAATGGATATTCGGATGTGAATGTTGTGCATATTTAGGCACGCACCTCAAAAAAACTAAAAGTTTTCAAATAAATGATTTATCAATAATTAATAAGAAAAATAATAATAATTGTACTTGAAACTAATTGGTAGGTATATTATAAATATTAAATTATAATAATATGTGAGTACTGTGTAAAAACTAAAAATAGGTACATACTAGTATACTACTAACCTATATTTTTATACATAACATAAAAAGTATACATCTAATATTAATAATAAATATTAAAAATAGTACGCGTACTCGAGCAATAAGATGTTATCCATTGATATAGTTCAAAATATTATAATTTTTGTGTTTACGATTATATGAGGGAGATATCAGTCCCATCCCTCACCCACATTGTCTTATTAACTTCAAACCTTCACCAATATTATTAACCTATTACTAATACTATTTGGTATAAATCGGGGAATCAATAGATCCCCAAAATTGACCCAATTAGATTGTATTTTTTTTACCAGGTCATATCCATTATTGGAAGGAATACATACTCTTCTAATTTGAAAAATAGAAATTACTCAAATAATAAATAACTGGATCATTTATAAATGTACCTATTTAATATTTGTTGATAAAACTTTTTAAGTTTTAAATATAGAATTGGGTTTCAAGACAAAGAAATAATCTGTTTTATCAAACATACATTGTAATGAGTACCTACCTACTTTAAGTTTAAAGTATTTTTTTTTAGCTCAAAAATTTTATCTTAAAGGTTAATTTCACAATCAGGTAACCTGTGACTATATTATATATTATATTGTGCATGTATATTGGATAATACCATGTATTACCGAGATTTTATGATGGTAAAAAATAGAAAGAAAAAAATTATAGACGTTGGAACAATTGCCAATATTGAGATTTACATAGCATCTGTTGGATAACCTAATAAAATGCACAAAGCACGGAATATAAATATTATTTTATATACCTAATAATAGCTAATATATAAATTTATAATCCATCAATATTCAAATCAATGACATTATAAGTAGCGTGAAGGATAACTGAATCTTAATAATTTCCTCTCTAAAAAAATGTCCGACATAACCATTATAGACTAAGAAGGTTATATAGTTTATCCGATTAAGGTACCTACCTTCTTATTATACATATATATTAATATTATATATGATATAGGTAATAGTGTGACTGCGTGAATGTAACATACCTAGCAAACATTTTATTGATATTATTTTTCTGAAGAATGTTGGAAAATATAAATTTCCTAGAATATGATATATTGTACTATCATTGACTACCTAATGACTATAATAAATACTTGAATTAATTATCAATGACATCAAATTATCAATTAAAAATATTCTCGTATATAATTTTGTACATCTACCTATATATGCAAATGCATACAGTAATAAGAGTTATATCAGGCAATCGCGATATTTAATTATTTTGGACTTAAAGTACCTATACTGTAATTTAAATTTTATATTATTTTGAATTTGATTAAAACATTACGAAATATATAAAATTAATCAGGTACTGATTCCATTTAATTTTAAACTCATAAATTATATGGATTTACGTATGAAAACCGGGAAGTTAGCTGGCTTGCAAATTGTGTTTTCCTTACTTGATTTAATTTGTCGTACTATATCAACATAAAACAGATTTTAGCTAATAGTTGAGTTATTATCTTATTATTTATTAAAATACATGGGTATTACACGTACACAGTGAGTAATAATATACATAAATAACATAAATCATAAAAATGTATATATATAGGTTAGATATGAATGATACAAGTAAATTACATACCTAGGTATTGACTTTTTGAATATCGATAGTCCTCAACCAAACTAGTTATAAGTTATAAGTTTATAACATATATAATTCATTTTTAATTCAATATTTCTATCTATACATAATAATATTTAAAAAAATGTGTGTGTTTAATAACTACTTTAATAATAGTTATTCGCTTAGTATTTACTAGTCAAATGTTAGAGTTAAAACCATCTTAGTGCGCTTTTTCCATAAAAATGAGTCAAGGAATAAAGTTTTTTATATTCTTTCACATACATTCGCATACATTACTATTATGTATTGACCGAAATAAAAATGAGTTCATTCGTTTTATAAATCACATAATTACTCTATACGTTACGTAGCTAGCCAAAATAAGAAATAAATTACTTTTCACGACGCGTAATATCGATCTATAGACTATAATATTATGTATTATGCATTTTGTGCGCAACCAATTTGGTTTATCATTAGAGTATAAACGGTTACTTCTTACATATCAGGTATCGATTTAAAATTTGAATTGCTCGTATAGAATTTGAGAGGTTAATCATAATATCAATTATTTTTTATTTTTCTAATTATCATATTTAGTTGTTGAGGCTTTTTAGCAGAACATGTACCTATTAACCATATTAAGCCAGTGACGTAATTTCATATTAATCCGTAGGAGGTAAATAATAGCAGCATTAAATAAACAAGTAAACAACAAATTTAATAATAAAGTATTAATAATAGTATACCCACCAAAACTGATCACTTTATTAATTATTATGATGTATTACAGGTAATGAGTAGAAAAACAAATAAGATATAATTAATAATACACTTATAGGTACTCACATCACACATAATATATCGCTTTAAATATATTAATTAAGTAAATTATGTTTACATAAAAAATAATAATAGTTATAATTACTCCATATTTAATATTTCATGATTTAAGTGATTTGTTTATATTCTTTTAGCATATAATAATATATAAATATAGTAATATATTAAACATTATATAGTGTATGCATATTGCATATTTTTTGGATTTGATGATAAAATATTTTTACGATCAAACCTAAAAAAGGGAAGATTAAATTATACAACAACAATATGATGATAGTCTATATACTAAATAATAAATACACATAATATTTCTAATTATAATTAATGTTTAATAGGATTATTATTGAGATTCTCTGCGGAGTGAAACGTTATTGCAATTCACAAGCAAGCTGGTTTCAATACTGCAGAAAATATTTTCTACGGTGATTCATTAAGCGTGCTCAAACTCTTTTTTCTCTAGTTACGCAATTATTCAAAATCGGATTTTTGGAATTTTTAAATGCACTTAAAGACGATATTTTTTAATTCTTGAGATTACTTTTACTATTTAAAAATGTCATGTGGAGTGTAGTGATATAAACTTCTGTTTTTCAAAGGAGAACTGGACTGAGCATGCTTAGTCACTCACACTGTATAAATAGCAATTTAGAGTTTATACAATATTCTATGTATCATGGTTTTTTACAAGAATTTGTGATAATAAAACCAAATAACTATTTAGTTATTTACGTATATGTTACGAAAACGTAATTTAATTCAAGTTATGTTGAGGTCGCGATTGGTACCATTGATATTATAGCAGAGAATGCAACGATAATCTATATAGCAAAATGCCATTAACACTGGATGTGTATTTAAGATATTTTAACACGACGTGAAACGTTAAAGTCTTCTAAACTGTTATACCTAACTAAAGGCCAGAAGCACTACTCTAAATCCGAATAGTGTGGTACTACTGGTATTGGTACATTCTATAGTTGGTATAATATACTTTATCGCGGAAATCTTATAGGCATACCTTATTACCTTACCTATAACATTACAAGTTTCGACCTAATTACAATTTTTTTACAAGCTATAAATACGTTAGTATTTTAACTGCATCGCAAGCAATAACAACGATTTTGCCGGAATGACAATATTATTGTCACCAATCGACCGCGAAAAACCACTAAAATATTTAGTATCAGCATAAATTATGTAAATTGAGTGGTTGGAACCCAACGATATTGTCTGGAGATAAGCTCGGGATTATGGTGAAACGTTTACAGGCAATGGCGGAGTTTGGCCAGGGTTACACCACAATGGCATCATTTTGGCAAAGTGGGCATTTGTCCCTGTCTGGTTTTAAAAACAACCGGTGCCCAGTGGTTTTCGATTAACCATTATTATATTATAATTTATATTAGCGCAAAAACATGCCTATATATTTTATAGGAAAATATTATAAATGTGTAGGTATTAAGAATTTATTGTCACAATGATAAATTGTTAGTTATAAATTAATAATTGGAATATATTTATATTTAGATGCATGTGTGGACGTGCCTGAAAGTTGGTATGTATGTAAGTATGTAATAAGTATGCGTTTTAAGAAGGAAAAAGAATATAATATACTAATATGTGCGTACAACCGGTTTTTTTTTTAAGTTACCCATTTGGGCTGTTCAAAACTTTTGACCCCCTCTATTAAAAACTTGAATGACGCCACTGTTGCACCAGATGTCAATTTCGTGGGCCTTCGAGAAAAAAACCTCGTCGATCATAAATAATGAATACGATTTATATTAGGAACTTTTTTAACTGCGCGCACTATTATAGCATGAGCACAAAATATGTTTCACCCGTTGAACCTTTAAAAATTCCACTTTATTTACTATCCATGTATTCATCCTCTGTAGTCGAGTTTTTGTTATTTTGATTGATTTGGTTTGAAATTTCAGTCCGACATTTTTTGAGTATGACATTTATGTTGTTTTCCACCTGATAATATTATTCCAAATATTAATCCAGCTATAACTATTTTGACAATTTTTGTTTTTTCGATTGTTAAATTTTTAGGTGTTAGTAATGGTACATATTATAATATATATAAGTGGTATATGTGTATCTGTGCATTTGTGCATGACAATTTATGTTACTTATGCTAAATGCTTTGACCTTTAATATTATTATTGTATTTATTTCTATTCTAAAGTACACGCTGCGTTTTATTAATTAATTTCATTAAACGTACAATATTATACTTGTTTTTTCATTAATGTCGTCATTAATTCTTCCATTCCCCACAGACAGTTCGGTTGCAAATGTGATGCACGCCGTGCGTCAACGCAACCGCGGTAGCGCGTAGGCCGCGAACGGACCGGTTTGCCTACGAACACCGCTAGATGTCTCCGCCTCGTCGACCCGCCGCTTTTTACCGCGGACCCACGACCACCGGGACCGGTCACCGCCGGTACGAAGTTTTGTCAGAGTGTCAGTCACGCGTTCCCTCCAAAAACCGGCGCACGCGTCGATCACGCCGATATTTTTTTTAATTCCGCCATCGACAAGACTATACGTGTTATTGTATATTTTATAACTGTTTTAACGTTTTCGTCGTCGTGAAAAAGGACTTACGGGGTTGACTTAATGCCGTAAACGGTCCAGTGCCTGGTCGCGTTATTCTCAACTGCAGCAGCAACAGCTCTGCTGCAGGCATCGATAGCGTACTGCACAAGACAGAAACAAACAAAAAAATAAGGTAAGAAATCCAAAATTATATTTTAAAATGGCGGTATTGACCAACCGTACGTGCACATATTATAATATATACGCGAGTCGAAGTTGAGCAAAATATGTTGTAATTTATATTCAATAATAATATAATATTATGGGGGCGTGGTGGTAATAATAATTAACGAACGCGTGTCATAATAAAAATAAGACGTGCCGCGCAATAGGTATCTATAAAGTATAAATGGTAATAAATCCTATAGTTATATAATTTAATAATTAATTATAACATCGAAGCACACCTCGTAGACATTGGAATTCACAATTCATAATTTATTTTTGTTTGTGTCCGTGGACACCTATTGTTTTGGGATTGATCCACGGGTTAGGTTCCGCATCCACAAATACGCATGTTTTTAGTAGTCACAGATCGGGCTATGGCGACAAAAATTGAATAATGTCAACAAGTTTTGCATTAACTTTGATTGAAAAAGATTTAGCTTATTAAAAAAAAAACATTTTATTATTTTAATTATACATGCTACTGAGTTTTTTTAAAGAAAGTAAAAAAAATATTAATACAAATTGATCTAGTGGCTCTAGTTAGAGAATATTACCGTTTCTATTTCTTTATATTTGTGTAATGAAAATATTGAAATATTAAACTAATTTTCTATTAAATCAAACTAAATTATAAAAATGCGACTTTAAATTGTCTGAGTTTGCCAATGAAACGGTTCATTATGTAAGCAAGTGTTCAATACGTTTGAACACTTATAAAATATTTCAATTTACCTTTAAAATAAGACGTCCATGCGGATGATATAACAGAAATATTTCTGAAATATTATTCTGCTAGTATCTTGTACATATTTTAAAGTAAACACGATACTACAATATGTCATAATAATATAATATAGATTTTACCTGTTTGGCTATTTAAATCATATTAGTTATATAACTTATAATTTATGTGAAATGTATCAAAATCAAATCAAAATGAAACTATCAATACTATATAGGTACCTACCTACCAGGGACCTAATAGCAGAGGTGTTCCCAATATTTTTTTTGAGAGTATACTACGACTCTAGTCAAGGTGAAGATCCATGATTTAGTAATAAACATGAATATTTAATAATATACAAATATTTTTACTGTGGTCTATAATTATAAAGGATGTGTTAAAAATATGAAAAAAAAAATCAAACTTTTAAAAAAAGCTTGAAATTACCTTTATAAGTCAATAAAATATGAAAATATACAAATACTAAAAAAATTAATTAAATAAATTGTTAAAAAATAATTTCTGCATCTTATTTTCGTCGTCTATTTCTTTTCTTTCTTTACCTCTAGGAGTGGAAACGGCAGAACGGTGATCTCTTAACCAAATTTTAATATAAGGTCTAGGATTAAAATCTGCAACTGAAGGGCCATTGATAGAGATGAACATCAAATCTGACACATTTTCAATGTTTAATCTAGTCCTTAAATCAGTTATTGTCAAATTCATATCGGAAAACCCTCGTTCACAATCAGCTGTTGAAGTTGGGAGTATATTTAATGCTTTCATGCAACTAGAAAAAACATTTCTTGAACGGAAGTCAACTACACTTTCAAATTCAGAAAAACCTAATGTCCGCCAAATTTTGGAAGTATCCCATACATCTTGTATTTGATTATCGATTTGACTATCACTAACAAAATTATCTTCATTGGGCATCACTAGCTCGTGTGAACTAGTAGCACAAATGGCAGTATTAGTCGCATTTTTAGGTTTTTTTTCTCGGGGCATAAAAAAACTATCAAGTGTTCCGCTTTCACGTTTAAAATTCGAACTCATATTTGATAAAAATTTAAATAACACTTTATACAGTAAAACAGATTAGGATAGTTAATTAAACTCAATTAAATAAATTAATAAAACTGCTCAAATAAAATGAATACGTTAGTAATTAATAATTAATAAAAGAATTAAGAACTTATTCGCGGTAAACAAAGAACGGTAGATCACACAACGCACAATCGATTTATAAAAATAATAAAATGTTACAAGTCGGCGGTAACGGATGTACTGATTAAATTAATCGTGTTCAGAGTCAGACGCATTTCCATCATCTAATCTAATCTATCTAACGCGATAGTTCGTTTCTTGTTTTCTGAGAATCTAATAATAGTTGTAAGATATAAGTGTCATATTTCCGTTATCAGCGTCATAAATAATAATTAACTTTCGTAGCATTTTCTGAGTAACCAAAACCAGTTTTTTTTTTACTTTTGTATATAATTTGAGAGTATACGCAGTATACCCATAGTTCTGACAAAATATCTTGAGAGTATACGGCGTATATGTAGTATACCCTTTGGGAACACCTCTGCCTAATAGTATCTACTAGGAAAATAAATGCATATTTTACAATTATTAATAACTAGACAAACATATTCATGATTTATATTTTTAACAAAATAACTCATTTTGATGGTTAAAAAGTAGGTACACGGTGACGCTATATAATATGAGTAGAAAAAATATTACACTTCGATAAGTGTTGATATAAATAACACGTATAATAATAATAATAATAATAAATAATAATAATAATAATAATCAATCAATAAATTAATTTTTATAATATTGACTAAATTGTAAATTTAGTCATTGCAAGAATGTAATGTCATATATTTTTATGTGCTTTTTCACATTCTCACTAAACATATTATATATAATTTATAATAATTATAATATATAGTAGAATATAAATTGGTACATTTAATATTCAACAGAAAAATTGTGGTCAAATGGCGTTCGGTCATATTTTATATTTGTGTATATCTACAATCGATGTGGTGCTTAAAGATTATTTTATAGATATTCCATCGTGATAGTTGATATTACTAAAAATTGTTTTGCTGATCTTCATTTTTCTCTGTGAATAAATTTAAAGTTAGAAAATAAATTGCTTTCTTAAGTTACTTTTGTATTTGAATGGTTTTGCAAAAAATAAAAATAAAACGTAAAATTACATAATATTATTATGATTATAAGGTAGGTACTCTTTGTTAAAATATTATAATTTTCAAGATATTAAAACTTATAATTCTTTCAAGTATTTTCATAAACAATAATAATAATACAAAAATTACAAAAGCAAATAGGTATTTAATAAATGTTATCATATCTCATTTACATTTTTGAAATTAAATCAGAATAGTAATATTCCATTAATTCATTAGAGCGTAGGGTGGTCAATGTTTTTTTTTGGGGGGGGCTTTAGCCCTTCCAGGGGCAGACATGTAGCGAATCGTGGGGGGCTGTTATTCAAACTGGGGGGGGGGGGCTAAGCCCCCTAATACTATGCCTATGCATTAGAGTCAATATTGGAATAGGTATACTACGTGCGTATCAGAAACAGGTCACTATATAGAAATTCTCAGAGGCGTTGTAAGCAAGGTTTAAGTTTCACCACTCATTAATTTGAGAAATTCCGGATTGTTCGATTTTTGTGATTCGGCTGTACAGCTACTCAGCTATAGTTTGATGAATTATGTTAATTTCGAAAAAATAGTATTCACGCGTGCCGATATATATCTACCTACTACCTAGCTGAATATAGTAACCTATAAAAATATGTAGTAATATTTTGCCGTTTTCTTAAGTTTGCAATAATACGTCGTAGTTACTAGTAGGTATAGATATATGCTACCTATATCATACACATACACATTACACAGTACACACACACACACACACGTTTTGACGAAGCACTTTTCCCTCCGGTCAAAGATAAATAGTAGTTTTCTGGTTTACAATAATACACGGTATAGCGCAGCGGTTGTATTTGGGCGTAAGGTGTCGGCAGACGTACGTGGGGGTTATGAAAATATATAGACACAACGCGAGTGTATAAGAACCGAGAGTCTGATGATTTTTTTGCATGTAGGTAGTAGGTACCGAATTAATGCTGCACACGGGACTATAATACTATAGTTGTATGGCCGCGCGCGCGCAAAAAAAATAAATACTTTCGAAATAGAAATCTGCGACGTCTGCGTCTGTTGCAGAAAATAAGCGAATTCATATTCTCCGGTTTTATATACAGTCTATAGTATACTATGTATTTATTATATCGTGGGCTAGGTGTGTACCTAAAATATATATTTATTTATAGCACACCATAATATTATTATGTTGGGATGATAATATTCTCGGCTTTACGTTCGTGTAAATTGAGTAAGTTTGCCATCGAATCACATATTATTATGTAAACCTACATCACAAAACCAGAATATGTCAGAATATTGTCTTTATATATACCCATGCCGTGCCTCCGCATATCAAAGTACTAAACCGCGAGTTCCTGGAACTGGAGAATTTGAAGTATGACGGATGTGACGATGACTAAGTCGGATGTTCGTCATCTAATTACGGTCTGACATCATATTACAAATGTGATGGAGACGCGTACAGAACCAATATACGATATTATTATTATGAACAGGTGCAGCGCATGTTTCAACTGTTCGCGGCGATGTAAAAATAATGGTTTAACAGCAGTGACTACGATGGTCGTTTTGCATCATCATTGTCTGCGTTGCGGTTGGCGTTAAACATCATAATCCCAACAGTGCAAAAACTCGTTCAAAATACGTAATAATGTGATATAGTTCCCGGTTTTTCGGTGATTTAAAAATGAGCTTTGCGACGGCCATCAACACTATATACGTATAGTCGTATAGATATATACGGGTGTAATAAGTAATAAGTAATAACCAATAGAATAGAATGCGGGTGTTGTTCGTATATTTACCTATTGTTCAAGTAATTTTATACCACGTCAAACTCGTCAGTTTGTTTTCAAATGTTTACATCGTTCGCTCGCTACTATACAGTAAAAACAATATTTATATACACGTCATAAAAAATGCTGTCGCTCGCGAGTACGCGCCTATATAATAATAATAATAATACATCACGTATTGTATTGTTTAATCGATCGCTTACGAGACGGCGAGCGTCACCGCCGAATGGTTTACGCGCGCAGACTTTCAATCATGTCCGAGTAGTCACACGGAATATGTATGAGAGTATGAGACATATTTTATACTGCAGGCGGGAGAGTAAAATGAACACACATTATTATAGTTAAATATACTAATTTCATACAGCTGTCGTCATTTTCACAGACGTTAAACGTTGGGACGGAGACAAAACTGTGTACATTTATGCGTCTACGAAATGTATAAAATAATATAATATATATTATATATATATTATAATAATATACATTATATTATGTGAATGCTAAAAAATACCGATCTCGAACGACCGTCGTCAGCCACTCAACCCGCGCTGTAGCACTTTTCAAACAACAAATATAAAGAAATATCTCATCACGACGAGATCCTTGAAGTTTATATACCTATATAATTCATTGTGTATGTACTAATGTTCAATAATAATAATAATAATAATTCACAAAAACGTGTGCACACACGACGACGACGACCTGCAAAGATTACATTTATCGTATATAATATTATACATATATATATATACTCATGTATAATATTGTATTAATATTCAATATACCGACGACGCGTTTGGGGGGCTGTTGTACGGATCGTCATCTCGTCTTTTCGCGATTCTGATTCGTACAAAGTGTATATTTGACGACACGTCGAATTCTTTTGAATGTAAACATTGCGTTGTATATTATGCTTATCGTGATGATGGTAAATGACAACAATAAACGTATTATTTACCTATTTGTTGATCTAACTGATATATGTTTACATATTATTACATACACGGTTTGACGACCTTAATAAGAGTACCTATGTGCTCTAATTTGTGTTAACCAAATGGATGGCGATGATGGACTTCAGTGTGGTGTAAAAATAATACTTTGTTGTTGGTTTTGAAAGGTCTTGATTTTTATACGGAGATTGATTACTTACTGAAACGTCAAATTTGTATTGCAATATTGCCAAGTATAAATTAATATAGTTGTCTTCATTACCGATATAATATAGCCAGTGCCCGGTATATGTATATATATGTTGAATATGGTCCCCTAAATCGAAGAGAATGGATAAACAAACTATACAGTATAATATACATAACATAATATTATGTATCTACCGGGTTTCGGAGTACTTAATTCGAGTGTACAGGAGAGAATCGATTAAACGTGAAAAAATAATAAAGATTACTGTGTCCAAACACCTAATATCTGATTTTATAATCAATTTAGAAATATTATAAAAAGTTCAAGTGTGGGGGCTACTGGATCTAAAATTATATAGACGTCTGCGTGCGGTAGATGTATATCGCACAATATTCGTGAGTTCGTGACAGAAAAAAATGTTTGCTTTATAGTTTATATACTTTCATATTATGGATCTAGTCTTCGTTTACCTATCTTTATATTACTTATACAGATTTATAAATAGTAAATAAACATAAAAATGTCCATTGTTGCTGGACCCGTTAGCGAAAGATTTACGCATATTATTTGGCAGGCCATACCTCTGAGTATCAGCTATAAAGCAGTGGTCGTCGAGTGGTGACTGGTGACACTTATTCAATGCTGTATTTGACCCCGGTGTAATGCGGGCTGCTGGACACAATCGACTATCGAGTTGATTTAATTAGATATCGAGACCATAATACTATATTCAATTCTCCTTAAACAAAGGCGGTAATAATATTCGTGATAATAACAATAATGTAAACAATAACATACAATAACACGTGAACGGACACCTGATACACCTCGCATATATAGATGCCTATCGTGTGCCCTTGACACATTGATTTCAGGTGATTATGTTACAAAACCACAAACATAAAGTGCCCATCCCCGGAGGCTCGGCAACGCCCGTGGAATAATTTTTTTCGACTAGGAAGCCTTTTTCAGATGAGTCCATTAAATTGAAATGTATTGTACATTATAATCATGTTATTTTATTATACGGCGGTGACAATGCGTTCGGGTATTTTATGAAACGATCGCAATTATAATATTAGTCGCAAATCTGGGCGAGACGTGGTAGTAAACAGCTGCAAAAGGTATCAGCTTAGCGCAGCGCGTAGGCTCTGCAGTTCGTTACATTATTTGATTTTTTTTTTTTATATTGAAGTCTCGCCACGCGTCCTTGTCGAAGGCGGCGACTTTTGCCTATATCATACACCATCGTTTCCGGCTGTATCCACGAAGCTTCCTACCTGCTTTTAACAAACAAGTTATATATACATACATATTTTAACTGGGTTATTACAATGCCGTTCCGAGGCTGGTTTACAGAGCCGAGCTGATTTTGGCGTTAACCTTGAAAATCCCAAAAAAGTTAACAGGGCTGAATAGAGTTGTTTACTACGCAACATAATAGGTCTACACTCTACGCTAATTGACCGACTATATACATATATTGTGGACATTACACATATTATTATGATTTTAATCACATAAGACCAAAATCATAAATATGTAGACCGTATTATACGATATAGCTTTAATCTGAAAACTAATAAAACAGTGCCTTCATTTACAATAGTATTATTATTGATCGATATAAATATAATTACAAATTTAAATACGAGTGATTGACATTTTTCGAACATCATGGGGTTACACAAATGCCATAAATTCCTAATTCATAATTGTATACAACCATATTTTTGGTGAAGTGGTAGTTAAAATATGTCTTTATTATTAATGGAAAATTAAAACCAAATAATAGTTAAGTGGAATGAATTATTACTACTTTTATTAGATACTGCTAAAGTAAGAATACACGATATTCAATTATGGAAAATAGAGCGTAAGTTTTTCAACTGTTGACCTCAGTCTTATTGTTTTTGATATAGAAGTAGCGTTTGATATACGTGCCTATAAGACATACGGGACGTGGGTATTGCTTTTATTTGAGAATCCTTGAAACGAGGAGGTTATGAAATAGTTCTAGAGAACAATATAAAATATTTTTAAAAAAAAATTACGAGTGTTTCCTAAGGCAATATTCATTAAGAGCCGTGATGAAGTATGAATTTACAAGAATTTAATTAATGAGAACAATAAACCTATAAAATTTGGAAATTGTATACATGTCTACAATCCAATTATAATTACAAAATAATATCATGTTCGGCATAAGTCAATATTTTTTTTTTTATGTTTCGAAGAACAATAAAAATATGTAATTTTAATTTTAATTTTTACTGATCATAATTCATAATTTCGTCGATAGCACCTATTTAAAAATAAGTTTTTTCAAATGAAAATAAACCCGTAGATTTGAATATTATATAGATGATAGTGTGAACACGCTACACACACATATATTGAAAGAGTGTTATGAAATCGGATAAGTACGTAAGTACATTACGCACACGATGAAAACAGTAATATTTCTATTATGTGAAAAGACGTATTCAGCGTAAACCACCGCTGCGATGAGCGAATGAGTCATTCGATACTGTCCACCAGGCACCAGCAGATTTTACCTTGTTTGTCCGTATATGGACGAACGACTCTCGTGTCGGGGGACACTTCTATACATGGCCGTAACCTTAAAAATCGCTAACGTTAATAATACGTGAGTATTATACCTAGATATTTCGTAGACGGGCAAACGAAAGATTCACCCCCGAAATTCGAAATTCTAACAATATATCGTACGTGACATGTATTAATATTCTGGATATGTCTGGCGCATTTGGAAACTATTGGTATTGCCGAAAACATATACGATTAATCCGAACGACACAATATTGCCCACGAACGGATGTACACCACACCATATTATAATATTATATACTATATAGGTACGTAATGTATTTATTTATTATATATAATAGCCAAGTGCATCCGATGGCGTAATACGCGCAGTGCACCGACGGGGAAGTGTTGCGGTCCAATGCAGACGACTACTATTATGTTATTTTACACACGACCACGTGCCCTTGAAATCTACACTAGTTTTTGGTCATGACATTGACGTCGTGACTCACTGGGTACCGTGAATATTAAATTAATAAGGGTGAGAATTATATAATATACTATACAGTGTGAGCAGTATATCTCTGAGCATCTCTGTGAGGCCGTCACATATCAATATATTTAAATGCAGTTTTTCGACAGTACCTAAACTATAAAAATTTAAATTTAATGGCATACATTCCTATTATAGATTACAGCTGTTGGAAAAACAGTATTTTTATGAATTTATTGATTTTGGGGCATAACTATGTGCCGTGTGGGTATCTATTATAAGTTACAACGGGCGGTTCTTATACAATCATATCTTTATCCTATTATTATTGAAAATTAAAACGCATACCAATTCATAGCGCGAGTCTTAAGCTATAACAAACGAGAAAAAAAGAGTTAATTTCAATCGTATACTAACAAGTATTTGTGCTTTAGTACAATATCCCCTCTAATCACCAAAATTTCAAGTTTATACTTTAAATATTATCTGTTAGAAACATTATTCCAAAGCTAATAATTACCGACCAAATAGTATAACAGAGAAATTAGTACGTCGACAGTAAAAATAAATAGTTATGTTAGCTAAATAAAATCCTACTACACTGTTCGTAGTAGGTACGTCATAATATTACATAATAATAAAATATTAATGCAACGTAGAAAAACCTTTTTGATCTGTGCGATCGCGTAATACCTTGCAGCAACGTAGTACGAGTGTACGACCAATCCCTCTCGTTTAGCGAGAATAATCTAGTTAATTATTTGTACACAGATCTACATATACGGCACATTGGCCATAAACATAGTTCTAAGACGAAAAGTTTTTTGCACAATATTACGCGTACAAATTTATCGCGGTGAATCATATAGTATAACAATAATAATATAAAGTTGTAGGTAATTAATAAGGAATATTAAGGGTACTTAGTAATTAAAATGGGACTATTATCAGGAATGTGTCTCTAAAATAGGGGGCTAGATCAAAAAATATGCACTAGAAATAATTTTTAATAGCGTAGTAGATATCAATATAAATTAATTAATCGTACAGTTTTAGAAGTGATAAACCACCATAATATAGGCATAAACTTATAAAATAGTGTAGACGTATGGTTGGTACTATTAGACGGTTATAGGACTACATATTTTTTGTAAATTAACCATGATAAATGAAAGTAGGGTTTTTTAAATATTATCTAAGGGTGGAGCTTCAGCCCACTCAGCCACCTCCCTATTCCCGCTACTGGGACTCTCGACTCGTGACTCAGTAATAAAAACGAAAACGCGGTTCTGATGTCAGCAGTCAATACGAATAAAAATAAGCCATGTAATATTTAGGTGCGTGAGTTTAGTTTATATGCGCGTACTTTATATTTATACATATGTACCTAGTTTACTATACGACAGAAGTTCTTTCATTAATTAATTTTCCGCTGGTCGGTCAACAACTGTGAACCATAATTTAGGGTGAAAGTACAGTCGTGCCACCTATGTAAAAGCACATGTGTTGTAACTATAGTCGTTGTTATTGTAGTGTTTTTATTTTTTTAACGCTGTCTTCAATAAATACGATAAACAACGATATTTATAAAATCCTATATCGTTGTGATTTCTCATTGCAAACGAGCAATAACATTATTATTACTATTGAAACCATTATAGTCGATGCACATAGGTACATAAAATATAATATAATCGCAATCACGGATTAACCTCGTTGAACCTTACACGCGGACGGATCGCAAAGAGGGAAAGTCAGCGATGGTGGCTGCTGTAGTGCTGACCTTGGCAATCGTCATCGTACATCGCTTGTCAGATCCTGTGCGGACCGAGGGATTTATATTCGTTATACAGACTTAATATGTAACGGTAGGAGTGTATTTTCCCTGAATATCCTTATCTTCGGTAAAAAAGTGTCCCTAAAATGTTCACGTAAATTTCCATTTTTTATTAGGTGGCTCATAATAACCAGGCATCCAGTCTACGTACTCTGCAAATATATATTATAACTGAGACTATTTTTCAAGTCTCGTTTCGCATGACACATCTCACACGACATACTCATCCCTCACGATCTATACACGCAATCCGTATCAAGAAAATAATAGCCACGCATAAATTCACAATACATAGGTAATGTACTAATGTGAATGCAGATCGTCATCGCGTCCGTGAAAAGACTCCAAAGATCGTCAAAATCCTCTCATCAGTGGTTTCTATATATTACGCCAGTGTATAGATTCCACCTCTTAATATATATTAGCTCGCCATCATCTCCTGTAAAAAAATTCCTGTTATAGTATCTACCTTTACCGCAAACGTGTATTTTCTGTAATCAAATTCACCCGTTGTATTAATCATTATTCAACGTGCAATTATTATTTTAATTTCCTAACCTGTAACTCTAAAAAACCCCTATGGGCTATAATAATAACCATCGCATATCGTGGGGATTTCTCGTCGCGAATGAACACAATAACAATATTGTTGTTACCGTCCGGAGATATAAATCGCAATCACGGATTAACCCCGTTGAACTTATAATATATACTCGGACCGGGAAAGTCGGCGATAGTTGACCTTGACAGTCGTATGTACCTTACTCGTTTTATATCACTGGTACAGCGGCGGCGTCGAGGAATTCCCTAAACGCCAAGACACTGTAATAATATTAATATGTCTGTATAATATGCTTGTACCTATGTACCCGACGTGGAGATAATAACGGCTGCGTCTCTGTCGTCGCGATGTTGTGTGAAAGTGGTCCCGGAGTGGAATTCGCTTGCGTCCCGTAAAAAAATCGTCGACAGACGAGCTTAGGAGAAAAAAATCGAATTAAATTTTTTTTCTAACGTATAGTAAGTTATCCGCGACTGGTTTTCACTTTTAACGCGCGCGGAGAAATCATTATTATTCCATTCTCGATCTGGGTCAACACCAAAAATATGTTATATTATGTGCATATGCGCACACATATGTCTCTTGTACGTAGGTACCTACCTAGTATATGTATAATTTTGAATAAGATTCCCGGGAGGGAGAGGAGGGAAGTGGGAGCAGGTATATAATAATTATATTATTATGATGTATACACCTATAGATATATCTTATATCGGACTACACAGGGCGAGCAAACGGTATCTATACATTTTAAAACCCGCGCGCAATCGTTCGCCCCGTGGCCACAGATCGTAATAGCTATTCGTTTATCATAATAATTGTTATTACGCGAACGGTGGCCCGGGCGCACCGTTTGAAATAAAAAACGTGCATAATTATTACATATTATCATTATAATATACGGCTTGAAATATATAATATAATATTATATATTATATACGGTTGATAATATAATCAGGACAGATATATAATAATAATATTATTTTATTATTATTATAACATATTATACGCGTAGGTACCTATATAAATTTAGCTACCGGTTTTTATTGCAGCACTATACCACGTACCAATACGTATATTATCGTTTACCTCCTGAGAACGCTCGTATCGAGATAAAAACAATTTCGTTTTTCGATTCGACTATAATATGTTAGCCTTTATAGTTTATATATTAATATTTTGTGTCCGTCTGCCCCGGTTAAACGTATAATAAATAAAACACAAGTAATCGACCGTCCGCTTTAATAATCCCGTCACAAATATATAGTATTGACCAACTACACTACTAAGTACAATATATTATTGTTATGCATTTGGACGACCGAATAATTGTATCGTGACAACGAGAAAAAAAACCAGATAGTATGTATGATGACAACCACGATTCGCCAAAAAAAAAATTATTATCCGGTTGAAACGGGTATCAAACATGTATTATTCGCAGACATGTAGGTGATTTTTTCTACCATTTATACCTCGTTTATAATGTGTATATTATAGTAGGTATTATACTATAGTGTATTCGCACACATAATAATACGCTATATAAGATGAGGTACATATCTTGCAGACACCAGCCAATAATTGCGTTAAAAACGGCACTCGTATAACATATTATAATATTATGATGAGCGTAATTCTTTAAGTACACTGTATGCTGCAGCTGCTGTCTAATAATTTTCCAACGTAATGTTTTACTGCATGTGAGCAGTATATAATATGTACCTACCTATATCATAATATGTATATATTATTCAGATCGCACTTCATCGTACGAATATAATATCATATATTATGATGTTCAAATTTTTGTTTCGTTATTATTAACCAATAATTCAGGATTATTTTTAAACGTCCGTTAATATAATAATTAATAGTAACACGTTATTTTATCAGACTGATCTTGATTGATGTGTCATTAACTCGTTCGGTTTAGATTTGAATCGAATTGTAATTTGAATACCTTTTGCAGGCCACACCCTCGTGCTGGGCGTTAATATGCTAAAAATCGGATTACGTTACTGTGCATCAAACACAATTAGAGGAATTAATTTGTTCGCACCCAATGATGTACTCTTACAAAAAATGTGATCGCTGTTATTGTAGTGCAATCGTGTACCGTTTTAAAATATTGAATAAGTTATAACTACAGCAGTTTAGAATTATCATATACAATATAGTATCAACTATCAACGTGTATCTATATTTAAGAAGCATAAAATTAATCTCAACGTTTATAAGATAAAATGTGAATTATTATGTTTAAATATATTTTTAGAGTATAAATAATCTTTACATAAAACAATTAAAAATGCCTGTACAATTATTTTTAGTTAAAAGTTATTAATTCCGTTTTTAAATGTATACCTATAACCTTTTTAGCATAATAGGAATTATTATGGTTACCTAGGTTAGGGTTTATACAAAATATATTTTATTTTTGATTTTAATATAATATGCATACTAAAATATGCAATAGGTATGCAATAAAATTAAATATTATGTCATATGGTGTTAGGAACAAAATGTTTAAACGCAATAAGGAGCTTACCTAATAATTTTAAATTTTAATTTTAATTCATTAAGCGTATTATTACTGGCATAATAACATTATTTAAATTTTTATTTAATTATCTGTAAAATATAGGAAATGACATATTATAGTGGAAAAATTACATTTTTTATAACAAAATTTAGCCTTTGAACAACTATATAGAAAAGGCCAAGGTTAGACAAGTTAATGAATAATTTAAAGCAGTTTAGTTAAATAAAAATAAACGACTTTAAATAGTTAGTTAATAATTGTATATTTTTAAATAATTTAGTGAAAAATTGTATTAAAAATATATCAACTCAAGTTCACTTTTTGACTTCCGGTGAAAACATTTATTCGGAATGATAACACGAACGTGTAAAAGTCATATATTAAATCGAACTGGGGTCCAATTTGAAATTAACTCGTTATTTAGGAAAGTTGAGTTACTAAATTAGAGTTGGATAACTTAACTTTAAATAATTAAATCTGGAAATATTTACGCCCCGGGCCTTGGAAATGACATATACTTATCAGAAGTAATCGACGAGTAATTAATGTATTTTGATAAATAATGAGATTGGAAAATAATATGCTACTGTTAGGCACGCGTGTAAACAGTATGTGTGAAAAATCTACAAAGAAGTTCGAGAGGAGAAATTAAACCTAATCAACGCGTTTAATTATTGTATTGTACCAGGCGCAGTATAATTTATTGCTTTTACTTATTATGTAACAATTTAACTATCTTAGTCGTAAGTATAAAAACAATTTTGTGCCCCCCCCCCCCTGATAATTTCTGGATCCGCCTCTGTATTGTACCTATATACGAACCGATGTCATATTAAAAGTTTGTAATACTAGGCAATTCTAGCGCCACACCATTGTCTATATGTGTATGAAAGTATGAATCGTATTTGCGCGTCGTTATATTATTGTTATTGACTTAAATCCGAATCTGTACGCCATGCGCTGCACACGATGCGTTCAAATCGTAAGAATGCGCACCACGTGGGAAGAGACCGCCAAAACGCCCATCGGTGCTATCAGATTTTCGTCGACTTTATAATATAATATATAGTATGAATATATATATATAAATATTATTATTAACGACGCCCAATCCGGTGCGCCGACACGGACTTCGAGGCCTCGAAGCAATTAGCGATGCCGTTTCGGGTACACACGCCGGTATATAGGTACATAATATCTTATATAGTCACGGCATGCCGATTAATCATCGACGGATAGTCATTTTGTCGGAGACACCCTCCGATGAGCCGTCCACGGAATGCCGTGTGTAAAATATTTAAATACTAATTAAAAGTATCATAAAATATACAAGTGCAGGCTCCCTATGGCTTGGTATCAGTATATACCAATATATTGTTGGTCGCTGCGTATAAATTACGAAATTACATTATAATATTAGAATTACGGTTCCCGTAATAAAGAACCAAGATGGCTACTGCGGTTACCAGTATGTAACCAAATTATTGTAACCGTAAAAAGAGGAAGACTTTGACGGTCTGTATCACTTATGCCAAAGTTATTTAAGTTTGAAAAAACAAAAAGTTACAATAATGTGGGACGTGAGTTACTAATAGTTTATAATAGGTTGGTACATTTTTAAATCGAAAAAATAAACGTGAAAATAATATTATTATACTGTTCAACAGTTGGATTCACACATTCAATTATTCGTATGACTGTTGGAGGTCGCAAACTCGAAACCCATAGTAAATGGCCTGGGCGAGTTCTACATTATATTATGTTATATCAAAGTGTGTAGACGTGTAGTATAGAGTATACATAAACATAGGCACACCTCGTCAGTTCGATATCCAAGAACACTTATTGCGTTATTGATTATTGCATCTCGATTGGAAAAGTGTATAATATTTTACCTGCTGTGTTATAAGTAGGTATGTTAAGTATAATAATTTTTATGGAAACCCGATTGTCAAAATGCGTACATAGGTAGGTAGGTACATATAAGACCATTTTGATTTCAATAATTTCGTCAACAATAACTGTAGATAAGGTTTTTAATCGGTATCATTGTTGTCCAGTCAATATGTTGACTAAACATCTACAGATTATAATAATGCCATTATCATTAATTATCAGATATTAATTTTAAAATCATACAATAATAGTGAGTTTGACAAGACGTTTACGAAATCATGCGCTTCAACTGATTCAAACTAATACTGCTCATTTTTGTAAAGCACTCTAATATTTGTTGATACTGGAGTATGTCTATATTTTTATATTAGTAGGTACTATATAATATATAATATTATATAATTATGTATAGGTTTTTTCTTATTCCTGTTTTAATAATTTCCAGTAACGGTAAAAAAGTATTGCATTTTTAATTCAAGCACACATTCAACTTTTCAATTATAAATGAATGATTCATGTATAATGTAGATAATTAATTTACAGTAGATTAACATATTATACCTATTATTAATTGCAGTTCTGGTTTGTATAAGGAATTAATATGCATGCTGTTATAATTACCTAAAATCTTAAAAATACTTAAGTATCAATCACATTTTTTAAATCAATACTAGGTATAATAATTAATAACTGTAATATCTCATTAAATATTGGGTAAGTAACTATATACTTACTTCTTACTTCTTACTTTAATGTGTGTGTAAGTGTAATAAATGGAAGTTTGAGTAAGACTATAGTAGAACATACAACCTAACCTAACCTAACATACAGTTTATCATTCAAATTCATAGCACGTTACACAATTTAAAAAAATATATTTACAAAATAAGCATGGTGAAATATCTGATATACATATTATAATAGCGATATCATTATTAAAAATCCAAGGTCGTTTTGTGGATGTCATATAAAGCTGAACATGAAAGACGTCCATTTTGGATGATTTTATCTAACTGTGTTATCGACATATAACAAGCAGCACCGATTTTTTTTTCACTCGTCATGCACTGACACAGTGAATAATATTAATAGATTCAAATGACCGAATTTCGAAGTAGTAAACTCAAGCATTTAAAGCTAAACTGAATCTTGGCACACGATTGAATGAATAATATAGACAAAATTACAAACGTTATTCGACACACTGGATAGTATTTACTAAAATGTTTAATTAAGTTTTATTGTTGTTCCCTATAGATTACAACAAGCTAGAAAGTAGAAGGTATGTAGATGATAATACCTAACGAAAAGTATGCGTTTAGCTTACAGTTCACTAGAATTTTTAAATTACATATTCAGATTCATATCTCATGAAATCATATCAAATCTCAAACTAGTTTAAAAAGTGTATCTTTATAAGTTAATATTATATACCAGATACCTATACTTATTGCGGTCATAAGATAATGCCGGAGAGTAATACGCGCGTGTTATACACTTATACGTGTTTATAAATACCTTGGCCTATTGGCAATTTTTTAACATTCACCGATTTTTATTGAGGAAAATAATCTTTTCAAGATATTAATATATTACTATTATTATGAACCATCATCATTCATCATCTATATTATGGCAAATAAACGTAGGTACCTCCTTAGGCGTTTTTACATGTCAATATTGTAAGACAATGTGTTTTAACAAAATTACAATATAATTTATAACAAGTAATAACTATAACAAGAACAAACTTGTAATATTGTATAAGTTAATATTTTTCATTTCAGATTTCCGTTAAACATTATATAATATTATATATTATTAAGTGCGAT
Source organism: Metopolophium dirhodum (assembly GCF_019925205.1). NCBI lineage: Eukaryota > Metazoa > Arthropoda > Insecta > Hemiptera > Aphididae > Metopolophium > Metopolophium dirhodum. The sequence goes on from NC_083567.1 coordinate 23,683,448, forward strand.
AATATATTTATAAAAATATTTAATACAATGAAGACCATGCCACTCAATAGTAACTAATATTTATAAATTAAATTTGAATATTTTTTTGAAGGAAGGAACTTACAATATATTATAGTTAAACATTTAAATATAATATATAATTAGATATTATGCAATTTTGGTTTTAAGTCTATATGTTGGTAATAGGTATACATGGGTAACATAGTTGAGTATACGTCATGTAATGGGTATAGGTACATAGTTTTTACGTAAGAATAAAATTTATTTTAGGTAACTATTGAAGTTTAAATTATGGTTGAAGAGTATTATCTACCTACTTAATGTGTTTATAATATTTTTCGGGATTATTGATAGATTAATAGCTATATAAAGTATTAAATAGAACAAAGTAGGTAGGCACAAGTTAATTTACATGCGAGCGTATTGGTCGATAGGTGCATTGCACGTGCACAGGATAAAAAATATAATCCTAAATGTTTTTTGAAACCAAAATATCAAAAAGTTGATTTTTTTGGGTATATAACCCAAAAGAAAATCAAGTTAAATCGGCCGGTTTCCGGTTGTCAATGAACGCCTTCGCAAAATATAATACGCAAGCAGCTATACATATTATGTTATATTATAATAGCTGACAATAGTAAAATACTAAAATCGCCTAAAACCTGTTTTGTTGCATTTTAAACACTATTAAATGTGTACCTAGGATATTTCCTCCGGTCCTCAGGCCACACGTGTCAACGCGTAACGTCATGAAGTAAAGATTTTAATTAATATTATATACTATGCTAAATATGAGTAAAAGTAACTGCAGGTATAATATATACTACATATTATATATACATAAATATAGATGTAGCTAAACCTAGCTAATGCACACATTACTTTCGTTTATGTACAATTATCGCCAAATTATGCGCTACTTTAACAACCGTAATTTAAGTAAACCACCGTAATAACTTCAACGCCATAACTTTTTTACTACAGCCGTCGTGACGATAATTATTACACAATATCCACAGAAATATTAACTAACGTTACACGCATGGACAATCATTTTTAAATCGCGTTTTAAAGGTGTCACTGTATAGTGGAGTTTACCCATCGTCGAATTCGAATTTCGAATTCACTAATTTAACGTTTTAAATATTATATGAACAGTGTCAAAATCAATTTAAACGTGTGTATTTTACACTGCAAACGAATAACATAATTCAATACAACCCATTTTATATTAGTTATTAAAGTAATATTATATATAGTCACAGATATACCTATTTCGTTTTATACGGTCAAATGTGTTAAAATGTCACAATCATGAATCAATTATATTCAGCATTGGACGGTTTGCGTTACCAATATGTATATGCCTACCTTTATGCAGTCATTTTTGTGTATTTAAATAATCGAACTTGAAAATTCAGTGTTCTATTTTGTCTGACTGTTTATTGTATCTTAATGAATTGCTAAATAGTTTTGTATGGTTTCTGCACACTCGAGTAATTTACTGCAACTGTGTAAAATATAATATATTATAAAAAAAAATCGATCGCAAAAAATCCACCTTGGACGTTAAATATAATACAATACATAGGTACCTACTATACATAATAGTATAATATAGTTTCACAATAATATTATACTAACACGGGTGCCGTTGTTTCACAACTTTATGATTTATACGGAAGCGATCGCGAGGTATAATAATAATTTATTATAACTAGAGCTCGGATGTTAATGACCAAAATGTCAATTTTGCATTCAAAAATTTCAAAATATGCTAATATATGCCTTTAAATATATCAAATATATACCTATTTTTCAACAAATATATGCAAAAATGAAAAAATATACGCAAAAAATAAATTATGAACACTATTAAATGTATACTAAATATTATATCTATTTTAAACAATTACAAAAAATGGGATAATAGTGATTCAGAATTATTTTTGTTTTAAATGATTTTAAAATAACTTCATTGCAAAATACATAAAAGAAATAAAATACTATAAATATAAATATATAAACTAAAATATATATTAGGTAGTAAAAAGTGTTATGTTTATATTATATTTAAATATTTTAAATGCCACTAAATCTAGAAATTAGCAATATATGCATTTATATGCTCAAAAATGTCAAATATGCAAAAATATGCAAAAAAATGTTTGCCTATTTCTAATATAGACTTCAAGAATCAAATTTATATCTCACTCCGGTGTAATTCTGGCTGCGCGAAAAAAATATGCTAAGTCATAAACATCCGAGTTTTAATTATACCATATATAAAATTAATTGGAATCGGTAAAGAAATAAAAATCTCGCGGTATAGGTTCTCTTATTGGCAACAATTATTAACGTTTCGAGTTTTTGACCAATATGTCGTATAATAGTATTATAATATGTATTATAGAGACGCGTGTCTTACGATTTATCTTTAATCGATCATAATGATCATATTATATACTATCTCCATCTACATATAATATTATGTGTCTTTAATAATGAATAGTACACGTGCGCGCATACCCATACCGTAATTTTCCAATCGTGAAAGTCTTATTCCTGTAGGGTGGTGCGTTTACGAACATGGCCGCGCCTATCACACGCAATAAAATAATAAAATATATAGTTAGACGTTATTATATAGTTTTCCAACCGGAGATCAGCATCGTCGCCAGTAGCTGCAGCGGACACCCGTCAATTCGTATTAGGGCATATATATAATTGATAACCGGTCCGTTAGATTTAGATGCACTCATTATAATATTATACATGTATAGTATTATAATTATTATTATACGCACCTAATACACAATGGGGGAACGTCCTGCTATATATATAGGCCTAGCGCGTTGCGCCGTTGTGTCTTAAGTATGTGAGGAATTTTTTTTTACATATTATACGACCAGAGTGGCTGTTTTTTTAGGTCATGTCGTAGTACAAAGACCACAATAATAATATCATCATCGTCATTCTCGGTTTATATCTCTGTATAAAATCAATGTTTTCGATGACGTGAATAATGTAGATACCTATATACGTCTGTAGGTATCTCCTAATTTTTTTTCCCGATCTCGTTTTGTATTTTTATGTCATTTCAAGTGGAAACATACCTATTATGATCGTTGTCGGATGAATACATTTCTATGGATAAATTTGATTGATATGTATATTATGTGAGCATTGTGAGCAATGAACACTGAGCTGATACTATCATTGAAATAAAAAGTGTCATGAACTCTTCAAAAGATAAATTGTACAATTCATACCTTTAGTTTTAAAATTAATATCGATTTAATTCATTTAACTGAACATATTATAATAGTAGTATTTTATTATAATGCATATGTTCCGTTTATTATGTGACAAAAAAAAAATTATATTAGGTACCTATAATCAATAAAATATTCTAAAAAGATCGCGAATTATAAATTAAATCAAACGGAACTAGCGTGGAAACATTACTATACCAACATGCACAATGCACATCCTATGCTAATGTCATACAAATTAAACTTATTTTATTTTATATCAAGCCGTTACTCGCTAACAGTACGCCGTCCCAAAGAGGATAACATAATAATATGGTACCAATATATTATCGCTCGTGTGTTGCTCTCGTATAAAATAACGTATGCGTTCACAGTCGGGAGAAATATTATTGTTGGAAACTACAGTTGACTCGACATGGGGTTAATCCTCCACGACAGTAAAAGTCTGTCGGTATGTCAAAAGCGTCGTTCTAGGCGCTTAGACGCAAACAAATTAATGTTAAAAACACGCGCGTACATCTCATATAATTTATATAGGTATTCTTATATATATACTACACATATTAAAAACCTATGTCCATACTAAATTGTTATTTTTCTCTGAAATATTCTCTGAGTTATCTTACAGTATTATTTACGACTTCCGATTATTTAATCTCTCAAACCAAAAAAAAAAAAAATGTTTATATCACGTTGGCATAATAATAAATTAGAATTACGCGGGTTATAGCCTACAATACAAATTTTATTTTATATTACAACTGTTTCGAAAATATAGGTTCAATATCATCTTAACTTTATGGTTAACCGTTTTTACTTTTTATACTTACTTACATAGTTACATCATAATATTATACTATACGAAACGCGATTATATTTTAATATTTTATAGCTTGATAATTTATTACACATTTTTGTATCCATTGAACCATTCTAACATTTTTGATAGCCGACAATTAATTTTGTTTATAATTCATTGTACTTTTTGGTTTTTATGTAATTACCACATATACATTTAAAACAATTAGATAACTAACTTGTAAATTGTAATATACGTACCCGTATTGGACGATCATGTTATTACTATTACATATCAGTTAACATTTGCTGTCAAATATGATATAGGTACTATTGGTATAGGTATGTTACAACTTCACGAACTTTGAAAAGTTTTGACTAAAATAGGGTTTACGCATTTAAATTATATTAGGTATGTGTACATTCGATTGCACCGAAGCCTCCATAAATTTATCTAAGGGAGGGGGCAAATTTGTTAATACATATTAATACATAAAATATAACATTAATTTGCTGATTTAGCTAAACAGGATTTTTTATAATGGTGACCTTTTTTCATATAACCTTCAATTTTTTGTTTAGTAATTCATCATAGTATACTCAATTTAACGAAAAAATTCAAACAACCAGGGAGTCTGGGAGTGCCAAATGCCTTAGCTTAATCCTTCTGAGTCATGAGTGCCTGTGTTCTATTGAATGTAGTAATATTCCCTAACATACAATCACATTTTCTATTTGCATTTATTTGTCATCTATTAATCAAATAATACCGTCAAGTAATGTTGATGTAAAAATAAAACTTGTAAATTGGATTGAATCAAATTTGGTTGTTTTAAATTAGCTCTTATTTGACGTGGCGCCTATGCAGTTATCAATTTTTCAAAACTTGCAGTTTGGGATTTGTTGTTAATAGCGCGCATACTGTTCATAGACTTCAAAAATAGATCGTTTAGTTAGCGAGAACATTTTCAACCAATTAGAATAATATAAGATACTGCCATACAACTAATAATAAAAAAAAATTATTTCATTTTGGAAAAATATCCATTTACATAATAAATTCAGTATCTACCAACAAATAATAAATATTAAATTACAAGAGATGTTGATAAGACAATGTAAATATTAATTAGCATGTGATTGCGAGCGAATGGTATCAAATGCTAATACTGGTTAGCCATTTAGTTATCTATTATTTTACATCTGTGATAATTAATAATTTATAATAGGTACGTTATACAGTTTTGTGTAGACTATTGTAATATATAATAATATATTCCTTAAAACGTTTTCACAATTTCTGTAACATACAAATTAAAGGACTTGTATAGGTACGTAATTATATTATATTATGTACTACAATAGGCTGGAGATGTTAAAACAATTCATTATTTTTATTTAATGTAAAAGTATTACGTTCAATTCAAGTTATATAATATATATTTAATAATAAAATAATTTTAAAATATTATTTCACAGGTTTTTAAAATTATAGTAGAAGGATATACCTACTTATTAAAGTTTTCAAACCAATTTTTTTATTCTCACGTTGTTTCTAACTAAGAAAATTAATATATTATATGTAGGTACATATAGTAATTTGTATATTTTACTCGACTGATACGCCAAACATAATTTTCAAATAGTTTATTAAGTACCTATTAATCATTGAAGAACAAAGCAAACATTTCACTCTTTAATAATCTTAATATTTTGGGTATTACATAAATATTGTGCTCACAGGCCTCAGTCACTGTTAATGCTGCAGTACAGCTACAGCTACTATAAACTCGTAATACTAGGGAATTAAGTAATTTCTGTGTTTTATTTTTTATAAACAATAAAATGGCAATTATCATTGTTAAAATGTCATCCGTACAAATTCTATTAGAATTTAATTACAGAATAGAAAAAAAAGGATTCTACTATTTTGCAATAAAATCGAAGACATGCTTTAATACGTGTGTGGTCGGTGGTGACCCCGAGAGGTCATGTTGCTTATGTTTCTGTTCACTTTGATTTGTTTTTAATAACATTCGTTATTAAAAAGATGGAAAAAAGTCATCGGAATAAAAATAAGAAATTGCACCGGTTCCCCAAAATTAATACCTCATTTGTCTCGCAGAAAATACAAATATCCTTTGTTTTGTGCCGCTGACCTCAAGCGAGTAACAATACATCTGTCATCGAATGTGTGTCCTTCGTATATGATTTATGTGTTGTGGCACCGTAATCCAAAAATTCAATAAGCAAAACTATTGTAATAATAACTTTTCATAATAATTTTCACACACGACACATTATAATGTAGGAAAGTATGCATATAGGTGCTACCTATCCTAGAAAATATAAATACAAATATCGTGATAACAATAAAGTCGCAAATGTTAAATGTCATTATTTTACGGTTTAAAGATCTAATAATATTACATGTTATGTACAAATATAAAATAATGACATCAAAAATAAAATTGCCTCAACAAACATTGTACAAGCTTTTCGAACTGAAAAAATTAGATTATTTTAATAGTACCTAATGAATTATGAAGTCATACCTGGTTAAGACTTCTAGAGTGGACGCTATTTGTAAACTGTTTCGAGCGATCTATTATTACTTAATTTTGCAACAGTTTTGTGTTAAGAGTACAAATTGGAAAAATTACAACTTTTTAAATGTTTCTTCTTTGTATGATAAATTCATAAAACAAAATATTTAATCTAATTTAAATTATTTGATATTTTATAAAAACGTAAAATATTTGTGAACCCTCTTATTTTTTAAATTTATTAAAAAAAATAAACATTCATTATTTCTGAAATGCATTTACTTCCATTATATTATATTATTGAAATATGTAGGTTGTTAGAATACAATAAATTAAAGACAGACACTCTGAATACTTAATTTTCTAATGTCGAAATTATTATATTTTAAATATTACTATTTTGTTATTCATGTTTTACAAAATAATAAATTCATTATATTACAACCAAACCTAACCTAACCTTTTTAATTTTGTACAGACATTTTAGAATAAAAATGTACATATATTGCCTATTTATTACGCCGTCGTTATTTGATACGAATTTTGTATATTAATACCTATATTATATAAATGATGTACCATAGCAGCTGCTACACCCAATTAATTGTGAAGCTTTAATAACTTTTGATTAGAATTTAACAAAAAAAATGTCGTTTGCAAGCTACTAGATATTTTTCGTCTGCAAGGAAAATTGAAGAATCATAGATAGGTTTTGGATATAATGCAGTGGAAAATATCTAGTAGCATGCTACATTTTGTTAGGAATTTAATTTAATATAATTTTTTTTTATTGTTAATTTGCGTTTCGATGGCAATAAACAAAGCGTTACGAAAATCGGTCTTGCAAAAATCGGTTAGAAAATGAGAAGAATGTTAAAAATATATATATATATATATCAAGTATATTTCGGTATAAACACTGTAAACTATACTTTATGTTTGAAAGTAGGTAATCATGAAATCAATTTAAATTATCCCAAAACATAATTAATTTGATAGTTTATTTTTTTCCGAGATGCTGGGAATTTCGAGGGAACAAGTTGTCTACCGAGAATCGAATAATTATTATTAATTTTGAATAATTTACAGGCATTATTACACTTTGAACTATAATGTCTATGCCACGCACACTGATACGCGTGTATATTTAATGAGCCTTCATAAGACCGAGTTACTCGTTTAAAACACCGCTCAAAAGTTATTTCATAATAAATTAAGAAAATTTAGAATCGTATTCGTATATAGGTTCGTATTATGTATTAACATTGAAACTAAACTTCCTTAATACGCGTTGAAAAAATACGTTTAAGAAAAGAAATTGCGTGCCATATAATTATTGTTATACGCACCGTAATAATAATTACACGTTTAATCTCATTGTGTCGAAGGAAAAAAACTTGTGTAAAGAAAAAAAAACACTACCTACTCGTTCGCACGTGAACAGAGCATCAACTGTAATTATTATTGCCCCTCGACTATCATTTGATAATTACCTTTTAAGCGAGCGTATTACGGTTGCTTGCTGCCGATCGTTGAACATCGTTTTGCTAAACGTTACAATGTCGCACATAAGTCTAGTGATATACCTACCGGCTACCTGCACTTTAAAACGATCTTAACGTCGTAATTTGCCATCATATACTTTTATCAAGAAAAATTGTTCCGCTTACTGCAGTGGACGGTGTGATACGATTACTTTATTAACGTGCCCATCGAGTTTTGATTTGTTTTAATCTCGATCGTGTAACAATTAATAACAATAGTATTATTATAATATCAATTAAAAACAATATATAATCCTATATAAAAACCTACACCAGTACACCACTCGTTTAAAACGTATATAATATACAATAACCGTGAGAGATTTAACATAATTTTTTTGGATTTTGCTCAAATAATATTGTAAACATGTTGATAGCATTCAACTGTTAAAAGTTTTAACATACACTTTCATGAAAACAATAATGACAGAAACAATGATACTGGATTAATTGTCTTTCGTAGCAATACTCCTATAAATATTTGCAATATTTGGAAATTCACCATCGATACAAACTTATTTCGGCAATTATTGGCAATTATTGTAGTAACCGGCTTGTACAATAACTATTATATATTTGTATTTTGTATATATATATTTTAAACCACTATCAGGATTTGGTGACATAATTTTTCCCCAGAAATTTCTTCATCATCCTAAACACCATCACGACACCACGCTAGTCTGTTAAGCGAAATCAACTTTGTCAGAATGCCAGTATATACCTAATATAAATAAACAACATAAATTGTTTAAAATACCTAAAAAGGATATAAGTATATAGTTATCTAACACATATTATGCAGTTGGTTTATTATTTGTTCGCGCGCATGTATTTTGCGTAATTATTATGAGTACTCATTATACCTACTATATTTCACTCTTTTCACCCAAAATATAACGAACCCATTATGTGTCCGTTGTATGATCTCATGTGCCTCGGATAAGAAGAGTTATTATTTTTGTTCGTATTTACACGAGGACAAACACCGTTCCGGCATTAACGGCCCGGAACATTTCTTATATTATATACTCACCACCCGCTGCGTATGGTTCACTACTCGTATAATAATATATACAAGTAGTATATAATATAGTAATATATATTATATATTTAAATGCAATTTAATATATATGTATATTGTATATATTATATAGTGACACTGGGCTAAATTAAACCGTCGAATGTTTCAGATGACTGAAGTGACGAGCAGGACCGTCGGTTTCAGAACATCTGCCGACGGTGACAGGAAAGCCTTGTCCGTGAGAAGATACGAGGCCAAACCTCCGGAAAACTTGGAACTGGTAAGTCACACGCATTATCACACTATAGTACGACGATGACGACAATAATATATGTCGACCATCTTCTATTTTAATGTATAACTACATGGTAAGTTTGGATTAGGTTAGGTCAGCCTAACCTAACCCAACCCCGTGTTTTTAAACCTTAAAATATAAAATGTGTGAAGTATACTGTTCAAGTTATACAGCAGTAACCTAAACGCAGGCACGAGATGTGAGACCATACTTTTCGAAAGAACAAAACTTCCATAATCTAATTTAAGGTATTTAGAATGTCAAATTAGTTTAAAATACTTACAACGGTTACCTAACTTTTTATTGATAGGTAATTAATTACGTCCTATATTCAACGCATTTTTAAATGAGGACGTAGCGTAATAACATTATATTATATTGATAGAGAAGGTATAATATAATAAATTACGATTACCGACGACTTGCCTAAGTAGTACTAGAGTGTCTATCTTTCCCTATTTTTTTATTTTCTATCACTATATTATGTACTGTATAGAAGTATCACGTATAGTATAACATATTAATAAATAACATTTATTCAACATAAAAGTATTATAGTTTGTTCTACATTTATCGTTATCATGATTATAATTTATCACCAACGTGTTTGATTTTAATTGAATTTATAATTTTGCTAATTCTCAATATTCATGTAGGTAAGTAATAGAGGCTATCCAGAATGTCTAAATAATAATGATGTAGTAACAAATTTAATGATTTCAAAAATACTTTAACCAAATGTTATAAGATTTCTTTAGGGAAATTTCAGATGATATGACATTTGCGACCTGTGACAAAATATAGAATCCCTATAAAGTATTAATAGGTTATAATTTAAATAATATGTCATTTTCACCGTATTCATATGTTATGTTTACATTATAAATACATGTGGTTTATAAAGTGTCATAACATTCTCCAAGATAACGTCATGTCCAAATGCTTAACCCGTATAAACACATCGGCTTATTGTTTGTACAATTTCTAGTTGTTCAAAATATTATTCACGTTTGTAACACGGCAAATATTTTATTGTTTAGCCCATATTTTTATTTTTTATTACATTCCGCGCGTACCTAATATTATATACCTACCAATAGCCTATAGAGTATTTTAAAATATTAGTTTACCGTATGTCTATAATATATTTATATTGTTTTAAGTACGTACCCAGTGCCTATTCCATGACTCTGTTGCGCGTACATTAATGTATTTTATTGAACAGCATTAAACACCATTGTGTATATTATATTGTATAGGTACTTAATTAACATAATTTACCGTATCATACGTAGTATAGTAATAAAACCCGTATAATGGTATGTCACGTATATTCTTACAAAAAATAACTGGGTACCTCTATAACTACATTTTAATGACATTTATTATATAGACGTACAAGTTAATTGAAAAAAAATATGGACATACTGCTTTAAGCGTTGGGCAGGCCACTGTGGTTTCGGGTGAGCCACTGGGACGGGCGTGTAAACGATGGATTTTCTCTTGAAAGCGTCCTGGGTGCAGTTTTTCTTATTGTTTAAAAAAATATAATTAAATATAATTTTTTTTTATTTTAAAGCTGTTAAAGTTGATAACGTGGAAACTTGGGAAAATAACATGAATCGAAATTCCAAATTAATTGGAACGAAATATTTTAGTAGCTATTTTTATATTTCATTGCTATGTAATTAACCATATAATATTATATTTATATTATATTTCATAATCTAGCAAACAGTACGATGGTAAAAAACAGAAAATTATTTAGATAGACTATGTGATTTTAAAATTGTTTCAATTTTTTTCAGTTTTGATCATATTAGGTCTTAGAGTTTCACTATGTTAACAACTACTGTGGACCTTTTTATTGATATAAATATAGAATATTATACCACATATATACCTCTTGCAGTAGTTCTAGACTTCTAGATAATATAATTGTTCGGCATTGCGTGAACTATCAATATATTAATACTACACAAGTTTAAATTACCATTATTATTATAATGAATGACTGAGAACATAGTAAGAAGTACTAGTAGAAAATTAAACATTTTCGGATTATAATTAAATTTGAGATAAAAATGATTTTTTTTTTTATGAATATGATTGATTCGCAATTAATTTTCCGAACGTAATTATAACCTAACCTCCGGTGTTTGAGACTAGGGTTTGTTTTGCAGTAATTCGAAATTAAGATCGTAAACGCTCTGAATTTATATTACTTTTATTATATTATGTTGTGTAGGTGTTTTCGAAAATCCATCGGAAGACTAGGGTGAATGTAATAATGTCGTGCGTAATGCGTATAGTTAATATTGGAATTTCGTTTAGTTTTCCATTTACATATGCGACACACAATATTTTATTATACTATTAGGTAGGTAGGATGTAGTTAGGCATTTAAATTTAAAACTGCGTAGACGCTTCGTAGTTGGACCCGCGACGACCTTTATGCTCACGGTGACTCGTTTCTCGATTAACGCGTCAGATACCGCCTTAGACTTGTAATAATATATTATAAACTACGGACACAGTGCGGCGTTTAGTATACCGGAATCCTGAGTTTCCGGTTGTGCGTGCATATACGTGGTAGCGGCCGGTATAATATTATAATACTTACAATATGCTCGTATATATTATAATAAATAGTGTCGATATCGTGGTATGTAGGTATATTATACAGGGTGATTCGCCAAGCATGTTCACCACCCCCCCCCCCCCCCCCACCATTTTTTTCCTAAATAATGAATTTATATGTAAACTCTGATTTTTGGAATTTTTAAATAATATACTTGAGGGTCATATTTTGAAATTCTTAGAATTTTTACACAATTTAAGAGGTGTCCTGTCGTGGAGATTCAAGGTATTTTTTTCAAATTTAAATCATTCTTTTTTCCCTGTATACATTGTAAATTACATGAATTTTTTAAAAATTAGGATGTACCAATCTAAATCTAAATTCGAACTGGTAGTTTTTGAGTTTTTAACTTTGTGTACTAAGGATAATAGGTCCATTATATTAATGGGTTTAAAAGATGTGGGGGCTTAAATGATTTGAACATTTTAGAATTTAATTTTAATTAATAATTATTATAATAATTTAATATTAATCAACATTTTATATTTCTGTAAAACTATGTTTAAACGTTTAAAGACTATTATACATTTTAATAACTCAGAAATTATTACTCGTTCGAATTTTTATTTAAATATAGATACATCAACATCAATTTTTCAATGAAAGAAATTTGTGTCGTCACAGGGCACTCTTTAAATTGTATAAAAATATAAATAATTGAATTCATCATGGCCCTTAAGCATACCTACTTGAAAATGCTAAAAATCAGGATTTGACAAAATGTCAAAATGTATATTATTAAAGAAAAAATGGGGATGAACATGCTGGCTGCATGCAGGTGAATCCCCTGTAAAGTCTAGTTCTGAAACGTATGATTACGAACGAATAAAACGATTAAAAAAAAAATCAAATCAAATCGATCTGACCTCGAAACCGCGACTCGTGGAAGATCCGGAAAAACGAAATTACGTGAATCGGGTACCTATATTATTATTATTACGCGACGCACTCGCTAGCGATGTGAATAGAGTGCGTTGATTGCGTCGAGCCGGCACCCATTTTTTTCTCACCGACACGCGTTTTCGTAAAACGGAAACAAAAACTGTGAATAGATAAAAATATAAAAAACCCTACGAAATCGTAGCCCGTCCGCAACCGGCGAAAAGTGAATGAGCATGCGTTGTTGTACCCATGTGCAGTATGTGTATAGGTAGAAAGTGGAAGTGCGCGAGCGCTCGCGTCGGATGGAACGCGCGCGCGGGAGAGGAGGATGCCGCCGCGGCCACGGTACTCTGCGCAGTCTGTCCGTCCGTCGCCTAACCCGTCGCTCGCGCGTTGGCGGCAAAATAATCGCGTCCGACCCCTCTGTGGTCGTCGTCGTAGTCGTCGGTGTGTGTTTTTGTGTGTGTGTGTGTGTGTGCGTCACATGGTGGTCAAATGGTCTTAGTATTTTTTTAAACTTTTTTTTTATGTGTTTCACATTTTGTAATATTATTGTCTTCTTTACTACCCATATATTATTATAATATAACACAATAATATTATAGTCGTTTATTATGCATACCTCCCACGTGATGTGCTGTTACGACCGTTATATGGACTATCGCCGGTAAATCGTTGGCCCGGCGCGCAAACCAAACACAATATAGCTCACATAATATATATTTTGTTTATACGTCTTTCGAATGGTAGTCATACTTATCGTGCCTGCACCGACGTCGCCCGATAATGGGGCTGGGAGGTACGGCAGAATTGTCGACCCGGCCAAGAGCCCCGGTGACAGGTCCACCTCGACCACGTCCATATCGTTCGTGTCGTCTGATAACTCGTCGTATTGTTTTTCGCAGGTCGATCCGGACAATCTGATTGCCACCACCAAAGAAGGTAAGAAGACCGATATGATTATATTATTATTATTTATTATTGTTCTTTATTCATTGTAATTAATTTATAATATACCTACATATACTATATACAACAAAACGTGCTGCATTATGTACCGGATAATATAATATTAAGAACTTAGCTATACAAGTATACACGTATACGGTTTATAGAACAAAGATTATAGACACATGTCAACGGAGTTTACTTATAATAGCTATAACCGTTCGTGTGGGTTAGGCTCTGCAAAAATCCTCGTAAGCTCTTGACCCACACCCTAAGACTCCGAATTATTACCATAAATGTATATCGCCGAGCCCCGTAAATGGAGTGTATAATACACAATAATTGTATTTAACAAGGCAACTATAGTGCCTTTGATTATACATTTCAAAATAGTACTTAATATTTCCTATAAAATAAAAATTTAAAATTAAAGCGTGTATCATTAAAATTGTATAATATTATATTTTGCATTAAAAATAAACATGCCTACTCTGTTCTTAAAATATGTGATTCATGAAGTGTTTTGAATCATTTTTAATTTCTTTATTCTCTATGCATAAAAACTGAAAACTAATCCCACGCTAGATTTAGTGCAGAGTATATATACGGTATAATATAATATTATATAGTATTAAACTAAAACTTGTACACTTACGGATTTTATTACACTACGATTTCAAGCTAATATTGGTCACAAAGTGTTTATTTGGATGCGTATTTCAGATCTAATAAGATGTTATTATTATAACACATGGTAATTATCGAAAGCAATAATGATGTTCACATTTTCTACTAATTTTTATTTTTCTTAAATTCAATTAAGACATGTACTAGAAACATCTGCGTTTAACCGTGAACATAATTAACGTTGAACTCGTTAATGTAAGTGCGTTTCTCATATAGTAGGTACCTATAATACATGGCTACACATAAATACTGAACTCACCACGATTGACCATTACAAATCGCAATAAATAGAACGTCAATAAATCTAAATGCTGTGGTCAATTATTCAAGTTTTTGCCCCGTACGGAATGTTAGTGTCATTAGTGCAAAAATGTTTATTTTTAAATTTGCATACCCGTCAAAAAGCAGCCTCAACCACACGTTTTGATCGATTGTGATAGCATAGATTTACAGATCACAATATACAGGTGAATAGTAAATACACCACCAACATGCCTTAAATCAAATAAAAATATTTTCAACCAGTTCGATATTGCGTGTCTGACGCAAACCCATTGGACTTTAGAAATCGTTTCACGTACACGAATTCATTATGTTGGCGTCAGTACATCATATCGATAAACGATTTTCGAAATAATAATAATGTTCTCTGCACATCCGTGACACGAGATGAATAATAAACATTTTGAAAACAAGAGAAAACGCGAAATACGATCCCAAAATCTATACGATTATGCTACCATGAATATGGTAATTTTTAACCATAGATATTTACGATACCTTCACATCAAAGTTTCGTTGAACTCGCAAAAAGGACTGTAATAAAATGAACTCATACAATTATACAGCGTCCAGTGTGCGTATAATTGTTACTGAATAAGATAAAATAATGAAACTAGATCGACATAAATGTTGCGCCTAAAATAAAATAATAAATCCAATCAATTTATAATAGTGTTCAAATAGATGCTTTTAAATATACATATGTGTGACGAAATAAAATAAGACACCAAGTACACATTTTCTTGATCTGATGCTTAAATATACGTGATTAATATATATTATTTTATTGCTAAAACCTTTAATATAGCAATAAAATGTAGTGTAACTATAAAAGCTATAAATATTTTAACTTCACACTTATAATAGTTAGGTACCTACCTTTTATAAAATAAAACATTAATATAAAACACATGTATCTATCAGACTTTCCTGCTTTTTGCAGTGTTTCAGCTATGACCAATGCCTTTGAACATTTTGTATTTTACCCGATATTATGTGATTTATTATTATAATTGTGTCGCACAAAGTAAAAATCTTTCAAAATGTAAACCATTTTCAAACTATAATAATAGGAAAAATATACATAAGTATTAAGAATAAATTACATTACATAGAGCTAGCCATCAATGAAAGTATCTATTTGATAAATAGATTAAAAAAAAGTAGATTTCCGATTTTTTTAAACTTTGAATATATAATATGACTTTAAGACACTAATTTACAATAATAAAATAGTATACATCCTATAACCTACTCGTCGATATTAATGCTATAATTAACTAAATCACTGGACTCGTTTGAACTGAAAATGAACTAAAAAATTGCTGGTTGTTAAGTGAAACTCGAATAAATTTAATATTTTCCCGGACGAATAAGCACGCCATTATAAAATAAAATATGATTAGCCAATAATTGATTATACAAATATGGGTGTCAATTCTCACTGACCTAACGCTAGTTACTAAACTGGGTGTTGGTGGTTTTATGGATATTAAACGTCTGTGGCTTGAAATCAGCATAGATCAGCGTACCGTGACAATTATTATTATATTGTAAAATGCAAAATAAACCTATATCAATCTACGTATATTCTATTGGTTTTTTGTTTACTTCATATTATAATATACGAGTTTTTACATGGGATTATAAATTAAATTGAAGATAGAAAAAAAAATTCGAATAAACATAACTCACGGATCATCGATTAGTACCTACAGCTTAAAAACGAGAGGGAAAATAATATTATTAGGAATTATATTTAGAGAGTAATGAGAATAACAGTAAAAATCGCCAAGGTGGTGTTTTTTGCACTTTAGCATATATATTAATATTCGTGACGTACCTAAAACACAATAGATGGATAAAAATCTGTGTTTATTTGTGTTTTGCAATCATTGCATAGTGTGCAATTAACTTCTTTGTAAAATATGGTTTATATACACTTACACTATTATAAACAGTTACCACCAGCTAACTAGCAGCGACTACAAATAACACGAAATTAACGTTATACTTACACACATTATTACCTTAACATTTTATTAGTTCTAAAAACTCTACGGTTTTGTGTTTTTAAAAATCAGGAACAGTCAAATATTTATAATTTAAATTTTATTATTCGTATCGGATAATACCTAACATGTATTATATTGAAGAACAGTGAATATAGTGTATATTATAGTAATTTTGCTTCAGACAAAAAATAAAATAAAAGTAAAAAAATACGTGTTTGAAATTATTTCAGCATTATTAGTAATACAATAATTAAGTTCAATTGCAAATACACAGATTTAAAAAACATAATAATTATTATTTTCTATTATAATCGATAATTTATCACCCGTCCACGCTTAAAATTACATTTCATTGACGTAACTATGATCTATAAACATAAAGTATATAAAATACCAGGATCATACTGATTAATGATTATAACCGGTTACATACGATTAACTAACAAGGGTTATCGAATTATTTTAAAGAGTAATTCGATACAGCAAATGATCTAATATAACTAGATTTAGTTTTTTTTGTTTCTGGTTTATTCTCTAATAATAATAATAAAATACATTGTTTAAACTTTAAATAAAGACAAATATTATATAACTGACTCGAAAAATTAATAGGCAGGTCTTATGAAATAATTCTATGTTACACGACGTATTATTATAACTTTTTATAGTTTTTACTTCAGTCAGTTTTCAAAAATGAAAAAAAAATCACACGCTATTTTATATATTATGCTTAGTCAACAAAAATTTACCCAACCCAGTAAATAGGTAACACACAGTTTGTTTATAGAAAATATATATAACAGTTGTTTATATTATTATCGTTTAAATGTACTGTTGTGACATTACATACACTATTTTAGTTTAAAATTAGCATACTAGTATTACCACAATGTACACCATGCGGAAGCATCTCGAACATCGGTTCGTCTGAAGCGTTTTTTGAACAGCATTGTGTACTTTCTCCGGGGTATTGTTAAATTGTTATGTTTTTCAGGCCTCTATATGAAGTCAAAACGTTTGTTATCCAATGGGTACGAAAAAAAAACAATAACGATAATAATAATAATTATTATTATTATATTACTAACGTAGCTGGTGGCTACGTGTGAATGTTTTATTCATTGCAATAAATTATAATAAAATATACATTATCCCTACTAAACATGGATTTGTATACGACACCCTTGTATTGCTATTGATGAGAAAAATATTGTCATTCCTCCATCGGAAAGGAGACTAGTATATATGTATAGGAACACAGTTTTGAATATTGTGCAGTAATATAATAATATATTAAATTGTTATATAGGTACGCTTGACTAACTCAGTTACCCATGAGATAAAAACAATTCGCGTACTTTAAATAATAATTGTTAATAGTCTTCGGACAATAGAAAACGTACTTAAGATGTCTTTTGAAGGTCGGCCATCATAGGAAATAATAAAATAATAAAATCAAACTTAAACACATGTACTAGAAAAAATACAATTAAATATTAAACATTTTAAACCCTTACATTATATTAGTTGCATATTTAACGTATTGTGCGCGCAATCGCTTATAACTCAATTATATACATTTTACAAATTGAAATAATTATCTGTTGGAGTGGGAAATCTCAAATCGTGTATATAAATATAAGCGTATATACAGATACAGATAAACATGCAGATATAACATTAATTCCAAAGTAATTTTTAGCAAAATATATTTGACTGTGGTATGTTGACACCATTTTATCAACAGAGAAAATTGTGACAATTTTACGCGTACGAAAAATCAGGTGGTAGATCAAATCTTTTAATAATATGTCTTTCAATTTTGATTGATAGTCATTCGAAGTATACAAAATGGTGTACACAAAAGAAGGAATGAAAACGTTTGGCCCTAATATATTTTTCGCTTGTGCCGCAGTAGCGTATATGCTCATTAATATAATTTCTTAACTACCGGTTGACAGATTAATAGGGCCCTATAGTCTAGCCTATATTATAGTTCGAGCGTGTGTGTATATGCATACTACACCATTGCGTATAAATGTGTGTATGTGTGTGTGGACTTATGGATACAATGTTTCCAAACCGAGAAATACACGGTGATATGTAATTTGCCAAAGAAAGTGCAATTCGCCCGTTTATGTATTATATTATATACATATTATTGTACAAATGTGTGGGCAATTGTAAATGTCTCCGTTTCCGCGTCTGCTGTTGCACTGCTCGACCTATATAATTATATATATTATTACACTATATAGGTATAGCTCTGCAGTGCGCTCTGTGTTTTCTACCCATTTATCATGTTTGTTTTATATTCTATTCATTTTGTGTTTTTTTTTCACAATTTCAGAAGAATGGGTGACTAAGAAAAAAGTTGAATTGACTACCAAAAAACAAATCGAAACGAGAGTTAAAAGACAAGTTGTGTTGGAAGACGGAAAAATCGTCGAGGACTCTGGGCCAATCGTTACGACCAACACGACCGAAGATACCGAAAAACAGGAACATCAACAGACCGAAGTAATTTCAATTAACACGCTAACTCAAATGCTTTGACTGCACCGATTATAATGAATTTAAACACCATCGATTTACAATATTGTTTTCTACATTTTCTACGAGATTGAAATGAAATTAACTGCATTTAATCACAAAACGAATAAACACAATTTTAAAGTATTTTAATTTCTAGCAACGCATGCTTGTTATTTAGCATTCTCATATGATAAAGCTTGTCGACTATATCGGTGATCTCTACACACGACTTACACCATACAGACTTACTCTGTACTAGTGGATTGGCTACGATATATCGATTCTTATTAAAAATCGCGTACAATATATTATGTGTATAGAACTGAAAAGACATTTCAAACCAGTCTCGTAAAACGCAAATTATTCGTTCGTATTTGCCTATTATTGTATAGGTACATACTACATATATATATATATATATATATATATATAACTTCAGGCTCTTTGCGAGGTAATATAATTACAATTTCTTAGCGTATAATAATATAATGAGAGTTATGATTGGTCTTTTTCACGCGGATATCACATCGGAGCATCACACAAAACAAGTTAAATTAGATCAGAATAATTATATTCGTTCTCGGTATGTACAGTGAAAGGTAGATATTATCAAAAATAATATATAATAATACATAATATGTGCGCCTGCATTCACACACACTATTACACGCGTATATAGCAGTTATCGTGTAGGAAATTAATAATAATTTACGTATGAGTACACAGTAATATTATACAGTGGTAGGTAGGTAGATAGATACCGGGTTGGTATACAAACATCAGAGTCAAAGAAAAATCAATTTCTACACAGCATAAAGTATAGGGTTCAGCGAACGGTCCTATTGTTTTTGGCCGCGGTCTCGAGCCGGCTTTTACCTATTCATTATTACATTATAATTTATAATTATTAATCCATCCATTCTCTCTGTCACGTTCGGAATCACTGTAACACCGATTGCATTCCTTAAGAGCGATGATCCTGCAAGAAATCGAGCTAGTCCGAAGGTGAATGTCATATGCTGACTATTACGGAATTCACAATTGAGACGTGATCGGAATAGTATAGTTTATTATTGACAACGTATTTTGATTTCGGTTTTAACGCACACCTTTAAATTATACAATATTATACAATATTATTTTTATATATTTTACTATAGTATAATATAATATAACACGCCGTTTTCGGTAGTTTATTTCATAGTTTTCTAATCATTGTTTTCTTAAATATTATTGCTGATCGTTTTAGAAAACCTTTTGCTAACCGATGTCTTTATTTTAATAATATCATATAAATGAATAAAGAGGTAAACCATTATGGATTAATTAACCGATAATATTTTTAATAAAATACTTACATTTTAATCATGTGAAATTATTTAATAATGCCTAATTATAAAGATCAATACTAATCTAATTAGAATATTTTACTATTATATTTAGCACCGTCAATTGGGCGACGAAGGTGACGGAGAAAACACCAAAGAAGTGGTCGTGAGAATATCTTCATTGGAAGGGAACCCATCATTGTTGAAAGAAGTTCGAGAGAAAAAAATCAAGAGCCGAGAAGAAAAAGAAGAACTCGTAGAAACAGAGGATGTGGTCCACCTAGGAAATATTAGCGATAAGGTTCGTAAACAGAAATATATTACAATCTCATCATTGATATTATATTCGCCCACGATAAAATATTTGCAAATTTAAGCCGCGATATAAATACATAGCTGTTGTAGTATAATATTATAAAAGTATGATGTTTGTATAGAATTGTCAGAAACTTTTGAGATTTATTGTTCATTCAACACAAAGTCTGTATGGCGTATATACGAGTACGTCGTACGTGCGTACAGATAATATGTTTTTAAATTGATACGTCGTGAATTAATTAAAATACAAAATATAGTGTACGACGATTACCGGAAACCATTAAAACCCAACAGATTTATTACCTAAAAATCGTTTAAATTTTTCAATATACCTAATATATATATATATATAATATGTAATATCTAATAATATAACCAAAAAACCATATAATGAAGAATCGTAATATACAAATTATTATTACCCACTTTTTATCATGACGGGCAGGACGTATCACGTGTATAATAATATTATTATTATAAATTATAATATATTATTATAATAGGAGTTCAAACGCAATAAGTTCTTTCGAAACCGTTCATTATGCGCTGTATCGTGCATTGACATCGCGTCGCATATCCTGTGAACGTCCTGCAGTGATTGCCTACATTATATGTTGTGCGATGTTATAAGTTCTGATCTATAACACGTACGTGACTGGCGCTATAATACGCAAGTATTATATACGTTACGCTCTATATACTTCGATGATCGTATTTATTCAAATGTCGCAGTTATATCGTATATATATATATATTATGTATAATGTATAATGTATAAAACTATAAAGTGCTGTGGATATAATACTTGTGTATGAACGTTGCATAATATTCGTCATCAAACATACATTATTCGTACGGCAATGTCATTGTACAAAACACGAGATAGTCACTACCTACCTGACTGACTATGTACAGAGTGATTCACTAAGCATGGTCACCCCCATTTTTCACTTTAATACTGAATTTATTCAAATTTTTGGAACTTTTAATAGTATAGTTAAGACTAAAGGACCATATTTTCAAATAAATAGATTTGTTATACCATTTAAGCTGCATTGTCCTGTGGTGAACCTATAACCTGACCCTTTTTCCGAACGAGAATCACACTTTTCTAGCAAAAGTTAATCAAATTACGTTTTTGAAAATGTTTATGTACTTAAATTTAAAATCGAAAGAGTAGTTATTGAGTTATTTCACTTATTGTGTACTATAACTATACTAATAAGGAAAATAGGCCCATGAATCATGATAATGGATTTGGAAGAAGTGGGGCTTTAATGATATAAAAATTTTAGTAAATATATTATAATATAAATCTATCAATATTTTATAATTTGTAAACTATAATTAATTTCGAATTTCGATTATAAGAAATAGGTAAGTACTATATTATTCAATATTGCATCTTTTTATATTTTTGTAAAACCTTTTTTAAGGATTATTATCTTAAGTTTATATACTTTTATATCTCGAAAACTTCTTTTCAGATTTTGATTTTAGTACATCGTAATGTTCAAAAAAGTCATCTGTTTAAAAATTGATAATTCGTTGGTTCTCATTTTAAAAAAGAAGATTTTATCACCATTCACCAGTCATCACAGCACACTCCTTAAATGGTATGAAAAATCGAAATAATAGCTCCTAAATCCTAAGCATATTTAAATATTTAATAATATTCTGAAAATCAGAAATTCGTTTTAAAGTAAAATATGGGCGTGAGCATGATTGGTGAATCATCCTGTATACGTATATAGCGTCATAGCGACGACCATCACAACATGGCTATATATTACAATATATTATGATCAGATTTATAGATATTATGATGTTGGTGTAGGTTATATGCATAATGAAAAGAATAGTATACATGTGTGCAATTGTAGAAAGAAACGTATAGAATTATTTTTAACACTTTATTTTTACACAATTACACTTATTTTAACGAGTTGCAACAAGTAGGTGAAATACGATATTCTGAATTGAAATCAACTCACGAATATTATACAATATTACTTGAAACGGTTTTTCTCTCTTTCACTGTAATATATTATAATAGTATATATGATGTTGTTCGATTATTATTATAATATATTTCGATTAATAACGAGCGGTCAAATGAGACACCCACCTATATAGCTAGCCGCTGCAGATAGCAACGAATGCTCAACTGGACAACAACAATCATAATAATAACTACGGTTGTATAGAGCGCATATTATTGTTATACAATGTACCTACACCATACGTCATCGTTACGCAACATTTCCATTATTTGTGATTTTTTTTTCTCTGTATACAAAACCATAATATTATTATCTACGCGCGTGTCTACATAATACGCTACGGCTTAAGAGATACTTCTGCTTCGATCGTATCTCTGTTCCATAGGTATAAAATATAATATATATAGGTACGTATCTATACGCGTGGACCCGCAATGCCTGCCTGTACCCACATTTTTTCATTTCGGATTTACAAGCTGCTATACTGCCATATAATATACGCACCTCCTATATTGTGTGTACGCCCCGAGGAGTGTGCGGTGCAATTTAGTTTCGTCCAGCGCGCACGCATAAAGTGCGGCTCGTTAAGAACTCAAAATGAAACCGGTTTTCGAAACAATTTCTTTAACCCCTACCCCTTGTGTGTATCTGTGTGCGCCGTGTGCGATAAGCTACCTACGTGAGATTGCGAAAATAAATATTTTTTTTATCATTTCTTCGAGATCTACTTAATGGCGGTTTTTCTTCTTACATGTCGCGCGGACTTCCTTAACACGTGTACAATCATGCGCGCATAACATTATCTGAAGCTCGTAGTATACCTATATACCTATATACATATATCGATAAGTACACGTGTTTACTTTTTTTTATAATGGGTTTACGCGCCAAGTATCAGATTTTCGTGACCGTTGCTATTATAATTGTGCACATAATATAAATCAGGAGGTATCAAATAGTTATAGATATAGGTATGTACACATCATCATCAACTTGTCAAACTCATTAAGAAACTATAGTTGTATACATTATACGACTATAATAATATAATACAAGTATATTAATATTATAATATTATACAAATTACTAGCCGTCCCACACTCTTTTGGTTTGGACCATTTGTTCTGAATTAATATCCAATTCGAATTGTACAATGCCTCTCTCTCTCTTTTTTTCTCTTTCTGGTGGGTAGGTATTCGGATTCTTTAATCGGATTTAATATGTCAATTCGAAACAATACGCGTTTTTAATTATTTTTAATTTTAAATAATATGGTTATTACCGGTTGAAACGTGCAATTACAACGTTGCAATATGATTAAAATTGATTGATATCGAATGTCTATATTATAATATAACATAATTTGTATATAGTAGCTAGTGGGATAAAATCGTTTAAATACCTATCGTGTGTTCAGACAAAATTCACGTAATTATAATTTCATAATATTATTCTCTTTACGTGCATTCGACGTATATTTCTCCTATATAACAAAACATAATGTAAAGTAACTGGTAGGAACTACGCATGAATATTATACGTGCCCATAAATCGACTAACCTAATAATTTGCTCTTGCTCCTATATATTATATATACTTTAATTGCACCTACTGTAGGAATTTCACTACGCGCAAGAGTCGAGTCAATTTATGACTTTTGCCAATATGTAAACCGTTTGTCTTTTGACTCGTGCGTTCTGTATTTTTTTTTAATGCAGTCTGTATCTCATATATTGGTGTCGTGAAAACCAGGTTTTTTTTTTGTACTTATACCTATCCATTTGCTTTCTACCAGCGGCGTTCACGACCTGAAACAGTCGACGCAAAATTGGAATTTCGTGTTTACACAGCGAATTAACCGATTCACGGGCTTTTATATTTGAACAGTTAGGTACATAATATTATAAAGTACGGAAAACCTGTTTGTAATTTTTTTTTATTGTTGTTAAAAACAACTATGCGCGCTCAAAATATGTGTTTAGCTAAACTTCTAAATAAAAGCGGTGGTAGATATATAATTCCCGTCACCCGGAGACACCACACCCATTGCAGGCAGTATAATATACCTATATAATGTATTTTTCTTACCATTTTTATATTCTGCGCTTCCCAAGGTGAGCCACTGCACTTGGTCTGTGGTTTATTACTCGTCGGACAGCACTCAAAACGGGGAAATAATATTATACGACATACGTATGTATATCTGTGGTACGGTTCTGCCCTCGTGTTGTATCACTCGCACGAACGCATGTGTGCAATTTCACCGAAAGTTCGGTTTCATACATTGTGCATGCGTAGCCTTGAAAATAATAAATATATATTTATTTAATTAGGTATAAATGATTTAATGAAAAAATATTATTGTGTAAATCGATAAAAAAAATTGTATTCGTACAATATAGTGTATAATATTGTAATGTATGTTTTCGGGAAATTTATAGGCAGTGAAATTTTATTTTTTAGATCTGATTATTATCTGTTATATCACTTATATAATATCTATTGGCTATTATTATCTGTTATTAATATCTGATGGGTCTTGTAAATATATAGTAACTCGATCGAATTTATATATTAAATGTCATTATCTAACTAATATTATTATTTAATTTTTGTAGTGATATTATCGAAATGTATTGTTTAGTATTTAAAATATTAAACTATTTTAAGCTAAACGATTCTATAATTTGTAATATATTAGATATTATTATGCAAGTTAATAATCCTTAAACAAATAATATTTTTTAAGTGTGTACCTAACAACTATCTAAAACTCAAATTCTAGGATTATTTAATCGTTACCTATCAGATCATTGTGGTATCATTATATTATACAATAATTCAGTCTTTATCAATAAATTCTTTTACATAACTTTATTAGTAATATGTTTAGGACTATAATTTTTGATTAATGTGTCAAGATTTTAAATTCTGTAAACCATCATCTTTGTATGGAACGCTTATGTTACACATACATATTGTATTATTACTCCCGTATATGACTTGAACCAATAACGATTAAGGCATTTAGCAATAGTACGCATGTATACGCATGTACGCAAATTAGGTAATTATTTTCAAAATAATGTAAAAAAAACATTAACACTAAACATGGTTAAGATATGTTTATGATTGAAAAGAAATACATTAAAACAGAAGCCGTCAATACATTGTTATTTTTCAGTTTTGATATTTTCTTGGAAGCCATGAAATGAGTTCATTAAACATAATGACAACTACGAATCCACTTTTAAGCAATAATAAATTATCTAACTAATTTATTATTACAATCATTATTCATCATACTATAACATCTTAATATACTCACAATTTCGTATGCATCCATAACACATCGACACTTCAAGAACTTAGTCATTCGTATCTATTTATGTTTACATTATAAAATTGAATTCAGAAAAAATTGACTTTCAAGTTAATTTAAGTTTTAAACAAATAATCTGTACCTACTTCAACATCAAAGTAATATTTTATATGCATATAATAATATATTATGTATGTATTTAATTTTGCTATATATTTGAAACTATAAAGAAATGTTTTCATAAAATTATTTTGTTGAATAAATTAATATTAACTGAATTTTAAATGAAAATTAATAGAAAATATTAATTGACTCGATACAAAAAAATGTTTTTTAAAAAAGCTTACAATTATTGTGCAAATAAATACCTAGCTGAATATTATTATTATTATTATAGATACTTATCGAGTAATAGAGTAATATTAATATTAAATATGATAATATTATTATGTCTCCACAAAATAATTAGGTACCTATATATTATCATAATATCATAATATACAAAATCGTCTTTCGGGCGAATCGACCTGCGTGCAACGCGTTCGATTTCTAAACGATTGGGCGATTTTCCCATTGTACGCGTATACGTAATATATATTATAATTATATCGATGTCGGCTTGTTTAAAAAAAATTTAAAAAAAACATAAATAATAATTAGACTATAAGAAAAAATTAAAAAAAAAATCGATCACAATGTGTATAGTGTATAATTACTTATAATATACTAAATTCGTATATTATGCAATTTGCATTATCTATATACATATACACTTCACACTCCGTTAGTGGAATCTATATAACCTATACATAATATAATATAATATAATGATAACATTGGCGCGTGTAATCACGTCTCCGTCTCATTGTCCGCCGGTCTGTACGGAATTCTTGGCGACGCAGAGGAGGGAGTGAACGGCCGCAGAGAAAACTGAAATATTAGAAAACCCGACGGACTCGGCGGCGGTGACAGCGACGGCGGCGAGCAGCACACCACTGCAGCTGTAGCATCGACGATGGGTGGAGGGAAGGAATATAATAATAATAATACACTTATATTATATTATTATATACGTGTATGTATACGCACGATGAAGGAGTAAAAAAAAACCGAGAGTCGGCGGCCGATCGATCGGGTCGTATAATAATAACCGGTGTATACTACTACCACACGGGCGAGCGCGCGCGCGCCAGACAGCGTATATGTTGTGTTATATACATTATAACGCGTCTAGTCCAGTCCGTGTAATTCCGGTGAACCGGATGGGTGTCCGTCGGTGCAGTGTGTATACGGTCGTGTGTTTTCGACAAATATCGCGTTATTATATATTTTAATCGTATATTATAATATACCTACCGTCGAGTGCAGTAGTACGACGACGATCGCACGGTATATACCTAGGTGTATTACCATATAATATACAATATACCGTGGTTCGGTCTGGGCTCCGGAGAGACGTGCCAGATTCTGCAGACAGACATAATATATAATACTATACGCGTCAAGATCGCAGTCTGCAGCACCATCATCGTCCACGCAAGACAATCGGCGCGTGGGCCGCATACACCGCGATGTGTACATTATATTATTGTGGTACATATAACAACAGATAACAGTAAGTGTGGCGTTTCCGAACTTTTATCGATTTAATAAATATCATAGTGACAAATATCATACGTATAATTTCCACCGATGATAGGCGAAAACGAAAATACCTAATTTAATAGTCTTATATAAAAGCGACCTAAAGTTTCAGCACCCGTTACCTGCAGATATAAATATAAATACAATATATTGTGTTCATACAGAGGTAGCGAGACTGACGAGAAATCCATTTGGGGGGAGGGGGAGAGCTAGATTTCGACATTTTGACGACAATATTATAAAAGCCGATCGCCCGCAGTTCATGTATTGTTCAAATTTATATTTGGCTAATGTTTCAGTCGAATAATAATACAGGCGTTAAAGAATCATGTTAATTG
The DNA here is from genome assembly GCF_019925205.1 of Metopolophium dirhodum. Lineage (NCBI taxonomy): Eukaryota > Metazoa > Arthropoda > Insecta > Hemiptera > Aphididae > Metopolophium > Metopolophium dirhodum. The sequence goes on from NC_083567.1 coordinate 23,711,873, forward strand.
TTAATAATACTATATTATACCAATGGCAGTAAATAAATGCATTGTGAACCCGACGTTTCCGAGTACAAAAAGAAATGTTTTTAATTACCGATTATTCAATTAACATACTTTTTTAAATATTGCTTATAATGCTTACACAATACAAATTGTTTAGGTACTATAATGGATATATTATGTATAAATCTATAATAAAATATTACGTATATTATACATATTATACTGTTGTTCTCACTTGTAGGCAAGTACTTAGGCTGATGATTGATCGTCGTTCAAACAAACACGCATAAATATAATTATTTAATAACCCTCCAAATTATGTATACTTATATATAGCAAAAATCCTTCGGATGACACACTGTAAACAACAAAAACAAGGACAACAATAAACCTTTCTATCATAAAACCTTCTTCGGTTTTTTAAAATATGTAATAGAAATAGAAAAATAATAGGTACTCATGTTGTACTATTTAATATACTGTTTATTACTGTATAAATTGTAAACGCGTGTGTACGGTCTGAGTCAGTATTTCACGTGAAAATTCAGCAATAACCCTATCTTGGAACGTGTATAGCCATTATTTCTCACGTATACAATATCGCCACCGCGTAGGCGTGCGTTCAAGTCGCTGCAGTACCGACGGGTCCAACGACTTCTAGTTGTCTGGGATTTGTAAATAATGGATTCTGACCGGTGTATATAACATTGTGTCGACTCTGTGTCGATATAGATTCGTTTTTCTCACTGTTGTTGTGTATTTGTTCTTTTATTATTATTATTATTATTATCTCGCACTAAAATATATTTATATTATAATAGTCCACATAGCTTCGCTGGAGTATCTATAGAATTATATTCATATATCATCAAAAAAATATAGTATTGTGATAGAGACGTTAAAATAAATATGTAGACAGTAAAGTAGATTTTATTTCAGTACTATTATCATTCTAATATAAGTATATTACTAATTGTATTTAAATCAATTGAATTTCTAATTCAATAATGTTTAAAATAATGCGATGACACAATATAAAAAAAAAATTTTATTTGTGACTAATGACTATATAACCCATATCCGAAAAATACATATTGTGTATATATATATATATCTATTATATATAATAATAATATATTATGTACAGATAATTAATGATTTGTTTCTTACGAATTTTATTTTTTATAGCTCTTCTGCCGGTGGTAACCGAAACGGAACCACAACAAATATAATCACTTATTATATTATATAAGGCCCAATTTCGGTTTATATACTATATTAGTATACTCTACTATAAATAAATAGCTAGGTACCTATAATATGTTCAAAAAATCATAATATACCTATATTTGAATATTCGATATCTATATTCTATAATATAATATAGGTATAGCAATAGCTATTTTGTATAGTGCCAAGATAATATATAATATACCATCACACAGTAATTTAAGATGTTTCGGTAGGTTACGGGTGCCGGTATACAAAGTTTTTATGAAAGTACCGAGGAGAATTTTGTAAACGCCTCACGAATATATACAACGGCATACCTACACGAATAAAATTAAATATAATATAATCTTTTTTTCGATGTCTAAACTGTGTATACTGTATAATGATAAATATCCTTTGATATCGGTTAATATGACCAAAGATAAAACCACGAACAGAATATCCATATTCCGTGACCGGACTTAAGAAGGAATTCGGACCCCGAGGACACGAATATACACGCGAGATGAAAAACGTTACCAAGGTTGCCTGTTTTTCGATAATATAAAATATTGTACCTATAATATATTATATGAGTAACGTTTAGTTATCTGCATTGTTTCTTTCCCTGCAAACATTGCAGCCATACGGTTTTGAAAGTATAGAAACACGTCTTGGCGAAAATAAATAATTTTCAACTGATATAATAATAATTATATTGATATAAGTTTTCGTAAAAGATGTTACATCCTATATACAAAAACGTACAGAGTTATTACAGCTACATACTGACTGAAAGTAGGTGCTGAGAGCTGACCACAGCACGTATTCCGAAAACGATTAACGTTTGGTCGTATATACATAAACCATTGTTATTTGTTAGAGGTCCCTTTGCCAAACAGTTTTCACTGGTTTCTTAATATTAGATACCTATAAATACCATATATGCTGCAGTACAATATATACATACATAATTAAGTTGAAAGTGACTATATTATCATATGTAGTTGTAGTTTTGGACACACATAACATTTGCAATATCTATATAGTATATTATACACAACATTTCACTACCTATACAACTATACGATATCATCGTATCCATCATAACAGAGAAAAAAATATTTGGTACCTAATAATATATACTTATATAAAATACAAAAAAATATAAGCAAATACATTTTCTAAATTATCAATTCACGTATAACATTATTGTTTATTCTATAGATTTTATAGTACGTATAAGTTATCAATTTGAATCCCGATATATCTTTTCATAAAAAGAAACAATAAACACACTATAGAAGAGAAGAATATATTATAGCTCATAATGATATGTCTTATGATGGTAAAATATAAGAGTGTGTAAATCCTTCACGTACATTAAGCTCGACGGGAAAAATACGTATTATTATTTATTAATGGTAAATCAACACAGTTATTGGCTGTAGTAGGTATAATTTAAATAAAACGAAACCATAATAACTAAATTTCTATGTTAAGTGCCTTTCAAAAGCACATAGGTGCTTTTTAATAGCGTGTGTCCTAATAGGATGACACCTTAACGGTGATGTGTTCCAGTCGTCTGTCATTATGGCATTGTGTGTGTCTCCACCTCTAAATATTATATTATGTGACGCATTGACGCCTATGGCTGTCGTGACAATGGAAAATACGCCGTTAAAGATTACATTTTGCACCGTTTTTCATGTATACAGGTTGGTACGCGATACATTTCAGTCGCCGTGGAATTCGACACGGACACATTTTACTGTCATAATAATACATATTTCGTTATTCGTAGAATATCATATAGAGTCGAGGCAATATATATTAAGCAGCCGATAAACGTATTTGTATGATATAATATTATTATGGTGTAGTTGTGTATTGGACTTTGTGATCACGTTTTGGTCGTAAACGACGCTGCAGCAGTAAACTATATTTTACCATTTTACCAAACCGTGTAAAACGGTAAAGGTCAATCACGTGGCCATGATTGATTCGAAGGAATCCGCCTGCATAGTGAAAGTGTCGGGGTTTCAACGATAATATTCCAGTTGCACAGGCATATCCGATGTTGCTTACGTATAGATCAACGAACTAGAATATTATAACATTTATTATACAATATATATATCAATCGACTGCTATAGTAACCTATATATATATACCAGCTATATGTTGCCTATATTATGAAAATGGTAGATTATAATTTATAAGTCGCACGCGCTCTTTGACACAAACCTCACTTGAATTCATTCAGACTATTGATTGAATAACAATAAAACGGAAAATTATAACCGTATTAAATATACACTTTATGTATATTATGATGTATAGCCATCATCACATACCGAATCATAATAATATTTTAAATTATAGCATACTTTATTTATACATAATATTATCTTATGTGGTGGCTTACGTTGCTTTTATACCTACAATACCGTCAATCTACCCCCGAGCCAATGGATTTTATTAACATCATCAATTTTGTCCACAGTCCATTGTGCACTGTAACTATAAGAAATATGTCTGGCATTGATTAATACGAATAGAAGTGCTTCCTACGTCTACCACACATGCCTATCCAAAGCGCAATCCAACCTCAATAGTATTATTATTATTATTATTATTGTAATGGGGTTTATCGGAATTCTATATTATGTACTTTATTGTTCATTTAAACACGTCCTTCGTACGTCGTGGTAGTGACCTTCGTAGTCATAAATATTCCAGAGTCATAAACGAACAGTTAACAAGAGAATAGTTGTACATGTCTTCTACACACATACGATATAAGTACATGTGTATACCTATTATATACCAACTATACATATATATTGTAGAATGTACCACGCGTGTTTACATAATTAGACTATACAGTTGAGCTGAGTACCTAACCTAGTTTAAGGATCGTCAATTATATTTTTGACATAATGCTAGAATTGAAATTAATATATTATTACGCGTATTTATATACAATTATACTATGTAGACGCAAATTATACTTGGAAGGTTATTTTAATTAGTTAATTACCATTTATTAATTCCAAAGACTGAACTGGGCAAAGAAATTGAATAGTTTTCAGTGTTTTTGCATATTATTCAGTATTCACATAATCTGTGATACTGTATAATATTATGAACATTATATTGAAATTAATATAGGGGTTAATATTTATTATACATGAAAAATAACGTGTTTACCACTTAAACTTAATTATAACTGCCTTTTTTCATAAATTATATTTTTTAAACATTTGGAAAAAATAATTTTATGATTTCAAAAATACTTACACCAATTTTTTTTTTTGTTTTTATAGGCCTACCAAGAGGCAATACAGAGCAAACGAGACATCCGTGAAGCTCTTGAAGAAGCCAATCACAAATTGGTTCATGTAAACAGCACTGGACCCAGGGTAGTGCATCAGAGTACCAAAAATAAAAAAGTGACAGACACCGAAGATACTAGACACACAAGAGAAGTTCAAAAAGACGGTAAAATAGTTACAGAAACATCAAAAACCACCGAGCATGAAGAGGTAACGTAATTCTATTTTCTAGTTGTAACTATTTAACTATTGTATCCATTCAAAAGCATAATAAATTTAAAGTTTCGACTATATTCCGAAATGTACTACTTTGTAGGAATAATTAGTTTTATTATTTACTATACTTTAATATATTGTGATAAATATTTTATTCTTTTACAATCAACATATTATTATAATTTGTACACAGTACGATATATATTTTACTTTCTCAAATTAATATTAAAAACAACTGCATTTATTGGATGCTCTTTCTATATTCACTATTGGCACGTATTTTAGAAAATATTTCTATATTTTGGACTTATTCCAATAATAAGTACCTGTATATTAAAGTTTTGTCGAATTTATGAATTTTAATAATTAACAATTATGTTTCGTTTTCAAATAATGTTGTAACTTCGATTAGTATAATACAAATGAATTGTTCTTTTCATAGGTAAACGGGGTTGATGAACCAGACAGTGTTCCGTTGCCACCTTCAGCACTACAAGAGTCGTTGCGTGAAAGTTCGCATCGATACTCCAAGACCAAGGATCAGGAGTTGGTCGAGTATTTAGCGGATGGTGAGAAAATTGGAGAGCAAATGCGTTACGAAGCGACCAACGAAGAAGGAGATCGACTTGGTGACATCAATCAACTGCAGATGATGACAAATGCAGGCGAGTTGGTAGGCTGGGAGAGCTTGTCGGAAAGAATACGCAAGATGCGTGATAGACAACAGCATCCGGTCGCCGGGAAAACTCTTGCGGACTTCGATGAAGAAGAACGTACTAGAAAAGTTAGTATCAGATAATGATAGTTAGTGCTGTGAATTTAATGCACTAAAAAACCTTAAAAAATGTCAAAAATATGCAATAAAATATGCACTTAAAATGCAAAAAAAAAAGGAATATAAAATGCCAAAAATTATAGTATACAATTTATTAAAAATGGTTTTTAATTTAATTTTTATATTTATATTAATATTGGGTACAGGATATTAAACATGAGTACAAAAAAGTGTTTATTTAAAAAAAAAAATAATAAAAATGTTGATTGAATTTGAATTTACATTTGCATTAAGTTAATGCTATTCACCTGAAACATATTTAAAAAAATTCGAATTTAACACCATCCATTACAGTGACCCACTTGTAATCTACTGTACAGCAGAGCGACATCCACTTATCCACCTTTTTTAAAATTATTTTGTATTAACTATATACTATTCGACTATATTGACGTTCGCACATTCTACAAATACATATTGTTATTTAGAAAATTAGAACCCTTGTATAGTATAGTTTATAAAACTGTCCATGTCGTTCCCGCCGCGGTGTAATGCGTTATTTTATGATTTATTCAACAGTTTTCGTCGCCTTTAGTGTTTGATGGCTTAAATATTTCTTGGTACATATTATAATATCCGTGTAGCGTTTATACTATACTATACTATACTCTGTATAATTAACTAACGAATTTTTTTATTTAAATTATATATTTTAACGATTTTTTAGTCGTTAAATCTGTAACAATTGATTAGGTATACACTCGACAAAACGAAAAAAAAAGAAACAATATTTTTTTGCTTTCACAAAATTTATTTATTAATAACAAAAACAAAAAATAACACAAAAATGTATAAACAATATTTTTCAAAACAGAAATAGTATTTTGATTGAAAAAAATTAGCACATTGGCTATCAATAATATATTAAATGTTCATAATATCAAAAGGGCCGAGAATAAGAAAAAAAAATCGATTTTTACAATATATAAATGAACAATTAGACAATTTGAAATAATTTAAAAAAATAAAAGGAAAAAAAAATGCGTCGGGCAGGAGGTCAGGACACAATCAACAAGGGGGAGAGGATGCGAGATGGCGAATTTTGGTGCGGATATATGCAATGTTATTGGCCACTGGTCACCTCTGCACGTTCTCACGACCTGTCCCGCGGGTTGCCGAGTATGTCGCGGGCGCCTTTGCTCGGACGCTTGACGACCTTTCCCAGCCGACGAGGCCAAACCGATACAGCCGTGGAGCGACCACGGATGTCGGCGACGAACGGCGGCTATAGTGCGCGATGTTGTGCGCGTTGACGGTCGACGGCGCGACGACTCTGCCGACGGACGGCGAAGACCAAGTCACGGAGCGAGCGAATCGAGATTTTGTGCTGCGGAACCGGCGGGGACGAGCGAGGCCAATGTGGGATTACCGCGGGGTGAAAAGGCGAGAGTCAGCGGACCGCAGCACGATCCTCAACTCTCGGTAATTTTCGCCTTGGCGTTGTCCCTTCGGCCGCTTCTTCGTTCCGCCGCCGCGGTGGTGAAGTCACGCGCCGCCAGACCCTGAAACCGTTAAGTTTCCTTGGATCCGGCGACGCTGACATCCCCGTGTTCCTAGCACGCAAATCTCCATACCACTCACCCCGTGCCAAGGTCTCCGCCGCTGCCGTCGTACCGAGTCGCCATCGCCGTCGTCATCGTCGGTGTACCGTCGGGGCGGAATCGTTGCCCGCGCCGGTACCTCTACTACTAGCCGCCGTGTCGTCGCCGTCGTCCGTCGTCGCCGCCGCTCCACGTGACCGTAACTGCAGCCGGGCGCTCGCCGAGCCGCCAGAGGGTCTCGCGCGTCAAAGACGACCGAGCGCGCTACGCCCGCGAACAACCCATCGCGCCGCGGGTGACCGGAGAACGTGCGTGGGTGACTTACCGCCGCGCACCGTCCGTGCTCTTTCTCACATCCTCCCCTCCTCTGTGTCACCGTCATCCTTCCCGTCGTCTACGGCTAAGGGGTGAGCTGCGGACGGGTTCTCGTCGGCAGCAGCACAGAGCCCGGAAAAAGCGTCTCACGCTTTTCCACCTCGTACGAGGTGGATCAATTTTTCCGGGTGCTGCCGCCGGGTCCAGCCAACCGACCAGCTCACCAAGACTATTTTTTACAACTATACCCCTGGCCGGCTCAATTTCCTCATCCAACACGTCTTCTGTACGCAAAACGTCGTCGAGCGGTCCGCCCTCAGGAGTCGGAGTGGGATCGACAGGCCCCGACTCCGAGGACGGCGCGTCCCCACACGACGACGTACAGCTGCTCGCCAACAAAATGGAATGGTCCTCTTCTGCTTCCGAAATTTTCGAATTGTCGTCTTCCTGGACAGTGTTGTTGTTGCCGAGCGGTGCTGCATCTGGGATCGGAGCAAGCTCCGACTCTGCTGCAGATGACAGCGCATCGCCGCTCGGCAATCCATCACTGTGCAAAGAGACAGACTCCTCGGCGTCTTCGTCGAACTCCTGTCCATCTGCGCCTCTAAGAATCGGATTTTGTCCTTCAGGCTCCGACTCCGGGGTCTGATCGTCGCCACTCGCAGTAGTAGCGCCCGAATCAATGGCAGACAGAAGAAGGGTAACTAAACCCACGAGATATTCGTCTGTTTCGTCAGCGTAAGTGCCATCCATAATGTTGACAACAATGTCTTCTAAGATTTCGAGCAATATGACGTTTAGAGCGTCGATGTTATAATAGTTAGTTGCCATCTTTTGTTTGAGCGAAGATAATATGTATACGTGTACGTTGGGATTTAATCGAGAATTGCTAATGAGCTAAATACAAATCGTCCAACACAGAGACCGATCTCCGAGAAAATCTCCCAGACGACGACGACGACGTGTGTTTCTACTAGCCGGCCAGTAATATGTTTATCGTTCTCGTCGGCCCGCAGCATTAGAATTTCGAGCGCGTTAATTTTTCTAAAGACCATTATTGATATAATAATATTATACCTCAAGTTGGGGCAAAAAATGTAGAATATTTATATAATTTATTTAATATGTCACTTGTATGAAAATATCACAATATTGTTACTATTTTTGACGAACTATGTGTAGGTACTTTTAATGTATTTATTTTATATTGTGGATACTAGTGTGCAGTGGAATTTACACTTGGTAAATAAATGTATGGGTAATGGGCATAAAACACCTTTATAATAAAATACCCAACCAAACATAACTTACACATTTCTCCCTGTATACTCAAAATCCATAATATAGCTTAATAAAACCAGAAATTTATTTTATGGGTACCCTTCTTTACAATGTTTGTGTTATAATTTTATCAATAGGGCTGTGAATTTAATGCACTAAAAAACCTTAAAAAATGCATTAAAAATGTCAAAAATATGCAATAAAATATGCACTTAAAATGCAAAAAAAAAGGAATATAAAATGCCAAAAATTATAGTATAATATTGTACCATCCGTACTAAAAATATCACCGCCAAATTCATTGACGTACTTTCGTAATGTTGACGAGAAAAGCAGTTTTGATTTCGGCATTTTACTGTTAACACACTTCACTGTACACTCGCGAACGCCGAATAGGTACTAACAGTGTTGCCAAAACTCATACATGAAAAAAAGTAAATATTGTATGTAAATAAGCTAGAAAAAGCTATCTCATTTTTTCTTTCAATAAGCTAGAATAAGCTAAAAAAAAATTCTTTCCTATTTTTTTTCATCAATTAATAGGCTAAATGGTTGATCCCCAATACTTGCCCTTAGAGTAGCTTGAAAATGTGGTGATAAGACATTAGTTATTACAGTTGTACACTTTGTACGATGCATTCTTATGTTTTTGCCTGCTTCCGATTCCTGGAATTGTTTCTTGCATAATATTCCGAGGTGGTCACAAGACAAAATTGAGCAATGGACTGCGATAAATAATGCTAGAGCACCTTCTGCAGCTGCTGTCTTTAATGAGGTCTGTTGTACAAAAGCAGTCATTGATCGAGACGTTGAAAACGCTTTGGAGGCCTCTAGATGTTTTTTTGATTTTGAATGTTGCAAAAGGTCAAAACGTTTGGAATTTATTTCAGTCTTGCAAAATCGACATCTACACTTAGTGTCGTTTTCTTCAATTTTTAATAACCAGTCTTTAAATAAAGATTCAACTAACCACTCATCTCTAAATTTCTGTGGGTATTGAGTTTTACCCATACTTATAACGATGAAATAAAATATTTAATTAAATAAATAACAAACAGTACTACGCGGATAACTCAAACTAAAATTATTGTTCTATACTTCTATGACTCGAGATAGATAAACACACTAAACAGTAAACACTAGTCTACACACTCGATCATCTAAATATAGTTTAAAATTAAGTTATAATTTTGGAGTTAATGATAACGAACGTTATCATCATGAATCTCTATTCTCGAATCATGTTGTAGTCCTTGTTATGATTAAAATTTAAAATATTATCTTAATTCTTCACTCGTGATCACGGTTTAAGATATTACTATCTTAAACCGTGCTTGTAATCATAGATTATGAAAGAAAGACTTTCTTTGTGGTCAGCCCGCGGGTAAGTAGGTTGTTTATCTACAACCGTGATAATAAAGAATTGTATTTTATTATAAAAAAAAAAATTTGTTTTTTGAGGAAAAGCTAAAATAGCTATATTGCCTGTATTATAACTGCAGAAAATGCCATTTAAATAGCTACCTGCTAGATCAATATTTTCATAGCTAGACGTCGATTCAAAAAAGCTAGATCTAGCTATAAAATAGCCAGTTCGGCAACACTGGGTACTAAACGATATAATACTAAAATACCTACTAATAACTTAATCTGGAAATTCGTGACTGATATACGATATGCATATAGTTGTCTAGCAATTGCCTTATTTTATCGAATCGTTATCTTTACCTAACCCGTATATAGCGTGTGACTTGTGTAAAATATTATTTATTAAAATATAAATTTGACATATAATATATACAGCCCGTGTAAAATAAAAAAAAATTGTTTTCAAACAAGTCAATTGACGGAATTTGATTAAAAATACTAGAAAATGAACTAAAAAAGTAAAATATGACCTAAAAATGCGAAAAAATGACCTAAAAAATTGAAAACGTCAAAAAATGCAAAAATATGCAAAATAAAAGTTTTATAGATGGATTCGTTATTACATAATTCAAATTATGTACTCACAAAGCTATGTTTTACAATCACCAAAAAAAAATGCACTTTCCTATGAATTCACAGCCCTAATGATAGTATATTTACTTTCAATAATAAATTATAATTGCTTAATAACTAATAATATGTTTTCTATAGGTGGAAACAGCTAAATGGCTAGAACATCATTTTGGTAGCGAATCGACCAGGTCGTCTACCGGAAACTTATCAGAAGAAGAAGAAGAGGATGATCGAGGTCATCAAAAGACTACGTCAAATAGTTTCATTAACGTGACTATGAAATCAACAGAGACGCCAGCCAATGGATACTTCAAAGGAGTGTCCGAATGGAAAAATAACGATTCGGCACCTATCAGACCCCCGATTAGAAGAAAAAGAGAACAAAAAACCGAAATTATTAAAAATACTGTCAATGAACTAGAGTCATCTCCATTGTTCAATTCAGTTCAACAAAGGGTCCAGGGATACGAAATGACAAAAGATAAATTGTCTGGACGTAATGCGATAAATGGGTTTAACCAATCGCATCACAACGGATATGTTCAGGTGAGATATCTATTAACCATTTACAATTTTCATTAATCCTTTTTAATACCTATACTTAATCTTAGTAATATAATATTTTATTTTTATATAAATACGACAAATACGTATGGTGAACTAGTACTTATATGAAATATGTTATAATATGTAAAAAAAAAGTGACATTCGCCTTAGCTAGATGTGTAAGTAGGCAATACACACAAACATTAACTCATTAATATTTTAGTATTTATATCATTGTCATTCATTTATTAAAGTTTAAATAAATAAATTTATAAATATATTAACTAACAATGAATAATAATGGTAATGTACTATACTACTATGTACATATGAAAACATGAAATAATATTTATATGAAGTCTAAAACTCCAGTTGATATTTATATAGGTACCTATAGTATTGGAAGAATACCAAGTACCTACTTAATTAAATTTATTGTTAGCCACTTTATCATGGTCAACCCTTCATTTAAGGTTCAAATATTTCAAGAATGCGTTCTTCGATTGAAATTCGATATGGAAGCCAATTTTGAGCGGGAAGATGTTTTAGATAAACATCTAAAGTAAAAAAAAAAACTGAAACATGAACCACACCCTAAAATATCAAATATATCTAGTACCAGTAGTACCTACAGACAATAAACTGATATGCTAAAGCTACATTTATACTTGCCTATCATTTATAGAAATGGACCACTATAATATCAATAAACACTATGTTGATAATTTCAAATTTGTCTTATATATTAATATTTAAATCATATTAAAATATATAAATATTACTATATAATAACTTTATAACTGTAAGACATAACATTAATTATTATATATAATATGTATTATATATACAAATTTTATAATAAAAAGTGTTGTCAATTATCATCAGCTACTATAGATACTTTATATGTGCATAAAAACTGTTAAGTTCTGTAGATAACATTTTAAATTAACATACTTTATTAAAACATAAAAAAAAACAATTAATTCAGATATTTATAAATGGGATATTATTCTTATAATGTGACATATACCTATTATTATGTATTTTTTGTAACTATATAGATACTTATTGTAGGCTGTAAGCCTGTAACTATTGAAAAGTGATATATTTTCTATAATAATTTAAAAATGTATCTACCGTTAAATATTCATTGTTATTGCAATTGTTAAGATATTTTCGTAAAAGTAAATTTTTCAACATTAAGGCATAGAACTAATTTCGTAGACTTTTTATTATAAATTATGATGTTGTATAAGTATTAAAATGTTATACTACTATCATTATCATACTCGATATGTATTTGGATAATTTACGATACCTATATTTTGATACATTAATTGATAAATCATATCGTTGTTTCTTACAATTCTTATAAATATTTTAAATTATGGTGATAATTAATCCATAAATTTAAAAATATTCATGACACTGTAATTAAATAAATCCAATTACTTGTCACATTGTCTACTTTGATTGTCAATGTAATTACTTCATTGAATATAATAATATTTAGTTAAAATATTTCATCTGCGTTTGTAACAGACAATGAAAAAAGATAATTCTTAAAAAATTATAAGTTATATATTGTATGTATAGGTATATTTAAATATTATGTATTATATAATATGTATAACGTATAATAGCTATTATAATTTAAAGTAATAAATAAACAGGTTTAAAAAATGTGTCGTAATACCATTCTTCGGATACCTATTTTATAAAATAGAGATCGAGATCGAGATTAAAATTAAAATTTTTCATTTGGTATATATCATAATAATTATTATAGTGATATAGGATGAAACAAAAGTATAGGTATAATATATATAAATTGAACAATTAATAAAGTTCAGAAAAAATTTAATGTAAATTAGATATTATAATATTACATTGACACTATATTAATTAATTACGTTATGTACATTTTTTAAACGTGCATTATAGGTACCTACTTATTTATAGGTATTAAATTCAGTGTGAATGTGTGATGAATGATATTATTTAATGCAACACTCGTATCGAATTTTCGTGGAGATTATAATATAATATGCTTTAAATACGTTAGCGGAAACAAACCGTTTTGTACCAGTCCACTTAAATTTTAAGCGTTCTGCTTAAAAAATATAAAAATATCCCATATTATGTAATAACGTCATGTTCATCAAAACAGTACCTTTAACTACGATTACGGTTATTTAATTGTACACCTGCAGCAGCACTGTTATGATGCGACACGACGATGAACGCGATGTTTGTCTGCAGTAGGAGGGGGAGGGGTAGGGAGATGCAGTCGTGGTTTGGCTCAAACTTTGCGGACAAGTAAAAAAATCTTCTTGTTCTTAATACATATGATTATGATAGTAAAAATGATGTAATGATGATAATAATAATAATAATAATAATAACGACTCTAACGATTATTGCGTTGAACGGCGAGTTAATTTTTTTTTCATTATTATTAAAACGATGATCGTAATATATTTTTCGTATTCCCGCAGACTATGGCTGCCGACAGACGTCACGATTCAACCGATTCGCCGGCGCCGTCGGACCCATACCGGTCTTGGGACCACCGCCGGCGGCGATCGGCGGACGGCCACCGCAATAACAAACCGACGGCCGCAGTGGCGCCAGAACCGAAACCAGACTATTCGCCGGAACCCGAACGGCGGGCCAGCAACGGGTCGTCGACGGCGGGCGGTCGTTCGAAAAAAGTGTACCAGAAGACGAGGTTTGCTGCGGACGCGCGGCCGGCGCCCGACAACGGCGGCAACGGCAAACAGGAGCGGAAGAAATCGTTTGGTGAATCGTTCCGGCGGCTAGTGGGAAAGTTCACGGGCGGGCACAGCAACAAGTCGGACGCCGATCGGAAGAAAACCCGGAAGAAACCGGAATCGGCCGAGCGACGGCACGCCGACAGTGGCGACGACGGCGACTACGGTTACGGCGGCGGCGACGGCGAGAACACCTACAGAAGTTACGACGGCGGCGTCAGGCCAGTCGCCGACCGTCATCAGCGGTTGTTCGGCAGCACGCAGACCTTGGACAGACACAGAGCTGGACGGACGGCCGACAACAACCGTAGCAGGGCGCGCGACGACTACGACGACTACGACGAAGACGACGGCGCCGACGACGGACACCATCGCGAAGACGACGACGGTCACCGGTACAACGATCACCGCGGTCAGGACGCCAGAGGACAATCGCCTGTGATGAACGGCGGTGGCAGGACCGGCAACGGCGTGCACAGATACTACTTGGGCGAGGACCCGTTTGGCGGCAGCATCTACGGCCGCGAGAGGGAATACGACGGCGGCAAGCGCAGACCGCATAAGAAGAACGGCGGCGGCGGCACTTACGACTCACCGCAACACCATCACCACACTCATTACGTCCAGAGGTAATATTTAAATCCCTGCCACGTTATTATCCTTAAGTGTTTACGTCCTGCGTCGCTGGTTATAGTGCGGTTCCTGCACCATAATAATAATATGGGTTTTTGCGCATTTTGTGCGCAGCCCAGACTCGACACACCCTAACGCAGTTTTAGATGTATTTTGGCGAGCATTTTTTTTTATCATTATAATATTATTACGATAATCCAACTCCAATTCACAAGACTAAATTTAACTTTAGTTATTGACAGTATTTAAATCGGTAAATTATTTTTTTAAAACCATTATATTATAGCCTAACCAAATATAAGAACTATACGAGATTACGAGAATTACGTGTACTAAGCATATTTAAGTGGCCGTATTTTTCCGTTAATACGGTTTTTGAGTTTTCATTTAAGTTATTTAGTTTGTAAAATACTAATTGATCGATCTCGCATTATTAAAACATATATTTAGTAAAACTGTTGTAAGAAAAATAATTAAACAAAGGACTCGAGTACCTATTTATTGTAATTTATATAAAACTTAATCAAATATTTTATAATATTTAACGCTGATAAGTGAAATAAGTATATTAGCCATAATAATTAATTTGAAGAAATATAGGTACTTACTATTTACCTGAAAGTTGATTACGTTGTATTACTAATTAGGTATATACAAATTTAAAATGTACATTTTCAATTATTATTATAGAATATAAATTATTTTACTAAAACTGCGTCCTAATGATAATTTTTAATAGAATAATATCCTAATGTATAATGGACCTAGCGACAATTAATTATTTGTATTATATAAAAATAATATTAGCCATTATAGGTGCTTAAAGTTATTTATTTTTTTTTATACTAATTCACAATAAAATAAAGAGAAAAACAATATAATAATATACCTACTTATTACTTCGCGTTTACCTAAACATATTTGTGCGCAACGCATTATAATATCTTTATGCATACGAGTCATAATATGCTCGTCACCGTGCACGTTGACTAGGTATACTGTTGCTTATCGATTTACAATATTTTCGATCGATATTACAATTTCGCTACAATGATGACAATAACAATAATAATCCGCAATCATTTCCATTGTTGCTTATACGATTCAGCACCACAATATGGCAAAAAAAAACGACGGCCCTACGCTATACATAATATACATACGTCGTATCGTAATAACAATCAACCGTGTATAACATTATTAGCATAGAATGGAACACTCCTATAAATATTAAAACGCCAACATGATTATTAGCCTGTTATTTTTTTTGTTTGTATCCACAAGGAGGCTGGCGAAAATTGATAAACGCACACGGACTCGATCGTCGGTGCCGTGTGCTAATATCTTAAAAAGGCGAAACCTGTTTTTATTTTTAAAAATAAAGTATAATATATATTATTAATTGCTACAAGCCGATTTCGCACGAGGCGTGTCTCGTGTCTGTTGTCGTCGCTGTGTTATTATTATTATATTATTTGCGTGTGCGAATGAAAGTGAACTGTGGCAGGCTGCAATTTCCCCGTGTGAGGGAGACACGCCACAGAATTTACTTATAGATTTTACGTAGGCCGCAGACGATTTCACTGAAATGAACGGAAGCTTCGACACACACTCAACCTTATAGTGATATTTGCGATAGTTTATGATGTTCCGAATATTATATTACGCACTCAACACACAGCGAACTAGGCGATCGAGCAGACGAAAATCCACTCGATTAGAAATAATATTTAGATTTATATATTATATTTTTTATTTTAATATTGTGTCTCGAGATAAAAATAGTATGTACAATCTCAGAAAATTCGAGGTGTAGTCCGGCGCAATCCAAACAAATACATAATATTTTGTCGGTTAGCATTTATACTATACGTTTATACCTACTACTTGACCTAATAATGTACCGATCGGGAATATTTAATTACAATAATGACGATTGCTGTTCACGGTTTAAGTCTGCTCCACTTTTCCTCATCGTGCAAAAATACGCTACCGACGTTTTGTGTAATTTCGCGTATAAGAAGATTTCATTTGTAATTACTAATTTTTAAACTAATTAACAAATTATTGGTTCATAATAAATATTTATTTAATTCCTCCACATTGTACCTATTTCCGTACAAATAATAATAGTGTAGTTTATATTATATTATAATTTATAACTTTCAATTGGATTTGTAATTCTAACGTTAAGTCCTAAAAGCGTTTCTAATTAGCAATTTCATTTTTATTTAATTAATTTGTATCATCTGTAACCTAATAAGTTCGGAAAGTACCTATTATTATTTAGGGAACAAGGGGAATTGAATTTCCCGAGTGTGAGTTTCTAGTTTGACATTGTCTATGGTTAGGTTGGGTTAGTCGTAGGTAGGCCTTATAGTAATGTTTTAATAATTAACAAATTACAATAAAATATTTGTCATGGTTATAGCGGATTATATAGGATTACTCGTATTAGACAATCTAATCATTAGACGAATATCCTTAGGCTATATTATTAAAACCGACCTTGGATTTGGATACTGCCTATATATTAATATAATCATTCAAAATTGGCAACGGACAAGTGTTTTAATTGTTATAGCATGTAGACACAATCCTAGTACAGTGACCACCGTGATGGTATACCTGGTTACCAGTAACAAACGCAGTTTAGTCGTATAGATAATTTCGAAACAAATTGTGCGACACTATATTACGCACTATTGGCTAGTTGATAGTCCGTTTTCGGTGCTTTCAAGGTCGGGGCACGGCACTTCATTTACGTAGGGACCAATTATTCACGAGAAAAAAAAATATGCAATTAATTTGAAACACTGCGCGTTGTAACACACCTACGTCCTGTTTCAAACCTAAACCTACCTGATGACATACATCGTCTAGTTTTGACTTGTTTACGTTTGTTTTCCACGAGATATTTTTCCACGGACAGCACGCAGAAAACGCCCACGTCAAAAATCCAAATCAGGATATAAACTACTACCTCTTATTTCCTGCGATAATGTCACAATAACTTGACTAGATAGCGCAATTTATTATCAAAACACATTTTGTACTAGAATTAGATTTAAAAAAAAAACAATTGTAGGTAGGTATATATAGGTAGGTACCTATACTAGAGTATTATTAGTACATATGAATGACCGCAAGTAGCAACAGTACCTACTTATCAAGTGAATGATTTTTTATTACCACCGATAGTATCATATTATTGTATTAGTACCTACTACATTTCAACAATACATTTTAGCTGTGAAATTACATCGTGCGTGGTTGATACCGATTCTATTACAAATTAAAATCATCATAGAAAACGCAAATCAAAATATTGTATTAATTACTATAAACTGTTATAATATTTTATAACAATTATATAAACATAACTGTTATAATATCATCGTAATATTATTATGATGATATTAATATTTATAGTAATTAGTCTTATGCATATTATGTGGAGTCACATAGACTAAATAATAAATGTTTCAGGACTATACCAGTGAACACGACCAGTACTACATTGGGTCGGTTTAGTAAGTCTACAGGACGTCTGTTAGCCGACGATAACAACAGTAACGTGTCGGACAGAGCGCAAACGCTGCCGAGAAAACTCCGAACCGAGAGCAAAATAAAAAAACAGGTGAATAAAGCTATATTAAAATCATTTGTACAGTTAAACATGTATCATGTTTATATGCTATTAGGTATTATTGTCTATATCTATTTAATTTCAATTTTTTTTCGGAAACCAATGTATAACGTTATTACGAGTTAAGAACGATGTTGCAAAAATTAATTGCTGGAAATCTTTGGTTTATAAGTTATAGCCTTACAAAGTTCACGAATTTCGGTGTTTTACGCATTCGTACAACTCAATATTTTACTGAGAGTTTGGTACTTTTCTGTTTTACTGAACAACATTTTTTTGTCTTAACGTAGGTACCTATCTATGTAGTTACGCATGCCGAAAACTATGTAGAATTTGGAATTTGTAACTATAACATATTTCTAGTGAGCGTTCATAGAATAAAAAATGCTAAACTATCTCTTTATTAATAAAGCGCAGATCAGACTATCCCGATTTCGAAGTTTTTGACAATTTGATATTTAAAGTAGTTTATATTATCTTAAAAAAATGCGAAAGACTTCAAAAAAGGATAACGATAAAAATGTAGAAAAAAATATAGTATTTTCAAAAATGTTGTTCTGTAACGTAGGTACAAACGTGTTAATAATTTTTAAAATAAAGTGTGTATACTTCTATAAAATAATCCACCGAGAAGTCGCATACATAATATAAGGCCATATAAATTATAACTTTTAACAGACGGTATAGCACGAAAACACTGATAAATGATAATACTATATCGGAATCGTTACCATATGACAGGTGCACGCGTCCCGGGAGAACGATTACGGCGGCGTTACGAACCGGTCGGCAGCCAACTCCGGGAGCATGATCAACGTGTCGTTCGCCAACGGGCCGACGAAACCGCAGCGGACGTTCTCGAAACCGTCGTTGCTCCGGAGCCAGAGCTTCAACGTGCAGCCGGACCCGGGACACCAGACGCGACGGTCGGTGAGCACGTTGCACCGGCTGGAGGAGTCACCGCCGCCGCTGAAGAGCCCGAACATCGTGAGCATGTTGAGCAGGAGCACCAAGGACCTGTCGGTGGGCGCGGACGACGGGTACAGATCGCTGTCCGGCAGCTGGGCCAGCCCGGGAGAGCTGAGCAACGGCGGCGGCACTGGCACTGCGTATCGGCGGGACGATCCGAAGAAAAAGATCTTCATGAAGGGCCTGCTGGACCACGCGCCCGAGCTGTACAAGACGCTCAGCCACCAGGAGGACGCGACCACCAACAGCCGGCGGTATTCGCCCGTCAAGATGGACAGGCCATCGTATTCGAGCAGCGGCCACTCGTCGTCGCCGACCATCAGACACGGAGGCGGCGAAGTGACCAACCGGAGCGTGACACGCCGTGGCAGCAAGGATGATTACACCGAGACGGTGCGGATCACGTCCAAGTCGGACGACCCGTACCGGCCGAGTGTCACCAACACGGTGCAGAACTTCACCAAGAAAAAGGTGCCCAGGGACGGCCGGGTGGAGACCATTGAGTCGACTGAGACAAAGACGGTGACCAAGAGCCGGTACAACGGCGGCAGTGGCGGCGACACCATCAACGGGTACAACGGCATCGGCGGCGGCGGAGTAGTGATCGAGGTCAGGAACGGCAGGAACTGATTATATAATAACAACACAGTGAAACCTCTCAATACCGGTCGCTGACTTCTGTTCGCCTTTCGGAGTTGTCCGCTATTCAGAGGGTTCAGTTTATTTCCAAAAATGGTCCACAATTTGGACATGTCTTTGAGGAAAGGTTTCACTGTAATGATCATATAATAATATGAGGTCAGCCGTTTCACAGAATAGAATTTGCAGTTAGTTGTTATTGTTATCATGGACACCTCCGATCGTTATTAAAATAATATAATATTATGACGTATATACATACACTTATATTACTATTAATAACTAAAAATAATATAACAATAAAATTATAATTTATGCAAGAAAATAATATACAATATTATTGTTTCTACTGGTAAATACCTAATATAATATTTTGTTATTAGCTCTATAATACACCTAGTACCTAGGTATACCTATATAAATAATATAATAATATTATGTATTTATGACATAATCGTATGGATCAAGATCATAGCCTGCTGTAAGGTCTATGATCATCATAATCGATAATATAATTAATTATACGTATATTTTTTTTGTACCTATCTAATTGTTTTTAACATAATATTATCATTGTATCATTATTATACAGTTAATAATTATTGTAATAATATATATATAGGTATATATTACACTAAGGCACCGGTAACAAGAACCGATGCCATTAATATATTTTATATTTTATTTTATTATTACTACTAATTTTTTTAAAATATAAAACTGTCCATACTAATTTATTTTTAAAGATATTTTTTAAGTATAGTTAATTCAAATTGTGTTGCACACGTGTAAGTACTAAAAAATTGTAAATAATTATTGTTTTATTATAATATATCGCTCAATAATTTTGTGATTTTTTTTTGTATGTACTATGAGTGATTTAAATGAATGTAAGAGTATAAGGTGTTAATAAAAATTAACTCTACTCATGTATGTTTATACTGTGTTTTACATAAAATATATGCTATATTAAAAAAAAAAAAAATTGATGTTCCCTGTAAATGATTAATTATCAATAAGAATACTACCTACTACCTAGCCATTGGGTTGCCTATACTCGATCGCAAATATATAACATTAAAATAAGTAGGGTTACCTAGGTACCTATACATTTTTCATTGTAATTTAATACATTCAAAAAATGCATTAGTAATTTTCAATGCAACTACCTACATGTATTTGAATGCATTATACAAATACAATGTATGCAAAGTATAGGTACCCCGTATCAATAGTCAATACCATATTTTTAACAGGTGTGCCGCCAGATATTTTTAACGGAGCAGCAGCTTCAGGCCAGTTTTTTCTATGTGGGCCATCTAAAAAAATTTAACTCTTAGGTATTTAACATGTCAACTTTTCATTAATGACAAAAAATTACTAGGCATACATTTTTATTTTATTGCCATAAGTTGAGTATAATTTGTCTTAGGTAGGTATATATTTATTAAATATACAATTAACTTAATGCACAAATGCATAACAATTATCTATGTATAAAATATTAAAGTACCTACCTAAAACCTAATAATGTAAATTATTAATTAACACGACAATATTGTTCTTCCATTATTGTAGATAGAACCAATGACCATTTCCAGAACAAGAGCTTTTGAAGTTTGTATTCAACTTCCATTGTATCAACATAATTCAATATTTCACATTAGGTAATTGATTTAGAATTCAGATAGTTTTTATTTTTGAACAACTTTAGAAGATTTGCTCTAACCCAGCATTCAATAGAGGAATTATTGTAGCAATAATAATAATATATTATATTTTAACACACATTAAATTAATGTTTATGAAAATTACATTTTATACATCGGTGACTGCAACTTAACAACTGTGCTAGATCATTTGTGGTTCTTTGTATCATATCTTTTTCAATCAAATTTGGCTATAAATTGAGTTATTCTTCTGTTCAATAAAAATTGCATAATGAAATTCAAATGGTTTTAAGACACTTGAAAATGTGTCAAAAATGTTATGGTCATAGGGTTAATAAAAATAATCCCCCCCCCCCAAAAAAAAAAAAATTAATTGATTTAGGAAAGTGTGCCTGGAACTATTTAAAATTATATTTTAGTGATGAATATTAGGTTTTAACAAACATATAAAATTGTATATCTGTGGGTTTTACAATGTTTTTGTCTGACATCATCTTCTTTAGTAGCAATACTACAATCCTAGCATTGAGGTTAGTTTCTGGCAACTAGATACAATTTGCTAGGTACCAGCAGTCTTGTAAAAGTATTTAAGTATCGATACAGATACTTAAAACAAACATTTATAAAAATATTGTTTATTGAATAACGACAGTAAAAAGAAAATAATATTTAGTATTCTGGAATAAAATACAAAGAAAAAATATTTTGAAAGTATTTAAATAACACTTAAAAAGTTTTGAAATACTAAAAAAGTATTTGAATACTTAACAAGATGTAATTTGGTAGCTGAGGGAAGGAAAAAGTAAATAATTCTTAGTAGCTATCTACTTTAGAAATATTCTGAGAAAAAAATTGTCATCACGCAAAACCAAGTTCTACAAATTGGAAATTTTACATAATGTTTTCACCAAACATTTATATCAGCAATAACATTAATGATACAATTACTAAAATATTTTAGCTCTTTTTGTGTTACTTATTTAAAAGCATTAATTGAAATGTTCAAGTATTTAGTTTTTTGTCAATTAATGAATGATGCAAATTGTATTTGTTAGTTAAGAAGCTTGAAAATGTAATACAATGTTCTTAGGTTCATAAGTTGCTCTTACAGCAATCTAAAAATATTAAAAACACATGTATACAATTTTTTTCAGACTTTTCAGTATAATAACAGTATAATCTATTTGCTTGAGTAATAACTTGTTATATAAAAAAAAATAAAATTTTTTAAACAAACATGATTTTTTTGATTTATAATATCTAATTTATAATGTGAAATGGTAGGGTAAAGCAGTTTTATTTTTTTGGCACCATATGTATTGCTGTCCCTGGCCATTATAAAAGGTGTAATACATAGGTACAGAAGTTCCAGTAAGTTTTTGTCAGTTTAATAAAAAAAACAAACAAATTTTTTGAAATAATATAATAAATATAACAATAAAATAATTTATACAAAAATAATTTGAAACAAATAAAAATATATAATATGGTATTTACTGTTTGACTTTTGTCTTTTGACAACACTATTTTATAGTATAATTTATGTAATATTTAAATCTTAATTACAAAAAACTAAATACAAATTATCACCAATTTTACTACTAGTATATTAGTAATAAAATATACTAATTATTAGTATTAAAAATTAAAATTAAAATTAAGCTTTGGTTTTCTGAAATGTTACGTGTTGAATATTAAAAATTATAAATTTCACTGATATAAATTTGTTTTATTTGCTTTAATTCAAAATAATTAATATTCCAATATTTTAAATTATTTTGGCTGTCTACATTTTTATCACATTGTACACTATGTTTTTGATATAGTATGTATACATGAAAAAATATTAATAATTTGGCCATAATTAATACTAGCTTATTACTCCAATCATTTATGGAGCTAATGTAGCCATGTAGGTATCCATCTTGAACATGAATCATAATCTTAATAGTTTTTTCTGTGAAATAATGCTGATGCACATCAGAGTGTTAATATTTCTTATTATTCAAATTATTGACTTATTAAATTACATTTTATTTTATTTTATACATATACGCCAAATACTAGTGGCGGATCCAGGGCTTAATTTTTGGAGAGGCATGAAGGGGCAAAAGTACAAAAAGTTCCAAAATTGGCTTAACACAGTGTAATACAAAGGAAAACTATGGAGACTGGGGGGCAAATGCCCCTTTGCCCTCTCCTTGGATCCGTCACTGCCAAATTCTACAGTATATTATATTTTATATTATGTCACTTATTATGTAGATCGTATTTTGAAATAACATGACACTATAATTATTATTTCACTTGTACATGTATACAATTCACAAATTAAATATCTTAAAACTTTTTCTTAGATAAAAATGAATATTGTTCTAATAATATTAAAATTTTATAATATTAACGATCATTAAAGTAATACTAAATCAGTCTTAAAAAATACTACTGACAAAACAATATATTAATATCAAAATGACAAAGTACATAAAATACAGGAATATAGTATAATATATTATATTGTATAAGAAAAAAAAAATTGAAAATGTACATCAAAAATAATTATTTAAACTTAGCAAGTTTAATTTATTAGATAATAAAATAATATTTTTAACTGAAATTAATGTTAGATGAATGATTCAACAGTAAAATATTTTAACTTATAACTATTGTTACTTGTAAGGACTTAATATGATAAAAGTTACTAATTTGAACAAAATTATATATTTTTGGAATTCATTATACATATAATACTTTATAAATTATATTCAATGTTTACACATAGTAAATATATACCTACATTTATAATAATTTGTCTTAAATATATTAAAATCAAAACATTTCTTGTCAAAGATACTGTTATTTATGTGTGTAGGATAGGTAAAACAATTTATCTTTTTTGGTTATTAAATATTTTATAAGTCTTTTTTCTATGCACTATATAACTTACTGCCGATGACACTGTAGTAGCAGTTGTTAGCCACCATAACACTTTGAGTGCAGGGTGATCGACAAATTCAAACACTGGAGCTGCTAAAGTAGCACAAACCATTGCTAGTTGAACTGTAGTATTCACCTTGCTTATGAACATGGGTGCTAATTGAACATTGGTGTTGGTGACATCAAATAATTTACTTAAAGTCCTAGGTTTAGGTATTGACATATAATGAATTTGGAAGGCAGCACCAATTAAAACCAGATCCCTTAATATTATTATACCGGTAAGATATATTGGGATTAAATCTATATAAGTCAATGTGAAAAACATAGTACCCACAAGTACTTTGTCAGCCATTGGGTCTAAAAAACTACCTAATTTCGATTTCTGACCTTGGAAATTCCTAGCAATCCACCCATCAACTAAGTCTGTTACACTTGCTATGGCCACAAAACTGAGGGCATACTCGAAGTTTCCATTGACAATAAGATAACCCAAGTAAGGACTTAGGATTATTCTAGTCATACATAGCATGTTAGGTATTGTCCAAACATTCTCCTTTATAGTATCCCGTACCTTTGATTTAGTTTCCTTGATGTCATCTAGTATAAATTTACCTTTGGTTTGAAATTTTTGTTTAGTTTTTTGTAAAATAATCTGTTTATCTCGAATGGCATTTTTTAATTTATTATGGCGCTTTGAAAATCGATCATCCGCAAAATAAACATTTGCCATAATCCTGTGATTTTTATACAATCGGACTGATAAAAATGAATTATTGTTTGCAGTTACAGTTGGAAAACACATTCTGCACTGAGGTAAATACATTTTACAGCAACATTGGCTTGAAGAAAATATATATTTTAATAGATGATGCATTTTTCACTGAGTTCTGTAGTTCTTTCTTCTTATCACTGTAAAAATAAATGATTTTAACACAAAGTTCTTATATTACTGTATTTAATAAACAAAATGAAGAATTAAATTCAAGTAGGTAATTCATTCATTTATTCTCATGATTTTAATGTTGATACCTAAGTGAAAACCTAACCACATAAAATATACCTAAACCTTTATGTGACCTAATTACATACATTTTTAATTGTATTGTATTTTACTTTTTATCATTACGACTCTTCTCATTTAATTTAATGTATTGTTGTTACGAACAAATACTGAATACATTATACTGATCTAAAAGGGACTTAGAAAATCAGATTGTTTTATTCGGATGACAAAAACAAAAACATATGAGATATAAAACCAACCAAGTACATGGATGGAAATTGTTTTATCCGTAATACCTATCATTACTTATGGCATTGTAATAAGCGCATTCTACTGTAAATACAATTAATACAACAATAAATAAACTGGAAATTATATTTAGTTTGGTTTGGTGTTAAATGTTAACCTAACCTAGCTTCTTGATTCTTAGTTATTTTTAATTTGTATGATGTAAAATTATTTTTAATTCAACTTGTTAAGTTGTAAAAGAGGTATGTAAAGAGTTAAGTACTTAGAATTAAATTATAGACATTTTATTTATTATGGTAATGTAATTTTTAAATATAACAAATAACAATGGTCTTAAGGTGTCTTAATACATGGTATTATATTATACTCACTTCATATGATACAATAGCGACAACAAAAATATTTTATTCAACAGCACAGAGTTATCTTGTTTTGATTCAATAATGAAGTTATAGTTAGGTAATATAATTTAGTGACTACAAACTTAACTCAAATTCATTAATAGGATTTTATTAATCGATTTAAAATGAAAAATTGATATTAAAGCATTATTTTGATAGTTAAGTAGGCCCGAGTGTCAGTGTCAGTGTCAATGATCGTGATGCACCGATGCCCGAGCCCCGAATGATGGCCGGGGTCAGATCTCCCGAAAAGTGATAAGCGAACTAAGTGTGATAAGTATTTTGGGAAATAAATAGATAATACATTTTTTAAATTTTTTTTTTAAAACGAATAACGACGACTCTGAATTTTTAAATTAAAACTATTAGGACCATGATATAAACCAACAATATTAATTTCGTCCATCAAAAGTGTATCGAAAGAAAAACGCGTTGTTGTTGTTCTGCCGACAGTTTCCGAAAACGGACGGCAAACAGCTGCCTCGGGATTCCGAGGTTATGTCCAATTAAATTCCCGCCAATTGAACAAAATTCACTATCACAAAAAAATAGTTTTTACATGTATTAGGTAGTTTCATGTTTCAACCATGAACAAAATTATAAGTTTTTTTCAGTTCGACTTTAGTTTGCTTATTGTGATTACCCAACTGACAAATCGTAGGTAGTACTCGTGCGTTATAAAATTGTCAACAGAATCGTCGTCGAGGACATTTGCCAAAATGATGCACCCTGCTGAAATCGAGTTCATGGCCGAAAATGAAATCATTCAGATTGTGCCGACGTTCAATCATGCCAGCCACGTACACCTGATATGCGGTTCTTATGGTCCGTTCCGAGCAGGTCTGCCGTTGAACGTTCCCATTTGGGTGGCACTGAATCTGCGACAAAAAAAGACGTGTCGTATCCTAGCCCCCGACTGGATGACCGTTGACAAATTGCAAGAAAGACTTGAAGAAGAGAAAGCGTCCAAGTACAGTAAACGTCATCCGTACTGACCAAATTGTACCTTTCTATTAACCTTTGATTATTTCAGATTTTTCACACAGTTACCAACCAATTTTTACCTGGAAATCACTCAAATGTTATTGACTGTTGCCAGTGAAGATATTCCGCAAGGGAACGATATAAAAACGGCGGTTAAAGTGAGTTAATATACCCAGGTTTATAATTATATAATATAGTATTACATTCTGATTATTATTCTCATTTATGATATTTTGATGGGAAAATCATAGTTTAAATACCTGATGTTCCTTTTTATTTCATGTGGTATCACAAATGAGATGGGAACAACAATAGTATTACTTCTACCTTTACCTATTGACTAATGTACTTTCAGTAACTAGTTCATAGGCTATGCCATTAATTCTCTATCTCTGAAACATTTATTAACTAATACAATTCCAGGCATAATTGCACTCAAACTACCACGCTTTTTTATTTTTTTCAAATTTAAGTAATATCTTGAGTTTTAGATTACATTGTGAGAATTGAGCGCAAACACTTAGTATTGGTGATCTGAAGTTTTTTATGAAGAAGTTATTGAAGAAGAAAATTTATTATTGTATTTATATTTAGAAGTATTAAGGCTTCTCTTTTAGGTGTACCATTGAAACCTGGGAGTTTTGCAACTGGAACAGACCGGCATAGGGAGTGATAAGAGCAAAATTAATTAATGATTTATTTTGTGCAATTTTTTTTTGACATTATAATTTTTGTAGGTGTTGATTGATTTACTTAGATTTTGCGTAGTAGCCAATCGCAATTGTTCCAATAATTACCATTCAATTACATTAAAATAAAAATTAATATTTGTTAAATATATTTTACACAATGAATAGTATTGTTCTTAACTAATGCATTTGGATGGCAGTGTTAAGCAAACAGCTTCACAATATTAGCTCATTCTAATATTTAAGTTTAATAAAAATGTTTTTTAATACAATCAAGTTTGTTACAAAATATTAATTACATTGATTTATTTTTTAAAGGATCTATGGGATTTAAGAATAGCAAAATTAAGATCTTCTGTTGATTTATTCGTTAAAGAAGGTCGTGTTCAAGCTTCTTTAAACCATTTGACCCCAATGGAGATTAATTCTGTGAGACCAATATTCCCAGATACATTGGATGCCTTAATGACACTCCATGAAGTAAGATATAAAATATATTCTACCTATTTTTACTATTTGTTGTTTATCTTTTTTAACAAATAATACTTTTTTAAATAAAAGAGAACACTAATATCATAAACATAAGTTTAAATATCAATTTACTATGTTAAATTAATTTTTTTATTTAGCACATTAACTCGAGTGACGACAGAGAAGACAGCAGTCAATCTTCAGTAGCAACTCCTAGTAGTTCAACATCTTTTTCATTATCCTTGTAAAATTATTTATTTATACTTAAAATAGTCAGAATTGTGATTCTTTTCACTGGGATCGGGTTAAATTATTTGTTAAACAAATCATGTAAAATAAAGATTGTAATATTTTTAATATGTTAAGTCTGAAATATTTGGATTGTCTTGATCTAAACATTTGTTTTCTTTAATCAAGATTAAAAACATTGTTTTATTATGGTAAGTGCTTCATAATGTTAAGTATTATATTTTTATTTCTACAATAACTTTTTAGATATATTAGGTAAGACTAGTATGAGGCAAAAAGTCTTCAAAAATTAAAAATCTCATATTTTCAAATTTAACAAAAATACTATGTAAAATGTAATAAGTCTATAAGTTTAGTTATAAACAATGATAATCAATAAATGTTGTTGGGCGTATACTTAATTGTGATTGCAGTATGGTATTATTTTAAATGTCAAGATCAAACTATACTTACCATATATAGGATATATCCAAGGTTAAGCAAGAATGTTTATATTTTAAGTGTACATATGCTTATAAATAATAACATTCATAATCTATACAACTGATTGTACTCTCGTATTAAAAGTTAAAAAAACAACTCAATTTTAATTTAAAATATAATAGTCAATTGATAACAATGTACACATCACGACTGTTGAGCATAATATTTATGATGTATTATTCAGTCATCTAATATAATGGAAAATTTTTATTAAATATGTATATTCTTTGTTTCTTACAAAATTGATCAATTATTTATACTGGAAGTATAATATGGTAAATATTTATTTATTTAATATGTTATTTGTCCTCAAAGATTTCTGATGAGTATAAAATTCACAAAGCCATTTTTATATTTGTATTACTTTTGTTTATAAAGTAAGTAATTATTATTTTAAATTGTTAAACAATTATTTTTGTAAATCAAAATATATTTTTGACATTACTCATACATTGTTAATATGTATTCAATACAATTTACAGTTGTGTACCCTGGAGGTAGAGGACATCAAATCAATTTTTTTTCGAAATTGAGTTAGCTCCACGTCCTAAGTCCTTGTACATTTTCCCCTCTATGTAAAGGTATATGTCCCATTATCATTAGTAACGGAAATAAGACTAAAAATAAAACCATGTCCACTTTTTTAGAGGTAAGAACACCATTTGGACCTATCACCGGTGCAATTACTATTTTGTGACATGACGTGTTGTTTACCTCCAGGGTACAGAATTATTTAATATTTAATGTAGATAAATTCTTATAGGTTAGGTTAAATCAACCTTAAATAGATTAGGTAAAATCTATTTAAACATTTTATTGCAGTTGCAGTTGCATACAATTTACCCATTATAAAAAACTGCAGTATGTAAAAAATCAATTGAAGTTTATTGTAGTAGGTATTCTGTGACCTAAATACCAGGTAATTAAAAATGGTTGAAAAAATTACCATATTATACCCAATAACTATATGCTCATATTGTAATAATGAAAAATAATGACACATTTTTTTTTTAATCTGAATTTTGTGTATAGGTAATAAGTATAGGTACCTAATATTATTATAATTTTAAATCGTCAAAAACATTTCAGACATAGTATGCAAATCATTTCAAATAAGATCATGCTCGTGCAGTATATTATATTGTAAACTCTGACACGGTCTGACTTCTGAAGCTCTAACTGCAAATAGCCAATAGGTATACACTATACAAAGCATAACATTATATTATTATTACAAAATATTATGTATGATGGAAAGAAGGTAAAATGAAACAGATAGTTCATGCACCATCTCAACACATATCGTATGACGTGAACGTTAAATATTTTTTAATTTATTCATGTTAGGTGTATTATATTAATTAGTAACACAAATGTATTTTGAACTCGTCGACGGAACAATATTTTAATATAATTATACAGGAATCGACGATTTCGTAGGCGTTACTCTCGACTTCCCAATATTACAACTTACTGGGCGACAATGATAGGTAGGTTATAATAACAATGACAATAATAATAATATTTTAACAATAAATGTTGGGTAAATCACGACGCTTTCGGGTAACATTGCAGCACTGCAGTAGCACAGAACAATATAATGGTACCAATCGAAAAACACGAAGCGCGTGCAAACCAACTGACAAAATATAGACCTTATATCTAATAATAATATTATAATAAGTTTAAATGTATCATATAATATATTAAATCGTACCTAATCATTATTATAATAATATAATATAAAGTTTTGTGATTTCAGTCTTGTGAAAGAAAACGCGTCCGCGCACGGACCGCAACAATACAGCAGCAACAATATAACATCATTAACGATGTATTGCAATAAAATATAATATAATATCAATACATCGATAATAACATTATTGCACGCTAGTCGGTTGTTGCCGCGTTGGTGGCCACGGTCTGAGCGTCGGACTTGCGGAGAGCGGCCGAGGCGGCGTCACTGCCATGGACGACCGCGGAACCGCTCTGTTGCTGTTGTTCCACGTCCACCGCCCCGTCGCTCACCGTGTTCGTCAGTTGCTTGCGTATGTCGCGTATGCTCTTTCGGATGGCCTGCGCCAGCTTGGTCGTCGGCTGCGATGCAGTTGTAGTATCGACGACCGGCACCGCGACCTCGTTAGCGGACGACGTTTTGTTGTCGCACTCGTCTGGCGGAACCACGGTTATGGAACATGTGTCCCTCGCCGCCCGGTGCCCACTGCTGTCCATCAGTCGCTGCGGGTCCAACTTGATCGCGTCATCGTAACTGGGCGGCGGCACGTCCACCACCGAAGCGTAGTCCGGCGGCTTCTCGTCCAACCGCACAGGTGGGTCCAGTGATATCACGTGGATGTGGTCTATCGACTCCTGCGAACAGTTGACAAAAAAAACGTCAATTTTAATATAGATTATAGGTACCAACTTAAGTTATAGAACATAATATTATTAATTATTATGTATAGACGACTTATTCGCTAAGGAATAAGGATCATTCCCAAACAGGGTTGTCCTGCAGGCAGTGTTATGGGCTTTTTTTTTGCCTATGATAGGTTAAACCAATAAATAAATTGAAATAAATAAATCATTAAAGGAACAATGGGGATGAGCATGATTGATGAATCACTCTGTATATGATATATCATAACATAGAATAATCCATATAGGTAGGTAGGTACGACAATCGTTTGAGCATTTTAAAAACATAAAAATACTATAACATCTGAGTCAATACAATAATATAGGTATGGAGGCGAGCCGTGTAGGTGCGGAAAACAACCAAATTATTGATGCACTTATTAATTGTTATATTATTATATGTGTATCGTATATGTATTGTTACTTGTCAATAATTTTATAGTTGAATTTATTTGACCTAAAATAATGGGAGATTTTTTTTATATTTTCATGATATAATCATCAAAATTGATTTTTTTACAATTACAAAGTGGGGACTGGGGGCCAACGATATAGAATATTTATACAGAACGTAGGTATATATTATGCTATACTATATATACTTTATAGTATATAGCCTATATTACATTTCAAAGCACGATAGGGTTACGTAAAATAAAACTACTTTTATATATATAAACTAGCATAAATATATATGTAGGTATATTGTATATAATAACATATACCTATTGTATGGCCACTATATAGCCATATAATAGGTTGAACCTTATTGGTTAATAGCGTGACTGGAAAATTAACTGGAGGTGCAAACAAACGTAGGTATACCTACCTAACTTTTTGTTATTATTTTTTTTTGTTTCAAACGTTTAAACTTTAGGGGAATTATAAATTAGATACAAAACATATTTATTAGATTACATGATAAAAAATTTAAATGAAATTGATTTCGGAAAATTTAAAGCATGCATTGTTATATTAAGGCATAAGCTAGAGAATTGTAATTCTATTACTTTAGTGGAAGGAGTGGGGGGAAGGGGGACTAAAAGCATTTTTTTTTTACTATTTTGGGTATCAGAGTATCATAGTAAAGTTATACATAATAATATTATGTATATATTATAATAAATATTGATGAAGAATAATTTATCCAACTTTTGTCAGTAGGTATTTACGTATAATTTCGGACTACATGCATCATAAATTGAGACTACTGAAACTCATTTACTCATTCATACTAGACTATATGTCTATATCATATATCTACATAAATATATAATATCATAGTCCATAGGACATTATGTATTATCTGGATTACCTCTGTATTTGAATATTTGCAAAAGTATGTATGGAAATGTGCAAAAAATAAACTAGGCCGTAACTCGTAGTACAGTATTATAGACGTAACTATCATAATTTAAAATTATTGATTATGAATGTACATTTTTCTCTTTTCTTTGTTTTAAGACACTAATGCGATTATTGATTGAAAATCTCACATTTCCACGGTAATTTATTCATTTGGCGAACATATAGTTGACATATAGTAGGTACCTACCAGGTATTACCAGGTACACATAATACACGAATACATAATAGTAATGGAAAATTGATTGTACATTTGTACCTATAATAATATAGGATATAGCCCATATAGGATTGTATTATTAAGAGTTTTGGTGCAACGTATCTATTTTTTTTATTCCCCCCTATGTATTGTTTTGTATCAATAATAAATTTATACAGATTTTCAGATAGGTAATTAATAATTTTGAATTTACAGGTAGGTACAATTATTATTTCATATCTGTTAGTACAACTTTATATCGTGAATATTTTTTTAGATTTCACATTATAACTGAAATGACTAAAAAAAGTATCCTCATTTATAGCCTATAGCCTATAACCCCTAACTACCTAGGGCTAATTGAGGCCAATAGATTCTTTCGGTATATAAGCTACCTACCTATATGAATAGATGATAACATTTTTCGAAACTTCATACAGGTAGTTATAAAAATATTATTTGATAGTCGACACCATCGACTAAGATATTATATTATATATATCTTAGTCCGTGATCGAACCGATGAGCGTTTTTCGTTTATTGTTTTATTTTTTTTTCTTGAAAGCCACAATCATAAACATAGCCAACTTATAGAGATGGTACATTGACACATTGTATACAAGTTTACATAGGTAGATACATATTAATTATTATATTGTTATACTGACGTTACGGTATGTCTAGCTGTAAGAAATTTAATTTAGCAACTATATGTTAGCTGCTTTCGTTTATAACAATTATAATTATTATTAATGCCGGTCGTTTTTCAAAATAAATATAAAATCTGAAGTAATTCCGAGCACAAGCACTACAAGGTTTATCTAAATATATTATTGTAATAACGGCTACGATAATTATTTATTTCTCATTGTTTTATTATTATTATTAATAATACGTAATGTAACAGCACGCCATACAAAAAAATCGAAGCAGTTTTTGCTACAGCCACTACACGCACAAGTAGATACAAACACACACACACACACACACACAATACAATGTTCAAACTCGTGAGTAAAAAAATTGTCTTATGACATAACGTTGCTACGGCAGATACGTAGGTAGTATCTATACAGTTTTCAAGATCGTTCCGATGAACTTGAGAGGTGCAAAAATATACAATAATAATGAAAATATATAATTATCATGTATATTAGAGTTCGGAATTATATTAATTTTTTTTTTGATATAATAACGTCTGCAGAGCACAACTACATTATTAAAAATTCATGGCAGTCAATTATTTTCATATAAATCGTTACGTCACACAATAGCTGGTTGACGCGACGAAAAATCGTGGTTTGACGTGCTGCAGTATTTTTATTTGTTAAAGATTTACGCAATTTACCACTGCAGCCTATTTGTGGCAGAACCTACTCCAGGCTACTCAATATATCTACATATATAAGTGTATAATATAATTCTAATATAATAGGTAGGTACCTAGGTCGTAGGTAACATACTTATATTTCAATTCGCGAGTATAAAATATAATAATTGACTTCGGTTCGCTCCGCACTTCATTGGTGAACCTAACCTTTCATTTATACTTGTAAGTTGCAGAACACTTTGACGCGTTGATCTCTACGGAAGTCGAAAATAGTAATTGGGCGGGCGGGCCTCACCTTGAACTATATCGTGTCAAAATTTCGCGAGAATAATATTACTATATATATTATACGGCGTACACCGTTCACTCGCGCTGCTGCTAACACTGCCGTTACACAACATACGCTGGACAGAGCTCCTAAACAATGACAAATGTGTGTACCTAGGTACATTAAAAAAAAAACTTATTGACCGATAAATATTTTTCAACTTACGATCAGCATAGGCTTGCAGTATAAATGGATATTATATACAATAGCTATTATGGCTACCTATTGCCGACAACAATATTATGTTCAAGTTTATAAATAAATACAACCGTATTATATTGGCTATTTCAGCTGACTTATACATCATATTAATTATTATTGTATCTAATATTCAAAACTGACGATAATTTAATACTTATAATTTAATGGGCTTGTGCAGTGGTAGTTGTGTATATTTTGGAAAAGTGAATTTTTATTACGAGCGAGTAACAGCGGTCAATTTGTCGTAAATGTGAATAGCTATTATATATACTATAATATTTCATGTTGTACATTAATATTTAATATTATTAATTGTTACACTATATAATATATTATTATCAATTATCATTGTATTTACAATACAATAACACGGCAGAGAGACGGTGTATTGCTACATTTTGTGTAATTTAAACTATTTTTTTTCGAGTGTAGGTCCTTAAGAGGATGTCGCACCAAGGTTCGTTATCTTAAGGTTATAAACGTGTAATCGCGTTGTAGAAAAAACATGTTCACGCGCAGACAGATCGATAAAAACGAATGGGGAAATGATTTTGAAGCTACTAACCTGTGTATATACAAGTACCTATTCAACGCTTATTGTATAGGTATATAATATAATAAACAGTCATAAAGACTCCCGGAGATACGTACAAATGAAAATAAATGCACGTATATCATAACGTGTAAAGTAGGTATAAAGTATTAACAATATCTAATATTAAATAATATATCACTTGATTTTCATATTATAACGCTCTGAACTCTCAACGTTTACTGTTTGATTTTTAATTTGTAAGCTGTAGAATAGATATTCAGAGATATACGCGCGAGATGCCCTCGAAAATGCGGTTTTATATTTAATTTGTTTTTGTTGCTATAATACGCAACATGCCTATATGTTAAAATGTTATATATGTATACGTTATATACCTACAATATAATATATTATTTAGTATACAATCGCGATTGATAATATTCGATCACGATAAATTGGTACCTACGTTTTTGCCATATGTACAAATATAATATTAAGTGTTATATTAATATTCCACGCGAAAAATCTATAAATACTACCTTTTACCTAATTGTATATTGCTGGTAGATAATGTATTCATGGAATAGCTAAAAAAATGCTTCGATGTCATAAATGTGTCAGTAAAAATATCGGTTATTATTTTTTTGTTATTTTAATGACGGTTATTTTTTTTAATAAAATATTAAATTATCGCTAAAATATTACTCCGTATTTGGTGTGCGATCGTTCTTTATTATTTATTATTAGGTATATACATCGAATTGGTGTACTCTGGGGCACAATTTCAATTTATTTTGAAAGTGTGTCAAATTTTAGTCTGACTAATTTTCACGGGCTACTTCAAAAATGTTTTACATTCACATCGCCAAACAAAAAGTCTGAAAAGCCCTATATAATAGCGTTGATAAAAGGTTCACTTCATGAATACTATAATATTCTATGATCATACTATGAATTATATTTAAACAATAATCGTTTTGAAAGTTAACAATATTCAGATACTAATGAACCTAATAATGATTAACAATTAGGTAAATAGCACTCGTTATCTCAAATTTTTAATCTCATATTCGAATTTCTTTAAAACTTTGATCGTTATATAAAATAAAATTTAAAACGAGTATAGAGTTATTCAGTTCTAACTTATAAGTATATTTTAAAGTTTAGACGAGCTTATAATGGAGTAGTAAAGGGATAACCCACAAAATGTCGACCCTCAACTCGCCGCTAATCCAAACTTTAAAGAATATTATAAGTTATAATTTATAACGCCTGAATTGACCTTACTAATTAAGTATTAACTGCACGCTCGAAAATCAATTTTTATAGATACAAATTCTCAGTAAAATGTTCTGCTTCATTTAATAGGAAAGTAAAATGGTATGTTGTCATTCAAATACGTAAAAAAGTAAAAAGTATAACGAAAAATAATTGTAAAAATGAATACTTTTTTTAAATATTACCTATACTATTACCTATACCTACCATTAAAATATTATTAATACAATGTTTCAAAACAATTTTTCGAGATAACGAGTGTTTACTGTCAAAAGAATCACGCCCTGCGGTAGGCATAACAACAATTAAATATAAGGCTAAGATTCAATTTTGTCACAGGCCACCAAGGTAGTTCTAAAAACTAAAAACGCCCCCGCGGGTGGGCACTGTATAGTTTAGTTACTCATTACTCATCAGTCATCACCGAATAAGACGATAAAAAATTAATAACAATTGAGACTTATACGCGGTCTGGTCAACAGGATATAGAAAAACATTTTTGAGCAAGGACCTATGTCATATAATACTACCTAACCTACGCACATGCAGCTTGCGTATAGTGTTTCCAACCACGCATAATGTGTTCAACACGAGTTTTCAAATACGGTCTGATCCATGTCTATATAGTGGTGACGCTATTAATTTATTTTTAACGTGTATCGTAGGTGAATGAGTGATCCTCCCGAGATTAGATTCACTATAGACTATATAGGTACACCGTACACGTAATATATATTTGTATTATATTTGTATTATTTTAGTATATACAATATACCTAATATTATGCTAGACACAAAGACGTATAGACAACCTCTTCGGTGTATCGACCTTATAATTATTGCTATTCATATTAAACAGTAAACACTATAACCACGAAAACGAAGCCGGATAAAATACAAAGTTGGTGGATTATTGTACTTAAGCCTTAAGGTGGTCTTATACATGGTCATTTCCTGATAGTACTTATGGGACAATAAACCATAAATAAATATATACCTATACACGCACTCACATATATAAGTGTACACCAGACACCTATTATATATTTAAACAGTATTAAACTTACGCTCGTTAAAACTTATATGAATATACATGCAATACTTACACAAGTCGGCTGTAATAATGTATAGACAAATTTATTTTACACCAATTTATTTTATCGCTGTATGGTGAATATAAATCCTATATAATTATAATTTTTGAAGAAAAAAAATTGGCTGTACAATTTATTAAGTTAAATACTATATTTTTTATGGATATTTTCTTACATTCGTATTACATCATATTATTATTTTAATTACTTTATGCATTCATTAAATTTACCTATTGTATTACCTATTATATACACTTTATAAATTGTAAATACTTTTAATAAAATAAAATAAAATATGTATTTTCATTTAGGTAATTCTATGTTTCTGACATCAATGGGTTTAAAATGTATCTATCCATAAGCTATGTTGTATCATGCATATTGCATAATATATAAAAAATATTATAATTAAAACTATTAACTAGGTTAAGTAAACAATCATATGTAACAGGTAAAATACCAAAACAAAATAAATCAAATCATACAATACTCAATAAGCTAAGTAACAACATAGAAGAACAATAGTTATGCATTCCACCAAATTAGGATAAGATAACAATTATGTATAATAAAATAACAATTGGTAAAATTTTAAGCATAGTCAGTAAGTATAAGTATAATGTAACTAGGTTAAACTTAATTTGGATACTACCAATAGTGCTTCGATTGTAAAATTGATACTTAAGGAATATGTGATTAGACAGAAATAGGGTCAGTGAGTGGTGATTGTGTGATTCGATTATCACTGACCACCAGTCACCAGTGTTAGAGCCAGGTGTTGATCGTGATACTCGATCGCCACTGGACGTCAAAGTTTTAATAAAAGTGCTTATTATAATTAAAAGGTTCGTTTATTTGTTTACGTCTGTGATCGGCGCGTATACGAGTATACAACAGCTAATTCTCTTTAATCTTATAATATGCGTATTGTGCCTCAAGGTACAGGTTGTATATTTTCTAAATACAATTTTTGGCTTAGATCCTGAACCTTAAGTATATTTTTGTTGAGTATGATAATATTATTATCATTTTACAGAAAAAATTTAGATGTAGCATAAATAAATGTAATGTGTATATAATATAAATTATGTGCCTATTCAAACATTAAATTATTAACCAATATTTTATTATCTATAATCGTTTAAACTTAAAAGCATTTAAGTTATAAGATTAGGTACGTAACATTTCTAGGGATATTTTCCCGGCTGCACGACACCGTTCTTATAATTGTCGAGCATTTGGTATTTAATTCAAGTCAAAAAGCTAAAGAATTACTACGCACCTATATAAACATACTATATTATTCACAATAATAGAACGATTTGTATTTGATAAAACTAAATTGCATAGGTTAATTTATAATTATACAGGTATTAGTAAGCCTATAACGATATAGGAAAACTGGCCGGATGACAAACATGCCAAGTACGAGACGTGTCGGCGGTATCCCCTAGGGGGGGGGGGGGGCTCGGCCCTATTAGCGAAATATCGTTGTACAAAACGGCGAAAAAAAAACTTTATAGTTTATAATACTGACGTCACGCTCGGCGATGCGGCAACACAACACGTTTTCGTCTCGCCCGGTAACAGTTGCCAAATTGCCTTGAACGAAGGTCTTTCTGGAGAAAGACTTTTCGGAGCCCGACTTTAATGAATGTTTGTGTGTTTGTGTGTGCGTTTATAATAATATTATGCAGTATGCACGGCACACACACACGCAACACCCGCGCTCACAGGTCTGAGAGTGCATTAGCCTTGTTCGTGTCGGTCAGTCTGGCGATTCTCGATTAAACAGTTTAAAACGTTTTGTTTTTTCTATGTAAATAGTCATATAAGTATAACCCGGCGGTCTAATTATTCGCTGAAAAATACGTAAGTATATCTACGATCTAGAACTCTGATTTATATAGTTTCCTGTTCCACAAACTAAGGTTAATACTATATTATAATAGAGAGTAACTATTACGCGGTTCGTTTCGTTTTAAGACCAATTTACATAATTGAATGCGAATTCATATTTATGTCTATAATATAAAAAAATTACGTCATTATCGTTAAAACCTGCATAAGCGCAATAGTGAGTGGGGCTTTTAATCTTTGAACTCTTATAATATCGCTTCAAAATGAATAAATAACGAATTTGATTTTAAAAAAAACAAAAAAACATTTTTCATCAGTTATACTAGAATATCGATCGATGTATTATAATTTATAAATTATAATATATTATACCCTCGAAAGGATTAATTTATACCATATAGTGATATTATAAGTATAATTAGTACCTAATAAATCTTTAAAAAAAACGTATCATCGCACTTTTTATCAGCATGGCGTTGTTGATAGTGTTTTACTGCAGATTTACTTAAAGGTACTGATAATACTGTAAATGGTGACCTTTTACCATAGTATAAGATCTAACCATATGGTTACAAATAGGAATATTTGTTTACAAGTGCGTGGTATGTCACGATATAGTCACGGTATAGACTTAACTACATCATAAGACATGGTACCTAAGACATTTTATAATTTGTACTTGTTTATTGTTCTGCTATGTGTATTATGTAGTCAAGTTGTATATTTATCTATTTCATCGTGAATAACTCAATAATAACTAGCCCTATTCACTCAAAATTAAAAGTATGTACCGACCTATAATATACATATACCTTTTAAAAAACTTATAGTAAATTACAATACACCTGACTTATTATTGCAGTGTTCGGATTAGATAAGTATTTTTTTATCAAGATAAATATAATGCAACTCAAATGTATCTAGATAGACATAAAAGATAACTTAACTCATATTTATCTAGATAAAGATAAAGATAAATACTTTTTTATCTAGATAAAAAAAGATACAATTATTTTTTAAATGGTTTTAAATTTAGGTATATTTTAGTTGGGCATTAGGAACATAATAATAATAATGATACACATAAAAATAATTACATTATTTATAAACCATAAACTTATTGTTTGAGAATCTGTATAAATATTTAAAAATGCGTTTGTACAATTTCGCGGTTTTTATCAATAAAAAATGTATTTAGATGAATTTATTTAGATTCGTAAAAAAATCATCGAAGATGAATGTTTACATACCTTGTAACTATTTATCTAGATAAAATATAAGATGAAAAAATTATTATCTAGATAAGTCCGAACACTGCTTATTTGTTAAGGAAAATTTAGATAAATATTTTATAGGACTATAATTGTTGCGCTACTAATTACAACATTTACTGGTCCGAGCTCAAACAGTCAAATGAAACTATGCATTTCATTGTTTTCAACAAGCATAATAGTAGGTAAATACTATACAATATATGACTAACGACGACGATGTTTATTTGTCGCTCACGAAAATTCTTTATCTATAAGAAATTGATTAGGACTTTTTGGTGTGGCTACATGAACTTATGTGCCAGTAGGTACTAGCTCACCACTAATCAGTATTATTTTATAATATTATTGTTACTTATACTGACAGTTTACCTGCATGACATTATCGATTAGCTACCAGTGAACGGAACTAAAAAAAGTATCTACCTATTACCTATATACCCACGCCGCGCCCCAGTAAGTTATTTATTTTCTAAGTGCCTAGAAGCACTTGTGTAATATAGGTATTACACTTGATAAATCTAAACCTATCCTAAACACCGCCACGCCACTGCACCGCGGTCACCGATACCGTGGCACTGTATATTGACAAGTGCGTATCACACTCGACCGAGATAATATAATGTAAATTATATTTATATTTTCGAAACGACGGCAGCTGTCACCGTAGTTGTGTGCCCGCGTGAAGCACGCAATGATAGGTATTGTTAAGACGTTCTGTCGTTTAAGTGTAAAAAAACGTATAACATAGATTGAACAATACCACACGACACATAATATACATATTTACAGGTACACAGAGACACTCGATCGTCGTCTGTAAAACGCATCGCACACGCCCCGTGCAACAAGTGTGTACAAATTAGTTTCGTGGCGATTCACGATACCGTTGGAAATGTGCCAAGAATAATACCATATCGTATTACAATATAAAATATATTATCGCATCATCATAGTATCCTTAAGTCGCGGACCTTAAGGATTACGATTTATAACGTAATATTATTCCGTGTGGAGTAATGAGTAATGTGTATATCTATACTATTTGTTTCGCCCATTCCCAGATGAGATTCGCGGATTTGCCGGTGATTAATTTTATTTGCGCACCAGGAACCATATTATTTTGAAATCAACATCGAAACATGTTTCGACTACTATGATTCTAATTATTATTATTATTACAACCCACTGGTTACAGCTATAGACTATATTATTATAGTAGCTAGAATAACTATACAACTGGACGCGTCGATAAAACGTAATTATATCGCAACGTCCTGCACATATTATTACTTGCTAGGTACCTACTGGCTACTGCTGAAACTGTTGGTAATTATTATTTATTGCATTTTAATAAATTACCCATATTATAGTATAATAATAATAGTATAGTCTATAGACGTGTATGCATATCCGTTGCAGATGTTGCACATCATAATATCATCTGATAACGTAACGCTTATAATATACCTAACCTACCACAATATTATAATAATATCTTGTTAATTAATGTTAATATTGCACATACGGGTTGTACTGTTGCAGTTATACTTTAATTCTGTTTTATATAATAGGGGTGTATTATTTTATACGTTATGGTACTCGTAAATTAGTTGTTTTATTATAAGTGTATATTATTGTAGATAGGTACCAAGCTAAAATGAAAAGT
Source organism: Metopolophium dirhodum (assembly GCF_019925205.1). Classification (NCBI taxonomy): domain Eukaryota; kingdom Metazoa; phylum Arthropoda; class Insecta; order Hemiptera; family Aphididae; genus Metopolophium; species Metopolophium dirhodum. Next base: position 23,754,505 of record NC_083567.1, read on the forward strand.
ATAAATTCCATCTGAAACCAATATAGGTACCTAATATAATATATGGACATGAGGTGAACTGTAAAATAATCAGGAAAAAAATACAAAATATTTAAACAATACATCCATCTATACGACTATACTTATAACTAGTTAGTTAGTAGTTATATATTTAATAATAAGTCATAAACCAAGGAAGAGAAACGTATTTTAGGTTCGTAAAAGTGTGTACAATTTATATTGTTATCGTTATTACTTATTCCGATATCTCATTGTGCGCCAACAGTGTATCAGTGTACTACCGACAGTGTACACCTAACGCAGTGAAGCAATATATCTTTCAAAACAAATTATATTCAATTGTTGTAGGAAAACTTGGCCTATAAGAAATAAAAAATAAAATAGCATGACAAAACTTGATCAGTTTTATATACCATATTATACCTTGGAAATAATATAAACCGATAAGTATACGTCGCGTCGATGCAAACTGTGCATTGAATTTATACCTACCTGGCTGGTAATAATTATAACTTTTTGTTTATTAAACGATACGAACTTTATTCAAAAACAAGAAAACAAATATTTTAATATAAAAATGTTACGTGTTATTTATATAATAATCATATCTTTATTTTAAAGCATAGATAGCTGAGAGATATTTCTGATTTCACAATCAACACTAATAATTAGGTATATAGTATAGGTACAGTCGGCATATTCCAATATAGATATCATAGATACAATATAAAAGTATATAATATCAACTGCCCTGAACGAGTTTTGCGTATAAATCAAATACCTAACTATAATATATAAGTAGGTATAGGAAATATTTTGTTTGGTTGCGAGATTTTACTTATTAAAATATTATCATGATTCATGAATAATCAGTGGTGTATTGGTACGGGTACGCGGGTATACGCCGTATACCCATCAGAAGATTTTCGATTTTCGGCGTATACCCAATGTAAAATCTTATTTTACGGGTATACGCTTCCAAAATAACCAGAAAACCAAATAAGATTTAAAATTTATTTAATATTTCATATAGGAAAAAAACGTTATTCGTATTAATGAATTTATGTATTAATGAATTATTTATCAATTGAAGTAGGTATTGAATATAAGTTATATAACAATATGCGTTGTGTTTAATGTATTTTAAGACTTTAAGTTCAATTTAGTAAACCCAATATTGAATTCAAAAAATCTTTGTGGAAAATTCTATAGATTGTACCTATAATAATAATGTTATTATAATTTTAATTTTTTTGACATTCGAGTTGATTTTGTTTTATTTTCTATTGTTACATTATACAAAAATTAATAAAATAATGTTAAAAACTATGTACTAATTGAACTGCAATAACGTTATATAATATATACGATGATATAATTTAATCGTTTAGGTTACAAACATATTTTATTGGTGCGTATACCCATAAATATATTTACCAATACACCACTGTGAATAATGGCTATATCGATCACTATTCGAGCTGAATGATCATAATGTGTTTTAAAATGAAATATTTCGTTCCAATATATTGACAAAAAAAAATAACTTATCATATGTTATACGCGTGGTATTCAAATTTCAAAGTTGATGACATTATCAGAGTGTCAACAAAAAATAATTATACCACACGGCCAACGGATTATTGCAGGCGATAAGATATTTAAATTTATAAATACTTTTAAATTTATTCGATACAATATCGGTAATAATAACTGTTATTTCTTATTATAGCACGACCAAACGACCAATACGAATATGATTAATAATATATATTTTGCTCGGAGTGTCTAATAGGAACCCTGCCACTATCTTGCGTTTGCCTACCGACTACAGCCTATACAGTTAATGTAAATTATTATGAATACAAAACTGTTCTACAATAATGTTTGTCACAAATGTATGATTAACAATAGTGTTGGTGAATAATATTCACATTCAATCATCAGGAATCCATATAACGCATATACTGCAATGTTTAAATAATTTTATCTGTTCGAAAACTTTTATCACGCTGGTAGCTTTGGTGTGCTTCCGAAAAGGATTTGCAAACAATAACATTGCATATAATATATGAAAGTACCCACTACCCAGAAAATTTTGTTAGTACACTTCCTTTTTATAAAAATCTGTTTTTTAATTAAAATATACCCTCAAGTCAATTTAATATTTCGAAAAAGGTATTATGGAGTTGAGTTATTATTATGAAACAAAATGAGAATACTCGAATTTCAGAGATATGATTAAGCTTTAAAACAAAATTATATTATATAATATATCATATTATTTTATACAATTATGATGAAAGTAGGTAGATAGGTTCATAATATAATATTGAAAAATATCTAACGCTGAACGACGATCTATGGAAGCAATGAATTTGAATTTTTCAGTGTTAAAAATATTTTAAATATTTGTTAAAAGACAAAGATATTATAGGACCAAAGTAACTCTATTAGCTAATCTTGGAGGTTTTATAATGCTCATGGCTCGTGCAGAACAATAGACACGTCTACCTGTGTGTTGTGTGGGTATGTATGCGGGCACGTCCATGCAAATATTCGAATATTAATATTATAAGCATAGGTCATCGAACGAATTTACCAGAGCATTGAACATTATAACAATAAATATTATCAAGCTATTCACGTTTACGTACCCCCCTGGCCCCTAATGGTAATTGTGTAAAAATTATTGGTATATTTCTACTATTATCTCCTTTTTTTGTTGCAATTTTTCATATGGAAACTTATGTAGTTAAATACACTGAAAACGATGGTGAAGTCAGAATTTGGCGCTTGGGCATAGTTTCGAAGTTACGACACTTCAAAGTTAGTATAGGTATAACGAGTAGGGAAAATTATAAGACTCTACGCCGTATAACACGGCGGTTACGTTGTGACCAACTTGAGGTAGTGTTGCATACCAAGTCGAGAGATATTTTTGAGTTTTTGTCCGAGCGAGTGGCAACGCGGGCATCACTGACGCCCCCCCCCCCCCCCCCAAAGGGGTGTCCCGTAAAATAGAAAGTTCTTATAAATTAATAATTACGCACCTAGCTATAACTTATAAGTACCAATAGATCAGTAGTAATTAGTAAGTCATGCTTATATGTACCTAGTCACTAATATTATTAGCAATAATGCGTGATAATTTCCATAATATATAAGATATCGTAGATACTAGATATAAAACTCAGTGGGTATATATAATAAAACAACGACGAGAAACTATAATGTAATATGTAATAACCGCGCACCGGTTAACGAAATTATCCTGTCTTATAGAGCATTTAGATTATTTTTAATTTGAAGGTTACTTCGATGGTAATATTCATTTCTGGTCATTACTATCATTACATACACGATACACCGCCTGCAGTATACAATACCTAATATTATATATTTTGTTAAGTACAATGGATGGTTGATGGTGAATTGAGATATCCTAAAGCCCCCCTCCACCGCTAACCGACTGTTAAAAGTTTTCCAAAAATAAATGCCATTAGACGACTTTAATCAACAATGTCGGATGCCACCGGCAGCAACGCGTTACGTAATATTGTTATAATAATTAAAAATCGTGTTTCGTTATCATAACAGGGTCCGAGATATTAACCAGGGGGTGACTCACATGATATGAAGTGATCGTTGCCTGCCTACTTACTTGAACACTAAAATACAGAGACACGCTATTGAATATTTCGTGTTCATTTCAAAGTTAAATTCACAGGCACAAATATTACGGTATGTATACTTACTACTTATATAGGTTATTGACGCATAATTTGTTTTTGTCGTCAGAGAAATGATTGGGAAATATCGACGTAACGAACGACTTAATTGAAATCTATGGTCATCTACACAGGCTATAATCAGGTCTATGGAGCTCAACTACTTGAGTTGTATTCAGATTTGTCGAAAACCACATAGAATTCAATTTAATTAATCATAATGAAACTGTGTTTATGACTATTATTTATATAGCTACCCGAGTAAAATAAATTACTTGGTGTATATTATATTTAAGTAATTTATTTTACTTGGGTAGCTATATAAATAATAGTCATAAACACAGTTTTCAAATTTAAAACGATAATAACACAAACCCGTTTTGAACAACTCAAAACGAAATTGTTTCTTAGTTATTACGAGGTCACAAAAAGCACCAAAAAAAGTCTGCAATAAGTATCAAGAAATCAAGTTTTTTTACCAATCCGGACATTACATAAATTATTTAAATTGAGCATTTTCAAGTATACTATTAAATTACAACCTTTCTACGATTATTTAATTGATCTAGTTGCACAATAAAAGGTTTATATTCGATATTATAACGTTAAAAATATAAAAGCAAGTAATTTGTGAATTGCTGTTTGAAAACAATTTTTCAACGCGATTTAAATCTAAAAGATTAAAACTATTAGTTTAAAATAAAATCTTTGATTTTACAACTCAAGATATGACGGGCGTCTGTAAATAACTATAAAATTAATTTTACATGAAAGCCAAAACTGCAACATTTAAGCGTTCTTACAAGTTACAATGCGGAATACTCGCGTTGACAATCGGTTTTTCTAGTAACCTTACTTTTTATTCAATCAATGTAAAATGACAGAAAACGTTCAGTTTTATAGACGTGGTTTGAAACTGATTTAAAATCTTTGACCTTTGATATTACCAAATTATACAGGTATTTATTTAATATGCTCGAAACCAAAAGATACTGTGGTAAAACTTCCTTATAACGGACCCCCTTTTTACGGAAATATCCTTTCAGCGAAAATTAATAACAGCTATTTATATAACATATATTCCATATATTTTAGACTCCCTACAACGGAAATGTTCATAACTTCAATGACACTCCAGTCAAGAATCAAAATGTTCTATTTTTAATTTTTTAGATCTCTATTAAATAACAGATTTGTAAATTGTATTGATTTGTCAGTTTATCATATTTTAGTTCTGGACAAATCTTTAAATAATGGTCCTACGATGTTTGTGAGCATTGCAAAATCAGTGGCGAACTCTGGATTTTTTTTTGGGTGGGCGGGGGCTAAATAAAATTATTTTTTAATAGTTATAGTATTTATTTTTAAATATGTACAGAAATCCGAAAGTACGCTTGTACATAATCTTATAGTTAGATAGTTGATAATTTTTTATATCATAATTTAAAGTCAATACCTGATAAGGTTAATGATAAAATTACCAAAATGTTAATCATTTATTTTTGTGTAGGGGGGGAGGGTGTCTTAAGCCCATTAGCCTCCCCCCTTGTGCAAACTCAACATAATATATTATGTACCCATCTATAGTAAGAAAGTGGATTTTCGGAAAAAAATCGATTTAGCACTTTTCGGTCTCGTGTCCACGTTACGTCCTAACAATATTATAATATCATATATCTACTCACGTCGTCTTCGTCGTCGCGTACGCTGTTCATCCAGAAGCACATAGCCATGCATATAAGAACTGCACCCGAAGCGACCAGGCCGACTCCTATGTACCGGACAGCCGGCACTGGTTTCGTGTGGTGGTCGGCCAGCCCGAGCCAGTTGAACAGGGCGCCGATGCACACCAGCGTCATGCCAAACCGGTACGGCCGTTGCGATTCTTCCGGCACGATCAGCGCCATTTCCGGGTGTATGGTGGTCTCGGCGATGTTGGCGACGCTCGCGCAGCGGTTGCCTGTTGTCGTCGTGCCAGTTGTTTCCAGTAAATTATAATAATATTTTAATATTATTCCGTCGACTACCGCACCAGCGGCACTTGTTGCTCCGACTGCGACTGCTGAAACAATAATACGACAACGCGGATGCAGTGAGTCTGACTACGCTGAGCTAACATATCGATTTGCACATTTTCAAAAACAGTATATCTTAGTTTAATGATTCCTACGCATATATTTTTATATTATGTAATATTTTGTACAGGTATACAGTTTTTGGTTGACAGAACGCGTTTTTTACGTGGTTTTCGTCCAAAACCTATGAATTAATTATTATTAATTCTATACAATACCATAATATACCTACATAAAAAAAAACATGGTGAAAAATATATACCACGTCAAGTCGATACCTGTTTAATGTGTTTACGCATAAATATAACATTATATAGTATTAATTAAATATGTATAATACGGTATTATGTAGATTTTTAAAGAATAACTAACAATTCATAATCAATATATTACAATAGTGCCTTTATTTAAATTTTACTCTCCTATTAAGTATATTATGTGGTTGATCGATTGTTTTAATAAAAAAATTAGATTTAATGAGTATATTGTGTATCGAAAAACGATTTTTGTATTATTATTTATTTTAATAATATTATATAGGTACAGGTGCTTAATTTTTTCTCAAATACATTATTAAATTATTCGCTAATCGCCGCACTGAAAAGAACTGTATATTCTATACGAGTACCTTGCATGTAAGTATTACAATGATGAGCATTGTGTTAGGTTCATAATTTCGGCGTTCGTTAAAAAAAAAAACGGTTTTAATAGAAGTTGAACGGTTCATGAAAACAGTAAGTACCTACCTACCTACGTGAAAACATAAGGTGAATGAACCAAATTTTTTTTTTATAAAAAAAGTAATTTCTTCTTTTTTGATTTGCTTTCCTTTTGTCAATCGTCACTGATATACCTACAGCAACAGTCGTTTGCTGTAGCCTGCAGACACCTATACAAGTATACAACATCACGGTTCACTAAACGCATAGCGCTTCACGCACTATTAGTATCACTTCCTAACAATATACACAGAACAAAACCACAGTGAATAGAGTACCTATTATTTAAAACTCATTCCACGAATATAATATTATTATAATAATATTCAGTGATATTTTTCGCCAGCAAAAACTAACGACTGCTATCAGTTCATAATATTTATATAATAATTTACTAATTAGTATCGTAAATTGAAATTTCACGTTTTATGATATAGCAGCGGTAAATATAAACGATAATACAGTAATTAAATAGGTATATATACTATTGAGTACCCATACAGAATAGATATGCGTTATATCTATCCATACTTTAATAGTTTAATTGCTTTAAACACTACATATACCTTTCCATATAAGTACCTACCTACATAATATGGGTACAAGGCGAATCGCTCAACAATTTATATGGCTAATATTTTATGCTGGATCATTGCGTGGTAAACTCTTTTATTTACTACCCCACTACGAAATAATGAACTGCAAACGTATAAAATGAAACACTTTTTACACGGAGCAAGGCGTAGTAATGTTTGTACCTACATAAATGCACAACAATACAATACAATAATGCTGATATGAGGTTGAATGACTATTAGTGTTAATGCAATAGTACTGTACTTATATACCTATCACATAATATTATGATAAATATATTATTATAATATACGTACTCAAAAAACGATTCTGAGCCAACATCGCGGTTTACACAAAATTGGTTGAAATTGATATAAAAATGTACAAATGTGGATAAGGGACACGAGATGAAAGTTGATAAGCTTTTTTAGTGTTAGTAGTAACAAATTACATATCTTTTTAAATAAATAATGAAAATAAATAAATCATAAAGATAATTCATAAATCATAATAAATAATAATATATAATAATATATGGTTAACAAATATAATATGAAACCTACTTAATATTGTCCACAATACACAATATTAGTTTTGTATAATTTGTTATTTATTGATATTTACAATTTGTTAACAATATAAATATGTAGATAATACTACCGTAATGTAAATTTATGTATTACTAATGGCCAAGCATTTGAAGCAAAATAAAGATAAATTAAAAAAAAAAAAATGTAGGTATAATAAATTACGAAATGCGAAAAGTAGAAGCTAAAATATTATATTTGCATAATGAGTTGACACGTACTTGAAATACCAATAGACCATAGAATTGTTATTAACTATAATAAAATATTGATGTAATAAAAGTGTATAATATTCCAAATTCTCTGTAGAAAGTTTTACATTAAACTATTGTTATAAAATAAAATTTAATTTTTTAGAAAATAACGTTATAATAATGAAGCTGAGACTTTAACACATTTTTTTTGTTGCTGTATAGACATTAGACACTGTCGTTAAGACACTATTAAGTGTAAATAGCCTTTAAGAACAATGAATTATAATGCATTGACTATAGTTACGTTTACTTTAACATTACAATATACATATTATTATGCTATTTAATTAAAATTGGTTCATTCCTCTCATTCGTATACAACGTTTTTATCTAACCCGTCTACAGTTGTGACTGATACCAAGTTTTAATTCATGGGTTATAAGTGGGATATTTCTTAATCTCTTATTGTATTATCAGATGTTTTCTTCTAATAAAGGTTAATAGTTTTTACCGACACCTTGACTTTGTTTAAACGTCAACTACCTAGTTTATTTACATGTAGGTACCGTATGTACGTACAATACTTTGATATGATACACCCAGTAACAAACAATACAATTAGTACGTAAACAAGATATTATATCAATACAATAATATAACAATAACAGTACGTAAAAAGTAATAATAAGTACGTCGTTCATGAATAAATTATTATATAAGTTTACATTTTGTTGTAGGTAAATGCAAATAAAAGAACTCATAGGTACGTCATATAGTATTATTCAAATTTTAATTGTTAATTTGTTATAATTACTATGCGTGTAAACTGATATGTACACGTCATAATATAAACGAATGTATGCATATATAGATATACCTATATATTATTTGTATAAGAAAATTAAATAAGAATGCGTAGGTAATTAATATTATCTATTTATAAATTACGTACTCATTTAAAACACATTCTAATTAAAACTTCAAATAAATTAAATTCATAAATAATATTTTATGTATAACCTAACCTATTAATTTAATATTACGATATTAGAACACTATTATATAATAACAAATATGATCGGTTCGAGAACATCAAATTTACATAATAATATTTAGGTTGCCCTAAATTAATGATTTTTCATATTTGAAATACTATTTTAAGTACACTATACTAGTTTTTACTATAGTTAACTTCAACTTTCAACTTTGTTCAAAATTTGATTTTGATATTATATCGGAACCTCCGAAGATTATCATACTTAGAACATAGAAAGTTAAAAATGTATACATCATTTAAACTAAACATCAAATGATTACGTTAAAAAAGATTATTTTTTCAATAATGTAGTTTTGTTGACTTTAAATTATGTACAACAAATATTTTTAAAAGTTAACAGTTTTCGAAATAAAGAAAGTCTCACGTTGAAAAAATCACTTTGTAAAGTTACTATTAGTTACGTACCTGTTTGTAATACAATTTATAAAATGTACATTTATAATTAGTGGTAAATAAATTAGATTTCTATATTCTTCTCAAACCAAAAGTTTACGCACAGTACATACCTATAAGTTATTTAATATTATTATATAATTTATATTTACATAAAATATATTTAAATAGACTAAGTTAATTTAACACTTAATAACTTTATATGAGCAAAGACCTATTATAATTTATATTCCAAAAAAAAGTTATGACACTCGCTTTGATTTAGAAATGTTATCTATTTAAAAAACACAGATACGAGAGGATTTTTGCAGCATTAATATTATTCCGTACAACATTATATACCTAGGTACATAATATTTGGAATCGTAAATTTTTTTTATAGTTCAAAATTTGATTCACCTATTTTGTTATAAAATATAATAACTTCTTTAACATAACTAAAACAATTTATAATCTATTTGTATGTATTAGGTAGTACACTATATTAAAGTTTTCACATAAATACATAATATAATTTTTATGGTATTATAACATTATATGTGTTATCTTGACAGTTATTTTCTAAAAAAATACTATAGGTAAATTCATAATTTATATAATACTTTTATACGTCTAATATCAGTACATTGCCTTTTTGAATAACTAATTTATTATTAGTAGGATGTATAGTAATTTAAATTTGATTTCATGTATTAGGTACAAGGTAATCCTAAAACAATATAATTGTATGATATTCAGCGAAAATCCGGCACTCTTAATGTGATCCGGAAATATGGGATTCACCATTATTACTAAACAAATCTATTTACCTATACCACCTATATAATTTAATTTATAAACTTTATTTTGGTATGTTAATAAAAAAGTAATTATTTAATTTAAGTTTTGAGTGCTTATTATGGTGTAAAAATGTACAAGCTCGTAATGGTTATTTAAATTCAAATAGTACCTAAGAGACATTTAATAATATGTTTTTATAATTTATAAAATAGTTAAAGTAAATATAAATTCTTAAACATTAATACATTTATGAATCAACTGAATTAAGAAGGAAGTGTTGTTTGATAATTGATAAATATCTATAACAATATAAATAAAACATTATTGTATACTTTTCATTATCAACTAAAGATCTAATGAGTCAAATGTAACACAGATAAGTATTCGATAAATTATGACACTTCAGTGTTTTTGTTAAGACAATTGCTACACCCAAAAAATATGGTGCAAACAGAATATATATAGAGACTATCAGAGAGATCATTCGTCTCGCACTGCTATATCCAAACGCATGGCAGTGTCGTTTTATTATTATTTGTTTATTGAGAATATAAGCTTCGGCAGCTGAGCTAAAATAATTTTTTTCGTAGGGATAAATTACAAGTTAATAATTACGTTCTATGAATACATATTTCATTGACTCTGGAACGCCACAAGTAGGATATATTATTTTTATATTTTTTTCTTATTCTTTATTTATTAAGTACCTACTAGGGGAAGAAATTTGTGCGGCTTATGATATTCTGAGTCGATTTATAACTACTTCGTCCTTTCTGTTGTACGATGGCAGTTAAATCAAATGTGTGTAGTATTTCTGATTACTCTTAATTTATCACACCTTGATACCCATTTTCTTTTTAATTTGTTTTAAATGTGTTTATTTGATTAAATATCGTACTTACTTTCGCAAAGTTTTTTGGCTTATCTTTACAAAGCCGATCCACTCTTTCATTTTCTGGAATACCACAATTATTATAATGCCCTACTGCCCTAGTATAATACTATAATGGTATCCATACTATTAGTTTGGTTTTCTATTATGCTCCCCCATTAGGGTGCACCCCATACTCCATGGTCCCATATACATAAGTATGCATGGTTACGCTTGCAATGGGTACCTGTATATGTGCAGAACGGTAGATACCCAAGTCTTTGATCTCGATCGCAATAATTTTATCTTGTACACATAAGTAAAAGATTGTGTTTTTATTAATTACATGTTGTACGTATTCACTATGCAGTATACATATTCTAATATTTCCGTACTGAAATCTATTTATGTACATTGATGTTAGCCTCCGATAACTTTTAAAAAATATTCGTATGCAACTCAAATTTGCATGTTTGTATCTTAACAAAACATTATTGTCGGTAATCAAAACATTAAAATATGTACATTAAAAGCAAACAAAAAGAACTAGGTACTAGCTACTATCAATGAAATTTAATGAAAATTAAATTAATTTGTATTTCTAGTTAACAGTCTTTTTTTTAATAAAATTAATAAATCTTATTGGTTGGTACTTCATGGTAAATATTAATTAGTTCAATTTTTTAGAAATGACTCCAAATGCGAAATCATGTTATGTGTATATATTTTCATCAAATGTAAACAATAAAATAACATAACAAGTGTTAAAAACTTTAATTTATTAACTACGTAATAGGTACTTATTCATGTTAATAAGCATATGATTTGTGTACATAATATATAAGTGATTAATCTAAAACATTAAAATATATTTTACTGTTTTGTGTATAATTAGGTAGATGTATTTGATTAAATTGTGTCTTACGTATCATATAGTATAAAAACAAAAGTTAGACATGGCAAATAAACTCTTATTAGAGTATTAAGTACCTATATACTTATACAAGTAGAAATTATAAGATACAATTACTAAAAAAAAAGTTTTATATAAAACTAGGAAGGTGTGTTTTTTGAAAACTGCCTTGACCTTGCCAAGACATACTATCATCTAAAGTCTAAATGACAATGAAGGCTAATAAACTTTTTTTTATAAAAATAAAACATGTGAGTATCTAGATTTCTTATGAAAAAAATCAGTAGGTAATAAAAGTTTAATATATTATACCTCATCATTAAATTTAATTAATCATACAATATTCATCAAAAGTAAAATAATAATATAAATGTTAAGTTAAATTGAACTCTACGTTGCATATTTTTTTAACTTAACGCAAATAATTATAATATTATAACAATAATTGTGGTATCAACTGTTAGTGTTCTTTAACGAGATTTAGTCAATGTTATATTAAAGCACTTATACCCATGGTACCACGTCTTGTACTAAGCGTCAATATAAGAAAATAAAATTACGGGGATTTAAATTAACCTATTCATATTATCTGCAGGCGTTTAATACGCATTACGCACAATCGACCGGATAAGATAATTCATTTTTAAGTAGTACCAATAGAATAATATGTAATTAGAACAGGGTATTTTATGGTGATGAGCACTTCATGGATGTATATGTATTATACCTATAACCTATAGAAAACAAATAAAATAAAGCAGTCGTAGTCATATGGATATTCTTTTATTAATAAATAGTCTAACAAAATAATATTAAAAATGCAAATATTTAGATGTTTTTTGAACATGGTTATCTCATTAGGTAATTTTTTTAAAATGTATACTTGTAGTTCTCGAAAACATTTTTTAAAAGTTACATGAATGAAACTATTATTAGAAATTGTATTTAACTAGCTTTTTTTATATACAAATCAAAGAAAGTAGTGACAATGACCTAGATCAACAGGATTTATTTATAAATGTTAAGTTTTAAATTATATTCAAACCGGTTGATAAGGAAAAAATGTTTTTTCTTTGATCAATATTTTATAGTTATAAATTATAATTGTTTAAAATAATAGAAATATATCTGTACTTATATTATTTTTAATTGGGTATTTTATTATTATTATCCTTACTTTTTAACACATAAAGTTTCATAACACAAAAACTGCTCGTTTGACATTCAATTTAGAAGCATTAACATTTAAAAAAAAATATGCACTCAATAATCTAAAATTAAAAAATTATGTTCTCAATGAAAAAAAATATATGTTAGCATGGCCAAAGGGCGGATTTCATTTGAGCGAATAACCAAAAATTTCTTATCGTTTGGGTTAATCGATACTTATCATTTGGGCGAAATTTACATATGGGCCCCTAATATATCGAATACATCGTTTTGGCGATCTTATGCATATACAGAATGTAACAGAACGATCTAACGAAAAAAAATTGATGCTTGTTAAACGTATGACAAAAATTGTAAACATTTTATGGATAATAAATAATATTTAAAAAACATACTTATGTCAGGAAATTCCCCCAAAAATATATTGAAAAAAGTTATTATGTTTTAAATTAGTTTACTCCAAAAAATATTGATATTTAAAAACATTCTAAAAAATAAACTACTTAACTTGGATAAATGTTTTAACCATGAAAATTGTTCTTATAATCAGATTAAAAAATTGGCTATTTTGAAATATTTTTAATTTTAAATTTCAAGAAATAAAAATGAAAACAATTTTAAAATATTGATTATAACAAAAGTTATTACATTAGTCAGTTCTTTCTGTTACAGCCTGTATATAATTTAGGAAAATCTTATATGGACATCTAACAATATGTCCAATACATTTTCCTTTCCGTTTTTAGAGACTTAGTTTTGAGCACTTCAAAATGATTATTACCTATCGGTAGAAACGATCAATGTAGTGCATACCTAGTCAATATTATAAAAGTTGTTATTCCTGTATTCAGATCAAGACATGCTATATGGTATCTACAGTGGCGTACGCAGGAATTTTCAATGGGGGGGGGGGGGGCTTGAAAATTAGTCACAATTTTATTTTTATTTTGTGTGGTCTAATAATTTCAGACGTTTATTTGAGGTATTTTAAAATGTTTGTAACTTCTCAACTTTTCTGGTAGAAAATGTATTGAAATTGTTTGGTAACCAGCTTGGTTGTACTATCCTCACCTGGATTGAATTTGATTAATTAAAATTTTTTTTTCTGTAAATGTCAATAAAAAATTATTTATCCGGTCAAAAAGCTTAAAAATGTAATACGTAAGTTTTTATTATAGCTAAAATATTAACGATACATAGGCATCATGGTTATTTTTTATAAGCATTTAAAGTTTAAATTTCGTCAAAACCACAGTTAATTTGTAGTTGAAAACTTATAAAATATTAAATTTGTATAAGCTGAGACTAGAAAATGGTCTTTCATACAAGTAGTTCATATTTTTACCGAAAAATTACATATAACTTTAGGAGAATTGGTATGCAAATCCATTTTTTTTTCAAAAACGAATTCAGTCTGGTAAGACGTATATGAAATTTACGTCTTGCTTACTATAGTTGACAATTGAAACTTGATAAATATAAATGTTTTTAGAGTAATTATAATACGGGCAATGAGGGGGGTTTCAGCCCGTTAGCCCCCCCTGCAGACCCCCTGGGTATCTATATAAAACAAACATAAATATAAATGTACTCAAATGATTGCTTAATACATCACCCAGATGATAATATTACATGCTTTACTACCGTCTTACAAGTGCGTGACATAGCAAGTTTACGCTCAGCAGATAACGTTTAGCTCCATTAGCTTAAAAATTAGAGTGAATCGACTTTTTATGAAATTTGATGGTATTATATACCTACGAATAACTTACTAAAACATTGATCTATCGTAGAGAACAACATACGCACACAGATAATGTTCTTACCATCAAGTTTCATAAAATGTCGATTCACTCTAATTTTTAAACTAATGGAGCTAACGTTATCTGCTGAGCGTAAATTTCTTATGTTACGCACTTGTAAGACGAAGGCAACAAATGTCTGTGTGGCGTCCTCTTAAAAGATACAAAAATTATATGTACTCGTGCTAGCTGGATTACCAAGTATATCAAATTAGTATACAACTATATATTTATGCTCATCTGATTTACATAATTAAACTATTGCTGAATTCAATATTTAGCTTACGATAACCTTTAAAGCAGTTATTGATGATAATTAATTAATATTGACATACAATTTGGCGCATTGTCCATTATAAAGATGCATAGAAAAAATTCAACATAAAAACTAAATATTGACCTTGCAACAACTTAGAACAGTCTTTAGCCTCACAATGTATACATTTACTTTCATTATACAACTCTTTGTTTAGGATATTAAATGAACAGTTACTTTGACATCCGGATGGGTTCAAGTTTAATCTTAATGCGACCATTACACTTAATTTTTAGTACCTACAGGAACTAACCATATAAATGGTGATGTGATTGAGTGATTCATAAACCGTTATGCGTCATAATTAAGATTTTAAGAATATATAATTTGAAGTTTGTCAGAATTTGTCATTATCTTGTGACTGATGAATCACTGTTTTTTTATACAACTCATGGGTGAATTTTATTCTTTAACATGTTACGTTTGTAGGACAACAATTAATTTAAAAAAAATTCATAGTATTATCTATAATATAATATAATAAATAAATAATATATAGGTATAGGTAATATAATATAAATCTTTAAAAATATATATTATACAGCTAGTGTACTCAAGTTTTTAAATGGAAAGTCCAAACAAGTCATTTTATGTTTAGTTAATTCAATTAATACAACTAATCGATTATTATCCATCAGGTTTAATAAATTACCACAATTATATAAAATATAAATTTATATTTTATGTCTTTATACTTTATAATGCATTGAAAAATTAGCATTTTGATGGTTTATGAATCAAACTATATATTTTATACGATAATTTCCAAGTTTACTATTTGTTTCTGTACCTAAGTAAAACGAATCAACAATAAATCTTATTATAATATATTTATATGCCCTCGTTGTTCATTATATATATTTTATTCGAAATACTACCGAAGTATAGGGGTAATATTAACTTTATTTTTCATATTATGTTATGTGTTGGATTTTTCAGTTATATACAATACATACAATGTGGTAGAAAAATATAAATAAATCATGAAGTCTGTATAGGTATCTATCTGGTACACCTCTACATTTTTACTTGTAATGTCTAACATATAGTACCGTTTGACATTGAGTATAGATTGTAGGTACAATCAATATAGATATATCTAATGATACTGTGTGTAAATATTGTATTAATATTATTTTACTAATAATTTGTAGTTTATATCTACTATTTATTTGATTTTAAATAATTTACAGCAGCTATTATTGTTAAGCAGATGATTTTTTTTGTTGAATATTATGCATTTAAATCAACATCCGTAGTTTGGATGAGTAGTTCCTTATTAAGTTATTTATAAACGAAGTACTTAATGTAAGAATAACAATCCTTAATAATGGTTTTAAATCAAACATAAAATAGATAAAATATTTAGCCTAGTATTAGTACTGTAATAAATAATCGGACAATATTATTTAAATTATAAAATTTTAATATTCATTATTAGTTGATATCATTTTAAAATCATTATTTATTTATCCACCAAATCTGTAAACCTTTTATCATGGACTTTAATCCTAATATAGTAGGCACACGAAGTTTAATAGTTCAAAAATAGTAAGTTGTTCAAAATTCGATATCTGTAGATTAGTTTAAAAAAATCATCTGTTTAACAATAATTTGCAACTAAATAATGTAATCCTCATTTGAAAAATGAAAGTTTGTATCACCACTGGACAGTCCTTAAATGGCACAAAATACGTAAGGACCTATTTAAAAATATATTCTATAGCTAAACTTAAAATATCCAAATATCAGAATGTGAATAAATTGATTATGAAAAAAATATGTGGTGAGCTTGCCTGTTAAATCACTCTGTAAATAGTATTTCTGTCGATTTCTTTCTATTATTATAAATAAATTCATATGAATTTCTACTATTCTGATGTGTGAAGGTGAACTTTTATAGTTATATCATATTCGTATGAATAAATAATACAGCTTTGGTTTTTTAGCCTTAAGGATTCAGGAAAATTCGTTCAATATCATGATATAGGGCATTAGAAGATATTAATTGAATCTATTACGACCCTCATAAAATATTCGAATAAATCAACCTTGTTTCTAATTTACCTGGTACCTACGCATATGACAAGTAATGATAAATAAATGATTGTAAAAAAGGCATAATCGGTATCCAACGGCGACGGCCCAGTATACATATTAAAGTGACCTTGGTGTTTTGTTATCAAAATTTGTGAAAAAAAGTGTGCAAGTAATGAATGAACGTACATAATACTACATGTATATGACAAATGACAATTCAAAATATGTATGTGTAGGCATAGACATATTGTACACTGCAGTAAGTATATATAATCATTAATATTTTATTTTATTTCTATACTCGAATGTAAAACGTGTTTATTAATAACAACTAAGACTAACTCCACATTTTTGTATTATTACATTAAAAAAAATATATATATATATATTAAGTTCATAAAAATGTAGGTAGTACAAGTTAATAATAATTCATACAATGTTACTATAAAAAAGTTCTTATACAATATAATAAATTAACTTTTTAATAAATATAAATTATAATCAATCACATTATTACATATTTACATGCACATATACGTACAAACATCAAACAAATGTAGTTATACTACCTCCTTATTATATTTCAGTTTTAAAAAAAATAAAAAGTTTAAGATTATTAAATATATATATATATCTATTGGGAAATACTAATGGTGCTGTAGAAATTCGCTTTGAGATATGTACAACTTAAAGAACTTTCTATTTATTTGTTTAATTTATTTGAAGCCAAATTACTGAAAAATTCGATAAAAGAATACTTCTTTGTATGTATCATTAATAATGAATCGTAATATTAATAGCCCATTATTTTTTTAGTATATTTGGATTTGGATTCTGAGTGGAATGAGGACTGTATTTGTATGCGAAACTTTTTTTGAGTAGGAGTATCTAAAAAGTTTTGATAAAGTTCTACGGGAAAAATATTGTGTTGTAATATTACAGATAGTTAAGTACAAAATATAATCATCAATAACGATAATATTTTTTTATACAACGTTATTAATAATATCTAATAAAATAAATACCTATTTAAAAAAATTTTCTTTTTAAATTTAAATGTATAGGCATCCTCTACATAGATTCAAAAAATGTGTGTATAAATATATAATACCAAAGATTTATTTTGTTTTATAAAATTAAAAATGATGACGGTTTTGTACATTTTTAAAAAAAAATATTTGCAACAAAGTTATTTAAAAATTAAAATACTAAAATTAAATAAATATTGAAATAAAAGTTTTATTATTAAACTCATACAATTGTAATGGTTATTCCACGTAGTATGCATTAGTTACGTTCTCCAAACATAATACCTGATTATCTATATTGGAATTCCAAGGTTAACACATTTAGATCTATAAAACATATGTACCTACAATTAGGATTATTTCTGGGATTATTAAACTTCCTGTAAGTTATTTTAAATGTAAATTGAGGCTGGTTTAATATAAATTTCAATATTTACATTCTTAAATTTTAGTCTTTATAAAGAAAAATTAATTAAAATTAATGTTGGCTTAAGACACCTTAACGATTTTTTAAAGATAATATATTATAATATAGTCTCCCAAAATAATATAAAAACAGGGATGGGCAACTCATGCTACTAGAGGGCCAATTTTGAATATGCAAAAATCTAGCGGGCCAGAGAACAGAAAGCAAAAAAAAACCTAATGTTAACCCTAATTTATATCCCTATAAATAATATAATATTATTTACATTTTATAGTTAAATACTAGATAAGAATTTATATCTACGTTTTATGGTACACATTATATCGATTTTAATAATTTTATTAAATATAATAAAATAAAAACAAATACAGAAAAATCTCAACATTTTATATTTTTATAAACTAAATTGAAATGTGACACGGGCCAGTGGAAAATGGTACGTGGGCCGCCAGTTGCCCATCCATGGTCTAAAGCAACGGCGTTACTCCTATGTCGGAACTTTTTACCGACAAAACCGATTTTGAGTAAAATTTCCCATTTTTCCTTAATTTGTTTGTTGTTTTTCCCGGCGCTTTCGAAAAGTATTGGGAATTTTAAATTTTGACCTGCCGGATGCACCAATACTAGATTCATTATTCCATCGAAGAGGATACTCAAGTTGAAAATCGAAGCATTATTTCTACTACTTATCGCGTACTCAGAAACAAATAAAAAAATAAAAAAACACACATCATTGTAAAATCAATACATTCATCGCTCAAAATCTACAATTTAAGATACATTTTATATATAGTTCTGTGGAATTATTTATCTAAACTAAATCGACGCACGAATAATTAGGTATTGAGAATGTTGGTATAGTGTAAGTAATTTTGAAAACTTTTTTCAAAGTCAAAACCTAACCTAACTATATTGATTATATGCGTATTATGTTTCCGTGCGTTGCGAATTTCGTAACTGGATATAATACCAATAGGCAATAATACGGTTTTAATTTTATAAAAAAATATATCGTTTATAGATAATTTTAGTGTATACTATAGAGTATAGAGTATACAGAATATTTTAGAGCTGATATATTGATGTAATATATGCATAATTTATTATACAAATACATTGTTGAGATAATGTTTGTATTGTTAACATAATAGGTACGTAATTAATAATTTTATATTATTTAATTTATCTACTTTATTGTAATATTATACCACAATTCATTACTAATTTATTATAAATTGTGATACGATTGGTATTATATTGGTTTTAAACTATTTTATAGTAATGTAATTTTAAACATTCTAAATTTAATCGGATAGTTAAACACTAATTATTAATTAGAATTAATTTTATATTTATATTATATTAGGTACGTATGTATATATAAAGATTATAATTTATTATACATACATTTAATTTCCTTGGGTAATTCCGTAATAATTGTGTAAAGTATAATACGCAGTTTATACAAACATACTCTTTATAGTCATGTGTATAACTTAATACTTTGTAGCTTAAAGTTTTAATTTTTAACATTTTGAGCATGTTAAATCTAATGTTTAGTAATATTAAGCTTTGCAGAAGCAGAAGGTATAGTGTACCTACTATACATAGGTACATAATAACAAATATTTAGAACCAAAAATGTCAAAAAAAACACCTATGTTAATTATTACTTTGTTACCGTTTCTTTTGTTAGCTTATTCAAATAACAAATTAATGCTAACTTATCTTAGAACTAGATATTCAACTGTTATGTGTATACAATACACATTATAATATATAGGTCTTTTTAAGTGTTTACTATGTTTCTGTTTTCTAAAATAGTGTTTTAAAGATATAAAATGTATTTAACCTGTATTGAAATGGATATCATTAAATTCTATTTAAATAAAACGTTTATAAAGTTATATTATAAATTATAATATAATATTTAAGTTTGATTTTTAATTTAAAAATATTATGAGTTTACAATATTACCTCGGAATGATTATTTTATGCATAAACTTTTTAAAGATTAACAATAAACAATGGATCGTTAGGAATTTAAAAATTAAACAAACAAAACTTGCATGGTATAGACTATAAAGCCTATAATGTGACTACCTACCAGCTGCAAAAGTATAGTATATCTAATAGTATTTAGTAATAAGTATTATATGAAACAGATAAAAAAAAATCATTTATTTTTCTATTAATTATAGGATAGTAACTATATAGGTACATATTATCATATCAATAGACATAATGAATAAGTTGTATGCATATTCACAATTTTGACAAACACAATAGCTACATAAGTGCATAACACAAATTACTCATTGAATACTAAATAAACAAATATTTTCCCGACAATATATACATATTATTATATGTAACAGTGGTATCACTGTTATTCAGAATTACATATTATAATATGTACGTCGTTGTACGTTTTACCTAAAAATAAGAATACAACTGTGTTAGCTAGTTTTGGATATGATGACGCATTTAATGAATGATGCATGCACAATAAATAAAATTATAGATGGGGATTACATTAAAACATTTTAAGCCATTTTTATTAATTTTTTTATTTTCCTTTAACTGTATAATAGTCAATATGTTAGCCGTTATAGGTTACACAGTTTACATAGTTTGAGATCAGGTGTATCAAACAACATATTGTTTATTATTAGAGCGGTTTAAATTTTTAATTTGGGATTCTGCGCGTTGATTTGTTTTATTATTCTAATTTTTTACCTTTTTAGTCGAAGTAATACTTAATATTATTCGAGAAGCTACATTTTAGTTAGGTCATTTTTTGTCTTTTTCATAAGTTTTTTTGGGCTAACCTAACTTAACCTCTTAACCTAACCTACGCGGAGAAACTTTTGTTCACCAAAAATATGAAATTAATAGCATTTACCTATTTTCAACAAAATCAGTTTTTGTTCAATATTTTTAACAATAAACTATTATTAAAAAACTGAAAAATATTAAACAATGCATACAAAAAAAAAACTCAAATAAGAGCTCTTTCTAAGATTCTACTTAAAATATATTACATGTATATAATTGATCAGACCTGAAGAAAATAAACTGTATTTTAGCTGTTAACAATACATTTACATTATAAAAAACTAATCACTTTCACTTGCGTTTTTAACAAAAAAAGTACCTATACTATGCAACATTTTTTTATATTTTTAGAAAAATTGTTTAGGACGACAGTAGATACCACAAAACTATAGAAGTGTTAACTATTTTATAAGAGTTTACACTGTTTACAATTATGTATAAAGAAACTAGAGGTCTCTATTTCACGTGTATATGCGGATAAACAGACACACGAGGAATTAAAATTCATGCATCCAATCACGTGATTTATTTTACGTGAATCTGTGAATTTAATTTCACAGGAATCTATGAATTTCGTTATTAAATCACGCGTTTATTATTACATGTGGAATTTTATTTTCAATGGTTTTCTGTTTCTACATCAATTATTTATTTTGAACCAGAAACTCCACACAAAACTAATATTTTAGAATGCTGTTTTTTGATAGTTATCTATTTTAAAATGTATTTACATTTTACATACATTTAAAAATAATTAAAAAAATATTCAAATTGAACAATGAAAACACAATTTCATAAATTTCGCTAAAAATATGTTCTATAGCATAAAAATGAATAAAAATAAAAACGTGTTTTTTTAATTTAATTAATTAATTATTTGCTTACAAAAAGTACAATTTTAGCACATTCTAACCTAACAGATAAACAGATATCCACGCGTATGAGTGTACATATATTATGAATGATAATAAGAATATAATACCTTTAATTATTACATGTTGCGTGAAATTAAATAACAATAATTTATAAGAAATTTAAACGTAATAAATTTTATTTATTCTAATAAATTTCTATTTTGATAAAAAAAAATCAACATATTAATATTTTAGGGGGTGTCTTCAAAATCAGAACAAAAATCAACCGACTTAATTGTTATAAATTATTTCTATTCTAATTAAAGACTATTGTACCTATTTATGTATTAATATGTAATGTGTTGAAATATTAAATAACTAATGCTAAAATGTTAACATAATACAGCAAATGTTATTACTTGTGAAAATATATTTTAGGTTAAGAAATTGGTGAGGGGAGGGTTGCCACCACGACTAAAATTTTTGTTTTTTTAGGTATTATTTATAATATCACCTATATAATAGTTATCATGGATATAAAAAAGAAAAAAAATCCCATAAAACTATTATGTCTATTGATGTAAAATATTGATAATATTTTAGAAAAGAACTTTAACTATCAAGTCATATTAATTAATTTATTTCATAAAACAAATTAATTTGGATTGCAGTTATTATACTAACAATTATTTTAGTAAGATACCTCATAATAGGAATGTACAACGATCTTCTAGTATTCTTTAAAAAGTAGCAATTAAAAGAAAATATGTTTGGTTGTAATACTTTTTAATCGTTTCTCTTAAGGGAAATATCCTCTATTCGGACTAATAAGTATTAATATATACGTGTTATAATATTTTTATAAATGACTATTTGAGTCGTTTAATTAATTGATGTAACAGAAAGAATCGTAAATTACCTACTTAGTAATTTATATCATCAAGCACCTAATATCTTATATAATACGATTTTATAAAGCAATTACTATTTATAGTCGTTATTCAATAAGCTTGATTAAGGTTTGTTTATAAGAATATTATTTCAGGAGGGACGGGCGGAACAGAGTTTTTAAGTTTGTAATCGATTTAGGATATTGTACCTATAGTTATAATAGGTAAATACAGTATAGATAATATTAATAAATGATTTATAATATTTATATTTAATATAAGTATTTGGTTTTACAGATTTAGGTATCATATTAATTAATTACATATTATAATATTCATATAAAATAAATAGGTTATGGTTATATTTACACATAGATATGCATGTATACAAGACACAAGTATTAGGTAGGTACCTAATTGATATCATAGTTTTGATAAATTGTATATTTTTATAGTTAATATTAAATATTTTTATGAAGTGTACAATATATTTTAAATAATAATGGGCATTTAATAGAATATTTTTAAAAATGTCCCATGGTTAAGACGTACCCGTCTATTTCCTGACAATTTTATTTTTAAAAACTTGTATTTACTATTTGTACGTGTCTTAAATATAGAATACATTTTCCTAAATTAAAAACAAAATTAATCTCATTTAAATTCTTATGATATTTATCATGCCACAAGTAAATCGCATTATATTATTTGAATAGAAAACATAATTGAAGCAGCTATATATTATACAACCAACTCATAACTTATTGTCAATACTATCATTGAGTATACATTGTAAACTTGTATACAACATACATATAAAAATACATATAAAAATATATAATATTATCATCTGTAATGAGCATGATAAGTAATAACAAGACATTTAAAAAAACAAAGTACCTAAATAAATAACAATTTTAAAAAATAACCAACATCTTAATATAGTCAAAGTGTCAACAAAATTATTTTCGATATTTTGGATCATACATTTTTACACAATATTTTACAAATAGGTTACCTACTTATCTCTATATAGGTTAAAATAATGTTTGTACATTTAAGTTGTATTTACAAACAACTAATAGATTTAATTTACGTTTAACATTTAGGTAATTAAAATAATTACAGCATATTATATAGAATATGGATTCTTCACGCAGAGAGGCACGTCATAATATATATTATTATATTAAAAAATTAATTTAAGAGATTATGTTTATTGATACTGCAGATAACGTATATTATGCAAATACATATTGTACGGTACGAGATGATTGCAGTAGTAGTCAGTAGTTGATGTAGCTATTATAGTCGAAGATAATACGTATTATTATAGGCAAAGTTCTCCGAAGATAAAGGAAGTAATGCATATCGATATCTGTATTATGTTTGCTATTAAAAGGTAAACTTAATAAAAAAAAAATTAAACTTCCCCTAAAATAATTCAACTAAATTTCCGATAATAGTTATACTATTATATTATAGTTTTTGTTAAAACAACTTCGTACTTAAAAAAAATACAACGAAAAGGATTATAATATTTAATAATATTATATTGATAGGAGTGATAGGACTAGGACGTATAACTATATAATATTATGTTGCATGATGGGAATTTTGCATCGCGGTTACACAACAGTACGACACTACCGGTAACGGTGTGCCACAAAACAATCGCACGTAGGTATATGAAACGCAGTGGCGCAAATAGGTGGGGTGGCTTGGGAGAGCTTAGCCC
The DNA here is from genome assembly GCF_019925205.1 of Metopolophium dirhodum. Lineage (NCBI taxonomy): Eukaryota > Metazoa > Arthropoda > Insecta > Hemiptera > Aphididae > Metopolophium > Metopolophium dirhodum. The sequence continues at coordinate 23,779,504 of NC_083567.1, forward strand.
CCTCAAAAAAAAATAATATAATATATATTATAATTTTAAAAAAAAATTTGGGGCTTGAGCCCCTCTCCCCTAAACATTTTTCCTATTTGCGCCACTGATGAAACGCTACAATAAAATCAAACAGCGAAAAAGTCCCTTACCTCAGCTAGACTCAGACCTGTGTGGCGGGCGTGTGTGTAGCTGTAGTCTCTTACAGACTAAGACGAGTGTTGAGTATTTTGAAAAACCCAAACAGCCTCGCTCGTAGTTTCGGTGACGTTATCACAATGCAAACAGACATCCGACCGGTAGACGCGTACCGACGCACAACATAATATGGATATGATTATTGTTACTATTAACGTAGGTACTCGAGTTCAGAGGTTTTTTGAGATTGGTAATTCGACTGTAAGTTATATGCGGCGTGTTATATATAATATAATTTATTATTGTCGTTATTATCCGCTAAATCCAACAACAAAGGCGCAAAAATATCGTACGAAAAAAAATTGATAAAACGGTGCGTGGGAAAAAACACAAAAAAAACCACTACCGTGTCGCAGCGAATTATACTATTCTCGTGAAAAATATAATCTCGCACGTTTGGCGGGACCGACGCCGGTCTGACCGTCACTGAAATATGAACCTGACACCGGCGAGTTTGACGCCGGACTACCAACGTGGTCGTGACTCGCGGTATACGCACGGCGCAGACGCCCCGCTGACACCTGCCACCGCTGCCGGAGCTGCCGCGGTTGACGACGGCGCGATAACGCGGTAATGGTATACTATTTAGGTATGGTATAATCTCGTAGATCGCGGCGTCGATTCGTCACGACAATAATATTATATAATCATAATTATTATAAGATCAATTGACGACGGCGTTATTACTCATTATTATCATCGTTATTTCGTATAATTGCGTATAGTTTACTCGTACTAATATGGTACCGCTTGCTACCGTTTGTTGAGACAGCCGCGGTATAGACGGTATAGCACACCCATTTTTTCTAAAGATGTCAAATTATTAATGTTTCTCCACGTATTCACCTGCACATATTAAATGTACAAAAAAAAAAAAAAATGCTTTAATGAGTTTTATTACGTTAATAACATTCATCATAATACCCACAATAATAGGTAGTTATTAGTTTATCTTTATCTCATATTGTAATGAAATAATCCAAAAGTAAGCTAGTAAATGTACCAGCTTTCAAGCCACCCACTACTTATTTTGATGAAGATGACCACCAATAACCCTGTATCCCTTAGCATGTGCAACCGGTCTATTATTATACAAGGTGTAGTAGAAAAACTTGACAAAAAAAATGATGCTACTTAAACGTATGACAAAAATTGTTGAAATCATATGATTAGTAAATAATTTAAAAAATATACTCATGTCAAAAAATTCCCCAAAAAATATTTTGAAAAAAGTTATGACGTTCCAAATGCATTTTAATCAAAAAAATATTGATATTTTAAAAAATTCTAAAAAATATACTTCTTGACTTAGATAAATGTTTTTACTATCAAAATTTTTCTTATATTCAGATTCACAAATTGGTTGTATTGAATAATACCCAAACAAATTTAAATCAAATTTTAAATTTTTTGTTTTCAGTGTTAAAAAATAAAAATAATTTTTTGTATAATATATGTGTAGCGCAAGTGACTAAGTTATATATATATAAAAAAAAAATTTATAAATATTGATTAGATCAAAATATGTTATTCCAAAAGTAAGTTCTATCTGTTACACCCTGTAGTCTTCGGTTGTAATATACATTATTAAAAACAGTGTATGCAGCAGGTATACAGCCACTGAGCCGCTTATGATCTATGTGATGACGTAGGAATGATCATTAATGACGTTGACGGTCGTGTGCTTCTGTGGCTGTTGACTAGATTTCAATGCTAATGGAATACCCATTTCTGTAACTTGTAAGGCGTGAATCATTTAAAACTGGGAATCACTCGTTTATATAGCCGTAATAGAAATACTAGCGAAATCGTAAATGCTGCAATATCGTGTATGATAAACATAATATAATTGTGTGCTTATAATTTATATACATGATACATCTAACAGATAATTTATTTCTATAATTATCTTTATAGGTTTTGAATTTTTGTGGCTTAAACGTGCATCCACTGCTGCTTTTGACCCCTCTGTTTTCGAGATAAAGTGTAAGTATATGGGTCCCGCATTTCAACCAAAACCGTTTAACAGATTTAGGTAACCTGCAATTTCAACACTTTAGCCTAAAGATATTAATATTGTCCATAAAATAATTGTTTATTTACTCTATGTAGATTTTATTCGTAATGTTATTTAGTATTTATACACATTTATTATTATCACATTATTACACAATTTAAATGGCAATTAATATATTTAAGCCAGAATGTGTAATATAAGGTTCAGGCGTTTTTCCTATTTTGGACGAAAAAAACAGACTCGTTTGTGCAGTGGAATCATTCAGTAGGTATATAATACATTTATAGTTATATAGTATATCTTTAGGTATTTATATAATTATAATAATATATATCACATAATATATATTATACAAAGGTACCTCGTACCTATATAATTGTACTAATATTTAATAGACATATTATTATGAGGTAAACCATTATCAATTAGGTATTATGCTAGCGGTCCAGTGTTATTATAGCATTAATATTATATAGGCATAAGTGATTAACAGTCGTATTGTTTTTAAAGTTGACGACTGGACATCTAATATCTTATAACTATTATTTTTATTAAAACAACTAATGTCTAATTAACACAATATGTATTTGTACAATACGTTGATTTCCTTATTATAGGTACATTGTCACGTTTTAACCATTTCTCGAGCTAAATTCATACTTTTTTTACAAAACGTGTGATCCGCCATGTTCACGATTAAACCTGCTTCAACATTTATTTTAAATAATATTAATATTAAATAAGCGTATGAAATTTAAACGACTAAAAAGCCACCAAATATATAATATATTTTATAAACCTACCATTATAATATTATAATAAAATAGTATGTGTATAATATTATATTCCTTACCCATCCCCTGCCAATAACCTTAACAAAAACGGTTTGAATGCTTAGTTAAAATAAATTTGTAATTCAACTAAAATAATTCACATAAATTATAGCTCTATAAATTGTCAATTTCAGATTCTTAAGAAACTCGAAAGCAATATTGTTCATATTTCTATTTCCAGTTTAGGTAAACCAAAAATATTTAAGACCGTGATAAATATTACACCATAATAATTATACCTATGCGTAGAAGAAAGTAGTACTTTTTGATTAATTTTTTTTTCTTATTAATCCAAAGCTAAGTGTAACGTAATGCCCCCTTTATACCCCCCTTTATCACATACATTTATTCTACATATCTATATGGACTGGATTGTATATATTTATATTAAAGCAATAAACAATAAGTAGGTTACGTATAGTTACATAATTACATAATTTGTAAACTTTAACGTACTTTAACGTAAAATATGCACATAAATATTCACTCATATAAATTTTAATTCTTAATAATTAGTAATAATTTAAAATAAAAATAAATAAAAATGTTAAATATTTATATAAAAACGAATGAGGTTGTAGTAGTGAATATTATTTTACCCATCAAAAAAAAATCTATATATATATACTATTGCAACTTGAATAAAATAAAATAAATATCATTTTGTCCTCGCTCATCACGATAACCGACCTCGCAGCTCAATTTTATACTTTTAAATTGACTTATATTAGCGAATAATATTGTTAGCACTCGATGTAAAACCTTGTCTACTTTGTCCACGAACTTGATCAGTTTTTTATTGTAATATCAGTAAAAATAATTATTATTATAGAAACCATTAATGGAATAATACTATGATATAATTAAAATTACGCAAATCCATAACAAGTACCTATACCTATTTTTGATACAATAAGTTTATTAATTAAAATGCATCGTACATATTTATGAATTTGATACGACTATTGGTAGGTGAATTTTGAATTATAGCGAGCTCACCGTTGCAAAAGTTCTGGGAAGATTTAAGTAGAATATGTAAGTACCACTTTTAGTACATAAAAAAATTTTTATTTGTCGTAATTTGTTTTGTATTATTGTCAATTTAAGAATATATATATTAGGTGTACATTTATATTTTTTATTGCTTATGATGTAAACGTTTGACATTAATATAGGGGCGTCATTTTTTTTGGGGGGGTGCAAAGTGTACATTTGCACCAAATTTTTTTAAAACGCCTTCTTTGGCCTGCCAACAATAAATATAAGCGCCGATATACCTAAGTGTTTGATATTATATATATTTTATATTTTTTCAGTATTAAGAAAAAAAAATTTACTATTTTAATGTGGTTTTGTGGTCCCGCAATATTATAATTGATAACATTTTAACACAAAGATTGTGAAGAAGGGTACCCATAAAATATATTTCTGGTTTTATTGAGCTAGCTATATTATATATTTTGAGTATGGAGGGAGAAAAAATGTGTAGGTTAGGTTCGGTTAGTTATTTTATTATAAAGGTCTTTTATACCCATACATTTATTTACCAAGCGTAAAATGTAAATAACACTGTACACTGGTATCCACAACATAAAATAAATACATTAAAAGTAGGTACCTACACATAGTTCGTCAAAAATAGTAACAATATTATGATATTTTCATACTAATATAAGTGACATATTAAATAAATTATACAAATAATCTAAAGTTTTTGGCCCCAATTGACCCCCCCCCCTCCCAAAATGTTTTGTATGTGGTCAGGTAATGATTTGAATGGCCTGCAAACATTTCGGCACCAACAAAAAAAAAGTCGAAATGACGCCCCTGCATTAATATAATACCGGCACTATATTCCTACTGCAAATTTAATTTATACATTTCCCCAAGACCAAGGACAGTAAAAAACAAGAATATTTTTATATTCACTAGAAGTGAATTCTGGGACTAATTATGTTTAATTATATATTTATTAGTTTTCAACAGAATAGTACATTTCTTTAGTTATTTACATTTTTTGATATGCGTTAGAATCTAGAACATCTCTATCATAGTAGTTATATCTGCTTTTAATTCAAACGAATATAACTATATTATACTGTTCAGTGTAATTTAAATTAAAAATATGCTGTATTTAAGTTATTTCTGTAGTTAGGTATAAGCCTATAAGGAGTGTATAACTTTAGCTTTACCTTAATATATATACTTTATATATCATATAGAAGGTGTTATAAGATGCAACCGTTAAAGCCAATTAGGTTTGTGAGTTAATTCCATAACTATAAAGAGAACGCTTATGATGAAAATTGCTATTGGCAAATATTTTTGCCTCGATGTATATATAGTAGAGTAATGTGATCCCTAACTCAGTGTTACAATATTGATACTGTCTAGTCTCCATTACCATTTAAAAATATTAAATTTGGATGCAAGATTGATATCATGGCCATTTTTTAAATTCTATTCGTCTAAAAATGTTAAATAAAATATTAATTGTAAAACAAAGAAATAATAATAATATTAAATGTCGTTAAAATGTTTGGAATTATGTTGATAAATAATATTAGAAGTTTTTGTTTTTCAATAACTTAATAAAATTTAATAATTTTGGATTAGTTAAAAATCAAATTACTTATTAGGATAGGATCAAAGTGCAATATTATTTACTGAAAAAGTTTTCCAATGATTAAACAAATAAAGATTTTTACGATTCTGTCAATAGTTAATAGATAAGTATTTTTAGTGAATTTAAAATAACAGGAGCTTGTACCTAATATAAAATCTTGTCAAACTTCCAATAGTCTACTTTATGGTTGATACATCTTCATTTATCAAATGTTTCATGTATGATAACTGATAAGTAATGTAGCCGTACTTTTTAATATAATATTTATTATTTGCTAATATTAAAAATTAGTTCCATAAATCATAACACACAAAATTATAAACTTCCAAAATAAAATAAAAATACTGTTCATTTTGTTTTATAGGCTGTTTTATCTTCTATGGTATGTTTAGTGTTTACTTTTGCACTTATTAGTTATGAATATTTAATTAAGTTAGATATTTGATATACATTTTATAAATCCATGATAATATGGCACGTAAAATCTAGTACAATATAGTACATACCTTAATACCATAATATTATTTTAAGTTTAACAATACATATAATTTATACGATGATAATAAAATGTGAGTGTTAAAATGAATTTTGTAACTGCATTGTGGTACTGTGGTTTGAATCATGAAAAAAATAATGGGGAAAATAGGTAACCACTCTGCTGTACAGAAGAATTCAAGTGTATATCGTCAATAGTATATTATAATTTATAGTAATAGTTCTATATATTATTTAAATTATAAAATCAAGATCAAAATTTTTTTAGTATTAAGTATATTTATAAACTAGTTTGTAATTGCACTATACATTACCATATTGTAATAGGACTTATTGTCCGTATATTTGAAATAAATAAATAAATCGTCATTGAGTAAGCAACCTGTAATAGATGTGTTAAATTTGAATTCAATGATAAATAATTACACCTATAGGATTAAAAACGATTTAAAGCAAATAAGATCTAAGTTTTTCTTCGAGTAACCTCAATCAAAGTTAATGATCAGAGCATTTTTTCTACTAGAAAAAGTGTCTTCAGACAAAATAAAAAAATTTACACCATAATAAATAATAATATTAATACAAAATTCATCACTAGGCTCAGAATATAAAAATTAACTGAAATTGTTTACATTCAAAGCCTTATTATTATATTAAGATTTTAATTTGTTTAATTATTGTTGTTTATATTATTATATTATTACAGTAAGATGATACTCCCCGTCTTGTTTTAATATTATGTTATTTTTCAACACAGTAATGTACCTATATTGCCTATCTGTTACGCCGTAAAAAAGAAAACTAGAACGTAATCAACTGGTATTCATTCGCTCATTCCAATACAGAACAGTGCATGTGTATTAGGATTATAAATCTAGAAGCAATATAATTCTATGAAATATAATTATCAATAATTTTGATTCAATAATACTTAATTACAATTTATTTACAGTAAAAATTTTCCAAAAACATAAAATGTTAATATTATTTATTATTAACGATTTTAATACTATGAGATCTTCTATGCTATAATGTAATCATTTATATGGTAGCATAAATATAAAATAACAGTTATAAAATATAATATTATTGTTAAAGGTTATTGGAATATCTGTAAAATTAAATGAAAAAAAGTAGGTCAGCGCATTTCGGTGGTGGATGTTTGTCCATCGTCCCTTCGGGCCTCGGACAGGATAGTGTAATTTTACTGTATTCGATTTGAATGCAATGATTGCATTCGAAAAAAAACGATTCTGAGCGGACGAGGGAATCTTTTTTATTTAATTTCATTCGTTTCTATGGTGATAAACAAAGTGTTTTAAGAACAGCTTAAGAACGATTTACATAAATAGGTAATTTATATAATTATAATTATAATTTATAATTAGAAAATATCATGAAAATGAAAAAAAATATAAAATAAAAGAAAAAGCTTATAAGTTTCTCAAATGTTTTGAAAATTTTAAAATGTATAGGTAAGGCTAATATAAGTAAACAACCCAAATTTCAAGTTTTTACAAATGTTTTTAACCGAATTACAACAAAAAACTCCCAAAATTAAAATGTTTATAAATAGCTCAACATTCTCCGAACTTTAAACTGTAATGAACAAAATCCAAAATACAACAAAAAATATCTCTTGTCATTTTTCATTTGAAGCAATATTTCTGGTAGAAAACGTCGTCCGTAATTATTTAATATTATAAAATCGTGAAATCGTACGTTTTTTCTCTTTTAAACGCTTTTATTTCGAGTAGCGTTTCGAAAATTGAAAAATTACCTTTTTAAAGTACCAGCTCAAGAACATTTCCTTTCAGAAAAGATGCTATACTTGATACTTTTGAGCAAGTTTAGAGGGAGAAAAAGTACAGAATAAATTTAAACAGAATTTCTTCCACAAAAAAAGGTTGGTTTCCATTTTCCTCCACATTATCTTAGACTGAAATTATATCTATTTTCCTCCAATATTTTAGCCAGTGTTGTAGTATTACTTTCCGTATTATAAAGAGTAAGGCAAGGATCCAGGGCTTGCAAACGTTATAATAACGTGAACAATTAATAATAACAATAATAATAATTAAATGCAGCAAAACAAAGCATAACGATTAACAAAATATAATATATACAGTGTGTTTCACTCAAATGGTAACACGAAATATTTCCGTTCAGTGACCTTGGATTGAATTGGGGATTTTTTGAGGAGCTAGGGAATACTAAAATACACATTTTGGGATCATTTTCGAATTTTTAATTCTTTTATTGTGCGCGTGCGCAATAAAACTTACATTTTTTTTAAATGGAAACACCTATTTTCAACACCAGATTTCGATAGAAATATTTTTTTTAAGAAACTTTGATACACAAACTTTTTTCCTATCTCAAAAATTGACTGAATTACAGCCATCCCAAGTTGAAACAAAAAAAATTGTTGTTAAATTTTCAATGTTCTGTATTTTGTCGTTTTATTATTATTTTTGGTTGGAAACAAGATAAACGGAAGGGCATGCGTTTATAGGTTATTTGAATAAAGTTAAACATTTTATTTTTATAATTAAGTTTAAATTTAATTTAAATTATTTTTAAACATATTATTACAAATATAATAATACACAATACAATAAGAATTATTTTGAAATAATTAATTACCGCCAGTTAACTTCGGCATTTAAAAAAAAATATCACCGAAGCATGCACAAGACTGACCAAGGAACAAATAACGGCAGCTTCTCAAGACGAAGTCAAGCGCCGCTTACAATCATGTTTACTTAACAACGGGAAAAACTTAGAACAATTTATAAGGTGATTTGTAATAATATGTTTAAAAATAATTTAAATTAAATTTAAACTTAATTATAAAAATAAAATGTTTAACTTTATTCAAATAACCTATAAACAGTGAGTGAAACACACTGTATATCATTAAACGAAAGATAACGCAGAACGAAATATTTTAAAATCTATTTATTTATTCAGAAGGTCCGTTGGTTTCGTAGAAACATTTATTTCATGCGACAATCTAAGAATTGATTATATTGTATTTCGGCCCATTACCTATCCGAGTTAGTTATTATTTTTAAATTTTATTTATTATTTATTGGAGGAAAATGAACAGTGGAGGAAAACAGTATCTCGTTTTGGGAGGAAAATGGCTACGGCCTACATGTCAAGCTCGCATCACAATTTAACATATCTTTGAGGAATGCTCAATATACCAATCAACACGCATAACTCTTAAATGAGTCTTAACCTCCCACCAACATTAATGAAGCGTTCAATGAAGCTACACAAATCATCACCTTTATTTCTAAATGGAATTTACTTAGCAAACTTTAATAATGTAAACATTAGCAAATCAAACATTGTGAATATTACCATTATGTTATTATAAAATACCTATAATATGTTAGCTAATAAGTAATAACCCTATAGCTATAGAAGCTGTAAGTTCATAATAATAAAGAAAATTTTTTAAAAAAAACCGATCTGAGCCCAATCGGAGCTTTCGGAGGGGTTCCTTAAAATTTTTAAGTACTGGTCTTAGCCCCCCGGCCCTTACAATCATAAAGTGCCTAATTGACATCACGCCGTCCTGGTTTCGATAAATATAAGGAATAAGTTATTATAATATATTATTTATGTATATATTGTACCTATTATAGTGTTTATGTATAATATATATATCCAATCTATGTCACGTATTGTTTTAGATATTATTTTAGATTCCCCACAAATTGTTCCACCTTAAATTTTTCTAACTGAAAAGCTTACCGAAAAGTAACATTAATTTTTATAAGCATTTTTATTTAAAATATTTACGATATTGCATTTAAACCGGTAAACGAATTTTTATCCATCGATTTTTGATATTTTGTTGTAATTCAAAAACCAATAACCCCATAAACACTCGAAATTTTCACCAAATGTTAAAATTGCCATTTTCCATAAATTAAATATATATTCTACATAAAAAAATATGTTTTTTACGATTTTTATCTAAATAAATGTTTACTTCACCTTGGTCTTGAAGTATACCTATATATTTATCTATAATTATAATATGAAGTTATAAGATATTGTAAGATCAACTATTATTTGTTCATTGTTCAATTAGCTATCACTTATGACTTACCAGACCATACTTAAAAAAGATGGATAAGTGGATGTCGCTCTGCTGTACAGTAGGTTACAAGTGGGTCACTATAATGGATGGTGTTAAATTTGAATTCAATGATATAAAATCTTTGTATAAGAAAAACGATTCTAAGCAAAAACGGTCAGTCAGCCTATGATATTACCAAGTATATTTGATGATATTATTGTGAATAAAGTAATTTATATAATATAACCTATTTACGTGGAGCCTTGTTTTAAATTTTCAATTCTTAGCCATAAAAGTACAATAATTTGTTTTATTAAATACAGACTAGGTACAGAGTGTGGTATATTAATAACTGATTATTAAAATCTTCAAATACAAATAAAATGAATGTTTTCTATCTAGGATGATGAGTATGTGTGCAAACCTAAAAAGTAATTATTTATTGTGATTTCGTTTTTAATTTCAATTAATCTTTCTCAATCCTTTAATAGCTAAGGAATTACTAAATAAAAAATTATACAAAATAAACTATTAATATTAAAATAAATAATGAAATAAATTAAAAATAAATAATCATTTTTTTATATCTAATTATATTTTTGCCGAACAAATTAAACTTTATTGATATATTTTATAGAAAATAAAACTAATAAATTTGAAAAAGTCCAGCTCAAAATGAGACAAAATATTTTGTAAATTTTATCAAGTATAGAAATTTATAAATTTATATTTATTTTTAATATAAATAGTTTATTTTGTATAATTATTTATTTTGTAAGTCCTTAGCTATTAAAGTATTGAGAACGATTATTGAAATTGAAAACGAAATGACAATAAATAATTACTTAATTTACAAAATAACACGATACCGATGTGTCCCAATAAAACGTAGTGTATTTACATAGTATTTAACAATATAATATTATATAGTATCTGATGATATTTCAACCAGACTAAAATCAATGTATGAAATTACACAATACATGTACATATATGTTTATATTATAATATGTTAAAATGTCATCAAAATATCAAATTAAAAAAATTTTAGTTGATCCATCTTTGATAAAAATTCAATTCGATTAAAAATAACTTAAATATACGCATCACTGAGTTGGTATGGACCATTTCGTTTTTTTGCCGACCTTGGTAACAACATGTTCGCAGTGTTCACGCATAAAACAAGATTTTAATAATACTATATTACATATTATATCATATGAAAAAACAACATGACGTCTTGTTGACCGAGCACACATACCTAATACTTACAATATATATTATATTATCATTTTGACGTTAACTATACTGTGTTAGAGAAGGTGGTGCTGGCGAAAGGTGCACGTAATTCGTTTAGCGGAGGGGCGGAGGAGAAATGCAATATAATACATAAGTAGAGGTGCAACAGCAGTTTGATACATAGCAACGGCGTTAGTAGTGGCAATGGTATATATGGTTGCAAAAGACTTTGAGGGAAAATAATCGGACGCGTCGTGTCAAGCTCGCACCCAAAGCGATCTACAACAACACTGCCATCGATCAATATCTCGACGACTGTGGATCTCAACGGTTTGGCTCATATAGTTTGTATTTTTTTTTGTGCATTTACACAATATACGATGAACGCCGCGAGTGTGGTATTCGCGGTGATCGTCGTGACTCTGTCAATGGCCGGGTCGGGCCACGGTATGGCGTATACTGTGTTCCAGGCAGTGGTCGAGTACTACCGGATGCTGGGACCAGCACCAAAAGATGCCGTGCCGGACGCGGGTTTCGTAAGGCGGCAATATGATTTTGTGGTGGTGGGTGCCGGTTCCGGTGGTTCGGTGGTGGCCAACCGGCTGACCGAAGTGGCTGGCTGGACAGTGCTGCTGATCGAGGCTGGCGGCGAGGAGAACGCCATGACGGACGTGCCACTGCTGGTAAGCTATCTAATCGGCACCGGATTCGACTGGGGCTACCGAACCGAACAGCAGGAAGGTATATGCGGTGCGATGACTGACCGGAAGTGCATGTGGCCCAGGGGCAAAGTGATGGGTGGTACCAGTGTTATCAACTACATGGTGTACACGCGTGGCGTGCCGGACGACTACGACAACTGGGCCAGACTGGGCAACGACGGGTGGAGTTACGCGGACGTGCTTCCGTACTTCAAGAAATCGGAGGACGTCAGGCAGAGCCCGCTGACGGAGTCACCGTACCACGGCCGCGGTGGGTATCTCAAGGTGGAGGAGCCTACGTGGAAGACCAAACTAGGACCTGTGTTCCTGCGCGCCGGTCGCGAGTTGGGCTATGAGGTGCCAGCTGACCACAACGGGCCGCGGCCGTTGGGTTTCTCGTACGTGCTAGCCACGACAGACCACGGAACCCGGTGCAGTGCGTCAAAGGCGTTCCTGCGGCCAATCCGCAACAGGCCAAACTTCACAGTCACCAAAAATTCACTGGTGACAAAAGTACTCCTGGACCCACACACCAAACGTGCCACCGGTGTCAAGTTCGTGAAAAACGGACAGACTATAGTGGTGCACGCACGCAAGGAGGTAATACTGAGTGCCGGCGCACTCAACACGCCGCAGATACTGATGTTGTCAGGCATAGGGCCGGCCGATCATCTGGCCGAAGTCGGCGTGCCCGTCGTCAAGGACCTCAAGGTGGGCTACAACCTGCAGGATCACGTGTCCATGGCCGGGCTGGTTTTCCTGGTCAACCAGTCGGTGACCATTATCGAGAGCCGGTACCGAAACCCCAAGTACCTACTCCAGTACGCCGTCAGCGGCGGAGGTCCGTTCACCATACCGGGGGGCGCGGAGGCGCTAGCGTTCACGGCCACACGGCACGCGACCAACGGATCCGTGGTGCCCGACATGGAACTGGTGTTTGGTCCAGGGGCCTTAACCGGTGACACAGGTGGGTCGTTGCGCCGGTTGCTCGGCATGAACGACACTTTCTATGATCAGGTATACGGAAAGTTCAAAGAACACGACGCTTGGGGTCTGGTGCCGATCCTGCTCCGGCCCCTGAGTCGTGGACGCGTCAAGCTGAGGTCGACCAATCCTTTCCAAGCACCAATGTTCTACGCTGGCTACCTGACGGACAAGCGGGACAGAGAAACTCTTATCGAAGGCATAAAGCAGGTAATTATTGTTATTACTATTATTATTGTGGTGAGTAAATATTAATTATGACCATTATAGTTTATAATTTAAATAATTTAAACAAAACCAATAATGGACGAGAAAACAATAATAATATAATATATAGGTACCTAATATAACGAAAGTCTGACAAAACTACACTGCAATTGTTCGTACGCAATGATTTGACGAATAACGATAATAACCGATAAAGCAGTGGCAGTAAGTACAAGTGTAAAACTTAGTAAAACTGATATAATACGTCTTGTTTTCAATACAATAATAAACAAAACTTAAAAATATATAGATAAGTTAAGACCTTTTTTTCTGTTTGAACCGACAGCTCCGCGGGAACAGCTTTCGCATTATACTTCCACGCCGCCCAGACAGTTAAAGACCTATAAGGCTATAAAGTATAAAGATAACTGTGTTATAACTTATAACGTGACATGACTATATAAACCATAACATTTTAGCTGTCTTGATATTTAAATTCCACTTAACCTAACCATTGTTGTAAATTTTTTAAGCAGATCAATTTGGGGCGAAAAACCGTATCTTTTTTAATTTGTCACAGATGGACTATACCTATGAATTATTTTTTTTTAGCCCAAATGGATAAATCATAAGTAATACGTCCGACGTTAATTTGACGATCGGTTTGATAATCCCCTTTTATTTTACGATGTAAAAATATTTTAAAGGTATGAAATATGATAAAAAATATCATACATCATATTTTTTTTTGTAAATTCATTATATCTTGCGGGGAGGGATGGGAAAGTGTTTGACGACTTTTTGGGAATGTTAACACCTTTACGTTATATGTTTTTTTTAGTTAGTTTTAAAAGCATTTCCATTTTCCTATTATCCACTAAAGTAGGTGCTATAATAACATTATACTATAAGAATATAAGCTTTTAAAAACATCTTAAGACTTTACTGAAGAATTAATGTGTTTATTTTAATTACATTATCAAAACGGAAATATTATTAAATATCATATTATTCAAATCGTTATGTTTATAAATGGTTTAATTCGGATGTAGGAAGGAAAATATGAATTTTGGTTGTCCATGTAATGGCCAAAGGATACCTATTTGTTTATATTTTGATCATAGTTTATTAAGATTTACGAATGTATATAAATGTATAATAATATTTGAATATCAGTAAATTTTATATGTATCATAATATTATGTGTGCTCTAACCAAATCTAACCTATGGCCCAAGGCAAGTCTATATTTTTTAGAATCTCTGTCGTAACAAAAGTGTACACATGAAACGTCCACTTGAGTATTAAAAAAAAATTATTATCTTGTACTCGTATTTCTTGTATGCTGAATATTATAATATTATACTCTCGTTTTCCTCCATATGTTTATATTGTATAATAAATACTAGCACGCAGTCGTTCTTTCGATCAATTTGAGTTGTTTATAATACTCATTATTGGTGAGTAGGTATAAGTATATTATTGAATAATCAATATAAAATAATTTCAATAATCAAGGTCAATAATACTTTTAGCCATTAAATATATAGGGTATTTAGATAATATTTGAAAACACTGACACTTATTTTACTTTCGATACCTACGCATTAAATATATACAAGTTACTCGCGTCACTAAACACGTACCTAATAAAAAATACCGCGGATTCTGATCCTCGATACAAATATACATAGATACACAGTATGATACAACTTTTTTCATTTTCGAGAGCTTCGATTATTTTTATTTTCATAATTTTTTTTGAACATCTAATATATTTACCATTCGCAGTATTCCAAGTTTGGACTGTCAGAGTTAGATTATCGCGCGTTATTTACCAGGCTATTGGACGTCTAAATTAATTTGTATTCATTAACGAGTAACCACTTAATATAACTCTTAATGTTATTCTTCCAAACATTATTTTCCGGAATCCGCGACACCAAATACAGAAGTGAGTGCACTGAAATCGGTTTGCGAAAGTACCACTCGTAAGTACTATGTAGATAATATTATTATGATGTACATGATAAGACTTTTTTTTTTATTCACCTCACTGCATGAGTCGCGTCTGCGGCGTATAGTGTTATGCATTTGCGGCCGTTTTCACTATTTTTGAAAACACGCGTACTCATACGTCAAGTAATTTGCCCGACAATGGCAATCGAGCAAATACCACCTGTGCACTGCAATAACAACAACAACAACAACAACAACTCGTTCTCCACGGGTAATAAAAATAATATAATGTTTACACCGCGTGGCGTTACGAAACGTCTTCGCGCCGCGGTAACCGGTTATTATGTATTACCACCATTATTATTATTGTTAACCGGCCGTCGACGATATGCCGCAGTGTTATTATTAAAATTCGTTTGTTTGAGATCTGGTATCACTAGCTAATCGTGACAGTGTAACGCAAATATTAAACGATATACCGCGATATCATTTTATTTATCATCCCGTCCCCTAGACCGGAGTGCGGCGCTTCTTGTCGGGCCTTGACGCGCCCGCCGCCGCCGACTCGGAGAACGCGCGCGCGAAACCCACGCGACCCAACGGCCTTGTACCAGTTATTTGTTCGTCTGGTCAGCAAGAAGATCAAATAGCTGCTGCAGAAACATCGATCGGCCGGGCACGTCGCGCAGCGGTTCATGCCGTCCGCGTTTTTCAACTCTTCGTCGTGCGACTTTTCTCATATTATATTACTATTATAGTCTCTGCGTGTCGCACACCCTTGGAAGTGTTCCCCTTGGACACCAAAGTTTCCTAAACCGAGTTTTTTTATCGTTTAATTTAATACTACCTATATAGCTGAATATCCCGGCTCCGCCCGTGCGCTGTTTTTTTTCTATGGCAAATCCTATATAGTATATTATAATAGTATGCTATAATATAGTCATATAGATGTATCTCGGTTTGAGTGTATCTCAGTCTGGTTTAGTGTTATCGAGGCCATACAAGCGCTACAATTTAATCCATGATTGTACCTGATCTGCCCGAGTAGCTAATAGCAACCATTTATAAACAAAAACAATTTCACCGTGAATCTTAAGATCCCTGTTTGACCACCTCTTTAAAATGGAAATATCGGAAAATCCTTTTTTATTACACATCTAGATAATTAGAGGAACCACTATTCCAAATTTCAAGTTCGTACGTTTTATAGTTTTTAAGATGTAGCGACGAATGAGTGAGTGAGTAATATCTGGCTTATATATATTATAATTATATAGACTATAGGTTTGATTGCGATCAATTTGTATTCGTCTAAGTAGGTAGGCACAAGTTTTTTATACATATAATATAGGCCGTTTAATACACCGAGCAATGTTTTCGGGGTACCTACACCTATAATTGGCACATCCAAATTTTGAACCACGTTATTAATTGAATACAATTTAAATTCAATAACGTCGATATATAATATTTCCGGTACGTACCTAACCAATCATAAAAAAGTAATCTGTTTTGGTAATGAAAATAAAAAATATATGTAAATGTTGCGTTTTGAAATCAACAGTTGAAAGATGGATCTAATCAAGCACAAAAATGAAAAATAAGATAATATGAAATATTAGAATTATGTCGTGTAATAATAATACTTCTGGTCAGGTGGCACTGCTGGGAGCCTTCCTTCTCTAGTTATTTTTTTTTCTTATAATACTTACTTACTCTGTCACCACACTTACTCATTATACACTTATGTATAGATTGTGAATATACTTTATTTTTAATAAAAAAAAAAAAAAAAAAAAAAGTAATAATAATTATATTTATAAAAATTATTTAAAAATTAAAATTTTCAATAAATAATACTTTTTGGAATAGTCGTACTGTTGAAATGATTATTCTGTGAATATACACATATAGTTTCATAAAATATATTTGCTGCCATAAACTGAAAATGTACTAATAGTTCCAAGACCAATAATAATTTATGTGACGTAGTTTCCTTTTCTACGTATTGTAGGGGGTCAGTGGCACCGAAGTTTTTAAAATGTGGTCGGGCAATATCAAAACGTCGTGGCTTCAATATCTTAATATTATTTAATAATACATTTATGATGTAAATAAAATGAGACCTACTGGCCAATATTTTCAAAAAAGAGGCCGGGCCATGGCCCGACCTTAACATAGATTTCGGCGCCGTTAAATTGTGGGATTCTCACCCATAGAAGAGTTATGTGTGCCCCACAGCTGCAGGCATATAAAATTACTATTATTATATCAACACCGAAATGTTTTGAAAATGTTGTTAATATTTTATACTATATCAACAAGATGACGATGTGATACACTTGTCTCTTGTTATTGATGTGGATCTATTATAATTATAATAATATTTTATCATTCACGTTCGCCGACCTAATATTAACAGTGTTCGTTTTAAACGAAAAACAATATCAAACATGATTTAATAGTTTAAAATATTATATTTGCTTATAATTGAATTACTATAAAGTACTATATTATGCACGTAATTGACGTCGTGTAATTACGAGTTGTTCGAACAAAACTGCTAGGTAATTACAAACGAAACGCAATATTTTAGCTAGGTATTCATTTGTTCGTTTATCATTCATTTAGCTTTAGCTCATCGATCGTTATGGTAAGATTGTACACATTACAATTCTATAATAATTAATAATATTATATTCTACTGGATGTCTAATATTTTTGTATTTATTTGAAAACATTAGTTACAACATCACTTTTAAGACACTTTTATTTAGGCAATATTTATGTACCATAAAAATTAAAAATTAAATACCAAGAATAAATTTATTTATTTTATTATAAAAATATTTTTGTGGATTACGATTTCAATCTTTGTGCATTGCATCACTTTTACTTTATTTCAGTGTAACACATTCGTTATGGCGCGTATCCAGTAATATTATACATAAGTTAGTACCTATACATCATAATTCATAACCGTCACTTACCGTTTCAGTTTATAGTAAAAAGTTAATAGGTACATTTAATGCTCGTAATTTATTATAGAACTAAGAGGAAGTTACTTAGGTAGTTATATAAATACATAATTACATGTATTACAACGTTTGAACAACATAATATATACTTATAAAATAACAAGTAGGGTACCTAGGCATTAATACAATATATAGGCACCAACAAATTAAAAATTAAAAATATGAATTTATTTGTAGCATTATAAATTTATTACTATACGACATACGTATTATAAGTTCTAACTGTACCAGTGAATATTATTTATCATGTTTATTTTCTATTTCTTTTTTCATAATTTGTCAGTGTATTATATTTGAGTGATACATTTACCATTTGATAGTTCAATACAATAATACAATCATGCAAGTATATAATTCAACCTTGTTCCATAAATGTTATGTAGGTATTTAATTACGGACAAAATAAAGAAATACATCAAGCTAATCTAAAAAATCAAAAACATTTAAAATTGATTTTCTTTCTAAAGTGTTTGTTTAAACTTGACCTATATATACTATTTTTGATTAAATCAATTCACATATAATTACTTAACAAGTATAATTTGCCTTTATATACTTGATTCCACATCAATATGTAAATATATTAATAAAGTATAAAATTAAATAGATGGGTAGGTACGTGGTCATTACAAATTTGTAAGTATATAATGAATATTGTTTGGATTGATAATAGTCCGATAATGTCTATAATGATTAATGAGTATAATCAATATTATTAGCCGTTACCCAGTAGGTATACGTAATGTAAAACTGTAAAAGTACTAATAACACACCTAGGACCTATTAAGGTACCTATATAACATATTTTGCTATGGACCACAGTTGAAAATAAACAGTCGAATACTGTGATAGTGTACCACTAGGTCTAAATTTCACAGAAGTATCTCTATTAGTAGACGTTTATAATATTAAATATGCATGTATTACAAAAAAAAAAGCAATTAGTTGTAAACCAATTATCGATTGACACTTTTTAGAGTTAAAGTGTAACTCTGATTTAATTATAGTTTTTGTTTGATTGCATTAATTGACCATTGATAAAAGTTCAACACGTTACTATGTTTAAATTAAGTGGTTTTAATTAAATAGTACGTATAGGTAGGTGTGAAAACGAATATACAAAGTATTACCGTTAACTACTGAGTTGTCAACTTATTTGATATATACTTTATATTAAACTCCACCGACACTAAATTAAAAAAAAAAAAAAGTCGATGTTAACTCAGTACCTATAATAAATGTGTGTTCAAATGTACAATAAATTACGTCGAGTGAATATAAAACAAAAGCTCTGCAAATCAGTAATTTGTGTTGTAAATTGCCTCAACTGTGCTGCAAGCTTATTGACTTGTCGCAATATTATCAAAGATAATGTATACATGGATTGAATATCCCTATACTAAATTTGCGTGTAACTACTTTGACACTTTGATAACTAGTTACTAGTAGATAGCCTTTATAAAAGCTCTCTATAGTTACTAGTATGCTCTTCGGTCACACTTGAATATACAATACACATCCTTTTAATATATATAATAATTAATGTTATCTATATAAATATTGATCAGCAACGTCGTCGAGCACACACTATATATTATGATTGTACACTATAGGTACCCCACTAGGTATCAATAATGATTTAATCGGCGCGCTAACTTTTTTCACAGGCAATTGCAGTGAGCGAGACTCCGGCGTTCCAAAAATACGGTTCGAGGCTGTTGCCGATTCCGTTCCCCGGCTGCGAACACGAGCAGTTCATGTCGGATGCGTATTGGATGTGCGCCACCGGACTCGTGTCCACCAACCTGCACCACCAGTCGGGCACCTGCAAGATGGGGCCGGACACGGACCCGGACGCCGTTGTGGACGCGAAGCTCCGAGTGCGCGGTGTCAAAGGTCTCCGGGTGGTCGACACTTCCATCATGCCCGTCATACCGGCCGGCCACACCAATGCGATGGCTTTCATGATCGGCGAGAAAGCGTCCGACATGATCAAGGAAAACTGGCTCAAATGAAAACGGAAACGACACTACACGATAGCGATATAACTGCGACACGTCTACGTAAAACCACCTGCAGCATATACAATGTAATAATTCATATAGAGTAATTTGACCGGGAGACCGGAGTATATACCTATAAGCATATTATTATTGGATTGCGGTGGACCGTCGTCATAACGGGTCGTCGAGAGCGTTGAATTTAATTTTTTTAGACCAGAATTCCATTTGTAAGCAACGAGGAAGTGATTTTAAACCATGACCGCGAACGCGAACATCGTACATAGTACGCACCTATAAGGTTGAAACGTATAAAAATAATGATTATACGAAATGATTAAAAAAAAAAATTGTTTTTACATTTTAATCTGATATACCTAATTTATCTATGTATTATGATCTCACCAAATCAACATTTGTATTATTGTTTCTCAATCAATATGTCTATATTGTTTGAATTGCTAAAATTAACAATTAAATCAAAGAAACGCCAAATGTATAATATTTTTACCTATAAACTGTTTTTGTTAATGTGTTCATGCCTTAATGGTTATAACTTTTAACTAATTATAAGATAATGTAAATAATAATTAGTTTGAAATTTGTATCATGATTTATTTAATATGTATGTGAGTTAATAAGTATATTAATTTAAAAATGCAACGGTATAAAGTTATTTGTTTCTGAACTATGATTATATTTAACACTTTTTTAAAAAGTTATGACTGTATATCTAACTTGGAAACGATTCAACTTGTTTCTAGATTCAAATTCCTCTAAAATTATATAGGTATTACATAATATAAACATAGGTAAAGAATATATAATATATTGATATGGGCATATTATAGCTTATCGAACATTAGGACACTCTCAAAACACCATTGGTACACTATTCAAATAATATTATTATGATGGCAATGGTTGAATTTTCAAGTTCAACCAACATTTTGTATTAAAAGCTGTTTTAATATGTGATGTACAACTTACATACTTTTCTATTTTAGATTCTGAGCAGAGCGAGGAAGTTAGTGGTTTGACAATGGTGTTTATTATTTTTATTTTTTATTTTTTTTATCCTGTATACAAAATTTTTACCAGAAGGAGTGCTTTGATTCCAACATAATATAGTACTTTATCTTTTAGCAAATTGGATCAAGATGGTGCTTTAAAGAGGTCATTTTTTGATTTTCTCAATAGTTATTAATTAATACCACGGGAAAAGCTACCGACAAATTACAAAAAACCGCTAAAAATGGGATTTTAATTTCTAACGCTTTTTTATCACCATGGCAACGAATAAAAAATAACATCAATTCAACTTACAGGCTATAATAAATAATAACCATATATAAAATCTAGACTGACAAACCATCTACGCTCAGAATCGTTTTTCTTATACAATGATATTATATCATTGAATTCATGTTTAATGCAATCAATTATACATTGACCCACTTGTAACCTACTGCACAGCAGAGCAACATCCACTTACCCGATTTTTTCTATACTTTTCTATTGTTTGATATGGCGATGTGCAAATTATGTAGGTACGCTATTTTGGCTTACGTAAACAACCTGATAGAAATTATGATCTGAATACTATGTCTTTTAAACTGGGTGACAGATCCCAAAATACATGCAATTATATGCAAATACGTGAATTCGGCATTACTTGTGGTGAAGGCGGTAGCACAACTTCAAAAAAGTGTCTAAAAGTGTGGTACTTCACTCCGGTACTTGGCTTGCAACGACTTTACAACCTATGTATAAGAACTATTGCTTTTTGTTAGACACTTGTTGTTTAACCTGTTGGAGCATGACATTTATGAACAAATAAGGTATAAACTGTTTTGAATAGATAAAATGTACTGTAAATTATTTTCCTTGTATTATAAGTATATTTATATATTTATTATTTATTATATTATAATATTAAAGTATGGATTTACTGCACAACTTAATATAAATTATGATCGTACAATATTTATTTCCAGTTGTTTGAAATTTGAGATTAAAAATCATAAAATTAAAAAAATGCATTCAAGAAAATAATTTTTATCTCATAATATTTTAAGCAAATATTGATAGGAAAAAAGTATACAATTATAAGTTTTAACTTTCCTGATATAGGTATAAATCCCAAATGTTGATGGCCATTTAAAAAAATAATAATTTAATAAGTAATGAATATATATTAAATATATTATATTTGTTAAACAAAATGGTTTGTATTAAATACTATCTAATAATTGACATTTGTCAAAACCGTTTAAAACTTAGGTTCATAAATAAAGTTTTTTAATTCATTCTTCATTCTAATTCATCCTGATGTTTAAAATAGTTTATCATATGATTTGAGTATATTGCAGATATTATGTGTCCATCCCAACGATACATTGTTTGCCTAACTCAATCTACATCAGTAAACTAATATAGAACGGATTCATGCTATAAAGATTTAAATTATAGTGACCAATATAATATTACATAAGACCTGCATAGACCGGATTTTAGAGAAGCAATAGGTAACAGGGCCTTCCCAAAATATTAAAATACTTCAGCCATTGCTAAAGTATTTTTTCTTTTGCTTTCATAAAATAGGAATATTTAAATTTAAAAAAGTTAATCTATAAAAAAATTAAATTGTTTAACACAGTATTAGCAGTTTTTCTATTATAATCTCACACAAAAAAAGATTTAAAAAAAAAAGCCTCGAGAAAGTGTGTATTAAACTCTTATCTACATACTAGGTACATATTGTAAAAAAAACTATTTAAATTCTATAAGAAAAAAAATTGAAGGATAAGCTTTCCATTTTTCAAAATCGGGCCCGGTATAGTAATAGTATAAGAAACATGTAGTATAGTGCTTATACAGTAAATGGAAGTAAAATAATAAATATTATACCACCGCATTAAATTCCACAATAATTATTAATAATGATAGGTAGGTATTTAAGACATAATAACATAATTGTACATCAAAGAAAAACTTAAGTAATTAATTACTTGGCTCCATTCAAAATATAATATGAGTAAAAACTTCAAAACTTATGAAAGTTAAGAAATAATTTTAATTTTAGTGGTAAGTTGAAAACGGTTATACAAGTTTAAAGTTAATTTTTTTATTTAATAATAAAATACCTATGACATTCCTAGCTTATATTATACCTACGGCCTGTAGGCTACATCTATAAATATAGAATAAGTAACTAAGTAACTTTATGACTATTTTAACATGATAATAGTTAACAATTAAAAAGAACAATATAAAAACAGTAATATACTAATATCCAAAGTAAGTAATAGGTAAAGTTTGTTATAAATTATAAATAAAATCGTCGTTTTATATAAAGTGGTGATCGTGTGACATAAACGTAGAACGCTACTCAATATTTTCCACTTTAAAGACAATATTTATGAATCATAAATATGTATTGATAAGTAACCATTAATAAATTGTTTATGTGCCTAGTGGGAATTTGGTAATTTTTACATTTTATTCGTTTCTATGGTTATAAACAAAGAGTTAGAAAAAATCGGCTAGAAAAATAAAATGTCTGTACGCAGCCCAAAAACATATTTATGTTAATATAGTATAATAGTGTAGAGAAGAATAATAATTTAATTAAAACATAGTATAATAGTAAAGATTAACTTATAATATGATAATTAACTAGGTTGGTACCTAATAAGATCAACAAACAAAATCATTTATCGTGAAAACTCGTAAATATGAGTTCTATCGTATTTAAATGTACCTAACTAAAAACACGTACCTACCTATCAACCTTTAAAACACAAATACATAATATTATAATAAATTACACCATAAATCATAACCCAGTTGCAATTGTGTAAGGGTGTTAGCACAAAATATCTTGTGCGTATTGTAAATGTTTATTGATGCCAATATTGTTTTTTTCTTTATATATACCATTAGATTAACAAATAGATAATAACAAGTGGGTTAAGTTAGGTGCCACTCTTTACATGGATTTGTTGTTATACAATTGGCGTTGTGTACTCTTCAAGTCTTGACTGTTGGCCAATATTAAGACCGCACAAGACAAACGTCGGTATGTTTTGTAAGATGCAATAAAATACATACAAATTGTGTTATTAATTATAGAAGTATTCCATCAGATTAGAACTTGATTCTTTGTAATCGGTATATTTATGATTCCAGGTTATATAGTAGGTACCTGTATAAGTAAAATAATTTGTCAATAAAATGTCTGTATTCGTATTATATATTGAAGGCATGAAGTGAAACTAGATTTAAGTTATTAAAACCATTCAACATCAACAACAGTTTTTATGATAAATAATACTGATTATAATACATTTGTAATCGCCCATGAATATTTTTTTTTTATTTAAACTTTGTATAGTAACTTTATAACAATATAAGTCCCGGCAAATGCCTATAAATTAATATCAAGTTTCTTAATGATATTTGTGTTTATTATTAATTATCAAGTGTATGATGTAAACTCATGTTTTACAGAGTTCTTAGATTTGCATTTATCAAACTAGATAAAACCTAAACAATGTAAATAAATTAATATCATTATATTTTATGCGTACTAAATTTAGTAGCAAAACTATACTGGTAGAATTTATTGTTTGACGCAGTAATATACTCTTATCAATATATAATAACTATACTACAACTATGAAATATTAGTTATTTAGTTAGTATACAATCCACATTGATTTCATACAAAAAAAATAATTAGTTTTAAAGTACATTTTGTTTTTAATTTACAATTCTGATACATCATAATATTTTCTTAAAATTATTTTATATGAATGATAAAAAATACATATTTTGACACTTCAAAAATACACATTTTATTAATAAAAAAAAAAAATTTTAGTTTAAAAATCAAATAAATATATTAAATAAGCTTACGTACATTGAATGTATTCTATAGTCAAAGTGTAGGTACGTATTATAATTATTTGGAAAATAATGGATATCTTATAGTAATAATAACCCAGTAAAATAATCTATTTATTGAGTAATAATTAATTCAGTACAATAGTTTATTTTTGAAAATTCACGTTTAGCTATAATTAATTTACCTAATTATTAAATTTTAATCAATATTTTATTTGTCTATATCATGACTTATAATTTTTATTATTTATAAAATAACCGTTGCACAAATAGTAAAAATATATACAGATATAGGTACGTAGCCTCGTAGGTATATTATTTAGTATACATTCTTGAAAGTAGCAATTGATAAATAAGTTATAAGTTAACTATAATAGGTAACTGTTATGTTTTCGTGATGTAAATTCCAAAGTTAATGGAATCGATCAAACTCTATCACATAGGTACCCTGGCGCCTACTACAACATAATAAACTTTGCTCGTTTATATTAGTTATCATTAATCAATAATTATCAATTACATAATGTGTTGTATAAATAATTGCACGCACACGTAGATATTTTTGTGTAAAAATTATTGATTACATTTAATTTGGGTTCGAGATGATGTAAGACAGCATAACAATAATCGGGTGAATATTGAGTGTACTCAGCGTGTGTCCTTTAAAATCTATTATTATGGTACCTATTATTATTCATAAGAAACCAAATAACAAATTAAAAAGATTATTAGATGTATTGATTTAAACAATGGACATGGTTTAAGATAGAGACATCCGACATATCATATAGATATAAAATTATCATGTGCATGTTTCAAAGAAAGTGTTATATTATGTAGATAATCATAATTGTATATTATAAATTATAATATACAGCGATAACAAATTACTAAAAAACATAATATTATAGTAATTAATACTGATAAACACGCGTACTTCATGACATGCTGAAATAATATTATGTCTAATGATATTATTATTTAATATTTATTATCCATTATAAATTGTTCTCCTTGTTTTGAAAACAAGAGACCGGAGAGACTATGTGTTGTTTACATAACGTAATATATAAATATAAGTATGATATGACATAGGTACGTGCAATTTTAGAAATTTGAACATTGGACGTGCACAACATGTTTTAATCTAGATGGGTTGTTTTTTTGTTTTATCTGAACAATAGTCAATAACTATTAATATTAATATGCACATATTATATTCATCCATGTCCTATTGTGCTATCAATGAAAACCACTAATCTATATATTATATAGGTACCACGAATACTGATATACATATACCAATATAGTATATACCATGTACCTATATACCATATTATTATTATTATTATTATTAACCTTACTATACACCGTTGTCCGTTCCTTACTGGGTTTAATAATCAGAATTTGGTACAGTAATTAGGAAGAAGAGGTAAAAATTTTTCTTCTACCAACTATTTATTTATTTATTCGTATAGCAACTATAATAAGCTCATTAAATAATAAATACTTCTAACAAATCAACAACTACATTCAAAAGCCGTTAAACATTTTTATACATTTAAATCCTCCAAAGAACCTACTTCGAAATATGAAATTAAAATTAATGTTGTCATTTAAAATAAGAAAAAAAATTTTCATTTTGAAATGTTATTTTGTAATAACTTAAAAAAAAAGTTTTTTTAAAAACGTAGATAGTTTTCAAATAATGAGTATCGTTCGTTAAAAAAAATCCCGCTGTATAATATAAAGATTGTAAATTTAAGTATTCAAATCACGAGTACCTTTAAAATAAAAAATGTGTGTAACATTAATTTATATTTTAACATAAAATATAAAAAAAACTTAATGGGTTGTAAGGCTAAGTTGTATCGTGTACGTAAAATATAAAAATTAATTTAACCTATATATTACAGTAAATTATGCAATATTTTATTTTCAACAAATTTACTAATGAGACTAGAAGTTGTAATGAACTAGTTCAAATGTTCAATGGCATGGTTACTACTTAGTGCCATGTTGAAATATATAGCAAAACGTCAAAATATCAAAATACAAAACTGATTTATAAACGGTGATTTGTCTATTGCTCCGTGTAAATATTTAGGGCAAAAGCGGTAATCCGATAAATTATTGTTTTTATAATGAACATCACTGATATTGTTAATGTTGTATATACCTAACTGTTAGTAGGTACCTCAAACAAAATTTTTATTTAAAATAAGTGCATACAAATAATTTATGGGACAAACAATGGCGAGATACCTATTATAAATATATATCAATCATTTAAACACTCGTTAAAATTATTAAAACTACAGAATAGTATGATGTCTTAGAATAATTTTTATTGGATTAAAACAGTAACTTTAATCTTAATTATAGTGAATCACAAAAAAACCAAAAAAATAATGAGAAGTTTAAATAATATAATGATGCTGAATGTATTATTATGTATAGACAATCATATATATAAGTTAAATTAAAATCCGATTTTTATGAGGATATTTGTAAATTCATTAATACTAGGTAACTGACATTTCTTACAATAATAATTCGGTATACCTACATCGTCATTCGCAAAAGTTTAATATATTATTATCAACAATTTTGTTCCCAACCGTGATATTGTTATAATAATAATTGAATAATGTACATCAAGATCATTGTGAAGTGTTAAGATAATGTAATTAAATTAGTTATTACTTATTGTTAATTGTTGAATAATATTTTAATCAATACAATTTGGATTGCGTGATTTTGTTTACGTAATATATAAGCAGATATTAATTCTAGAAGTAGAAATAGTTTTGATATATTGAATTGGGTAGTATCGTACTAGGAGACGATACAAAAAGTCGGGGTGAAACGTGAACTTGGCACCCCGATCTATGTTTCATTGTGGGGGTAGTAAAATCATGTTGCAAATTGTTGCAATTAATTTGCAAAAATATGATACTAGTTGGGTGGCGATAAGAAAAATTCGGGTGCTAACGTGAACTATTGGCACCCCGAACTATGTTTCTTTGTGGCCTTGTGGGGGTTGTCAAAATATGTTGCAAATTTTTTTTATCAGTGTTGCAAATTGTTGCAATTAATTTGCAAAAAGATGGTACTAGTTTGGTGACGATACGATAAAGTCGGGGTGCCAACTTCACGCTCGTTGTTATTTAAATATAATAGTTGTAAATTGTAATAGATAATATTAAAAAGGAAAATAATGTATTATGGTCATTGATCAGTCAGCACCAAAAATAAATTTAATATAGGCATTGGCGCAAATAGGGGGTAGACTTAGTCCCCCCCCAAATGTCAGTTAAGTCCCCCCAGTTCAAAATCTAGTAATTAGTACTAATTTTTATATTCTGTGGTACTAAGCAATATGGCCTATGTTGAGGAGGCTTGAGTCCCCCCAAACATTTTTGTCAATTTGCGCCTACGCAGTACGCTTTATTTATATTTCAATTTATCTATGTATATACCGGGGCTGAAATAACGAAGGTAGTAAAATTAATAATTAATAATTATCTATAACACTACCACTCTCTATTATTGTTATTTTATTCTCATTAGCTAAAAATGTTTACAATCGTTATTGAATTTACGATAAAAAAAAATTTGTTCTTTAGTGGAATGTTTGCTTATTTTTTTATTTTACATCTTTCAGTGCTACACAATGATACATTTATAAACTTATTTAAATAGGATACTTTAAAAACGTGTGATCTACCGTATGCTATATAGTTAGTAACATAAGTGAGGAATAATTATACATATTGTACAATAGATCTATGTACATTTATAAAGCAGTTCATCATCAAAATAACTTCGTAGATTCTATTACAAAAGCTCTGTCAATGAAGTTGACCCCCTCTCCCAAATTTGACAAATATTTATAGCAACTGGCATTAAAAAATGAGAATCCTAGATAACATACATATACTCGATAAATTAAAAATTTAAGGGGTGAAATAATGTTATGGTATATTCATAGAAATGATGCCGTGATCTCTGTGACCGTGACAGTTATTATCTACAAGTAGAATTGTTCTGTTCGTAGTGAAAATATTTTTGGTATATTTTAAATTTTTAGAAGATAATACCTATAATATGTAGACAGTATTTTATATCATATTCCGGTACCTTGTACCTAGTTTATGCGCAAATTGTTCAAATATTTTTTTCGTCAAAACTATATATTCCTATAGACCACACCACCTAACCAGCTATAACCACATATTATATATTCGAGTGAGGTGAGATAAATAAATAATAATTTGTTTTTTTTAAAATAAACATTGCACATTATACCAGTGCTTTAAATTGTAATTATGATTCAGCAGCGTATAATCAATGAGTTCAAAAATACGCTCAATAAGCATTTAATTATTATTTAATTTACATGCTAAAATGTGACAGTTCATTTTTCAAGTCCACGAGATAGAAGCATTGAATTGTACAAATATTTTATTAACGGTACACTGCATAAGGAAACTTTTTAATATATTTGATATTCAAATAAACATTGCACAATCAAAATTTTATAAAATAAATATGACGGTTCAAAATCCATTTATTTTTTCCAAATAACCTATCTTCGTGTAGTTTGTTTTTGTTTTTAAAACAATAAGCTCTAAAGACTACATGAATATTCAACAAATTTAAATTACAACATTTTAACTGACAAACGTTCAAAACGTTAATACAATATGACTATTCCACTGCGCAATAAACCTTCATAACTCATAAGCCACAACTATAATAGTATCATTATCATGTTATGACGTTTTATAATATTAGGTATCAATAATATAGTAGTAATGTTCTACACGGAGTAGTAATGGTTAAACAGATCCCCATTGTCACTGGTTCAAAATTAAAAAAAAAAAAGAGAAGGATATTAATAATAACTCAATAGGCAATACTAATTAGATTAAATATATATTATTTCGTTAGCCAGTTGTATATGGCTATATTGCAGTGTATCATTTATTTTACAGTGTACAGCGACCTGGAAATAGTGTGCACACTGCTGAGGCGATTTTAGAAATATTATATCAAAATTAGATTTGCTCGGTTTTATTAAGCATTGTTCACGTTGAGTGTTGACCACGCATTTCTCACAAAGACGTGTCTCCGGTATTATTCCTGTCCAAATATCTCAATAACGTGACGCGTATTGTACAAGACAACTGTGTTTTTTTAACCGCACGAGAATATGTTTATATTGATATAGGTACATAAACTATAAAGTTACAAAAATATAATATGACTCTATTAGAATCAAGTTATGATTCCATGGAATGCTGCAGCCGTATTATTTTTATTATAATATCCATGAAGTAGGTACATAACTATATTGTAACCATAATTTAATTACATCATTATTTATTTTTAGGGGCATCAAGGGTAGTCATTACAGTCTGGTAAAATTAATTTTTTCTGCGGATAGAATTCGTTCAACGGACAACAACTGTATATAAATAACTACTGACATTTAAATTAGGAGAGTCATCCATTTGTGTTGTGTGGAAAAAAATACACACAATATAATATAATATATTTATTATGTAAGAAAGTTTTAAATAATATTTAACGAATGATTCTCAATGTTACTTGATTTGTTCTGGTACAATTTCGGTACGAGGTAAACAGACAATTGCGAGATAATTAATTCTACTCGGATAACATAAAACATTCACTTGACTACAACCATTGAAGCGATAGTCACACATTTAACAATAGCCCAATATTTTGTTTCCAGTCTCCATAATTTTGATTTCATGTTTAAATATAGGTCAAACTTGGCTATAATACTCACTAAGAAATGGACTAGTTTTATTTATTTTTTATTTAAGAAATACGATATTTTGAATAAAGTAATTTCTATAACTATCTGTTAAAATACTATCATATTGCTTATTTTATTCAAGCTTATAAACGTCCACAATCTTAAATTTGTTATTTACATATTCAATTTTCGATTCGAATAAAGTGGTCCATCTTCAAGCCTTGAAAACTCGGAATAGTTACAACACATTTTGACCCACAGAACAAAATTATTTAATAATGTAATATATATCGCTTCAATGCCATTTGAAAGCAAATATTATAAGATGTATTATAATATACGCGTGTTATTGTGTTTACGTAAACCATTTGTTCTTCTCATTCAAAATTGATTACAAATTTGCTTAGAATTTCGTAGAAATGTTCTTATAGTTGTTAATAATTTGTATGATATTTAGATTAAATTAATCATTTTATATTGTACATCTACGTACTATAGTAAATTACTGCAGTAGTAAGTAAGGTATAATAAGTTTATATTTGAAAACATTAAATTTATAATATCTATAATATTATACTAATATTTTTTTTAGCCTGTTATCCATTTATTTTGATAGCTGCATCTACTCAAATTTGAGCTGATACTCCAAACATGTTAAATAGCAATACAATAACAACAAATATTTTTTTAACTAAGAAACAATTAGAGTAAGATTTCTAAACAGCAATGTTTAGAAATATTAAAAGTTGCCATTGATTAAAATGTTATGGCGTTAATGGAATAATAAATCATTAAGTATTTTATTTTAGTAATTATAATAACAGTATTATTTATTTCCCACGTCAAATTATGATTATTAATATTTTATTACTATTTATAAAGAATTTTTTTGATCAGTTAAGGTAAGTTAAGTCCCTAAAGTTTTTCCCCAGATTTCTAGGTTAAATTTCCTTAACCAACATTTTAGGCCCAAGTACTTTACTGATGATAACATAATATCTTCAGCTCTCGAATGAACCGTTTCCATCCGTTGCGCGTAAGTCACTAAATTAATGTCTTAACATATTTCATGTTGTTATAAGTTTATGATTTTATATTATTTGATAATAATTAAATAATATAAAGGAAGGTAAAAATAAAATAAGTTTATTTTAAATATTCTGGTGTTTAAATTTTTTTTTTAATTTTATGATAAAAATTCAATATTATATTTGACAGTCGGTATTTAGTCTTCACTTGTGACGCTTTCCATTTCAATGCCTTGATTCAAAAATTCTTTGTGGTGATATATAATTTTAGACGCTGATTTGTGTTATTTGTCTAATCAGATAAGAACGTAAACATATGTATTTGTCAGATCAACATACGTATGTAATCAAAGGGACGAGGCCGAATTGTTAATTTTATTATATTATACCATACGCAGCCACTGTGAATATATTTTTTTAGTGATAAACTGAAGTTTACCCGACTTTATATTATACTGGCAGATAACTAAGATTTATTCAGGCATAATTTTGGAGGAGTTGTTTGTATACATAATATTATATTTTACAATTAAGTGTGTTATAAATTAAAGATCGTTAATATAGCTTTTAGTAAACGTTCGTGATTAATGTAAGCAATTTAAAGAAAAATGAAATATAATTTGTAACAAAAATATTTTCACAATAACTGTTTTGATTACCTACCTCTACATTTTTTCTTTCTGTTAAACAAATGTTTATGGAGTAAAAACATTTTTTGTTGATCGACTGTCAAACCGTGGTGCATTAAACCATTATTGTAAAGCTTGGTATTCACCATAGATGTACAACAACTAGAAAGCCGTCTCCTTCTTATCGTCGAAGTTAACCGCCATTTACAAAGAGCTAAAGAAGGCAATGTTTACAAAATAATATTATCACAGTATATAATAATATATAATATGCATATGAATAAACGTAAAATTAATGTATAAATGTAAACATTGCCTGCTTTATAAATGGCCCAACATCGGCCACAACTGTATAGTATAAAAACGGCTATCTAGTTGTTGTATAAATAATAAATTAAATCCTATGGTCTTCACGCACGGTAAATCGATGAATCGATAGTGGGTAATTATACCTATACGTCAAAAATGCATAATATCGTCATTCGTCATCAGCATTGTTCGATGTCACACATAGATACTAATCCATATGCTTATAATATCATGTACCTACCAATCTATAAATGGAGAAATCGTCACATTAACGTACCTATTTAAAGTACATCGTAATCAGCGTATAATTGCATTATAATTAGATATATACATCGCGTTTAGACCCTATGTGTCGCGGCGAAAGCATATTTTCAAGGGAACCATAAATGGCCGGGTGGGGGGGGGGGAGGTGGACAAGAACGGAATGTTTTAATGACCGGCGCCACTTATTACGGAGTGGTAGTATAAACTATAGCAATACCATGGTAGTAGTATATTATTTCTGAGGACCTTGAATACACGATGCGACACGCGTCTGCTCGGCAGCGAACTCGATCACTCGTCGTCGATTCGCGCACACAGCGTCGCTATCGAATCTCGGCGGTCCGGCGGTGCGCTCGCAATTTTCGCTCACAACAATAATATCATCTGTGCTCGTTCACAATAACGTCACATTATCAGTACCTATATCATATTGTATCTCAAATATACAATTTTTTTTTCTGCACCTTGAAGCGACAACATGAAACCGACCGTAGCGCTTCGGCACGCGGTTTCGGTGCTGGTCGCGGTGGTACTAATTTCGGCCAGGCCCGGCCACGGTATGGCGTACACAGTTTTCCAGGCAGTGGTCGAGTACTACCGGATGGTAGCACCGGAACCAATAGACGCAGTGCCGGACGCGCCGTACGTTGGCCGGCAGTATGACTTTATTGTGGTGGGCGCCGGTTCCGGTGGGTCGGTGGTAGCCAACCGGTTGACCGAGGTGGCAGGCTGGACGGTGCTACTGATCGAGGCGGGTGGCGAAGAGAACGCCATGACGGACGTGCCACTGCTGGTCAGCTATCTAATTGGCAGCGGATACGACTGGGGCTACCGGACCGAACCACAGGACGGCGTGTGCGGCGCGATGGATGACCGCAAGTGTCGGTGGCCACGGGGCAAGGTGATGGGCGGCACCAGTGTCCTCAACTACATGATGTACACGCGGGGCATACCGGAGGACTACGACCGTTGGGCCAGGATGGGAAACGCCGGTTGGAGTTACGCGGACGTGCTGCCGTACTTTAAGAAATCAGAGAACCTGGGAGACGGCCGGGTCGCTGCGTCACCGGAGGCAGCGCATCTGCACGGCCGGGGTGGATACCTTAAGGTCCAGGAACCATCGTGGAAGACGCCGCTAGGACCGGCGTTCCTGCGCGCCGGCCGCGAGTTGGGCTACGAGACGCTCGTCGATTACAATGGACCACGGCCACTTGGCTTCTCGTACGTACTGGCCACGACAGACCACGGATCCCGATGCAGCGCATCTAAAGCCTTCCTGAGGCCGATCCGGCACAGGCCCAACCTTACGGTGGCCAAGCGGACGACGGTCACCAAGGTGCTCATCGAGCCTGGCACAAAGCGCGCGTACGGTGTGCGGTTCGTCAGGAATCGTCGGACCTCCATGGTGTACGCCCGCAAGGAGGTGATACTGTGTGCCGGGGCGTTTAACTCACCGCAGCTGCTCATGTTGTCGGGTGTTGGCCCGGCCGAACACCTAGCCGACGTTGGCGTGCCCGTCGTTAGCGACCTCCGGGTAGGTTACAACCTGCAGGATCACGTGTCCATGGCCGGACTGGTGTTCCTGGTCAACCAGTCGGTGACCATTGTCGAAAGTCGGTATCGGAACCCTAGGTACCTGGTCCAGTATGCCCTAGACGGTGATGGACCGCTGACCGTGCCCGGTGGCGCCGAAGCGGTGGCGTTTACGGCCACGCGGTATGCAACCAACGGGTCCGTGGTACCCGACATGGAACTGGTTTTCGGTCCCGGAGCGCTGACCGGCGACACGGGCGGCTCACTGCACCGCTTGTTCGGAATGCGCGAAGACTTCTACGAACAGGTGTACGGTGGGTTCCGCGGCCGGGACGCTTGGGGCCTAGTGCCCATACTGCTACGACCACGCAGTCGCGGCCGGGTCATGTTGCGGTCGACCAACCCGTTTCACGCGCCGCTTCTCTTCCCCGGCTACTTGTCTGACACCCACGACCGCGACGTGCTCGTCGAAGGCATAAAACAGGTATACTTTACATATTATAATAGCCATCATATTATAATGCCAATGTCTTTGGGTTTGTATTATAACCGATGATACTAATTACCTTAAAGTACTTGTATACATTTGTTATATTGTATGAGGTAGCGTGCAATTAAATGCGAGGCATTACGCATTTAGAGTACATTATAATATACCGTCAATCGATCGTATTCCACAATTCCGATAGTTAGTATCTTCTCCCGTTAGAAAATATAAATCAAAGTTCGTCGTTTCTTTGACTGAGATGTCGAATAATTTTGAATACGTTTTTGTTCTACTTTAGCGTGCTAATTCTTTCAAATTTCAAATTTTTAACAGTCAGTAGTTACTATACTTACTATATTATTGTAATATTACATTGCAATATTTATATATATTATTTAAAAATTGTTTTCTCGTAAATATCTACAACACACGTGTGCGTGTTTTATTATATGTTGTTTCTATCAATTTCTTAATGTAATAAAGTACTAATAATGACTAAAACCAAAAAGACTGAAAATCAACTTTTACTCCCATACAGTTATGTACTAATACGGGACGGTTTGTATTGTCGGCATAAAAGAAGAAAAGTACATTTCAGCGCTAACCGTACAGGTGTATATCACAATATTTCCACACACTTTTGTACCAGATATTATTACCCCATACTTTTACAAAAACGACATGCGTATACAATATAACGATAATATAATATTGTGCGCATATCGAATAATAATAATAATATTATTATTATTATATTATAAAATATAAATAATAAAACCCGTTTGTCGACGGCGGAGGGCATTGAAATCACTAGGCGGTTCGTCTGCACAAATACGCTCGGTGTCGCGGTCACATATTATATTACGCGTGTTATAACATACCTACCTTCATAAAACAGCTACTGCATTTAATAATTTATGCGCAGCCCGACGACGACGACTTCGACAAACCGGAGGCAATACCACACCGTGACGCGTCTGCTGCAGTATATTATCGCTATTTTCGTACACATAGGTATATTATGAGTTTAACCGGTGTTGGTCAACACACGATATATAATACGATCGATGCTGCTAGATATTTTTATTACTATCACGGAGAGTACGAAATTGTCATCTTAGGTTAGGGTATGTACGCGCATAGTGGGATAGAAATAATGAAATCGAAAACCCGTTGACCGGACGACAAGCTTTACTTACGTTCGCGTGCAATATTATATATCTATGCGATTTTTTTCCCCTCGTTTGCATCGTTGTGAAATAATATCTTGCGACTGTTGCAAAATGCAAACCCACACACGATTGGAACCCCGAGCCGGCCTATTAAAATATACAGGGTGATTCACCTGCAAGCATGTTTATCCCCATATTTTCATTAAATATACATACAATGAATGTATTAAAATTATAATATTTTGAATTTGTAAACGTATACTTTACGACACTCTCAAATATTTAGATTTTTTACACTAACATTTTCAAATAAAAATTACCATTTCTTCGTGTTTAAAAGATGATTTTTTTAAAAAACAAATGTTGATGTATCCAAATTTAAATCATTTTGGAAGTGAACACGTATGGTGAATCGCCCAGTATTCGACGAGCAGATAAGCCACTGCGCGTCTTTTTGGCCACGCAATTTGTTCACGTCATCAAATAGGAGCTGGTCAAATACTAACCGGCAAACGTGATATATCTGTGTACTATTTATTATAATGGTATTCAACATTATTATAGGTTGTTTCAACTTGTTTATTTCGCAATCACTTTGTCATGCGATCACGACTGCAGTTTTTGCGGTGGTGTCCGACACGTGATCCGAACTATCACGTCCACCGACGATTATTCGATATTCGTATGATAATAATATAATATAATATTATGATTTATAATAATAATTTTTCACGTATTCTAATAAACAGTATATTAATTCTATTGGCGTCGATGATGACGATGGCAATAAATATGATAGTCATTAATGATTATACTAATTAGTATCTCAAACCGTATTTTTGTATAAACCACCATAACAAATCCCCCGAGATTCATAAACACTTCAGTGTTATATTGTATAATATATACACAGGCAGGGCTCAAACAACAAACTTCAATATTCTTTTATATTCATTGTTTTAACGACTGTTTCATTAGAATAACAATGTATCATTTTCATAAATTACATGATAAATTAATTTCATATATTATTTATTACATAAGTATATATAGGTATTATATTGATTGAAATTATTTTATTTGTTCTTTAAAGTATTCTACGCAAATAATTGTTGATTTCTTAATACATTTCTTAACTTTTATGGTGACAATATTTTTAATCACAATTATCAGATAATTAAACAAGCGCATTCTTAAATAATATTTATTTATCATTTAACCAAGTTCTATCTATGTTTAAATAATAACGACTCTTTTATCTATTATTTCGTAATTTAATCAAACATTTTGATATTTATTGATAAGTTACAAAATATTTATCATTTAATAGCAATTTATTTGATCATTCGTGATTAAACTGAGAATTGCTCGAAATAATTCCGCTAATTCACAATTGTTCCTCAAGAGTTAGGATTAGTTATTTTAATATTCATGAATAATAATTGTAGTTTTGATAACCATCTACTAAATTCTAGTATATAAATTCATTTTCCCCCTTTTTCATATTTATTATGCTTTTAATTTTTTATTTTTTTGATTCCCTGGTGCTTTATTATTTAAACGACCTAAAGGTCTTTATAAATATGTTTAACAATTCCATAAATTTGTTCATACTAGATATAAATTATATACATATGCTTTTAATTATGTCTATAGTATATTATTATAGTAATTCAAAAATCATACAATAATTATAAATATTGTCTAAAATATGTATTAAATATGTAATACGTATTTATTTTAACCATTTGGATGATACCTAATGAAGCATAACGTATTGCTTTAATTAATTCAAATGTTTTACATTCATTTAAAATGAGCTTAATGTATTCTAATCACATTACTAAAATATAAAATTTATATAACTACCTAACAAGCAGTTGCTTAAAAGAGGTGTGCAAGGTTTGTAAATATTATTTCGCTTATAATATTATTTTATGTGCGATTGGGAAATATATATTATTATTTTTCTCATATTAATCTTTAAATTCTAAGTCAATCAAATTATAACTAAGTATAATACTCATTCATTGGTAAATGATAATATTATACTTATAACGTGTTGAGTGACTACAGTAAAATCATTATTAGTTTACTATATTTTATATAGAATTCGATCAATATAATAGATTAGAATGTTATTAGTTTGTGACTCAATTACAACTTTAATTTTGTATAAATATATTGGCCGTGTAATACTAAACTAATAATAATATTATGAACCTACCTTGAAATTTTACTGTCACAATTGTAAATGTAATTTTAAATAATTATTGACCAAATAATATAATAATATATTTACTAGTTACTCTATGAGCGAATTAGTATAACTGATATTCGACAACAATAATTTCTAAATAGCTATAGTTATACGGCCTTCCAAAATAGTTGCAACATACGAGATAAAATCATACTTATTTCTGCTCACCCATCGGTATGTAACTGTCAAATTTCCAATATATTAGGCACTCATTTATATTCACTCATGGACATCTTCAAATTGAGTAACATAATTACTAAAACGAATTATATTTTACTTGTTTGAATTCAAAGTTCAAAAATGTTCAAATTTAGGTATGCATAAACCACTTTCTCCTTCAAATATAAATTACAAAAATAGATTCTTTTATTTTTTCTTAATTATTTTAGAGGTCAAACCCGATTTTGGGTTACGACATCGTCATACCTAATTTTATTACAAATGAGTAATGACTGAACATTTAACATTTGTCTAAGAAAACCTATGATATATTAAACCTATAGCTATTCCAAGATTATGTTCAGATGTGATGATTTGTCAGTACTTTTGAATTTATAATGACAATACACCACTATTTTGCGCCGAGACAAGTTTCTTGTTTGAAAACTTAGTTTGTGTATCGTATCTTAATACAATTATCGTTGTACGGCGTGACGTATAGGCAATAGAGGTACATTATTGCGTTCAGTTAAAATCAAATAAACATAAATCATAATAGGTGAATAGGTCGTATAACATAAATAAATAAATCTGGTTTTTATCTTATAATTATACGTATACTATTTTTGTTCAAACGTGTTTTTATGCTTTCTTAATTTGGAATCTTCTTTGTCTCTAAATGAGTGTAATGACCACAAGACATAATAATGTATGATAATAGAAAAAATGTCATAACTTTTTTTTTTTAAATTGTATTTATCTTTCTCATCCTTTGGTTATAATATTGCGTAGGCTATCGCAGTGAGCAAAACCCAAGCATTTCAAAAATACGGGTCTACGCTG
Organism: Metopolophium dirhodum; assembly: GCF_019925205.1. NCBI lineage: Eukaryota > Metazoa > Arthropoda > Insecta > Hemiptera > Aphididae > Metopolophium > Metopolophium dirhodum. The sequence goes on from NC_083567.1 coordinate 23,819,270, forward strand.
TTGTCGGTGCCGTTCCCGGGCTGTGAACACGAGACATTCGGGTCGGACGCGTACTGGGGTTGCTCTATCGGTCAGCTGACCACTAACCTTCACCACCAGGTGGGCACGTGCAAGATGGGACCTGCCTCGGACCCGGACGCCGTGGTCGACCCAAAGCTGAGGGTGCGTGGCGTCAAAGGGCTCCGGGTGGTGGACGCGTCCATCATGCCGCTGATACCTGGCGGTCACACCAACGCGATGACGTTCATGATTGGCGAGAAAGCGGCCGACATGATCAAGGAAAACTGGATCAAATGATCGAACCGGTCGTGCTAGGCTGCTGCCTCTGTGGATACCACAGATAACATATTATGCTACGGTAGGTCCAAACCATATAATATCGCCGTATTATGTCGTCACTGTTTTGACAAGTATTTAAATTATTATGCATATTATTTTTAAAAAAAAACTGTATTAATTTATCGGTCGTTACTCGTTGCGACTTTACACGTTGTTTTCAGTTGTTTCTATCATCGTCTTATACTTGAAATGATTTTTTTTCAGGTGCTAATGACGAGTGAAATATGATAAATCAATCATTTGTTCGCATGATGTATTGGACAATGTAATCGTTTTGTGAAATACATTCGTCATCGTCAATATCGCGGTTCATATACCTATACTAATGCAGTAATGCATAATAAATCGATTACTCACGTTTGATTCAATGAACAATATAGTGTTTAATTGTTTAATATACTATACGGTATAAGCTATATTATGTAAATAAGAAGATTATAGACTTTAGTTGTGTTCGCCAAAAATCAACACGTATCTCAGAATTTAATTTTCGTTACCTCGAATATAATATTAAAACGTGTCTCATTAACAGATATTTCTAACTCATTTCATCCCCACCACCAATAAGAGTCTATATTATGTTACCGGCAAAGACGTAAGTTAAGGAATTAACGTTAATGACTAGTCAATAAAATGAACTCTAATTTTAGGTAGGTACTTATTATAAGTTGTAAATAGTTATGTATGTAAAAGTTTAAATAATGTGTTTGTACATTTTAATAATTAAAAACGGCCTTGCGTTGTAAAGTCGATTTATCGATTTATCTATAATGGCTACTAACAATAACGTACTTTCCAACTCTAATACGTCGATGGCCGTACATTTCGTACATTTTAAATAAAAGATAGCCGTCTATCGGGTGCATATGTCATCTATATAGTAGATTTACAATATAAACCGCGATTACTTATTTGTCATAATAATTAATTAATAATTATATTAATGAAATTATAATATTTGTACACACGCATGCTTATAGTACCTACTTTCAAAGTGTCACGGTACATCAAATTTAGAAAATAAATGATTCAATTTATTTATTTTATCTGTGCAATGTATAAATGTATAATTTATTTTATACCCATTATTACATTTCTGACCCAATTTAAATATTTCGCTAAACAAAATTATCAACATTGTCTATCAGTATTAAATATTTATATAATTTTCTAATCATTATTGTAAATGTGTTGACAAAATATTTGAATTTTACAACCTTTCCTATGTTGTCAGTCAATGCCTAGGCATTGACAATATTGAATACTAATGTTAGGAATTTATGATATTGGCTAGGCATTTACGTTATTACCTAATTTGTATCATTGACGATAACATATACATATTATAATAAATACCTACATAAAATGCGCCCAATCAATAGCATATTTTGGTATATAAATACATAATATGATATTATCTAGTCAAAAAAGAAAATGTGCAATACATTTTGCTTCCATTTTATTTATTTTTGTTTTAAATTACACTTTAGTTTATTCCTATTTCTGATTATGGGTATTATGTAAAAATGTTTGTTACAATAATTGTCGTGCTATATAATATAATATTGATGTATAAGAATAAAACAATATTTTTTTGTATGTCTTACTAATCTTAAATTAAAGATAAAAAAAATGCAATGCAAACAATGTAAAACTTGGTTTTTCATAAATAATCACCTAGTGTAAATTATGTATAATTTAATTGTTTTTCTTAAATAGGTATTACTTTTTTGTATTATATTAGATGTCAATTGTGAAATATGTTATTCGTTGTAAAACTTTTTATTTTAAGAATAAATATGTTTTGCATTAATTTAATACATTACCTGTCCTATAGTTATTGCAGACTGATTAACGCCTACATACAATTATACTCTATAATATTTCCGTATAGGTTTCATATAAAATATAGGGACTACCTTAAAACTCTTAAGGGATATAATATTTACATTAAATCTTTAAATATCCCGGTCGAAACCATAGATTATGTTAGAACAAAACTATTTTTATAATCCGCTATACGAAAATATTCAAACATAAGTATTTTTAACAGTGATTCACAATACACATACCTAGGTACCTATAATATTAAATTAACGTTAGAGTGTTTTTAGTAATGTTTTCAGCTTAGTAAGTCTTTTTTTTTAATTTCGTTTGTTTTTTAATTAAAACATTTATACTAACCGTGAATAAATAAAGAAGTACATGAATAGGCACAACTTTAAATAATGTAAGCATAATTTACAGCTGTTTTATTAAAAATATTATGTGACATAGTACCTACTAACCTGGACTATTTAAAGTGTTTTGATATTAAAATATTGTTGCAATTACTTACATTTACGTATCGTTGAACTTATTCACGTTACATATTTTAATATATCAAAAATATATCAACATATCAACTTCCCATGGATAATGTTAAAAAAAATAACGAATGTACGTCGAAAGATGGCAAATACGAGTTGAACATATTATTATAATTTGTTTAGCTATATCATTGATGGGAAACTGGCGGCCTGCGTACCATTTTTAAGTGACTTGTGCTACATTTCAAATTAATTTAGAAAAATATAAAATATCAGGATTTTTTTGTATTTTATTTTATTATATTTATTAAATTATTAAAATCGATTTAATGTTTACCGTAAAACGTAGATATGAATTCTTATCTAATATTGAACTATTAAAGTATGTCTTAATATTATATTATTTATAAGGGCAAAGTTCACATTTTTTTTTTGCTTTCTATGTTCTCTGGCCTGCTGGATTTTTGAACTAAAAAAATTGGTCCTCTATAGTAGCATTGAATCGCCCGCCCCGGCTATATGATACATTTGTTTAAATTTTCTATTCCAAATCTATATGCTTTTCTTTTATTTATTACATATTTGTTTATGTATTAGAAAATATACTTAGCTCGAATTAAAATGTATAGTTTACATAATATTATACAAGAAAATAATGCTCAATCTAATTGAATGTTAGTGGCAAAAATATCGTTCAATCGTCTATGTAATGACGCACTTAGATGATAATCCGGGTTCTTTAAACAGCTGGTTTTTGTTATCGGTAACTTTGCTTCAAGCCTCGAAATATCTCCACTATCCAGCTAAGTTTTTTACGGTTAAATATAGCGGATAAAACAAGCTATCCGACCATACAAACCCTGTTTTAATCACTTCAGTGGTTTTGAAGGAGAAGAGTGACGTAGTAAATCAATTCTTATTTATAAGTAGCTTATATAAGACAGATGATAGGAGAATAGATAATCTAGATCACAGACCAAGGTTAGGTATATTGAGCTATTAGATAAATGATTAAGAACAAGCAATGTAAATAAAAATTTAAACTAGGAAAATAATTATTGCGCATAATTTATTATGTTGCATAAATTTCGTACATTAAACATGGCTTGATTACATATTTTACATTATTATAATAATATTGTGTTTTATAATCTTTCCAACTTTTTACTATTCATTTACTATACACATGCTGAACAAACTTCTCGCATACGTTCGTCAAAGGTTCGTTTTAGAATTGGTAAAAAACCTGAAACTATAATAAGTTAATTTATAATATTATATTTTAATAATTTCTTGAAATTCATGGAATGCATAAGAAAATTTAGAAATTAAAACTTCTAATAGGTACCTATTTAAGAAGACAATAAGTTAACATTTTCCCACATTCTAAATAAATATCACTGTCATTAAATAATATGAAATAACATCATATTATTTAATGACAGTGATATTTATGAAAGGTTAGTAAAAATAATACTGTTATTTAAAATTGTTAAATATTTTCCATCTAAATTCTCAAATGAGATGAAAGTAAGAAATAAACTTTATAATATATAATTAATTGTTTTTATTCTTAATTGAGTTTATTGGAAAATATTAAATAAACACTATTAGTTTTAAACTTACTCAATATACTTGCTCCGTCAGATGAAAATATAACCATTACCACAATAAGAAACACAACCAAAAACATTTTGCTTAACTCAAACATTATTGAGATTACAAATATCTATAAGAATAAAAAGTTCTGTCATTACGATTGATATAATAATATTTAAGCATTAATTATAGTTATATACTTTAGAGTTTAGATGTAATATATTATGTGTTTCAATATTTAACTAAAACCGTAAGTTAGGATAAACTAGTACTATAATAGTTGCAAGATAATTTAAATCATAAAATTGATTACTGTCAAAAAATATTAAGTGTAGGTTTTGAGAATGCGAGAATGATACTTAGGGTTTATAGTGATTTTTTTCTAGATACATTTTTAGATTAGTTAGAATTATGAAAAAATATTTTTTATTTGTTCAGTGGTTACTAGTTTCCACAATATTGTAAGGGAAAATAACGGATCAATTAGTGGTATCGAATAATTAAAAAATTTAATGGTTTAAATATTGTTTTAAGTAATTATATCCCAAAACTGAGATATAGCAACTAATTTTAAATATAGATAATTCTAAGATCAAAATTAAATAATACTTAATAATATATTAGATGACTACTAATAATTAATAACTTTTTAGCTGATGCCGAGAAATAACAATAATTGAATAATATTATTTCTATAACTATAATATCGAAAAAAATTAGCTTCCCGATAATTCATGATAATAGTAAATAGAAGGTATACGCTATCTTATGCCTAGTTTAACAAACTAAATAAATTGTCAACATTTATTAACAACATTAAACCCAGATTTAAAAAATCAACGAATTTTAATAAGAAAATTGGGATATAATAAATTATGTAATTACTAATTTTAAATTCAAATAATCTAAAAAATCAAAAGTAAGTAATTGTAAACGTTAAAATATATTAGCCAGCAGTAGATGCCAAGAAATAATTATTATTTCTCAAGGATTAATAATAGGAAAAAACCTAGAAAATATATTATAGACATTTGTTAAAAAACGCTAAAGAGGTGTGAGGAGTATTTTTGTTTCTGATAAATTTTGTAACGTAGGTATACAAACTAATATTATATGTCATTAGTTATTAATTTTTTGATGAGAAAAATTAGTTGTCTCGTTGTGGTATTCCACCTTACATACCTTATATCAAAACTTTAAATGTTAATACAATTTTGGTTCTAATACCATTAATTTTATACTATTTATAAGGATAATATTTCAAAATTTTCAAATTTTAAATAAAATATTTATAGTAATACATTTACAACTTATTAAGTTTCTAAAAATTAACTACGATAAAAATAGTAAATGCCAACTTTAGTTTGCTGAATTGTGATGATGACAGTGTGTAACTCGTTATTAATGTAAATAAGTGAATATTTTTTTTCAAAATCATAGAAGTATAACAAAATATAGTATACTAACAATTACTTACCTTTAATATTAATTTTGTATTTTATAATGAAAATTATATTAAATATAATATTTACCTGCTAAGTGCTACAGCTTTCAAGTATAAGAACTATAGTATAAGTGAATAAGAAAAATTTAAATATCATTATGTGAAACACATTTTTGTATTGTTTACCCACGACAATGTTTACCCTAAATTCTAAGTAGACGCAGCTAGTAGACCAGTGCTTCCCAAAAGGTATTAAACAAGCTGCAGCACATAATTGTAGTGTGTTGTGAAATGCTTAAGGTGTGCCGTAAAAACTTTAGGTTTTTACATTACTGTTTTATACAATAGAATAAAATATAGTTTGATATCAACAAAAAAATGGTGGGTAAGTGGATGTCACTCTGCTGTACAGTAGATTACAAGTGGGTCACTGTAATGGATGGTGTTAAATTTGAATTCAATTAATATCATTGTATAAGAAAAACGATTCTGAGCGAAAACGGACATTCAGCCTGTGGTATTACTAATATATTTGATGATATTATTGTGAATAAAGTAATTTATATATAACCTATTTACGTGGAACCTTGTTTTAAATTTTCAATCCTTAGCTATAAAATTTGAATATTTTATAAATTTTTTACTACAAAATAATTATTAAATTTGAAATTTGAAACATTTTGTCAAAATTCGAACTTTAAATCCTTATAAAAAAATTGTGCTTACGTATTTTTAGTATTTTTCAACTGCTATTGTAAAAATATATCAGGAGCCTGGCATTACATTTTTACGCTTTTTTACCCGACAAATAAAACTTTATTGATATTTATTGAAAAAAAAAACTAAAAAAATTGAAAACTGAAAATGTCCGTAAACAGCTCAAAAAGATTCAAAATATTTTCAAAATTGTATGGTGTATAGAAAATGCTAATATAAACATTCAGTAAAATGTTCATGTATCTACAGTTATTCGTTTTTGAATAACAATAAAATAACCAAACCGCTACATGAGAAATCGAGTGAATATCCAATCTTGTGAAAATATGAACTTCAAACGCTCGTAAAAATTTAATTTGACTTTTTTATAGACATTTTTTTTTTGATAAAGGTAGATAATCTTATAAGGAATCTTGTATTATATTTTAAAATCTTAGATTTAAAAAGAAAAATTGTTATGAATTCTTAATTCAAAATAATTTGCTAATTTTCGTGATTTTTTCGTATTTTGTCAATATTTGAACTTTAAATGCTTATAAATAAAAACTGTGACTAAGGATTCTTAATTTTTTTCAAATGTCATTGTAACAATATAGTAGGAGCCTTGCATTAAACTTTCAAGCTTTTTCACCCAACAAATAAAATTTTATTGATATTTATAAAAAAAAAAAAAAACTAAAAAAAAATGGAACTAAAAATTATAGAAAAATTTGTTTTAGAATTGTTAAGCATGAGCATTCAAAATGGCATTATTTAGTGAGTAAATGCAAACAATTCATATTTACACTTTAATAAATATTATTGGTTATAATGAAAAAAATCAATAATAGTATACAAAGTAGTGTTGGGTATGAGTAGGGATGTTCGATTGTTTCGACCAATGCTACAGTCGTTTAATCGATTATTTTTTTTTAAAGAAGTCGCCACATAATATAACCGATTAATCGAAATACGACTGTACATTGTAAAATACTAAAATGTATTAGGTAATGTATTAGGTAATACTAAAAACATAAATAATTTCAGGTATAAAGGTAAATAAAGTATTTTTTATACGATTAATATTTTTATTTTAGTGTTTTAATATTTTAAGTATAAACATAGATTCACAATAATTTAGATTTTCCAAGATGACTCACGAGTCGCGGTCGAATAGATATTAAGATATACATTATAATATTATATATTATATTTATTGCTATAATTATACTATGGTTTAAAAATTGCATTCTGCCTAGGTAGGTACCTTACCTACATGATCATATTTTCCAAACCAAACATTGATTATTGCATAGAAATATTTTATGCATGTATATAATAATGGTTTAGTACATTATTATTGACTACATTTTAGTAATGCATTTATTAATAATGAAATATATTATTTTATTTAAACTACATATTGAGTTAATTTGTCGCAAAGTTAGTTATGCATTACATCATATTGTATTAAGTATTTTTAACCTTATTACTATTAGTTAGGTAAATGAAGTCATAAAAAAATGTATTTTTTATTTGTTTTATAGAAACTAATACCAAATCGAAATACTTATCATGTTCAAGTTTACATGGCTTTATGTTCTTTTCATATTAGCAATGTTTGTGTCTTCATCATTTTGTATGGACATATTTAGTAAGTATTGATACATAATTTTGACGATGAAAAAATCTGGAATTATATGTATATGTAACTCGAGGACTTAGGACTTCCCATTTTTTTTCATTTTGTAAAAATAACCAACACCGTCTCAGTATAAATTAAATCAATGTACCTATATACTTACTACGTACTGTGAATTAGGCTTTGTTTTTCATAAATAACAAGAAGTCTACCGATAGGTTATTAATAATTCAGGCACTGTATGACGGATATCAATAAACGACTTTTTTAAAAACTTCATTGCTAAATCTGTGTATAACACCAATATAACACCTACCAATACTACATTGAACCCAAAATGTTAATTTTCAGAAGCCCAAACGTCGTTGAATATGGTCAACAAATATTCCAATAGTAAGCAAATTCTTTATATAATTCATCCATTTAATATAATGAAGTAGTACATAATTGTATTGATACATAATCATAATGTTTTATATTGTATTATTTTAAATTACATTATTTTCAGATTTTCAACCGATTTTACAAATTGAAGATAAAAGTATATTACATGAATCAGCAGCCGTATAAATAATTATGTAATAATAAGGTTAAACAAATTATTTTCTATTTAGATAATACCATGTCATAAGTGATTTAATTATATATTTACTTAGAAAAAAAATATATTTACAGATACCGTAAATTTTTAATTTACCTCTTATGGAAAAATCAAATCAATGGATGTACGGTGTACCTAATAGAAAAGTTAATTCAACACAACGATATTAATAATGTTCTGTAATAGAATTATAAAAAAATATATATTTACCCAAAAATAAACTTGATTAATAATTATTATGAAATGTTTATTGCATCTTTATTATATCAAATAAAATTGTACTTATTCAATATACATTCTTAAGATGATAAAATAAAGGCAATATAATTATTAGAATATTTCGATACTTAAACGTTGGTTCTAGACTTCTGGTATTGTTAAAAATTACACAACTGTATTATAGCCTATACGCCCTACAAAATACAACCCATTTTGCTAACTACCAAAACAACTAACTGCCATATTTTTGTTTTCAAACAAAATGTGTAGATGTAAATTCAAATGAAAAAAAAATAGTAAAATAAAAAAATAAGACAATTTTTTTTAAAAAATAAATACTCAAAATCAAGCATACATACTTTGCGCAATGCTATTGTCCCATTTGTTCATGTCTAACGTAAGTCCATGGGGCTAACCTAGGACGGTGTAAAACAACAAGTATGAGAGGTCAGAAACTGATATAGGCTCTTTTTCCTATCTCGGATGTTTGTGGGGACAACAGGTTAGAGATAACAATACAATTGGTGTAGTAGATGCAGGTGTGACACCAAGGACATATTTTGAGGGAGGGGCCAAGGCTCCTAGTAAAAAACGTACAAAAAAAAACATGTATAATCTATGTGTAAATGTGATTATAATTAATATAAATTTATCTATGAGCATTTATATTAAGTCACCGGTACCTACTACGTCTGGACTGTGAAACAAAAGCAATCATTGCTATTTCAATATCGCACACACGAATAGGTACTCAATATTTATGATATGAACTATTTGATTAAAACTTACATAAATGTATATAATTTTTGTTGTATTGATGATTAAATTATAAAAATAAAGAAACTATAATCACCTATACACTATCACCTATTCACCCCACTCCCTAGAACCTCCCTTAAGTGGACGGCCGAAGGAACGGTGTGATGGTTACCAGCCGGATAGCAAGTGCGGTAGCTGTTGCACCAATTCTATGCGAGGGCCTACCCAACGCTCGTGATCTCAACGGTTTAAGGAATGCACACACTCCCCCGATTTTGAGTTTGAAGCTGTGATAATTTGTAAGCAAGAGGTATAAAGCAAGAGTATATTATGTATGTAGATTGTAGGAACATTAACTGGTAGAAGTATTAAAGAGTTATTTGGAGTATTGAAAAGAAGAAATCTGAATATTTGGCGTATAAGGAAACCAAGTGAAAGGAATATAAAGCAAAAGAAATTGGGGAGGGGTATATGATAATATATTCAGGTAAGATTACTACGATGAATAGAGGATTTATTCAATCTCTATCCATTCGTACCTCATTATAGTCGCAATCACCCCATTGACAGGCTAATGCGTCTGGCAAATGAGTCAACCCCCTTTTCGTAGGTTAGTTCTGGTTACCAACACTGCTACATATTATCCAAATGATACTATGTTCTGTGAATTATTTCGAAACAATTGCCTAAAAAAAAAATAAGCTATTGTAATAATAAGTATTTCAAAAATTACTTTTACCTTTGTAAAATTGCCCTAACAGGCGTTAATTAATAATAATAATATTATATTTTCTTTTGCGTACAATATTTAATTAGTACCTAATATTAATTAGAATAATACTATAAATGTATGGTGAAAAATAAGAGCCCCAAAAAAATTCAAAAATAAACACAAATATCATTGAGAAACATGGTATTAATTCATAGGCGTTTGCCGAGATTTATATTGTTATAAAGTTACTATACAAAGTTTAAATAAAAAAAAATGGTGGGTAAGTGGATGTCACTCTGCTGTACAGTAGATTACAAGTGGGTCACTGTAATGGATGGTGTTAAATTTGAGTTCAATTAATATCATTGTATAAGAAAAACGATTCTGAGCGAAAACGGACATTCAGCCTATGGTATTACTAATATATTTGATGATATTATTGTGAATAAAGTAATTTATATATAACCTATTTACGTGGAACCTTGTTTTAAATTTTCAATCCTTAGCTATAAAATTTGAATATTTTATAAATTTTTTACTACAAAATAATTATTAAATTTGAAATTTGAAACATTTTGTCAAAATTCGAACTTTAAATCCTTATAAAAAAATTGTGCCTACGTATTTTTAATATTTTTCAACTGCTATTGTAAAAATATATCAGGAGCCTGGCATTACATTTTTACGCTTTTTTACCCGACAAATAAAACTTTATTGATATTTATTGAAAAATAAACTAAAAAAATTGAAAACTGAAAATGTCCGTAAACAGCTCAAAAAGATTCAAAATATTTTCAAAATTGTATGGTGTATAGAAAATGCTAATATAAACATTCAGTAAAATTTTCATGTATCTACAGTTATTCGTTTTTGAATAACAATAAAATAACCAAACCGCTACATGAGAAATCGAGTGAATATCCAATCTTGTGAAAATATGAACTTCAAACGCTCGTAAAAATTTAATTTGACTTTCTTATAGACATTTTTTTTTTTGATAAAGGTATATAATCTTATAAGGAATCTTGTATTACATTTTAAAATCTTAGATTTAAAAAGAAAAATTGTTATGAATTCTTAACTCAAAATAATTTGCTAATTTTCGTGATTTTTTCGTATTTTGTCAATATTTGAACTTTAAATGCTTATAAATAAAAACTGTGACTAAGGATTCTTAATTTTTTTCAAATGTCATTGTAACAATATAGTAGGAGCCTTGCATTAAATTTTCAAGCTTTTTCACCCAACAAATAAAATTTTATTGATATTTATAAAAAAAAAAAAAACTAAAAAAAAATGGAACTAAAAATTATAGAAAAATTTGTTTTAGAATTGTTAAGCATGAGCATTCAAAATGGCATTATTTAGTGAGTAAATGCAAACAATTCATATTTACACTTTAATAAATATTATTGGTTATAATGAAAAAAATCAATAATAGTATACAAAGTAGTGTTGGGTATGAGTAGGGATGTTCGATTGTTTCGACCAATGCTACAGTCGTTTAATCGATTATTTTTTTTTAAAGAAGTCGCCACATAATATAACCGATTAATCGAAATACGACTGTACATTGTAAAATACTAAAATGTATTAGGTAATGTATTAGGTAATACTAAAAACATAAATAATTTCAGGTATAAAGGTAAATAAAGTATTTTTTATACGATTAATATTTTTATTTTAGTGTTTTAATATTTTAAGTATAAACATAGATTCACAATAATTAAGATTTTCCAAGATGACTCACGAGTCGCGGTCGAATAGATATTAAGATATACATTATAATATTATATATTATATTTATTGCTATAATTATACTATGGTTTAAAAATTGCATTCTGCCTAGGTACCTTACCTACATGATCATATTTTCCAAACCAAACATTGATTATTGCATAGAAATATTTTATGCATGTATATAATAATGGTTTAGTACATTATTATTGACTACATTTTAGTAATGCATTTATTAATAATGAAATATATTATTTTATTTAAACTACATATTGAGTTAATTTGTCGCAAAGTTAGTTATGCATTACATCATATTGTATTAAGTATTTTTAACCTTATTACTATTAGTTAGGTAAATGAAGTCATAAAAATTTATTTTTTATTTGTTTTATAGAAACTAATACCAAATCGAAATACTTATCATGTTCAAGTTTACATGGCTTTATGTTCTTTTCATATTAGCAATGTTTGTGTCTTCATCATTTTGTATGGACATATTTAGTAAGTATTGATACATAATTTTGACGATGAAAAAATCTGGAATTATATGTATATGTAACTCGAGGACTTAGGACTTCCCATTTTTTTTCATTTTGTAAAAATAACCAACACCGTCTCAGTATAAATTAAATCAATGTACCTATATACTTACTACGTACTGTGAATTAGGCTTTGTTTTTCATAAATAACAAGAAGTCTACCGATAGGTTATTAATAATTCAGGCACTGTATGACGGATATCAATAAACGACTTTTTTAAAAACTTCATTGCTAAATCTGTGTATAACACCAATATAACACCTACCAATACTACATTGAACCCAAAATGTTAATTTTCAGAAGCCCAAACGTCGTTGAATATGGTCAACAAATATTCCAATAGTAAGCAAATTCTTTATATAATTCATCCATTTAATATAATGAAGTAGTACATAATTGTATTGATACATAATCATAATGTTTTATATTGTATTATTTTAAATTACATTATTTTCAGATTTTCAACCGATTTTACAAATTGAAGATAAAAGTATATTACATGAATCAGCAGCCGTATAAATAATTATGTAATAATAAGGTTAAACAAATTATTTTCTATTTAGATAATACCATGTCATAAGTGATTTAATTATATATTTACTTAGAAAAAAAATATATTTACAGATACCGTAAATTTTTAATTTACCTCTTATGGAAAAATCAAATCAATGGATGTACGGTGTACCTAATAGAAAAGTTAATTCAACACAACGATATTAATAATGTTCTGTAATAGAATTATAAAAAAATATATATTTACCCAAAAATAAACTTGATTAATAATTATTATGAAATGTTTATTGCATCTTTATTATATCAAATAAAATTGTACTTATTCAATATACATTCTTAAGATGATAAAATAAAGGCAATATAATTATTAGAATATTTCGATACTTAAACGTTGGTTCTAGACTTCTGGTATTGTTAAAAATTACACAACTGTATTATAGCCTATACGCCCTACAAAATACAACCCATTTTGCTAACTACCAAAACAACTAACTGCCATATTTTTGTTTTCAAACAAAATGTGTAGATGTAAATTCAAATGAAAAAAAAATAGTAAAATAAAAAAATAAGACAATTTTTTTTAAAAAATAAATACTCAAAATCAAGCATACATACTTTGCGCAATGCTATTGTCCCATTTGTTCATGTCTAACGTAAGTCCATGGGGCTAACCTAGGACGGTGTAAAACAACAAGTATGAGAGGTCAGAAACTGATATAGGCTCTTTTTCCTATCTCGGATGTTTGTGGGGACAACAGGTTAGAGATAACAATACAATTGGTGTAGTAGATGCAGGTGTGACACCAAGGACATATTTTGAGGGAGGGGCCAAGGCTCCTAGTAAAAAACGTACAAAAAAAAACATGTATAATCTATGTGTAAATGTGATTATAATTAATATAAATTTATCTATGAGCATTTATATTAAGTCACCGGTACCTACTACGTCTGGACTGTGAAACAAAAGCAATCATTGCTATTTCAATATCGCACACACGAATAGGTACTCAATATTTATGATATGAACTATTTGATTAAAACTTACATAAATGTATATAATTTTTGTTGTATTGATGATTAAATTATAAAAATAAAGAAACTATAATCACCTATACACTATCACCTATTCACCCCACTCCCTAGAACCTCCCTTAAGTGGACGGCCGAAGGAACGGTGTGATGGTTACCAGCCGGATAGCAAGTGCGGTAGCTGTTGCACCAATTCTATGCGAGGGCCTACCCAACGCTCGTGATCTCAACGGTTTAAGGAATGCACACACTCCCCCGATTTTGAGTTTGAAGCTGTGATAATTTGTAAGCAAGAGGTATAAAGCAAGAGTATATTATGTATGTAGATTGTAGGAACATTAACTGGTAGAAGTATTAAAGAGTTATTTGGAGTATTGAAAAGAAGAAATCTGAATATTTGGCGTATAAGGAAACCAAGTGAAAGGAATATAAAGCAAAAGAAATTGGGGAGGGGTATATGATAATATATTCAGGTAAGATTACTACGATGAATAGAGGATTTATTCAATCTCTATCCATTCGTACCTCATTATAGTCGCAATCACCCCATTGACAGGCTAATGCGTCTGGCAAATGAGTCAACCCCCTTTTCGTAGGTTAGTTCTGGTTACCAACACTGCTACATATTATCCAAATGATACTATGTTCTGTGAATTATTTCGAAACAATTGCCTAAAAAAAAAATAAGCTATTGTAATAATAAGTATTTCAAAAATTACTTTTACCTTTGTAAAATTGCCCTAACAGGCGTTAATTAATAATAATAATATTATATTTTCTTTTGCGTACAATATTTAATTAGTACCTAATATTAATTAGAATAATACTATAAATGTATGGTGAAAAATAAGAGCCCCAAAAAAATTCAAAAATAAACACAAATATCATTGAGAAACATGGTATTAATTCATAGGCGTTTGCCGAGATTTATATTGTTATAAAGTTACTATACAAAGTTTAAATAAAAAAAAATGGTGGGTAAGTGGATGTCACTCTGCTGTACAGTAGATTACAAGTGGGTCACTGTAATGGATGGTGTTAAATTTGAGTTCAATTAATATCATTGTATAAGAAAAACGATTCTGAGCGAAAACGGACATTCAGCCTATGGTATTACTAATATATTTGATGATATTATTGTGAATAAAGTAATTTATATATAACCTATTTACGTGGAACCTTGTTTTAAATTTTCAATCCTTAGCTATAAAATTTGAATATTTTATAAATTTTTTACTACAAAATAATTATTAAATTTGAAATTTGAAACATTTTGTCAAAATTCGAACTTTAAATCCTTATAAAAAAATTGTGCCTACGTATTTTTAATATTTTTCAACTGCTATTGTAAAAATATATCAGGAGCCTGGCATTACATTTTTACGCTTTTTTACCCGACAAATAAAACTTTATTGATATTTATTGAAAAATAAACTAAAAAAATTGAAAACTGAAAATGTCCGTAAACAGCTCAAAAAGATTCAAAATATTTTCAAAATTGTATGGTGTATAGAAAATGCTAATATAAACATTCAGTAAAATTTTCATGTATCTACAGTTATTCGTTTTTGAATAACAATAAAATAACCAAACCGCTACATGAGAAATCGAGTGAATATCCAATCTTGTGAAAATATGAACTTCAAACGCTCGTAAAAATTTAATTTGACTTTCTTATAGACATTTTTTTTTTTGATAAAGGTATATAATCTTATAAGGAATCTTGTATTACATTTTAAAATCTTAGATTTAAAAAGAAAAATTGTTATGAATTCTTAACTCAAAATAATTTGCTAATTTTCGTGATTTTTTCGTATTTTGTCAATATTTGAACTTTAAATGCTTATAAATAAAAACTGTGACTAAGGATTCTTAATTTTTTTCAAATGTCATTGTAACAATATAGTAGGAGCCTTGCATTAAATTTTCAAGCTTTTTCACCCAACAAATAAAATTTTATTGATATTTATAAAAAAAAAAAAACTAAAAAAAAATGGAACTAAAAATTATAGAAAAATTTGTTTTAGAATTGTTAAGCATGAGCATTCAAAATGGCATTATTTAGTGAGTAAATGCAAACAATTCATATTTACACTTTAATAAATATTATTGGTTATAATGAAAAAAATCAATAATAGTATACAAAGTAGTGTTGGGTATGAGTAGGGATGTTCGATTGTTTCGACCAATGCTACAGTCGTTTAATCGATTATTTTTTTTTAAAGAAGTCGCCACATAATATAACCGATTAATCGAAATACGACTGTACATTGTAAAATACTAAAATGTATTAGGTAATGTATTAGGTAATACTAAAAACATAAATAATTTCAGGTATAAAGGTAAATAAAGTATTTTTTATACGATTAATATTTTTATTTTAGTGTTTTAATATTTTAAGTATAAACATAGATTCACAATAATTAAGATTTTCCAAGATGACTCACGAGTCGCGGTCGAATAGATATTAAGATATACATTATAATATTATATATTATATTTATTGCTATAATTATACTATGGTTTAAAAATTGCATTCTGCCTAGGTACCTTACCTACATGATCATATTTTCCAAACCAAACATTGATTATTGCATAGAAATATTTTATGCATGTATATAATAATGGTTTAGTACATTATTATTGACTACATTTTAGTAATGCATTTATTAATAATGAAATATATTATTTTATTTAAACTACATATTGAGTTAATTTGTCGCAAAGTTAGTTATGCATTACATCATATTGTATTAAGTATTTTTAACCTTATTACTATTAGTTAGGTAAATGAAGTCATAAAAATTTATTTTTTATTTGTTTTATAGAAACTAATACCAAATCGAAATACTTATCATGTTCAAGTTTACATGGCTTTATGTTCTTTTCATATTAGCAATGTTTGTGTCTTCATCATTTTGTATGGACATATTTAGTAAGTATTGATACATAATTTTGACGATGAAAAAATCTGGAATTATATGTATATGTAACTCGAGGACATAGGACTTCCCATTTTTTTTCATTTTGTAAAAATAACCAACACCGTCTCAGTATAAATTAAATCAATGTACCTATATACCTACTACGTACTGTGAATTAGGCTTTGTTTTTCATAAATAACAAGAAGTCTACCGATAGGTTATTAATAATTTAGGAACTGTATGACGGATATCAATAAACGACTTTTTTAAAAACTTCATTGCTAAATCTGTGTATAACACAAATATAACACCTACCAATACTACATTGAACCCAAAATGTTAATTTTCAGAAGCCCAAACGTCGTTGAATATGGTCAACAAATATTCTAATAGTAAGCAAATTCTTTATATAATTCATCCATTTAATATAATGAAGTAGTACATAATTGTATTGATACATAATCATAATGTTTTATATTGTATTATTTTAAATTACATTATTTTCAGATTTTCGACCGATTTTACAATTTGAAGATGAAAGTTCATTAGATGAATCAGCATCCGTATAAATAATTATGAAATAATAAGGTTAAACAAATTATATTCTATTTAGATAATACCATGTCATAAGTGATTTAATTATATATTTACTTAGAAAAAAAATATATTTACAGATACCGTAAATTTTTAATTTGCCTCTTATGGAAAAATCAAATCAATGGATGTACGGTGTACCTAATAGAAAAGTTAATTCAACACAACGATATTAATAATGTTCTGTAATAGAATTATAAAAAAATATATATTTACCCAAAAATAAACTTGATTAATAATTATTATGAAATGTTTATTGCATCTTTATTATATCAAATAAAATTGTACTTATTCAATATACATTCTTAAGATGATAAAATAAATGCAATATAATTATTAGAATATTTCGATACTTAAACGTTGGTTCTAGACTTAGAGGATCTACTCAATCTCTATCCATTCGTACCTCATTATAGTCGCAATCACCCCATTGACAGGCTAATGCGTCTGGCAAATGAGTCAACCCCCTTTTCGTAGGTTAGTTCTGGTTACCAACACTGCTACATATTATCCAAATGATACTATGTTCTGTGAATTATTTCGAAACAATTGCCTAAAAAAAAAATAAACTATTGTAATAATAAGTATTTCAAAAATTACTTTTACCTTTGTAAAATTGCCCTAACAGGCGTTAATTAATAATAATAATATTATATTTTCTTTTGCGTACAATATTTAATTAGTACCTAATATTAATTAGAATAATACTATAAATGTATGGTGAAAAATAAGAGCCCCAAAAAAATTCAAGTCTTGTGCCTTGGTGGCCATGCCCCTCTTCCTTAATCCAGGCTTCCGCATGAACATACCAACTGAAATCGTTTAGTTAGTAAATACAAACAATTATGTAAGTGTTGCATAAAAATATATTGGGAATGGTACGTAAAATACTAGGTAGTTGTGTTTGTCTGTGCTCTTGCAGTACCTTGAATAACTCGAACCACACCTATATTCTCTATTAATTGTTAAAAGAACATAAATCATTTGACTATTTGGGGTAAAGGTAAGTAAAAAATTCTGTTGCTTAGAAACATTTAATGGTTTTGTATCTACTAAATTTTAATAATATACTATTTTATTTTATTTGACTTAAACTATTTAACTATTAAGTTGATTTGCCATACTAAAGGAGTTGTGCATTAAGTTGTGAATTTATTACAATATTTTTTCAAAGCTTGTTATTATCTTGGTTTATAATAAGTCATCGAAAAATTAATTTATGTAGGTATTTATTTTATAGAAACTAATAATATCAACAATGATTGGATTTAAGAAAACATGGCTTTACGTTATTTTCGTATCATCGTCGTATGAGATGAATATATTAAGTGAGTATTGATATAATTTTGACGATGAAAAAGTCTTGAGTTACTCTAACTTGGTTTTCTCTGAAAGTAATCTAGAGATCAGGACCTCCTATTTATTCCTTCCAAAAAAATTATCAACACCATCTCAGTATAAATTAAATCATTATACCTACTACTGTTCGGTAGGTATTCCGACCAGTCCAACTTACTTAGGTCGGGTCGACGGGTCACTGGGACAGTTGGACAAGATAACTCCATTTCAGTACCGGTTAGTCTGGTTGGTGCAGTAGAACACACACTACACGACACACTACCTACTCACAATACGATAAAAATAGGTTGATCACGTTACTAAGGTTTCTAAAAAATAAAGTTATGTAATGTGAATCAAGCTATGTAAAAAATAAAAAATAAATTACAATAACATAAAGTCTACCAATAGGTAAGTGTAATAGTCCAGACATTGTATTTTATAATATTATGAATACCAATAAACGAAATTATAAAAACTTCATTACTAAATCTCTGAGTACCTATAAAATCAATTGTATCTAACTTACACCTCCTAATTCAATGTTAAATCCAAATTTTTAATTTTCAAAAGCTCATACGTCGTTGAATATGGTCAGCAAATATACCAATAGTAAGCAAGTTATTTTTACACTACGAACGATCAGCTTTATAAATATTAAATTATGACTTTAATATCTTAATTGTATGTAGGTCTATCTCTATCAATTATATAAATATTACAGTTCAACACTGAGGAAATAATATCAGATAATAATTATTCCATTTATTTTGTATTATAATTATTTAAATAATATCATTACAACAGTCCTTCGTATTTATATTTTAAAACTAATATCCTAAATGAAAAGATTGTTAAGACTATTAAAGATTATTAAGAATTTTTACATAGTTTGTATGCACTTACTAGAAAATTCGCATGTTTAAAATAATGAAATATTACATAATTTTAATACACAGTAATACTTTGTAAATTGTATTTTAGATTCGAATGTATTTAAATTATAATCTTAATGTCTTATATTATACCTATTCAAAATAATTAAACTATTTTCAGATTTTCAATCGATTGTACAACTCTATTTATAGAAATCAACAGCAGTATAAAAATTTAGAAAATAATAAGGTTAAATAAAATATTTTCTAGTTAGATAATAATAATAATATTACCTACATATTATATGTCTTAAGGGGTTTAATTAAATAGTTAGGTACATACCTACTAATTGTTAACACATTTACAGATTCGATTACAATTAAATCAAATAAATTGTTGAAATAGAAAAGTAAATTCAACTCATCAATATTAATGTTCTATAATTTAACTGTAAAAAATATTGATTTACCCAAAAATAAACATGATTAATAATTATCGCCCAATATTTGTTGTATCTTTACTATAGTAAAACAATTGATATACCTATACGGATATACTTATTACTTATGTATTAACGTTAAAGATTGAAGTCAGATTTTATATTTTTTATAAACAAATTTAACTGTTTGAAAATAAGATTATAGCCCGCTTATCTATAAAAACGTGAACGACATGTAGAAGTAAAATGTTATAATAAATAATAATAACCATAATATTTTAAATGAGGAAATCAACGTAAATGGTTGTTGAAATGAATACATTTAGTATTTTGAATGGTGAACGAAAATTGAGACGAATATTAATTATACCGCGGGAGATGTATAGTAATTAGTAGGTAGTATTTTGCCGAGCGAAGATGTGACAAGAATAAAACTCTACAATAGAGAACTATATTCGGGGGCGCCATTTGGGGTATCGCAAGGTATACATTGGCGGCCCTATTTTTCGTCGTATCGTATTGGCCTGCCTTAATTTCATGCTGGCGCCGATGCCCGATTTATCAGTTAAATTGAATTAATTGAAATAATTAATATAAGATAAAGATATTTTATAAATAAACGGATACACATAGATATTCTTAGATATTAAAGATATAGAAAGAAAATGTATATTAATGAATAATGATATTATAATTTTAACAGTGTTATCAGTTATAATATTAATTATTTTTCATCCCTAATAATATGGTTAGAAATATCTCCAACATGGCTACATTTCAATTTTCATTGTTATAACTTATAACTGTGGCCTGGTAAAAAATTTGGCAGCCCTATTTTATAACTGAAATGGCGCCCCTGACTATATTATGGACATTAAGAAATCTTTTAGTAATAAAAGTATAAAACAAAACAGTGTTCGTTGTTTCATTTTTTAGGTATAGAGTCAAAACGTATTCTTAAGACTTCAAACTAAAAATAAAAACATTTTAATTTTGAATTGGCTTAACAATTACCTATATTATTCAAAATGGTATCATTTACCAATTTAACGATAGCTAATTGATAATCTATTGTTAATGTGCTATTACTTAAGAAAAATTTTAGGAATCATAGGAACCTATTGGCTATAATGATTGACAATTGTCCATTGTTCTATAACACTTTTCATACAAATTATTACTTATTATGAATACAGCGTTAAAAATTACTAAAAACCATTTTGAATTTAACTATATTATTATAATAAATTTACAAAATTATCATCTAACGCATGATTGATTTTAATTTATATTATTTTTTTAACTGCTGTAATAGCTTGTACAATAATCAATAATGCATAGATATTATCTATATATATAAAAAATGGTGTGAAAAATGTATGGTAAGTCATCAATTGAGAACGGCTACGCCGATGGAAATTTTTGTTTATAAATGGTTGATATTGGTTATAGGAGAAATAATTAGTAGAAATTAGTGTTTATTATTTTATTGGTTGCAATTGGTTATCGGGCAGATCAGTTACAAGCATGCATCAAATCGAATTTTCGCACATTGCCTACAAAGGTGGCTGAGTTGCACGATCTTTGGCGTTTCTGCAATCCACCGTAGGTGGATTGCCTACTTGATATGCTGTCGCACTTTGTCCGCGATCCGACATAGGGTGTCTGAACCACACTTGCTGCAACGAGTTACACCCAAAAGGAGTTGAACTATCACATTTTTTTAAGAGTTGTCATTTTTTACGGGATCAGCTATAGCTGATAAATATATTTTATTTGATATACAAAATAATTTGTACATAATTCGAAAAATGCAAGACAATGATTTTAATATTTCGATATTTCAAAGTTCTGCAGGTATTGTTCAAATACACACAAATGCCGAACACAACACATTTCTTTAACTATATAAACAACAACCATGTTGTTGTTTTCTAACAAAATGTGTACGTGAATCCATAAGAAAAATATTAAAATAAAAAAAAATATATAAACGAATGATTTTTTAATATTTAAAAAAATTTATCAAAATCGATTGTTCCAATTTTTCATATATATTTTGTACTATATACCTACTGCTATATTTATTCCATTATCTATATTATATGCATAAGTTTTTTTTTTATTCGTCGGATTTTAGTTCAGTTAGGTTAGGTTGGATTAGGATTTTGTGTTAATTGATTATATTAATCCACCGTAGGAGGAAGTAAGTAAAAGCCACAGACTTGGTATACATTTGATACTTAAATTAACGTACAAACAGCCATATATGACATCGGCACCACGATACGATTTTGGCGCTTTCGTACGATACAACTTTGTTTTTCTTATCTCATTTTGGCGCTTATATGTTCCACGGTAAGAAACAACGGGGTTTAGTAAGTTCCCACACAAGACATAGCAGGTAAGCGGGTACATATTATGTAAGTTCCCTCACGGAAAAAAATTACACCCGTACGTAAGTTCCCACACGAAAATTTATTCAGACTTAGGACTTATAACTTAAACGTCGTTGGTCCAAATATATAATAAAAATTAATAATATTAATAATATAATGTGTAGGTGTGGTCCACATATTATTTGTACTTTCGCAAGCGTTTGTAGTAAGACTTGTATCAGAACTAGCACTAGCCTAAATACTAGGGGGGGGAACTATATCAATAACAAAATATCAGATTATAACTCAAAAATAATTACACAGTATGACCATGTGAAGGGTTTGAGCTTTCGCAATAAGCCAAATATGAAATAATATATAATTTAATTTTTTCTATTACTATTATTATAATTATTATAACTATTATTATTTTATACCTATACAAATAATATGTGGACCTACATATTATATTATTAATTTTTATTATATATTTGGACTAGATTCAATTAAAAAGTTGATTGTACTTTTTTTTGCAACACAAAAACAAACACATTTTAACCAAACCAACTACATTTAAGTTGTCAGTCCTAAGTCTGAATAAAGTGGGGAGGAAGTTTGTATTCGGTGTATTTTTTTTCGTGTGGGAACTTAAGTATGCATACCCGGGTGTAATTTTTACCTGCTATATCTAGTGTGGGAACTTACATTCGTTCCAAACAGAACGGGGTCCGCTATCTACCTCATACTATACTGTTGCGAATCTCACGGACGGCGTTGGTAGAGATGGCTGAACATTAAAATATAATATCATTTACACTTAAAAAGACATTTCAAGCATTGTAATAATAAATAGTCATGTTGGTTATATTAATATCCTGGATCCCGGATCAGATAGTTATATATTATATATTATCTATTGTTCCTCTGAACTGCAAGTACACGTAACATTATTGCTATGGAGACACATCAATTTTAGAATATGTTGAACATTTTTAAATTTTAACGAATCAGCATTTTTTATTTAATATACATATTTTAACATATACCAATAACATTTACCAATGCTAATCACATAAATAAAATTATTCCCAAATCAAATAAATTGAGTTATCAATTTTTCAACCAAATTATTTCCATTTTGAATGTCGGTGTAATTGGTAATTTTTTAAAATATACATAACAATAACGTAGTTTAGAAAGAAATGTATAAAAACAAGTACTCTATACTATAATCAAATTATATAGGTAAGTACCTATTTAAAGTAAGTATTCATAAATTGTTGTGGCAAAAGTTAAATAAACATTAATTTATTATTATTTCATAGGTATAATATACTAACCACACTCATCGCTATAGATTTGTCATTTAAAGTCTGGGAAAAAATTGAATTTCAGATATTTTGATTATAATATGTATTTGATTTACTTATGTATTTCAACAACAAAATTAATCACCAACATTATTAGGAAATTGAGAACAAATTTCAAAACTTCCAAATTCTTTTTTAAACAACGATAAGTACTTATACAAATTATTGTATATAAACCACAGTATAACTATAATAATAATAATAATAATAATAAAAATAATAATGAAAATAAAATTAAATAACAATATAATATAATATGATGATATTAGTTAAGTTAACTGGTACCTGGTACCTACTATAAATATTTTTTTAACGATTTTACAAATAATTATTTGACAAATATTAAATGCGGTACCTATGTAATCATAATAACAATAATTTTTATTATTTTATTCTAAATAATCATAATAATTCAGTTAAATAATTTAAGCATTAAAAATATAATAGTTAAGAAAATTCAATTATCTAAATTGTCTGTGTTAAGTACCCTGACAATTCAGATTACCATAATTTTTAGGATTATCTTAGTTAAATCGGTTGTCCTTATAATCCTGCAGATTTTCGTCAAACTCAAATCCTGACACTCTGTATTAGACTCCCAACTATTATTATTTCATTACATTTCAGTTGGATGTTGATCATTGTCCAACGTTATGGTCACACTGGGAATATTTTGGATTGTAGACTTGTGCGACGACGTGCAATCGTCTTGGGTCTGATTTTGTGTGGTTGTGGTCACAGCCGGTATACCTCTGTGAACACTTGACATGGTATCGTTGTACTGGTACTCAACACTGAACACAGTGGGTATTGTTGAGTGACCACTGCTGGTATACCCGCTGCTAGTCGAAGGCAACCACGATTGTGGTTGATAGTAATGGTCGTTTCGCGTCGCTTCCTCGTACGACGGCGGCGGTGTCGGACTGTTCGGGTATGGGAGGTCGGGAGTTTTTAGGACTTGTTGGTTGTTTTCAGAGTTCATTGTCGAGACTTCTCCCTGAAAAATAAAATTACATTTAATATAAGCAAGAAATTAATATCAAAATACAAAGTACTCGCTTTTGCTATTTAGTAGAATAGTAGATTTCAAGGGTAATTGAGTAAGTTACATGCGGGTGCACCTATGCCTGTGCTGCACCTGACATTTCAACCACTACTTTATTTTATTGGTTGAAATCATAAAATTATTCATAACTCTAAGATAGATATTTTATAATTTATATAACTTTGTTATTTTACGATCATAGTCATTTCTGATCATGAACGTAGTTGCTAGTTGCAGTGTTGGTTAGTAAAGTAACGAAAATTACAAATTACTGTAACAAAATTACTATTTCAGTCGCCAGTAACGCTGTAGTAATTTCATTATAGTTTATTTAAATTAACGCAATTGTAACGAAATTTCTATTAAAAGTAATTTCTATGGAGTAACGTGTTATTTTCCACGTTATTAAAATAAGTTATGAAAGTAGAGTGCATGACATAAACTTAGGGTTAGAATATTCGAGAAAAATTAAAAATCTATAAAATGTATTTACTATTCTGAAAGTTTTAGATAATAATGATGAATATTATAAAAGATGCAGAAATTTCACGCATTTTATTCATGCGTATTACATTCAGCTATTATCAATATAGTGTACCTACTTAATCAATGTCTTACATATACTACTATACAATTTATATATAATAATTAATAGTATACCTATTACTTATTATATTCGTTATGGACTGATTTTTGTCGTTAAATTTTGAAAAAGTAACTATTCACGACGCATTACTTTTTGAATGAAAAAGTAACATAACGTGATAAAAATAATGACGGGTAACGCGAATGTAATTTAAATAAAAATATTTTATGTAATGAGTAACGTAATTGAGTTTTTTATCCAAAGTAATTTACCCAACACTGGATAGTATCATAGTTGTTAGCTCGTAGTTCTGATGATCAAGCCAGGATTAAGGGGAAGAAGACTAACAGCGGTATTTATATAATCACGATCACATCTATAATCATCATATGAAGAAAAACCAAGTTCGGAGGAAAGGAAATTACTAGTTAACTAGTTTCAATAATTATATATAATAGTCTAAAGTAAATTATGGTTCGTTGATACTCAGTAAATCTAACTTCGTACACATTCCAGATACCCCTAATATTTGAAAATTAGCCATCTATGCTGCACCTGAAGTAAGATCTTGGGACCGCCTATGGTAAGTTACTGTAATCGCATAGACGTAATAATTAAAGTTTCACGCACTAGGTAAAATTTTAATGTAACCCGAATTCCCACTTAAAAAAATGTGCCACTGATCTATTTAAATACAAAAAGTTTTCAAGAACTTACAAGCTACCAACCCTGTTACTATATACATGTCAAACCTTCTGATTTCTTGATTATAATTTATGATTCATAAAATTATGTTCTAATTTAAGAACTTAATAGAAATAAGTAATAACAAGTGTATTTTGTAAATTATTTGTTTCTATGGCTAATTTTCTAGATGCTGTGCCACTTAGTTTTATTATTTTGTCGGTCAATTTAATATGCTATTAATTTTACAATATTATAAAATTATTAAATTGTATCAAACTTAGTCCAAAACAATGAATACAATAATCAACAATTATAAACTATATTATATGATCACATTTTAAAATATCAAAGTAGTAACTGGTTATAAATTATATTCATAGAATTAAATAAATAGGTACCTAATTTCGAGTGATAATGCCTGCAGATACTGTGATATGAATTATCACACTATATTTAAGTATATAAATTATTAAGTTATCATAATATATTTTGTAAATAACATGACAATAAATATATATATTACAATCTCAAGTATCTATCAATATCTTAAATTCTATAGGAAAATCAGTTCCCCTAATGACTGTCCTCTTTTGCAGAATGACCTTATTTTTTTCTATAATTTATTTTTTTTCGAGATCTATATACCTACCTAAGCTATGTAATTTTGCAAGAACCACACAACTCTTCTCTACTCATATACCCTTAATGAATCTTCACTCAAGCGTGTATATCTTGCGTCAAGGGTCTCGGCTTTTACTTTACCCTAACCACCCCAACCTCTCATTCAAACACCATATAAACATATTCATAACTGTCGGTAAAGCCGTGAAAATCTTAATTTCTCGTGTGGTATCTTTACTTTATCTCTCCCCCGTTTGATCCGTTTTGGAATATGATTTTGGTGTGGCCAGGAATTTTCAATTGCGGGGAATGTTAACACTAATAATACATTTAAATGAATTGTGGTGTAGTAGTACCAAAGGCACAAATAAAGGAATTTATCAGACGATGGTGGGGGGCTATAACACGTAACCTCCCCCCCACTGGGCATTCCACTGATTTCGATGGTTAGTTAGGATGGATGGTCGTATTCCATCCATATTTGACTCGTGATCAACTAGGTACAAGGTCCAGTGGTGTACTTACGAGAGGGGTGAGTCTAAGTGGTCCGGACCTCACCTACCCCTAGCCATTGGTCCATAATGATGAACAATTTTTTTTTTATGTGTTAATATAAAATGATTAGAAATGTAACCCACTGCAGCTTTGAATAAGGAAATTTATGTGAAACCCCTCCCCCCCATGAACAATTATTCCTATATACGCTACTGAGTATTCCAAAAACCCTTATTTATCATGAGTTACTTTTTCTTAAAATCTTCTCTTACCTAATGACTACACAACTATTCGCTCTATTCTATTATTCCTACCCTTGTCTCTCACTGTGTTGATCCAGATACTACTTTTGTTTATTTCCCTCCAGCGACGCAGTTCTCCTCGCATCAATCTGATCCAATGACCCTGCTGAAAAATCCAGCAATTATATTCAAAATGAATACATTAATACTTGATTAATGCCTGTTGCATGCCATAACATTAAATGCACAAGACCGTATAAAAGCAGTCTTAATACTAATAAAAAAAATAATAACAGTTTTAAAAGTGTAGGTTAGTTGTATTACCTAGACCAATCGTCCAATAATATTAGTAAAAAATCAACAACGAAAGTCACAACAGAAATATATACCATAACGGGCCTTAATGCCATGACGAGGAATTAAAATCACATTCATGAATAATTGTGCACATGATTATTATTTTAAGTGACAACTATAAAAAGAAATAATTGTTCGGAAAACATTATAATTAAAAAACGAATTTAAAGGCTATTCAATTAATTTGTTATAAAGATTATTTTCACATACCTACCTAAACATGCGGTAATAAAATACAAACCAATTTTAACGAGTGCTATAATATAAACTCTATAGTCTATTGTCTATAGTAAAATTTACGTTAATTTACGTTTTAGAATTAGAATCAAGAAACGCATTAGATAAATTCTTTAAAATGTCCGACTTTATCATACTTACACTGTAATATAAGGTGCAAAGTGGTCATTATGCTGGGAGAGCCTCACCATAAGTTTTTTTATAAATATTATATTAACATTATTCAACAATATTATATAATCATTAATATCATTGATTATACATAGTACTATGTATAATGATAATAGTAAGTATATAAAATATACTTGGAATTTCAGTTTAATATTTATATAGGCACGGGTTATAATAATTTTAAATTTAAAAATAATAAATAAATTTATTTTTAAGTTTTATTCAATGAATACAAATTATTTATCTTTAATGTTAGAAAATATACTAAAACACTCCTCTTGGAAGCTTTGATGATAATCAATTATCAAATTCAATATAAAAAGGTACATATCCACAACCACTGGTCACGCAAAACAGTGGTCTGTTAACTTTTAACGAGCAAGGAATGTTTGATTTTTAATAATTAATAGTACAATAAGTTTTTTTGCTATTGTCATCAAAACATTTTATATACGATAGTAATTTATAGAAGACATTTTTTCAATACAATTTTTTGCATAGATCTTAAGACTCGTTCAATTTTGCATACCTATGAAAAATTCCTGCACGCGCCTATTTATGAGTTTGCTGTGTCAGTGTAGCGTGTTATCACCTTATATTTTATAATAATGACGTTATATATCAATGTATGACTACATCAATCGGAATCAATATAATATACCTACGCTCGTATGTCACTAAAATTAAATATAAAAGCTGGGAGGGTTTAATAAAGTGTAATGTGTATTACAATACTATTACATTATAATAATATAATATTATTGTTGTGTTATTATGTTATTATAAACAGCAACCTATGTGCAGTCTCATTAATATTATTAAACGTCGTGCATTTATTTTATTGTCTACCTATAATATACAGGCTGTAACAGGAAAACCAGACAAATTAAATAATTTTTGTACTAATCAATATTTTTGATTATTAAATTTTTTAAATATCATTTACAAACGCTTCCACTAAAGTATAATAGATACCTATAACAATTTTTGTTTTTATTTTTTAATACTGTAAGTAAAACAATTTAAATTTGATATAAATTCATTTTTTAAAAACTCAAAATAGTTTAATAGTCAATTTGT
This sequence comes from Metopolophium dirhodum, assembly GCF_019925205.1. NCBI lineage: Eukaryota > Metazoa > Arthropoda > Insecta > Hemiptera > Aphididae > Metopolophium > Metopolophium dirhodum. The sequence goes on from NC_083567.1 coordinate 23,848,849, forward strand.
AAATGTTGTTTTTAGAAAAATTTAGATTGTAAAAACATTTATTTAACTTATGAAGTTTATTTTTTACAATTTTTTGAAATCTTATTATTTTTGATAAGTTAACTTCATCAAATCGTAAAAAAACGTTTTAAATTTTTTAACTCAAAAAGTATACACTTTTTTAAAATATTTTACGAGCATTTTTAAATAGGTACTTGTTAAAATCTAAATATTCTTTTAAAAAGTTATAACTTTTAAAAAATAATTTAACATTTAAAAAAACCATGATAAATAAACTACTTGACTTAGATAAATGTTTTTATAGTCAATAGTTTTCTAAAATCAAGATTAACAAATTGGCTATTTTAAAGTTTTCAAAAACAATAAAAATAAATAAAAAATAAAAAAAAATGTTAGGTATATTTTATGTGTAACGCATGAGTCAATAATTTGTATATAGACGGAAACATTTTTAAAAATATTGATTAGAACAAAAGTTATGACAAATAATGTTAGATCATCCTGTTACACCCTATATATATAATAATATAAATATAAATTATAATTAATAATATTATAATTCTAAAATGATGGCCATAGAGCTGCAATAATTGTGATTTTTGAAAGTCAACAAAATAAAATACGATCGAAAGAAATATGAAATAAAAATGACAGCTGTGTTTGTCAAATATGCTCTTGCAAACACGATTTGTGTAAATCTACACAAGGTTGCAGCAGTTTCAGCTGTACACAATAAAAGGCGCTATAGGTAATGGTAAAAAACAAAAATTACAAACTATACATTTCATAGAAAACAACGATTCTTACAAAGAATTTTCAAAACATTTTGACAGAAAAACAGTATTACCAACTTATAAACCATTTTTATGAAAATAATTGAATTATTATTCCACAACAATAATATATTATAATATATTTTAATATAACTTATAAGCCTTAGCTACATCAATGAAATTTCAATAATTGTATACTTAATAGGTATTATTTACACTCCGAAGTTGAAAATACAAATTATATACAATATTATATGTACCATGTACGCATTTACAAGCCCTCTATTTCACTCAAATTTAAAATACATAATTTCACGTTATGGACCCTCCTCACACATCGGGATATCTAGAAACGAGAAAGCTGACAAAACAGCCTACGAAGCCACCTCATCTCCATTATCTATGAAAATGAATACGTCATCCTCATTCGAAACGTTTAACATAATCCATAACAAAAAAAATGGAAGACATTTTGGAAAAATTTACCTCTCTCCAATAAATTGAGAAATTTTAAATTGTTTAAAAAAAAATTAAAATATCCTCCTGATACGAATTATCAACTGATCGCATTATCGTTTTTTTCGTTTTTGATTATAACTAGTCGATATAATATTGAAGAGCTTATAGATATCACAAGAGATAATTTTTGAAGAAGGCTCTGATATTGGTACTTAATTAATCTCCTGATACGAAAAGAAGAGAGCAATTGTAACCATTACTCGAGCTAAAATAGGCCTGCCTTACCTAACAAATGTATATCTCATCAGGAAGGAACCAGCACCAGTACTATACAATACCTCTTATAATGTAACTCTAACAATAGAACATAATATAGTCATCAACTGCCCCAAACACACCGAATCCAGCAAGATTCTCAATAACCATATCACACTTCACCAATCACCAACCCTTAGATGAAGAGAACATCGTCACAAATCACACGCAGTGCATTTTTTCCGCTGTACAAACCTTTGTCATAAATTGTAAATTACGTATTTGTATTAGGTAAGTGTTTGTATTTTATTTATTTGTATTGAGTTTTAATGTATACCACTACCTCTTTGTTTAAATATTAAGTTAATGTAGACTGAAAAACTATATAGTTGAAGCCTTTTACCATTACCGAATATATAAAAAAAAATGTATAATTATTAAAATATAAAACTATCATATAAAACTTATTAACCCCGTAAGTATGACCAATGACCATATTATATTATGATTTACTGTACATCATGACGTATGCAATTTACGAGTAAGTTTATACTTTTATATCAGAAAAGTTACAGATAATACATTTTCCTTATTATCTCTAAAAAGAAATAAATGGTATCGTATTTTTGTCGCAAACGATTAATATATTTTAGTTCAATCGGACGAAAATCTGTTTTTAAAAATACGAAAAAAACTTTATAGGTAACAGCAAGGTCATTGACGTAATTTTTATATCAAATATAGGTATATAAATCTTATTTGATGATTAGGATTAATTAAGTACCAATATCAGAGCCTTCTTCAAAAACTATCTCTCGTGATATCTATAAGCTCTTCAATATTATATCGACTAGTTATAATCAAAAACGAAAAAAACGATAATGTGATCAGTTGATAATTAAAATGCTTTCGATGTCTGATAATGTAATATAATATTTTTACCAAAATAAATCGTTTAATAATTCAACTAAACTGTTACAAGTATTTATGTAGTATTATAATTAATAATATCATTATGTATTTAAAACGGTAGTCAGAAAAAAAGCCATAAAAAAGCCACGGAAAAAAAAGTCAAATAAAAATTAATAAATATATAATAAAATTACCTATTAAATAATTATTTTTAATTTTGAACATCGTTGTTCATAAAATTAAAGATTGGGAAAAAAATCCAATTTATTTATTTAAAAATTTCAGTTGTTGTCAATTATATTATTAATTTTATAATAATAGCAATAGTATTCGATCGTAATGATGTGTTTTTAATTTTTTTGTATGTCTGTCGTCGCCTTTTGGGGCAGTAAAAGATTTACACCTATAGATATGTATAATATTATACTAATATTATCTATGTATATACTTTGTACTGAGTGATTCTTTTTAAAATGTACATGTTGCACTGTTGCAGTATGAACTACATAATATGTATTATATATTATAGTAAATTATATTATACTTACTGACTTATTAATTAACCAAAAAGACGGTTAGCGGTCAGCCTAAGATATTTTATATTTTATTTATATTGTTATTATTAATACGGTAGACGGTTAAGTTGAATTATTATCATTTGTTTATAATAATATGATGTATATAATACATTTTTTAAAAATTTGAAACTGAAAATGATTTTGTAGAAAACCGATGTTGCTTAAAAATTTCCGTTTTTTCTTGGTTATTTTTTTTTTGGTTTTTTCTCTTGCTTTTGAAAACTACTAGGAATTTTAAATTTTGACATCCTTAATTCACCTACCCACTTCCACTATTCACTTTCCAATCAAACAAGAAACTGAAGTTGAAAAACCTTTTTTATTGCCCCCTAACAGGCACACAAAAAAAAATAAAAAGCACATTACATCCATAGAATACTATTGCTATTATTATAAAATGAATAATATAATTGACAACAACAACTGACATTTTGAAATAAATAAATTGGATTTTTTTTCTTAAACTTTAATTTTATGATCAACTATGTTCAAAATTAAAAATAATAATTATATATTTTTTTATATTTATTAATTTTTATTTAACTTTTTTTTCGTGGCTTTTTTTTTGGTGGCTTTTTTTTCCTATATTCATTTAAAACAATATATATGCGAAGGAGAAAAGTTCATGCATGCTATTTGATAGACATGTGTTTCTAGTTCAAATTTATAGTCAATTTATTAGATGATTGGTAGGTACTGCGTTTAAGTCTAATATATTATAAGTGATATTGATTTTTTAATGAAATGAGACAGTAATAATTATTATTATTATAATACTATTTAATAATCAACAATTCGTAAACGTTTAACGCTTTAAACATTTTAATTGCGTCCTAGTAATTTTTTTTATATTTTACCGCGATTTCTACTTTTTTTTAAAAACATGCAATTATTTACCTATAGTTCAATATTAAAATTTAAAAAATGCCGGTACTGAATATAATTATTTTTATGAGTTTCATGTTGAGATTCACAGCGAAATTAGTCGACGGCCGACTCAAAAATTCAGTGAATTCAGTGAATTCTCCTAAAAAAAAATGTCTTATCATCCAACTACGCTTAGCCTCCCGAACAAAAAAATGTACTGCAGGCTACACAGTACTGAAATGATTGATGAAATTCAGATGTATAAATACGGTTTATAATGTATAATATTATTGTATTACCGTATGTGCTGCATAATATACCTACCTATACTAGGTAGAGTGTATAGTCCGTGATAAACAGGAATAAAAACCAGTAACCACCTGTACGATATAGGCGCAGTATGTGGTATATAATATTATATGATGAATACCCTTGAAATACTTTTGCATAATATTACGTACGGTTTACTGTTTAGCCAGTATTTACTATATTATACATTGGCATGTCAGCTAGAACTGACATACAAATCGATTTTATAACACGTATTGTATTTAATCATACTCACGACTTGATTCGAAGCAATTACGCTGGTGCTGAACTTCAAAACGAGAACGGTTGTGTAGTAGACGGCCGGCAACAGTACTAACGTGACGATGATCAGTGGTACGACATGTACTGAAAACTTGGAGAAATGAAACACCGATAACAGCACCAGTAGAACGATTATGAATGCGATTATGTATTTCTTCAGGTGGTTAATCACAGACAGCAACTCGTCGATGTTACCTCGATAAACTGCGTCAACCATGGCAGCGGTTCTGTAAAGGAAAAAAAAATAAATGCATAATATTATATTTAAGTACAATTATAATATTTTATACTACAGGTACGATGGATAAAACGGATCGATAAAATTTGTGTTTCAATAACAAATAATGTGACGGCCACGTCGTATGTCGATATGATATTTACTGTACCAGCTATTATAGGTATTATTATAACAGTATTAAAATATGTATACAATATTTTAATTTTTAATGAAACAAAATATTGTGCTAGTTGTGCGAAAAATTGTTGAGTGTAATCAACCAAATATAAATCATTTTTTTACATCATATTAATTATAATGCGTTTACTTTCTTTTTATTATTATTATTACTATTCAACTGTCTATATAGAACGTTATCGAATGTCGGCGCGCCCATGTACAATACGACTCCTATTGTCTTATAATATAATATAAAACATTTTTTCTCGAGTAAGTATACGTTAAATGTAATACTTTTATAATTTTTTTTTAATACCGATCAGAGATCTGGTACCTATACTTATTTTACTTCGCTCGCCTCGTTGATGCGGTGTTATATAGAAATTTAATAATATCTAAGATGATAAATCACGGCAATCGAAAAACGATTTCGGGTTGAGCAGTTCAAACAATAACACTGGCAGGTGACATTTCTTCAAAAATATTCGACGGTCGTCCGTGTTTTTTTTTCTAACTTTTGAGTAAAATTGAGAAGTTACAACTCCAATAATGCACCTACCATTTAGAAAATAATTTTATTGTTTTCATTGAATATGTTATACATGAAATAATTTACGAGCACTTCATACATCCGAAAACAGTGTTCACGAAAAGATACAATATAGGAACCTATATAGGAATAAAAAAAAACATCACTAACTAGCATTCTTCGCTTCACTCAGAATCTATGAAAATAGAGAGCCGTAAACGTCAGTAAATATTTGCACTGTAGATAAACAGATAATACGATATATTATATTATTACAGAGAGTGGAACTGCTATTTAATTTTCTATTTAATAAACGTTGTCTAATATGTCTTACACCAGCGTCAACAGCAATTGCATCATTATTATTATAATCATATTATATTGATACATTCAACAGTAGGTGTATTATATTATAAAACATTTGATAATATTATTATTATATATAATATTATTAACATATTAGAATATAGTTGTAACGACAATTAATAATATAATCATTTAATATACGTACATCGCGTGCATGTAGCAGTATAAAAATAATGATTCATAAAAAAAAATTTTTTCCATTATTGAGTATAATTTATTTAAATCGATTAAAACGGTCATCATGCGCGCGTTATCTGCAATTATTACGCTTATATTCACAATAGTCTATTGCGCAAGACTTCTAATTTAACACATGCGGATAATGGGTATACCTACAATACCTAATAATATATTGACTGTTGTACACTGGCCGCCTAAAGGTTAGATAGGTAAACGTTATTATTACTATATATTATAACATATTATACACTGCGTATACGTAGTTGACAAATAACAGCTCGCGTGTAGGTAATAGGCTTAGACATAATATTCACGTGCGAAACGCGAACGTTTTTGGGGATCTAAGAGAGATGGACTTTAGGGGAAAATAATAATCATAAATTATGCATGGATATACTTACCATTGTTGTAACTGTAATAAACGAATAACGTGTATGTGTACGTTGTGCGCTCGCGAAGAGGGCAGGTTTGAATCCCTGCACAAGCGAGCGAGTGTCTGCAGTGTAGTGTGTTTAATGAACCTATAAAGTAACATATTATTATATTACGATAACTCGCCTATTTAGTAGTGTTACAATAGTATGTATAAAATAATGTACGAATAGATATTATAATATAATGACTAACGAGGATTCAAATTTAATACGTCTGATTTAATCATCTATATCGTTAAGTCTCGTTAACAAATCTTGTAGCCGAGTAATATAAGTCACGGGCTATTATTTTTATAATACTGTTATTGAAATACACACACACACACACACACAACACACACGTACACACACCTACACACACACACACACACATGAACTAAACGTACTCCCATACATACATACATACATACATACATACATACAATAATACAACACTCGACTAGGTACGGCTATTTACCAGATGATAAAAACCGTGTATTTACTCTAGAGATACTATTGTAAAACGGCGACAACCAAGTAGGTACTCCAGATAATAATAGACGATAACCACGGAGAATTATCATTACCATAATTCATAGTAATCATCGTCATCATCATTGTAATATTAACTGTATATAATATTATACAGCTATAAAACACATTACGCAAACGGTGTATAGGGTGTTCGCGCTGTTGTCGGAAAACGCTTATTATTATTATGATGATGTATAGTCGTATAGATCAGTGAAACTGTGGTCCACGAATTATTATTAAATTTTATTAATGTTAGATTAAGTTATTTTTATTACAGGGTTCGCAATCATTTTTATTTTTTACTTACCTCGAGTGGTCCGGCGGTGAAGAAACATTTTGGGTACCTAACGCTGATGTAGATTATTCGTGTCGATCGACAGTAATACGGCCGAGACACGCGTGGCACTCTGTGCGAATATTGTATGACATCGAGAAATAACTCAAATAGGTATTCTTCTTATGAAATCGAAAAATATATCGGTTTCGACTTTGAATCGCTGCCGGATTAACTGGGTATAGATAGACTGCACTACGTTGGAACGTGCAGACCACAACATTGAACATTGCGTACTTATAAAGATAAAAAAAAAATTTACTTTGTTAAATTTTTGAAAAAATGTAGGTGTTTAGGCCTTGTTAAACGAGTTTTGATAACCGTCCGGTGGTATAGAATATAATATATAGGTACATATTTGATTTAATATTATTTGGATATAGTGGATACTGTACTGGGTACCTATATGATAATTGCTGGCGCCTATACGCCCAACCTGTAACCCAGTAACACCCCAATTATTGCACAATACTCGTTTAAACTTTTCAAGGTATATATTTTATTTGACTGAATAAACACGTTTATATAATATTATAGGTACCGGCGCGGTTACTCAGTGGGGTTTTAAAATTTAATTAGGAATTACGGGAAAAAAAATAAAAATGTAATAGGTATACTTTTAGTTACGTAATATTGTACCATGTTATGAAAACTTGAGTTTTAATTAGTTCAATAAGAATATAATATCTAAGTTAAAATACATATACTGCCGTACTGGTATATACTTATACTACTCGTATATACTCGTATTACTATATATATATACCCGTAAGGGAAAAATTAGTAAAATGATTCAAATACTTTTTAAGAAATCAAATATCAACCTATTTTAAATACTTTTGAAAAAATCAACTGTAAAAAGTATCTTAAATACTTTCTGAAGTGGGCATTAGAGTCAGAAAATATATTCTATACAAAAATGTTTAATATCACAAGTTGTCTAGGAGCAACTATACCTAATATTGTATACATACAATAAGATAGTACCTATATTTTTAAAAACAATTATTAGTGTCATTAGTGAATAGTGAATATTTAATACGGTACCTGGGCACTTTGATGTATAATGCACGTAATAATACACGAAGTCACGAAATGCGTATTTTGACTTTTGAGTGACTATAAAAAAAATAGTTTTTATGAGTAATGTATTAATAGTTATACAAAATGATTCGGTGTAAAATACTCTATAAAATTAATGTCAATCATGAAAAAACCTAAAAAAATAAACGGTTAAGTTGATTTAGAAAGTAAAATGAAATTTTGTCTAAAAAATTTGAAAATATTTGAAAGTATCTATAAATACTTTTTACCGAGTTATTCAAGTACGTATAGGTATGCTTTTCAAATTTCAAAATAATAGTTTCTGTATACTTGAATACCTACTTATAAAAAGTATCTTATCACATATTTTCACAAGACAGGGGAATAGGCTAATGGGGATAATGGGACATCCCCCATATAGGCACCAGTGCACCACACACTTTAATTTATGTTTCATTTTCAACTATTAGGTAGGAATTAGGCGTATAGCTAACGTTTTGAATAACTCCTACTCAAATGGTGTGAACAATGAAACAACATTCTTCAGGGACATTCTTCAATAAATAATAAGACTTACTATCTGTAATTCAAAAATCTAAATGCATTATGGGTAGTACCTAATTATAATAAATGTATAAACATATCAAATTATATACCTATTATGAGTTAAGGGTTGAAAATATACCTAACTCAAAATTGCTCATAACTTTTTCTTACTGAAATTAAAAAAAAGCTTAAAGTGTAAGGCCATATTCATTTTGTGATGAGTATTTGAAGTTCAAATTATTATGAATTTAGAATGCCTATTTACGAAAATAAAGATTTTTACTAAAACGCTAAGGCCAATGTTTGCATGTATAATATAGTAGGTACTGATACAAATATTTTCTATACCTACATACACCTACCTATACACATGATCGATCTGAGTATTATTATTTAATCATTTAAATCAATGGTACCTAAATTGGTATTCATATAAAATTAATTAATTACGCGCCGCCTCCCTTTTAATTGAGACTGGAGTCAGGATAGGCACCTACATTTACACTCTACAGCTTTATCTCTCTGTCTTATGACAAGTCGCAACAATTGTCATCATTTATCAGTAATATGGACAGAGAGGCGGACTTGGAGTTTTGACGATCTGGTAAAGGTTCGATAATAACCATGTAACCTATAACTTGGTTTTAAGTATGAAAAAAATTTTAAACCGTGGTGTGGTTGGTCTTACCACTAACAAAACAACCCATCTAAACGCAGATTCCACGTACAGGTACCTCAGCTGTTGGGCATTTTATTAGGTGTACATATGCAAGTCATTTTCCATCTGTATTCTATACTTGTATAGTAGGTAATCTAGATGGATGTGACAATAGAACATCTTAAACATATTCTATAGTTCTATCCGAATACTGTCTTGCCGATTGTATACCTAACTCATTTAAATCGAAACTCATTGAATAATGTGAATAAGTGCATTTTTAGAATAATTATTAATGTAGGCCCTACATAAGTAGGTATAGGTACTTATGGTTTTATAAACACAAAACTACCCCTAACACACTGTCAAAAATAAAAATTTATTGGATTCATTCAAATAACATATTGTATAGGTGTTAAGATAATGGTGTGGAAATTATTTTTTTTAAATTATACTTGACAGATACTCGTGAAGTTCACGACGTGAACTGGGTATAGTAGGTGGCTTGGTAAAATGGCTACCTACTACTAATATTAATAATAATTAATAAGTAATAATTTGTATCACTTTTGATACGTAATTACTAATTCAAGATTTAGGTAAATGCAAAATACTTACAAATTTGAAAGTATTTTTAAAAATATTGACAACGATTTTAAATAGCACGGCATGCACACCTACTACAGACGCCTCTGCTTTGACTTTCACAGTTTCACTAGACTTTTAGTTCTCTTTTTTTTTGTCATATATTATTACCTACTTTTTTTTTAGATTGAAAATCGATATTATTATTAATTTTAAATTACCGATTACCATTAGTAAAAAAAGCGAACAAGGGGAAGAACTCGCCAGCGGTGGTTATACATAGTAAAGAAATATATTTCAGATACCGATGAGTCAGAGCGACCGGAGGATGCAATGGAACGAACTACTAAGTGTATGGAGAAGTTTGGTTGAAGCGTGCAAAAGGTTAATGGCCTAATGCCTAATGCTTAATGGCCTATTGGCCTGTTAGGATTAAAAAAAAAATATATTAAAAATATTCCAGTGTTCCATAATAGTCCATTCAATAAATCCGGTGATTGATGAATCGGGCTACGTATGAGGTAGGTACTCGAACACGATGCCATACCAAAGATACCAAGAATACACTAATTTAACACATGAGTATTGGGTATGATGAAAATATGTTGAATTCGTCAGTGTTCCGTCGACCGTGACGATAAGTATGTTACATGTAGGTACCTCACTCAACACTCATCAGTCATCATATTATTATTATTGTGATCATTTGTTTACTCAAGGTATCGCCCGTCGCACGTGTTTAAAGTTGTAAGCCACTGAACGTTTTAATTAATTTATTAAAATGAATTTACATTACCTATTACACATTTCCGTATTTTACGTTATTACTTATTACATTATATTTTATTACAGAGTAATCTGATGCACCACGCGTCCACGCACACACACACAAGTTAGGTAATAGATAAAATCGAAAACGTACCTAAAATAATGATAAATAATGACAAAAGTACTATCTAATAATATTTAAAGCATAACATATTTTTAGTTTTTATTTCACGCATTGAAATATTATACATAAAAAGTAATTTAATATTGTAAAGGTATCTATTTCGTTACAAGTTGACTTTTATTAATAAAAATATGGTTACAATAAAATATATAAAACAAACAAAAAGAATCTATTAATTAATAATGCAATCACAGCCTGTAAATAAAAATATATCAAATTACATGTAAACATTTAACATAAAATATAATATAACACACGGTAGCCCACTAAAGAGATTTTTAAGTTACAATTACAGAGAATTTTATCAATCTGCTAATTTATTAATATCTTTGGTGTGAACCCCACTGCGTACATAAATATAAAATAAGATCTGAACTTGTTTAAGTAATTTAAAACATTTACAATTTTGATAAGTCTCTTTGAACATTTTAATTTGATCAACCATACTAAAAATGAATAATAATAAAAATAATTTTTGTTCGAAAAACATCTCAAACAGTAATTAAATTATATAAATAAAATAATCTTATATAATAAATAATATATCAAGGCACAATGTTTAAGGCACTAAGGTAACTTATTGTTAGCATATGTAGCGTTTGTATATGTTATTAATAGCTCATAATAAAACAGTCTTCTTATAGATTACTAACGTGTATTACAATATTTTTTTTAAGCCCATGAAGCAATACTTCATTACTCAAATATCCAGTCACAAGGGAGCTTTGGCATTTTGGATGCAGGCCATGGCAAATATCCAGCCGTTTTGAATACCCAATAATCATATGAAACTTTTCCAATCAACAGAAAAAGTACCGACAATTCAGCAATAATCACATAATACATATAGTGTGTCCAATCAGCTTTTTTAATGCACACTAATTGTTGATCCAAGTCTATTACCTATGAATTATTCAATACAAATATTAACTAATTGAATTTATATTCTTTCATGACTAATAAGCAAGGCTGGGAAAGTTAATGATTTTTTTTAACCCAGTTAAGTTAAATTAATATGCACCAATAACAAAAAGTTAGAGTAACTATAGGTTAACTCAGTGAAGTCAAAAGTTAATACACACTTTTTGTTAACTTTTTATTAAGTTAAAAAAAAGTTAATTTGTTTATACAACGCTAGTGTACTTAATTTTTTTCCAACCCAAAACTAAATTATAGGATATAGTGTTTATACTTCATACAGTATTTCCATACAAGTTAGATTCGAATAATATAAATTTTTAACTTCAAACAATTTACGATACATATTTTTTGACATGAAAACGAAATAGACTGAAATATTGAAATATTATAAAATTAAAAACAAAATAATTTAACTTAACTTACTTCTTAAAATGAAAAATTAACTCGTTAATTTCACGTTAATTAAGAAAGAAATTTAGTAAATTAACAGTTAAGTTAATGAAAAGCCATAAGTAACTAGTTAAGTTAAAAAGTTTAAATTAAATTAACTTTTTAACTTAACTTTAACTTTTTAACTTGTTAATGCCCAGCCTTGCTAATAAGACAATCCGAGAAACCAAAAATGATATTAAACCATAGGCGTGTCTATGAGTCATATGTGAAATTACCACTGAAGATATCATATATATTTTTATTGTTTTCTCAGAAATAAATATATTACTGGCTTCTAATTACCTTTGATAAAAACAAATTTTCAATACTTCAAAAATTATTTATATTCCTGCAAACTGTTATAAGGATTTTAACATTTTCAAAAATCTTTGATAATCCAAAATGTATTTACAGTTTTTAAATTTTTTTTACATTAATTTGTTGACAAATACACAGAATATAAAACAACATATACATTTTACATGAGAAGAGAAAAGGCAAAAGAACACCTCTTTTTTAGGTATATTTACCATGCTATCAACTAAATATGGACACGCCTATAAATTAAACACTCGCCACTTCAAATTAATTCAAACACTAGATATTTATAATAATAATTTTAAACTGGATTTACTTTTACTTTGTACTGCATATTACTGCATACAATTTCATTGTAGTCTGGAATATGCATATGATTTGTTAATAACCATATCTGAAATTACAAAAACTTAAATCAATTCAGATTTCTTTCATAACATTCATAATAAAGATGAAATAATGGATGATAATTTTATTTTATTTACATAGTTCATACCTATTGGCTACACAATAATATTAAAATTAAAAATAAATAAATTTTAAAGTAGGAATTTATAGTAATGAATTGAGTTTTTTAATATCCAATAAATTAGCTATATTATAATAATTGAATAGTGAATACCATTAACTATAATTCATAAGATAAATAGCATATTATTTTTTAAATAAATATACAATTTAAATAAATTTAGCACCATGAAACAGCTATGTTGTAAAACCAATTAAGTTAGCTGAATATTATATTTAAAAATTATAAGTTACGATCAACATAATTGATATAATATTGTAATAAAATATCTTGAACAATGAAAAAATAAATTAATAATGAAATCTAAAATAAATTTTACATTTTTATTTAAATATTTAACACTATCATCATCATGACAAATTGCATTTCCATTTTTTTATAAATTATAACAAACCTTTAATGATTTTGCAGTACTGCAGTCACATTGAAGTTCATTTCCACCCAAGTTCACAATATGTCCCTCAAATCTAGTAAAGGAATTTTGAAGTATATACATAGGCAACTAAAAAATAATAATAGGCAATGACTATAACAATGTATATATTGAAATAAAAAAAAAACAGTGGATGTCGCTCTATTGTATAGTAGGTTTTAAGTATTGAGTAGGTCACAGTAATGAATTTGATAAATTTTAATTCAATGATAAATATTAAATAATATAAAAACGATTCTGAACAGACTATTAGCCTCTACGTCTAAGAATATTTTACAATTTATTTATATTACTGTAAGTATAATGTTGAACTAGTTTTTGCCAATAACATAGCATATATTTATTTTTAAATTATTATTATATCAAATATTGTTGTTATTTTTTAGGTATATTATACTGTAGTTAAGTAGAACAGTATAAATAACTTAAAGATAGAATAAATATTTTGAAAATTTCATTGTGAATAGAAAATAATAATAAATGCAATTTAAAAAAAGTTTTAAGGAAATATTGTTATTTATTTATTATATTTATATAATTAAAATGTTGTACTTAAAATATCTATAAAAATGTGTCAATGAATTTAAATATATTTAGATTCCTCTAAAAAACTGAAGGAAATTTTCTTATTTTTTGAATAGGAATAAAAAGAGAACTATATACACAATTTGCTACCAGAAACCACCACTTAACGTTCAAGATTAAAGCTTTTTTATTGCTCCTGATGTCAGACATAAAAAACTAACACACTTAATTGTATAACTAATAAACTCATCACTCAAAATTCAAAATCAGTAAGTTAATTAATAAATTATTATTATTATTATAAAACTATACTCACTGTCTTCAATTGATTTAGTTTCAAACTCAAAACAGCATAGTTTTCTATAAAAGTTGAACCTTCCAATGACAAAAGGTTGGATATTTTATTTTCATCAGCATAAAAAAATCTCAATGTTTTGTATGTTTGATCTGTTACCAATACATCTATATTAGTAATCTATAAAAAACAATGGTTATCTATAAAACAATAACGCTCAAAAATATAATATTAATGTTAAATATTTGCAATTTTTTATGTTTTTTACATTATTATTAGTGACATTTAATAGCACAGTGTTTTCTGGCAGGTTTTCTGGTAAACTTGATAATTGTTTATTTGAACAATCTACTTCTACAGTATGCCGTGTCTTTGTTTCTTGTATCATTTCTATGCCATGCCATTTACAACTACAATTCCACGGACAGTCTTCATATAGCTAAATTATTAACAGAAATTAAATAGGTAATTGTTATATTCTGTTGACTACAAATGTAAAATCAAGATAATTATTGTTGACAGTTTCAAATTGTTCTTCTCAGTATAACAGAAAAAAAACACTTTGTCAAACTATGTGTAAATAACAGTTAAGTAAAAAAAAAAAAATAGATCTTTAAGCACTACCTATACAGATGTGATATCATAAATATATGCTAAGTAAATTGAATTAAAGTACACATATTTTGTTTCAATTATTTATTTACTTGGTGAGAAATTATTTTAATTATTTTGAGTAGAAATGTACATTATAATATTTTAAATTATAATGAACTTCTAATGTCTTTTGTTTATTTTGTTCACGTTACTTTGTGTGCCGTGTGACCCGTGTCATATAAAGTATATAGTTTCTTGCCAAGTAAATAAATTATTGAAACAAAATAAGTGTACTTTAATTAAATTTACTTCGCATTAATTTATGATATCACATATTTATAGAGTTTAAATATATTTTTTTTTTACTTATCTGTTTTTTACACGGAGTTTGATGAAGTGTTTTTGTAGTGATATCACCAATTTTTTAGAAAATTGTCAAGACAACAATGTTTTTGGGGAATTTATTTTATCACAAATTTTCTTTTTTTATGCAATAAGTATTTTTCTTTATTTTTTATTCTTTGTTTGTACACTTTAGTTGGCTGCATATTTATAATTAAATAATACTAATATATTATCGTACGGGAGGTGTGAACACAGTAAGAAACTAATAACTAACAACAGTAATAACACACTAATACACTAATAATAGTAATAATTACAATTCAACAAATTACATTAAATACAATTTAATAAATATGTAAAGTCGTGAAATAGCAATAATGAAATGTGTTGTAATTTTCTCTAACCCTTACGTGCACAAAATGGAGTGGCGGAACCAGTAAGCACAACTCGAGATGCAAGCGCCGTGATTCCAGATTTCATTATGTTTTCTTTAATAACTTAATTTCTAACCGTATGATTTTGATGATTTTTGCAAAAGGATCATCTGTACAATTTGTCTGATTTTTTCCAATTTACTAGGCATTAATTGATTCAGTAGATAATTAGTTAGGTCCGGTTAAAAAAAAACCCCAAAATGTACACTGTTTAAATGGGCCACTCCTGCTTCAAGATAATATACACTGCCGTGCCGCCACTATATTTTTTTTTCTTAGCTCACGCAACGACCTTGGCGCTGGATTCTACAATATCTCCTATATTAGCAACTTATTATGTTATTATTTTTATTCAGTGCTTGTATATACTCGGGCCACCGAGAGAGCACTACTCGTTGGCGCATCCAAATGACAGAGCTCCGCGTTCTCGTAAAAATTTCTCCCACTCTACCCCTTAGTCGCCGCCGTAAATTATCCCACTCGCTACGTGCCGGCGGTGGCGGTGGCCAGAGTTGGTGGCGGCCAGCTTATGGGTAGATTTAGAAGTAAGAATGCGCGAGATCGGACGAGTATAGGTCGCCGCCCAGTAGCAGTTTCTCGGTGGCCCGAGTATAGTGTAACTTTATTTCAATTATAGCTGAACCAAATTAAAATTAAACAACAAATTGTAAAAATTGAGCATATTGTGTAACATCCACTAGATTTAAAATTTCTTGTAAATTATATTGGGCACCTGGGCTATAAAAAAAAAATTATGTTTTCAATTAAATAATAGTTTAAGAACAAACGTTACCTTGTTAATAATTTCCACTTGATTTAATGCAACCTTTTCAGTAGAATTAAACCAATGAAATGACAGCGATGACATACAAAATGTTTCATTATATTTTTTAAAGTACAATTTATACTTGGCATTTCTTGATCTTTCCATAATATCTAGAAGACTGGCACAATGAATCTTTATGTTATCTAAAAATAGTTGACAAATAAATGATTAGTAAATAATTTCAGTTTTCATATGAGTTTAATGTAATTACTTGAAACATCCAGCCAAAACATTGGCACTTGACTTTTTATGGTAGGTAAACTTGATATATTTACATTGGAAAAATCTAACATAGCTAACATTTTAAGATTTTCCAATGCTAGAGGATCTTGCCATTCTGTACCAAAAGCATTGTTCGATAAATTTAAGCAAGTGATTTGATGCATGTACTCCAAACGACCAAGTAGTCGGTTAATATAACTATTTGTTATTGAAAATGAGAGCAAACGGCTTAATTCCGGTGAAAATTTTCCAAAATTAAAATTGTCAGCTGTCATATTGTAAATGTGTAAGGCTGTGATTGTTGATAATTTAGCACCTAAAATATTTAGAAATAAATAATTATCTATATACTATACTCAACAGATTTAACATAGGTACTACAAGTGAACATTGATGTGAAATGAGTCAAGCCTTGAGGAAGGTATGTCACACATTTTGTATGAAGACTACATTTTAAAATTCAGATATTTTAAATAAAAATTAGAAATCCTTAATCCTGAATAATTATGTTTTTTTCACTATAATATAAAATAATTAATACAAACAACTCAAATGAGTATTAATTTTAATTCAAGTGCATTAAAAATAGTGTAACTAGTAATAATTTGTTTTTTACGAATATACCTGAACACTCAAAGTTTTTTATCAAATCTTCATTTGACTGAACTTGGCAGCAAAATAATGCTGAATCACCAGTTTTCACGCATTTACATTTATTTTGTAATGGACAAGATTCCGCAGGCTGGTTGTAACATGGTGGTAATTCATTACATTGAATTGTTGTTACATAAGTGTAGAAAATAAATAGTATTAGAAATAAACTTCTTTTACTCATATCTGAAACAGTTGTTAAGTAAGTTAGCAACTTATTAAAACCTAAAAATCAATATAGATACATATATGTTTCAACCATTTTGTTCGGGTCTCATTAATAATGTTATTTATGAATTATGGGTTCATAGTTGTTTACTTGTTATAAATTATATTGACATTTAAATTTAGCATTTAGAGAACTAGAACACCTTTATCAGCAGTACCTACCAAGTTATTTATTAGTTTATTCTTTACCTATTCTATTGATATAAGTACTACTATGTAGGTAGGTATTGAGATCACTAATAAGTAGAGACCGGAACTTGATAACCTAAAAATATTTAAAAAATACATACAAAAAAAAAAATGTTAAATAACTTATAAATATCAAAAAATGACTTAAAAAATTACCACAAAAATACCCAAAATATGTTTTACAAAAAAAATTGTTTTATATAATTCATTATCATAAATCGTAATTATTATAGGTGCTAGCTCCTTAAAAACTTTTAATCCCAAAGTCAGAAGTAGTCTTTAAAAATATTTTTTTTGCAGTTTGAAATAAGTTGATAGACTTTTGAGAAATTTTTTCTGATTCATCAGGCCTAAAATAGTATCTGCCTACAGTTTATTAAATAATCGTAGATTGCGACAACAAACGATAAAGATAATGAACATTGATAATCGACAATCTAATGGAAACTGAATGTGATACAATAAAGTGTAACTTTCAACAAAAAAATGCAAATATATGTAAAAAAAGAACAAATATTATTAAAATGCGCCAAAAATACTAAAAAATAACCTTAAAGCAATAAATTCCCTAAAAATGCAAAATAAAAATTGTACCATTAAATTCTATATTCCATGAACCAAATTTCTATAAAGATTAAAGATGAGCCTCGAATGTAATTAGAAAAAAAGATGCAAATGCAGCAAGTTCCGTGCCCTACTAATAAGTAATAACTATACTTATACTTTGAACAGTATAACACTAGGAACTATGTAGATAAAACCAAAATAGTCACCCATAAGTTTTTTACTACCTATTCATACTGAGGGAAGTTCTAGAGAAGTAATTTGTTTGTTTTTAAACAACGTAAGTTATAATTATCTGTGATTATTTTTAATATAAATACTATATATCACTTACCCCTAAAAACCAAAACTTCTCATAGGTACATAATTATATACCTAACTAGAAAAAAATAAAACTAAAGTAATTTTTTGATTTACCATAATATAATAATAAAAGGTATAATCCGATTAGGTAAGTACCTAGATAAAGGTTAAAATAGGACGGTTTTTTATATTTTTATAGATAGGTACCTATTATTTTAAAATCCTAATGTATACCCAGATACCTAGTACAATTAACTACCTATTAACTATTGTCTATAATTTAAATTTCAAAGTATTTTTAAATTATTCATGTTTCTAATTGAAGTTATTAAAATGGTCGTAGGTACCTACCTACCTAATATTAAATATTTGTAAAATGTAATAAGAGTAAACATAGCAACAATGAATACAATAAATAAAAAGGTATATTGCAATATACTTAATCTACTATTTACCTAGTTAGAGGAATGCAGGTACTATTAAATATGCAAGTTTATATAGGTAGACCTAAATATTTGTTACAACCAACTGAATTATTATAAATCTATCAATAAAAAGAAAAAGAAATGATAAGTGCATTCAACTAGTGTTCTAACATCCGTTATTTGTAAGAAATTAACAATATGAGCTATACCGTTTGCACTACACACAAGTCTGTAACTAAACTATAGTTTAGATAATATTTATGGTAACATCTGATCAATTATTGTGTTTTCTTGTTTAAAATTGATTTATGAAACTAATAAAAAACAGTTTATATCACATTAATGGTTAACAATTGGTCAATATATCAGTAAAAAATAACCTTCAACCACTTCAGCCACCTTGTTGACAAAATATAATAAGTAATAACCGGTAAGTAATAACAATAACAGAAGCAATGACTAATTGTAACATAATTATATTTCTTACCTAAATACCAAGTTGCGCTGATTTATCTTAATTATAATTAAACACCAACATATTATTTCTTAAACTAAATCAGTCGTTGTCATGTAAAAAGTAATATAATATTATAGTAGGTAATATATAAATTATAATTTACTTTTAAAAATATAATTAACACTAACAGCAAAATACAACAAATTGTAATAACAATAACAAAACAATATAAACAAAAACGAAAAAAATGTTTAAACAACAATATTATTTAATAATATTGGGTACGAGGTACCCAGTGGCCAGTCTATTCACTTGTACCCACATAGTATTTGGTTATCATTGATTGTACACGGTTTGTTTTATCAATAAATGTATCGAACATTCAAAGTACAGTGTAGACATTATAATAACAATTCATAAAATATAATAATAACTACATTATTATTCATTAATTAAAATTATTATTTATTTATATTAGAATATAAACGCCAAACGACTATTAAAAATATAATGGTCAATGACTAAGATAATATGATAAACTTAATACAAACAGTATGTATTATATATATATTTTTTTAAATTAATTTATTACGGATTCGACATTATAGTCATTAGCCGGGAACAAAAACATATTTACATGTTATTTACAATCATCATAATATTTAAATAAAGGTAATACAGTTCAACGGAAATGGTAATAATAGTGTAAGTAATAGAACATATTTTAAGTAACTATTTAAATTCTATTGTATAGATTGGTTATTTTAAGGAATGTTATTAAACAGTTAAAATTGTCTATACTTAAAATATCTTTTAATGTTAGATGTGGAAAAATTTTTTTTCTTCAGTTAGATTTGGGCATTCTAGGAGGAGGTGTTTTATGGATATAAGTGAGTTGTTGCAGAGTTCGCAGGTTGGTCTCGGTTCTCTTCTCATTAAGTGGACGTGGGTTATATTTGTGTGGCCAATTTTTATTCGTGTCCATATCACTTGTTGTCGTCTTGTACTTAACGGAGAAGTCGGGTTTTTTGTCAAAAAAAGGTTTTATTTGGTATAACTTGTTATTCTGTTCCTGGTCCCAGAGTCGTTGGTGAGCCTTATTGCTACGTTCTAAGGCGGTTCGAGCAGTGTACTTAAAATATGAGAGTTCTATTTTGGGGGTATTGTTGTTGGTGGAGGCTTCTTTAGCTGCTACATCAGCTTTTCCATTTCCTGGTATGTTTTTGTGGGCGGGTATCCATATGAAGAATACCGAACGAGGGACAAGGAAAGAGGCTCTTTCTTCTATGTTTTTTGTTTTCCATTTTTGAGGACTTCAATCTTTAGTAGATACATAGGTACATTAATACATTTTAATATGTAATAACTCAGAACTACTATCTAATTTGAATTTTGATTTAGAATTTATAGATACATCAAAACTCAAAAATATCAAAAAAATCACAAGCTTAATAATTTACAGTTAAATAATGTCTTCTTTTAAAAAATAAGCTTAAAGACACCTTTTAATGGTATAAAAATCTAAATAATTGAAAATAATATTATATATTATGGTACGTAATAGTATATAGGTATAGCGTATATAGGTACTTACAAATATTACAAAAATCAAAATTTTATTAAACTCATTATTAAAGAAAAAAAGCAGGTAAGTGCATGTCACTCTGCTGTAAAGCGTAGGTTACAGTCACTGTAATGAATGGTGTATTGGTGTTAATTATTGTTAAATTTGAATTTAATGATAATATTATGATATCATTATATACGAAAAACGGTTCTGAGCGGAGATGGGTTGTCAGCCTAGGATATTTTATTATATTTAGGTATATTATATTGTTATTATTAATACGTGGTATCCGGTTAAGTCGAATTATTATTATTTGTTTATTATCCCATATTTGTATATACTAATATACTTTAGAAGTTTAAAACTTTCAAGTACCCACGAATAGTATTTAACACAAAACTATAATAATTCTTCTTCGGTTATGAACTACTTACGTGGAACCTTGTTTTAAATTTCTGATGCTTAGCTGTAAAAGTTGAACATTTGATAAATTTTTAATATTTTTCAATTACTATTTTAATAATTGTATTCGATGTTGACGCTTTTTGACCCATAAAATAAAATTTTATAGACATGAATAGAAAAAAAAAACTAAACAAATTTAAAATATCCATAAACAGCTCATAGCGAGTCGAAATATTTTGAAAATGTTATCAAGTTATATAGGAATTGATAAAATAAACATAATATGGTGTAAATTCAAGTATCTACGGTCATTTTCTTAGAGTTAAACACCAAAAACCAAAATCATTTGAAAACTGTTTTTGCGTAAAAATTCCGATTTTTCCCGGCGCTCTTAATAACAACTGGGAAAGGTTAGATTTACTTTCCAATCGGATAAGATACTGAAGTTGAAAATCGAAGTATTATTTTGACTACTATTATCATGAACACAGATACAAACAAAACATACATTATTGTAAAATCAATACATTAATCACCAGGGGCGGAGTGGGAACCAAATCCAGGCCGGGAGTTTAAAATTTATCCAGGCCACCCATCAAAATTTTTTTTCTCGCTACGCTCGAATTTCGTTTTTCCATTCACCTATTTCATAACTATTATATAAGTAGATTTAATTCTAGTGCAATTTATAACTTGAAAAAAAAATTTATTTTTTTCAATGAGTTAAGTTAATTTTTTTTTTTTTTGTTAACTTTTAAATTTAACTGAAGCCTGAAGGCAATTTAATTGAATTAACTTAACTAGCCAGACTTAATTATTTTCATTAAATTGCCCACCTTTTATTAATATACTACTAATACCTGAATGTCTGAAAAATAACATGTGTAGGCATAGTTTAATAGTTGAAACCAACGAAATATTAATAATTAATAATTATACATTGTGTTTTCATGGTTTAGGTATTGTAGGTATAAGGTAATAAGTAATAAATAAATACATAAATTATAAACAATATTATAAAAATTAAAAATGGTTTATACATTTATAATAATAATTTAAATAATAGTTTAGATTTCTCACCAACTGCATCTATGATAATATTATTATCAATTTCCATGAGAATTTTATTTTCAATGGCCATTAGCATAAAAGACTCAAGATGTTGATTGGTCATTGAATTTCTCAGCCTGTTTTTTAAATATTTCAATGTTGAGAATGACCTTTCACAAGCAACTTGCGTAACAGGGAGGGTTAAAATATATTGATATGCTATAGGTAGTTAATGTCGGGTAAGCATTTGCAAATAAATTATATTTAATTAAAACATTATAACAACATATTACACAGTTCTTAGGTAGGTGTACCTTTTAGAAAAAATTAATCTAATTGATAACATTTTTCAGCACATTTTGCAAGTAATTTTTTGTTTTTTTCGCGATCTCTTTCTGCCCCTCCTTTCCTTTTTTTATTCATAATTACAATATAATATTGTACGATCAATAATATAAAATCTTAAATTGTCATTAGAGAGCAAACAAATTAACATGTTAACAACAACTGGATTAATAAAAGGAAAAACGTGGATAAACGACACTGTCGACACGCTCAACACCAAGTGATTAGTGTACAAATATCAAACACTAATGACTAATTTGTTTGGGTTTATTACAGATATTATTTATAAAAATAACAATGACCAAAGTAAAGGGACCAATAATACAAAATTAATATGTATTATCATTTATCATTAATATTGATTATATTATTATAAATACTAGTATTTTAGACATTATTAGTATTATTAGTTATTATTAGCCATTAGGCATTGGCGCATTGCTATATTCGTCGCCACTCTGCAGTCCTACTACAGTCTACAGATAAAGGGTACAGATAAACAACTTGTCGGTTCAACAGGTGGAAATGCGTCAAATCTGGGTGTCATTTTATAAAAATAACCAGCCTATATCAATATAATATTGCTTTAATTTTATTTAATGTCTATATTTATGTACCAAATATTTTGTAATTTTATATCCAAAGCTTTCTCATACGAGTATACGATTGTACAATGTACGAGGCTATTACAATGTTCTATTATTACATTAATAATATTTGTAATACAATAGTTTAATAGACACACATTTTTGACACATTTAGCATTTAGCATTAACTAATATTTTGTAAATTAAATTAAATTTAAAAAAAAAAATCTAACAAAATGGCCAGGCCACCAGGCCATAGTATGGTCCAGGCCATCTGGAAAATTCCCATTTCCAGACCGGCCACTCCGCCCCTGTTAATCACCCCGCTCATTAATTTAAAGGATTGAATCTCAGAACTGATGCTGATCACCTGATTTACATTTTTATAATAATTTTCAAATTAATTTTGCTCTATAAATAACTAAAACGATGCCATTTAGTTAGGGTCCTTGCACAGTGGCGTCATTGGGGGGGGGGGGGGGCAAGGTGGGCATTTGCCCCTGTCTGATTTTAAAAGCAGCCCTATGGGCCGGTGTCCAGTTGTTGCCGTTTTACCATTATTATATTTTATTAGTGCAAAAACGTGCCTATAATAATGTTATAATAATATTTTTAGTCAAACATTTGCTGTCTGGGAATTTTATAATATTTTCAGAAAATATTATAGTATGTACTAAGAAATTATTGTCACAATGATACATTTTTACTAATTGATAGTTCGAATATATTTAGACGTATGCGGGGACGTACACATTGTATGTATGTATTTATGTATGTTTGTTTGTGTGAGTGTGTTTTGTGAAGGAAAATGAACAGTTAGTATCATAATCTCGTATAGTTTAATTTCTAAAATCTAAAATGATTACAAATTATAAAAACAACAACCGATTGACGCTCTTATTATTTATCATTGATCACGGACTTCATAACTTGCGACAGTCGTGTATGATTCAACTATTCTGCGTATTGTGTCAATTTAGTTGAGTACCTAAATTAAAATTAATTTTTTTCGTGACGCATGTTTACATTAATCTTTTAATTTGGGAAAAATATGATCTAAAAAAAATAGATGGGTGGTTAAGGGGTGCGACTAAAAATATAAAATTACCGCAAACTGCTCGAAAAGTATTGAAAATAATTTCTAGCAAGTTAATAAACAGATAAAACTTGAGCCGGTAAGCAAGCAATAAAAAAAAAATATATTATAATTTAAGATAATATTAATTTGTAAATATATCATATACTTATATAAGATATATATATATTATATAATATATACTTATATACTTATAATGAATCAGGTAAAATTGATTTATAGATAATGCTGTTAATAGATTTTCAAAAATAAAAAAAAGAAGATATCTTAATAAACTATTAATATTTTTGCGGTTTTTTTTTTACCCATTCGGGCCGGTCTAAACCTTTGCCCCCCTCTATTGAAAACTGAAATGACGCCACTGTCCTTGCATACCAATATTATCTACTTACCATAGTATATATATATATATATATATATTGGGCGTAAACGGCATAGGTAGACCGTTTCAACAAATTTACCCAAAACGTGGTCTATTGGTGCGAATGTAGTATGATTATAATAATTATTTAGATTAACAACCTGCAGACAAATAGCGATTGTAAATCATGAAAATTACAAAGAGAAAAAAACATTTTTAACCATATCTGTAATAAGTTATAACTATAGATGTTAAGATACAGACAGTTCGTAGAAATGGGAAGGAAATGTTGTTTTTTAGGACCCTACATCCAACTGGTACAGTATGATTTTTAACACGGGACTCAACTATAGTAGGTAAGGCATACCTAGTTTATAACACTGAACCCAACTAGTACAGTACGACTTTTAAACCGGACCAAATTAGTATGTGCCGTCCCTGACGTAGGTAAAAATAATTTCAACTCACTCAAACAATATAAAATATAAATTATAGTCGCCCAAACAGACTATTAATTTTTTGTTCAAAATTATTACATTCGCCCAGTTTTTTACAAACTTGAATGTGTAACATAATATGATGTACCTACGAACGATTGGGCACATCATTTGCCCCTCCCCGGTAACGATTAATCTTGGCTTTTTATATAGATCGACAATAACAGGTAGGTTAAATAAGACAAAAAAAAAACTAGAATCGTCTAGAAGGTTGGCGGGTCTATATGATTATGTGGATAGTTGGTATATATAATGTATAAGTGAATGTTTTTAAAACATTACATGCCGCCTACTACTATACAACAGTGTTCGACTCAATACGTTGTTTGAACTGCAACTCTGGCAATTTAAAAAATAAACGAAAATTTTACATAATATAATATATTATTATATTCATATACAATATGTACCTCATACCACCGAATGAGACGCAAATCGCACACATAAAGAATGAAGATTTCTATCAACCATTACACAGACTCGAAGAAGATGTCACTCAGCTCATGGAATGGTTGACCAAACAACCACATTTACCTAATATTACTGGTGAGTTAGTATAACTTAGTTTAAAGTTTTATGTAAATATTAAATTTAATAGTTCTAAAGGCTACAAGACCAGATCCATTAACACAATTTATTAAAAATATAACTTAAATTTGGCTAAACGTATTGAGAAAATAATATTTTTAATAAAACTTCGCAGCACTTTTTTTAGTGTGCAGTACGAGAATGCCAATGTGCAGTTGTACTAACTGCTACTTGTGTCAAATATGGTAATAATGCAACTATAAATATTTTAAATTTCTATATTACTTAGCTATGTTTTTAATGATTATTTAAATACATGCAAACTCCTAGACGTCCCTAGTCATAATAATAATATATACC
Source organism: Metopolophium dirhodum (assembly GCF_019925205.1). NCBI lineage: Eukaryota > Metazoa > Arthropoda > Insecta > Hemiptera > Aphididae > Metopolophium > Metopolophium dirhodum. Next base: position 23,875,309 of record NC_083567.1, read on the forward strand.
TATTACCTATACCTATAGTTACTAAAAAAAAACTACTTAACTTTAGTAGCTCGTGGGAACTTACCTTTTTCTAAACTCTGAATCACGCATATAATTATATTAATATAGGTATGTACAATGTACCTATACCTACCCTTATTATAGATGAAATATTCACTAAGTTAGGCTATAATATAGATAATATTAACATCATCATCCTCCTGAAAAATATTATTTCTTTTTCTGTTTTGTGACCATTAAGTTCCAAGCATACAAACCTGAATATATATTAGACTCAGTAGGTAAGGCATTACTCAATATGTTATACATATTAATATATTATACCTAACGATTTTATTATATTTTATATTTTGAACGGAGTGATAAATGTATTAGTTTAACATATGTGTGTTTCTTTTGTGTCTGAAGACACTTTTTATAGTAAAAAACGATATACTCCAATTTTTGAGTGGTAGCAAATTGGATCTAGTTTGCAAGGGAGGGGGGATCGAATATATAGTCCCAGTACTTTTAAAAATAATTGAGAAAAACAATCATTTAGAATTCTGGATGTACAATATAGCTAAGGCTATTAAAATGTTTTACAAATAAGTAGGTCGGTAACCTAAATCAAGTTTTACTTACACCAACCAAAAAATATCTAAAATAAATATGCACAATACGCCTTTATACTGGAGGCTGGCTTCATTATATAGTATATAAGAATTTAATATGATGTTAACCCTAATTTTGTATTGTTTTATTTTTATTATGCAATTGTCAAGCTATCATACTAAAGGCTTTACATAAAAAAAAAATAAATAAAAAAAAGCTGGGTAAGTGGATGTCGCTCAGCTGTACAGTAGGTTACAAGTGGATCACTGTAATGGATGGTGTTAAATTTGAATTCAATGATATAATATCATTGTATGTGAAAAACGATTCTGAGCGAAAACCGTCAGTCAGCCTATGATATTACCAAGTATATTTGATGATATTATTGTGAATAAAGTAATTTATATATAACCTATTTACGTGGAGCCTAAGAGCCTTGTGTTCAATTTACAATCTTTAGTTATAAAAGTTGAACATTTTATAAATTTTCAACTACAAAATAATTATTAAATTATAAATTTGATAAATGTTGTCAAAATTCGATCTTTAAATGCTTATAAAAAAAAATTGTGCTTATGTATTTTTAATATTTTTCAACTGATATTGTATTAATATATCAGGAGCCTTGTATTAAATTTTTACACTTTTTGGCCCAACAGATAAAACTTTATTGATATTTATTGAAAAAAAAACTAAAAAAATTGAAAACTGAAAATGTCCGTAAACAGCTCAAAAAGATTCAAAATATGTTCAAAATTGTATGGTGTATAGAAAATGCTAATATAAACATTCAGTGAAATTTTCAAGTATCTAAATTCGTTCGTTTTTGAATTACAACAAAATAAGGAAATCGCTACATGAAAAATCGAGTGAATATCCAATGTTGTAAAAATTTGAATTTCAAACGCTCATAAAAATTTAATTTGAGTTTCTTATAGACATTTTTTTTTTTGATAAAGGTAGACAAACTTATGAGGAATCTTGTATTAAATTATCAAATCTTAGATAGTTAGATTTAAAAAGAAAAATTTTTACGAATTTTTAACTCAAAATAATTTGCTAATTTTCAAGATTTTTCGATATTTTGTCAATTTATGAACTTTGAATGCTTAGAAAAAAAAACTGTGACTAAGGATTTTTAATATTTTTCATCTGCCTTTGAAATATACTAGGAGCCTTCTATTAAATTTTCAAGCCTTTTTTAGCCAACAAATAAAATTTTATTGATATCTTTAGAAAAAAAACTAAAAAAAAATGGAAAATGAAAATGTCCCTAAACAGTTCAAAATAAATCAAAATATTTTGAAAATGTTATAGTGTATAGAAAATGAAAATATAAGCAACCAGTGAAAATTTCAAGTATTTACGGTCATTTGTTTTAAAGTTACACCAAAAACCAAATTCAATTTTGTGAAAAATCAATTTTGTGTAAAAATTCCCGTTTTTCCTTAATTTTTCTTTTGTTTATCTTGTCGCTTGTGAAAACTATTGGGAAATTTTTACTTTTGACCCCCCCAAAGTACCAACTAGATTCACTTTCCTATCAGAAAAGGTACTGTTGAAGAAAATCGAAGCATTTTTACTGCTCTAAAAGGTGTCCTCAGACACAAAAAAAAAAAAATAAAAAAAAACACACATCATTGTAAAATCAATACATTCATTGCTCCGCTTAGAATCTAAAATATGCACAATTTTATTCGTAGGGATTTGAAACTTTTTGCTATTACGTAGGTATACCTACCTAATATATAATTTAGTTAGATTTACAATACACAAAATAAAATTTGGGGTCCCACCACGGTGGTTGATAGTCTGTTGTACTATAATATTACTTATATAGGTACCTATACCGTACAAAACTCTCAAAAAAAATAAATAATATAATAATAATAACAATAAATTGTTTACAATTAATTTATAGTACCTTACTACTTAACATAGTTAAGAATTGTATTAATAAACATCAATTTGTGCTGTAAAACCATTATTACCTATTTAAATATCAAGTACCTATAGTAGCCTGCAGTAGGGACTATAGGGATTACATGATTTAGATTCAAATAATTGAAAACAGATAGGCAATACAAGTGCTAATAGCAGCACCAAAACATTTTAGTGCCTTAATCGACTAAAATACTAAATCACAACGGTATTCAAAATTACAAGTACCTAACTCGTACGCAGGCTGCAAAGACTGCAAAGTGCAAGTGACAGCGATTGATATGCATATCTGTATTTGATGATTATTGTTTATGCATTATGAACTATGATATTATATACTATAGATATGTAGGCAGTATAGGCTAATAGGCTATGTTTAGATACTAAATAATAATGTAATGCACATTCTGTAGGTATAGCGGAACAGCTGGAGTTTGGTAGCCATAAATACTACCTTTAGATATCATACGAAATGCCCACGACACTGAAATAATGAAGTGAGATACCTTGAACAGACACTTGACAGTTTCCGGGATAATTTATATAGTTCCGCGAAAATAAAAACGAACACATCAGTCTATAGTATCTAAATAGTTGCAAATATAAATCTCAAGTCTGCATGTCCCAAGGGCATTTTTCAGGTTGGCTTCTTTCCTCGTTTTATATACTGCAGTATCTTGTAGTTGGTACCTACAGTAAGTTGTAGTTGTACCTACATACTATATAGGTACTCGTATTAGGTCAAATTTGTTTTTTTATTTTGTTTCATAACATAATATAGTCTGTTATACGAATAGCAATGCATATATTTATATTTTATATATTATTTACCCATAGATCTATTTAGATGGCTTGTAGTTAACCAGCGATGTTATAATAATTCATAAAATTTTAGATACCTAAGGGCTGAAGCAAAATATTATTGTATAATTTATTATATAATAGCATTTAATGGATGTACTAATATATTTATAGTTACCTATTGGCTATTATAGTTAATAATTTCAAAATTGAAAATACCATATTATATTATTTATTATAATAACGTTCCAATAACCCGTTAAAACCACTACATTTTAGATTCTGAGCGGATGGATGAATGTATTGATTCTACAATGATGTGTCTTAATTTTTTTACGTGTCTATGTATAGTGTGCACCGATAAGTAGTCGAAATAATGCTTTTATTTTCAACTTTAACATCTTTTCTGGTGGGAAAGCGAATGTGAATCTAGTTGGTGTATTCGGGAGGACAAATTTAAAAATCCCAGTTATTTTCAGAAGTGTCAGGAAAAACAACAAAAATAAATTAAAGTAAAACTGGAATTTTTACTCAAAATTGGTTTTTGACAAAATCGATTTTGGTTTTTGGTGTAACACTAACTCTAAAAAAAAAATGATCGTAGATACATAAAATGTTCAATGAATGTTAATATTAACATTTTTTATACAACATACAATTTTCAAAGTATTTTGACTCATGTTGAGCTATTTATAAGCATATGAAATTTTCGATATATTAGCTTTTATAATTAATGTCGATAAAACAATGTTCGCTCGATTGAAAATCTTAAAAATGTAATACAAGGTTCCTCATAAGTTATTGTTGGTGGAAATTGAAAAAAAAGTTAAACGTAAATCCACAATAATTTTTAAAGTTAGAATTTTAACAAAATTCACGAAAATGAACTAATTATTTTGAGTTAGAAATTGATAAAAATTTTCTTTTTATATTTAAGATTTAAAAATTGATTACAAGATTCCTCATAAGTTTGTCTACCAGAAAGTCAAATTATATTTTTATGGTCATTTCAAGTTAGACAATGCCAATGGATATTCACCCGTAAATTAACAAATGGAACGATTTTCTTATTTTCTTATAATTTAAAAACGAATAACCGTAGATACTTGATATTTGAATTGATACATTTTGAGGACTGCACACAAAAAAATAAAATTGTTGGTCTGTCTACAGTTTTTAAAATTAAATCTGAAATTCGAAAATTTTTGAAATTATTCTTTGGTCTTCCATTTTTAAAACCAGATGAAGTTAATAACTGTTTTTATGAAGACTTAACGATCGAAGAATAGATAATTTATTTAATTATTTTGAAAAAAATTATATTCTGCTAGAAAGTAAATTTCAACAGTCAATATGGGCAAAGTTCTCAAACTTATTAATGAGGTTTCATCAAAATTGAATGGGCTGTTTTATTCATCGTAGGTATCATAACATTTTTCAATTTGTACAAGTATTCAAAAATATTTAAACTGACATTTATATTAAAGGTAGAGGGCTAGTGCCTAGCACATTAGTATGCTACACCATTAGTTATTACATAAATATTATATTCATTCAAGTTTGAACTTTTTATATGCATTAAATGTATTATTTTTGTTTCTGCAGACTGTAATAACGAAACATGAAACGAGTTTTTCAGGATCATATTTCCTCATATAAAAAGTAGATATACCTATATATGTTATAGGTATACTTCGTAGCTATATATTTATGTATAGCTCCCTACGTTAAATGTTCTTTTTAAATAACATAAACCAAGATAACCTTGATAAAATCTATATGGCTATATATATGGCTTATGGGTAAAACATATTACGTTTAATGTTTATACGTTTACATTATTTGAATTCAATTTACGGAAAGTGAACAAGTGACTACTACATACATTAAACTAAATTATAAAATTTATAAATCTCATCAAAGTTTTTGAGTGGGTGTTTTTCCCTTGTGGGTAATGAAAAGTATATTTCAAGTCCTTCACTCAAAAAAATATAAACTATTGTTAAAAGCAGTTAAATAAAAAAGTGACTTCTGGAACTTAATACATGAATTATAAGGTCAACGACAATATTTTTAATATTCTATATTATATTGGTTACTAATATTATAGTAGGTAGAACTATAGCCAACTAGGTACATATATCGTACAACGACAATTTTTGCATTATAATATATGAATACCTTGAAGCTTGAGTAATGGGTTGTACTTGTACAAGTGTATAGGTACTAACATTTACAAGAATATCTAGTTTTACTGTATTTTGAAAAGTTATTAAGAGGACGTCGCACCCGCATAATATGTTGTCTCCGTCTTACACATGTCACACGTGTACCTACGACATATCAAATTTTACGCTCAGCAGATCACGGTTAGCCCCGTTAATTTTAAAATTAAAGTAAATTGACATCTTATAGAATTTAAAGGTATTATCTAGGGCATTTCATCAGCGTTTTGTTATATTTCAACTTTAAAGTGAATTATGAGTATTTTAAAAATGTAAATTATTATGCAGGTGCGACGTCCTCTTAATTAAGCTCTAAATTAATTTACTTAAAAATATATTGATATTTGAAGAATAAACTACATGACTTAGATAAATGTTTTTATCATAAAAATTTTTCTTAGAATCAGATTTACAGATTAGCTGATTTGAATCAATTTTTATATCATACGTTTAGCGCAAGTGACTATAATTAATTATATATATAAAAAATTTTAATATTGATTATTAAAACAAAAGTTATTTTATCTGTCAGATCTTCCTGTTACACCCTGTTTACTATGATATACCAATACCATAGCCTATAGGGTTATATGTAGGTATAATAATAATTTGTATGGATTTATACCTATTATAAAATTATTATAAAGTTATTATAAAAAAAAACTATAGCTAATCGTATACATTTATTTAAATTTTGCAGATAGAAAATGGTTAGCGCATTTTATAACTGGATGCAAGTATAATTTGCAAAGATCAAAGCAAGTTATTGATTCATATTTCGTAGCACGGGCAGAATTTCCAGAATTTTTTGGCTCTTTTACTAGAGAACAGCTAAAAGAAGCTACTAAACAAGGGTAACTACCAAGTCAACTTAAAATATTTTTACTATTTACACCATTGCATAGGCGCAAATAGGGGAGGCTTTATGGGCTAAGCATCTTTAATCTAATACCTCCAAATTCAAATTTCAATATAGCTGTCCAAACATTTCCTAAATTTTTTTTAAGCTTTTTTAATGTTATTATAGTAGGACTTCGCAACCCCTAAATCTCAAACGCTGTTTGCTCCCATGATTTACACAATTTATTTACTTAATTCTCAAACCGACTGTCCTGACTATATTGAACCAAATCTTCTTGAACGTCTGCTCTCGTGTACTATAATACTCGTGTATCACAAACATTTTAAACACCTACATATACACGGCATTACAGTGGCGTCACCAGAGGGGTCTGAGGGGGCTGCAGCCCCTCCCGAAATGTTAAGAAAATTTGTTTAGTTAGGTATATAAAATGTTGATGTATTATATTATATCCTATTAAAAAGAAAATTCATTACTATTTTTATTATTTTTTTCTACATGTTAAACTTATGGAAAAAACCTAGGTCAACCACCACAGTTTAAAAGTTGATCAATACAGAGGGTATTCACCCCCCCCCCCTCAAAACTACTATGAACCCCTCTCCGCCTAAATTTTTTTTTGTGTACGTGCTTACATATTATCAATAAAAAAAATATATAATATCTAGGCGTTAATACAGTATAAACCAGTAATGATTATTTTATTTTTATTAAATACGGGCTATGCCCAAAGTGGCAAAGTACAGTAATTTTTAGATAAATCATAAATGTATATAATATAATGTATAAAACAACAAGTCAGTGGAAGTGAAACGTAACGGATAATTTAAAATTAATAATTATATTGCTGATTCATGCATATCTGAAATATTTTAAAAGTTCTTGTTACTTTAGTGGTAATTATTAAATTAGGTACCTTAAGTCTATATCTCACTGAATTCTGATTTCTAGACTCCATCCCAAATTTGATTTGTTTTATTAGAAACTATGGGTAACAAGGTATATCAATACGTATTGGTATAGCACCACGACTGATTTTAGCAACTATTTTCTATATTAGATATTATCTATATGAATGTTAGTAATTATAGTAATTACCTATCAAACGTTTTACACTTTTACAGATCTGTGTGTTTGTTTCCGAAACTGACGCCGGAGGGTAACCGAATTTTCTGTACCACGACCCGTCAATCGTCGGACGATGAAAAATACGACGTCATGCTGTTTTGTCAAGTGTCTATTGCCATTCTGGACTTGCAGCTCAAATCGGAGCCCATGTACGGCAACATTATTCTGTACGACCTGAAACACATTCGACTGGCTCAATTCATGGCCTTCACGCCCACCTTAACAAAAAATCTGTTGAGATGTTGCATTGTGAGTACAACCGTTGTACCAATTAGCCTATAGGTATCGATCTTATTAATACACTCTTTTTAAAAAAAAAATGGGCGGAAACTTACCGTTCATAAGATACGGCAAATTGACCTTTGACATACCATGAGTGGTTTAAGGTTTTGCATATAGTATAATATATACCTAGGTAGACAGTCGAGGAATATTTTCAATTTTAACTGACAAAGTGGGCGTGTGACCCAGCCCCAAAATACTAGGCAAAATATCGAAAAACATCTAATTTCCAACACTTTTGAACGGTAGGTAAGCACATTTTTGAATTCAGCATACAAAAACACACATTTTGAAGAAGAAAAAAAGAGTGTCTGGTAAGTGGTAGAGTACCTAGATTTGATTCGTGCCTAAATTATGTAAGTATTTAACCTATACTTGCGTAGCCAATTTTCTTTAAGGTTACCTAAAATATGTATACCTAATACCTAAAACCATCAGGAACGTAGGTATTTAGAAATAAATAATGGTGGTAAATAAATTATCTATTATACTTAGTATATTATATTTTATTGTTAATAAAGTAATTTAATAAAAAAAAATCCAACGGGTGGAAATTCGCAAACTCGCGGACTTCAAAAGTATGCAACTTTGAAACGAAGTCCGACCAACAAATTCTGATTGCATCACTGATTGTTCTTTACTCATTGAAGTATAAAGGTTTTCAAAATCTAACTGCATTTATGCTACAAAATAGTAGTTATATCTTACAAATAACTTTTTATGGAGGGCGGCCAAATATGTAGCCCCAGGGCGCAAAATATTTAAAAAATACCGCCCTGGCAAGTATGTAATCATACAATACATTTAAAAAACAAATAAATAATCACTTAAAAAATATGCACTTTCTTTAAAAATAGGTACAATATAGTCACTATACTCATCTGTATAGTTACTAGTCACCATCGTAGTTATGTATATAGGTATGGACGTATGGTCATAGGTGGGGGGCCTTTGTCACTGCCACTGCCTACTGTAGACTGTAGAGTGTCATAAGTTCAAATAATTATTGGTCGGAGTCATCCTGTGTTCCTGTAGGCTGTAACATAATAATTTATATGGGTATATACTATATATCCAACTATATTATATATTTATATTATGTATAAACAAAATTATTTACCATTTACAGGATTCGTTCCCACTGCGAGTAAAAACGGTCCACTACATAAACCCGCCCAAGTTCATGAGTCGCCTCATCACGTTCTTCAAGCTATTTGTCTCAAACAAAATCAGAGACAGAGTAAGTTTGGATCACTATAGTCTATGATGCTATATTATTTAAATATAAATAAAGCACAAAAACATAAAGTATGGCTCCAACTAGTCTAACACGCCTAAGACCATACACGCGTATATTATAACCATACTTCACCAAGAGATGTAGTATTTACATTAATACTTACGTACTTAGATTCCCTTGATTATCATTGATTACTAACATTTTTCACAAAAATATAAAATTGCCTATTCTTACCACATTTTACATACAAAATAAGTAAATTGTTTTTACCAAAATGTTAATCAATCCTAAGGTCTAAACTGCCACATAATAAGGTATAAACATCGTACAAATTAAGATCTCATATTTTTTTTTACTTGTTTTATAGATATTTGTACATGATTCACTGGAAGATTTGTACCAGTATATTCCAAAAGACGTATTGCCAGACTTATACGGCGGCACTGGTGGAAATCTGGAAAAATATGAAGGTGAGGTATACCAAATATAGTATGTTCATGTATATTGTTGTGGCATCAGTAGGTACCTTTGTATCGAGCAATTTATAGGAACACAGAACATACGATAATATTAATTTGTATACCTGAGATTTTTGGTATTGTTGTTTAAAAATGATTTTATCCTTGTAGAGGATATGTTAGAACTTTTGATGGCTAACAAAGAATGGTTGGAAGCACGACCAAAAGCCGACTTGTCAAGACGACCAGAACATACAAAAGCAGATGAATTGGACATGAATGGTACATTCAAAAAATTACAGATTGACTGAATTTTCACTCTAAAACATATTGGTTAGGAATAGAATAGAATAATAGATAGTGATTATTAATATTATTCGTAATTTATTATAAATATACAGTATTGTTTTTATTATTATTTTTACGTGGAAAAAAATTATATTTAACCAAATATTTAAAATCATTTGAAATATATTGAAACATGTGAAATATAAAACTGTTGCAGAATAATGTATAAAAATAAATCTTTGATATCTAGTTAAAAAAAATAAATTGTCTTATACAACATACACAATATACTATTACCAAATTACAGTGGTAGCATTGATTATAAATACTATTGATCGCTCACTGGCCCATATCTACGAGACGTGAAATATTAACAATAAATGGATGTGGCCATTAAGAAGCGCTGTAGTCGACCATTAATTTCTTATGGGTGATGACAACACTCCATAACAACTACATCCATTTTTCATCAATATTTTGCTTCGCGTAAATACGGGCCAGTGGTGGTAGTATTCAAAAGTAAAATAATGAGATAGTGCCCACTGCCCACCCATTACTAGTAATCACGGTTATCTTCACGTGTAGATAAACGTGCTAGTAATTTAGTAATTACTAAACTGATGAGACTAATATAATTGCATTAAGAAATAAGTGAGCATGGACCCAGAATCATTCTGTATTATGATGTTAATACTTAGTAGATTTATAAAAGTATTATAAAATAACATCAAAATATGGTTAACATTGAGTTAATACTTATGTTATTATTACATGGCAGAATTCAATCATACATCTTGAGTCTATTAATAATTAAAAGTGGACACAACAATATTAATTTCTATTCAACAAATAATTTGTCAAAATATTTATTAGTTACCAAAAAAGAAAACAACCATAATAGTAAATATTTGTAACAAATAAATTATGTTTATGAATACAAAAATATAATTGCCATGATTTCTAATTATATTGGAAAGGAACATAAATTTAAATATTTAAAAATTAAAATAGACAGTAAAAAAATAATACTTAAAATGTGTTATGCAAAAACAACATAGCCAGTATACAGTCAGTATACTTGTAATATCTAGTTTTCTGCAAAAAATACCATTTTGTGCAGTACTCTTTTAGAATTAATACTTATATTAAGCTTCCATAATTTGCATTTTCTTTATTTAAATTGATTGTTGGTTGCTGATTTTCATTATTTGTTGTTTCACAACTGTTAGATTCACTTTTCCCATTCACTGATTTATTACTGTAAACAATCAACCATCTGAATTAGTGCAATTTAAATAATAAAGTATTAAAAATATGGAATAAAAATTGTTTTCAACATATTCATCAAGGCAGCAAATAAAATAAACCATAAAATCTCTAAATAAATAATTTAATTAAGTAATTGTTATGCTGTAAAGGATTTAAAATGTAGTAAGACACAAGAACTTTGCGCCCATATTAAGACTTAAAAAATAGAAATCTGAAACCCATATTGATAAAATAGAACACACAAATTAACCACTAAAATCTGAATAAAATCTTCAGGTAACCGTTCCCAAATAATAAAGAAATTTTAAATAGATAATTAAATGATACTTTTATTAACGCTAGCACAAAATTAATAAAAGATACTTGAACAAATAAATCTTTCAAGTAGCCGTGTTAAAGATTTGTTTATACCTCGGTTTAAACAATTATTAACTCACTAAATAAATTTAAAACATAATAAAATATCTAATATGAAGGATACACTTTGATAAATTTACAATTGTTATGAATTTATTTGTTTGATAAATTACCTTTCAGTGTCAATATTTTGATTTCTTCTGTAAGCAAATCGCCTACGCAACGACGGTGGTGTATCAATGGCAAAAGGGCTGTACATCTTGGTGGGCGTTCTCCCCAACAAACACTTAGACCGGGTTCTGGGCGTATTGGGAGTAAGAGGCGACTCATCCAATTTAAAACGACGTCTAGTTGATGGTCGTAATTTCTGAAATATGATAAAGCTTGTTAGTTTGATCAACCAGATTAATAATAAGGTTCATATAGTATGACAATGAGCTCAGCAAGCACACTATTACAAGCCTACTGGTACACAATCAATTAGTAATAAATAATATTGAATAAAAACAGAAAACCGTATTAATGTATGCAACTACTTTATTTTAAACCATTATAATGAAATAATGATAATAACTATTAAATATTGAATAAAATAAGTATAATTCCAATAATCCAATAAAATATTTTAAGTCCAAATACCTACCTAAAAATGTTACTCAAATATTTTAGGTCCTCGAATAATATTAATGTGACAACTGGTGTGAAGGTCCTTGGACCCTGATACCAAATAAGCGAGCAAATAAGTATTTTACTTAATTGGCTCTGAGTTCTGCAAGACTGGGCCTGCCGATAGAGACCAGGACATGGACACTCTTGACCAGCAGACACCAGAAGTATAGTCATATACTATTATGGTCTATGATTAGAATACTATTTACAAAACATCACTGCTAAGTATGGAAAATTGAAATTTAATTAAATCAGATAATATATTATTTTTATATTATTATAATGTAAAATATGTAAGTTAGGCCTATTAATCTAAACTGTAAATAGTTGAAAAATATTGCACTTTTACAAATTTGGTTATATTTCTGTTTTACCGGATACTAATTTTTTTGTTTTAACGTATGTAGTTAAGCATGCTTAACAATGTCGACGATGGGCGGTCGGACTTCAAAACTAAGTAAGGTAGTTTTACATAATAAGTTGAGGGATGATTTCAATTTTAATTATCAGAGCGAGCGACCATGCCGGATGTATAAGAATATACTATAAATTTCAGTGCTGCTCGGATATGCGGTCTACAATCATATAATATGTAGTCCGCATATCCGAGCAGCAATAAAAAAAACCAATAAAAGATAAAATTGGCCCAAATATAATTTACTGTATACGATATAGTTTTGTATTTTCCACTGTACCTATATTTATTGTTAGGTACTACAAGATAAAAGTATTGATACACAACAGTATAATGTAGTGAACCTATTTAATAAGTTTGTTGGTAACCTAACAGTCTTCGATCATTCGTGTTCTGTATAGTTATTAGTGTTCATCATGCAATAAAAGACTTTATTGGACCGTCACCAATAGTGAAGAAAATGGTACTGCGTAATTAAGGAGCATGATATATTAGACACTGCCAAAGAAACATTACCATGCCATAAGTATGGTAGTTAAATGGTAAATGCTAGAAAACGCGATCGCGGGGATGAATTTTGTCTTGTTCTTCTGTGCAAAAAAAGTCGTTAGAACTCGTGCAGTGAACCGCAAGGGAAAAAGTTTTTACTGAGGTTTTTTCATTATGAGGACTTGAACAACAAGTCTAATAGTTAACTGAAACTGACAAAAATCTTTGAATTTGTTTTTTTTCGTATCGGACATACCTTTGAGGACAACAGCCACCTTAAGAGGACGCCTTACTCTGTCTTACAAGTGCGTAATATAGCAAATTTTACGCTCAGCAGATCACATTTAGCTTCGTTAGTTTAAAAATTAAAGTGAATTGACCTCTTATACAGTTTAAAGATAAGATTATTAACTAGGCAATCTCATGGGCTTTTTATTATATTTTAATTTTAAAGCGAGTTATGAGTATTTTAAAATTGTAAATTGTTTGCACATCTTAAAATACTAGGTAACCTATTTATGTCTATGATTGAATCACCTTGTATTGATATACATTATATATAATCTATTTTCATGTTATATATCCATTTTAAGTATAGGTAATCTATATTAATGGATATTTTAATTAAATTTTAAAATTAAAATTGTTTTATATGAACCATCCCGCGAACCATGTTTAACACAGCCAACCCTGGCATCACAATAACAACAAAAACATAATCAATTTAAAGTTTTAACACTAGCCACAATATACCTGCGCGGCCACTTTGAATCCAGTCCTGAGTTTGTTCATCGACCTGAATACCGAGCTGACACTGCGCCTGAGTGTGTCGCGCTTCTTAGCCACCGTGTTGACAGCCACTTGCCATACTTGAGAGTTGCAGTTCCGCGCCCGGGGGCTGTTCCGCACAGACTTCCTGGTCAACGAATATGGACACTCTTCATCGAACCTGTCGCGTATCTGTCGCTGTAGGTCAGACTCGACGATGCACTCGGTGAGTGCACCTGGCTCGTAACACTCTCCACTACCGATGAAACTTAACCGCCGGCGCATCATGACGACAGAAATGAGTATCTTTCGATGCCGGTATACTGCCGTTGGTAAAGGATGAAAAATAAATCGGAACCGAAAGATCCGAAAGGCGGACGCGACGAGAAACGAACGGGTGTACAGAACTACAGGACACACAGGTCACGACGAACTGGTGTCGGCCGCCGGGCTCGTGTAATGTGTTACGCACTTAGCACTAAACAGTAAACAATAAACAGTTATCACTTGTAATTGTGCATGCTCGGTAGTGTTGTTGTAAACTTGTAACTTGTAGTAGTTACTACTTACTACTCAGTTGCTGAACTTGTTCTTGACACCGCAGGGCGCAGACCGTAATAAACTATAGATATAGGAGGCACAGAGCTCCAACTACAATCTGAATTATGAGTTCGGTATTCGGTAGTTCGGCGGTGGTCGTAAACCGTTAAAATTCAAAACAATCCAATGCGATGTCGTAGGCGTGTGGAACAATAGTGAATAGATAACTGTGATCGTGTTTTTATGGTTACCGGGTCCTAAACGCTTTATGAGCGAAACGTAAACCACAGAGTTTTTAATTCTTATCACTGTTTGATAACAATAATATTTTTATTTTTTATTATCATCACACTATCGTAGAGCAATGAATAATTGAGTATTTGAGACCGAGTTCAGACTGTTCAGAGTATTGACTATTGAGCGAGAAAACTGAAAAGTGAAATGTAAGACATTTGCTCAATACGTACGCTAATTGCAGTTTAGTATTAATCGTTTCGTTTCGAAATTATTATAATATAATAATACGGCGGTCAGCCAAGTACCAATTGTTGGCCGTCATAATGTTTACTAGTGCGAAGGTCGATGGTATTTGTTCTACAAAACTATACATTTGGCATATTTAGTAGACAAAGAAGACGAGAGAATCTTGAGACTATGATAACTTAGCTTATCATACATATTGGTAAGTAAATCATAATATATAATATTAAATAATACATAATATTATTTTTCGTATTTGTGTGACCATCTTGTACCTAATACTGTATCAATTAACTACCTCAGATAGTCTTTTTGACGATCTAGAAGAACCAAATAAGCTTTAGAAGTGTTTAGTTACCTACATAATTCTCTAATCTTTTTAGTAATATACTAACATAGGTAGTACCCATTTATTTTCTACAGGCACATCACACATTAGTATATTACTAGCAAAAATTTGATTTATTTGTTAATTTAGAAATATATCAGAATTTTAACTAGATAAATGTACAAAAATATTTACCTCACAATTCAGTACTATACTTCTCTACTTCTCTTGTACCTACAACTTTTATAATTTAATTAAAGTACCTATAAAAATTGATCTTGTCATCCATATATGATTAATACCAACTGTAAATTATAATTATTATGTCATACATTTTAGAATGTTTTTTATTTATTAACCTAGTTTAAAAGTTCTTGTTATTATTCTCATTCAAAATGTATAATATATTTAATTTATTCTTTGAAGCATTATTTTATATTATCTACCTACCTATTTCTAATCAAAAGTTATTCACACTTATATTTAATTTTTTACTACTAAATTCATTATTTTAATCATATTTGGCTTGGTGCTAGTCACACATTAGTAACAATTTAACCTGCTAACTATATTTATATTCCAAACTGTTGATTTTATTATTTGAATCCAATACAAAACCCATAACATTTTTTTTCTAAAAACTTTTTGTACCTACATTAAGAATTTTACTACATCTATTACTTATTAATATTATTACACAATTTAATACATACTTTTTTGTAGATTATCTCCTTGGAGCAATATTGGTCTACATTGGAAATCTGGAACAACGTCTATCAAAAATTATATTTTGTTACTAAAATCGGTAAATTAGGTATAAAAAATAATTTTTTTTTTTGTACACTTACTTAACATACATTGTACCTATATAATAGCTGTATAGAAATATATAATCCGAAAGCTTGTTCAAATTTTCAGTACTTCCGGCTTATCTAGACTATCGTAATATTTCCAAGATTACCTATTATCGAGTACGGTCATTTATTAAATAACAAAGTTTATATTTGTATTATATTTTTGACCTTTAATTAACCAGATAAAAAATGCTAATATAAACATTCAGTGAAATTTTCAAGTATCTACAGTCATATGTTATTACAACAAAATAAGAAAAACATTACATGAGAAATCGAGTAAATATCAAATGTTGTAAAAATATGAATTTCAAACGCTCATAAAAATTTAATTTGACTTTCTTGTAGACATTTTTTTCTTGATAAAGGTAGACAAACTTATGGATAATCTTGGTTTACATTTTAAAATCTTAAATTTAAAAAGAAAAATTTTTATGAATTCTCAACTCAAAATAATTTGCTAATTTTTTTGATTTTTCCGTATTTTGTCGAGATTTGAACTTAAAATGCTTATAAATAAAAACTGTGACCAAGGATTTTTAATATTTTTCAAACATCATAGCAATAATATAGTAGAAGCCTTGTATTAAATTTTCAATCTTTTTTCCCAACAAATAAAGTTTTATTGACATCCATATAAAAAAATACTAATAAAATTGGAAACTGAAAATGTTCCTAAACAGTTCAAAACAAATTAAAATATTTTTAAAATTTTATTGTGTATAGAAAATGCAAAAATAAACAACCAGTGAAAATTTCATGTATATACGTTCATTTATTTTAGAGTTACACCAAAAACCAAAATCGATTTTCTCAAAAACAGATTCTGCGTAAAAATTCCCATTTTTTCTTTTGTTTTTCACAGCGCTTTTGAAAACTACTGGGAAATTTTTACTTTTAACTCCCAAAAGTACCAACTAGATTCACTTTCCTATCAGAAAAGATACTGTTGAAGAAATCTAATCATTTTTACTGTCCTAAAAAGTGATTACAGATACAAAAATAAAAAAACACAGATCATTATAAAATCAATACATTCATCGTTCAACTCAGAATCTAAAATATTTTAGAAATTTCAAACAAAAATTAAATAATTTAAACCAAAAAAAAAAAAAAATAATTCAGTTACTAATTTTTAATATCCATTAGACTTCTATAAAATGGATGGTTTGCAAAGTTTTGTCGCCAAACAAATTCAGTTGTATAGGAATCCAGATGATGGCAAGCTGTTCCCTTCTGTTTTTTGTTTCACCATTTTGCTGATCCCCAAAGGTGTTCAATTTTTTGGGTGTGTGCTCCTGTGGTTAGGTCTTATGTATGTAGAAATAAATACCAACATAAATTGTTAATGGTCTGATGACATGATACAGATTACAATGCGGGAATGTACATTTATAAATAGATTCCTATACGGAGGTAGTCGAGATAAACAAGATGATTCTAACAGGTAATCTTGGATATATTTGGGTATTCAAGATAGCACGTAAGTACCGAATTTTCAAATTAATATTGTCAACATTTAAGCTATACCTAATAATAATTGAAAAATAGATTCTGATTTTAATTGCATCTTTGTATACAAATTTGTTTAAAATAATTGAAGAGAATTTTAAATTAACTTAAAACAATAAAGTTAGGTAAAAACCCAATTTTCCTAAAATTCTTAGCTAATATTTAATTTGTTGAATGTAATTTCAATGTGTATATAAGGTAGTCCGAGATATTTTTCTAATTATCCCATTTATTTAATATAAGAAAATGGAAACAAACTGTCCCACTTTATATCCTTACAAAAATATATTTATATATTACATTAATATTTATAAATACACTGTTCTGGTCTGGAATATATTTTTATTTTATTATTTTTAATTGTAGAAATAAAATGACGCTGTTCTACAAAAATCTTGGAGTGCCTTGCAAATGCATCATATCATCAATGAAAAGTGATGGTATACTAATTCGCAAGTTATCGCGATATGTTTCTCGATACCAACCGCATGAGATTTCTATTGCAAAAAACCAATTATGGCCAATTCGATGTTTTTCTTCCATTAATGATGATAGTAATGATGATATAAAAGCAAAACCAGAAGAAAAAGATCCATTAATGAAAAGTGTTCCAGTTAAAAAGGTGTTGGATAAAGTCAGCTTTGAAAAAAATGTTGATAAAGTCCAAAGACCTGAAAAATCTGTTGATCGAAATTATATTACTGCTCGGCGAGCAATGACTGAGTTCATGTTGAAATCAACTGATCTAGAAGGCCTTAAAACTATCAAACGGCGATCTCCATTTGATGATGAGCCTCCTATAAATGTTTATTGGCGAAAAGATGTTGTAGCCAAAGCATCTGAAGTTTGGGGGTCTCAAGAAGGTTTAGTGACTCAACTAATTAAGAGAGAAATTGAGAGAAAAAAAAAACAACAAACAATGTTTACAATTAAAGCTCATAGAAGAAGTAACCGTCGACAGACCTTAAATAAAAATGATCTCAAAACACAAAAATCATCAGGACTATTTGGTGACTCTGGTCGTGTTGTCTTGACAGCTGTTTTCATAAATGGTATGAATACGATTTTCAAAGGTCTGGCTTGGTCTTATACTGGAAGTCACAGCATGTTCTCGGAATGTATACATTCAATGGCTGATACAATTAATCAAGTCATTCTTGCATTTGGTATTTATAAATCTGTCCAAATAGCAGATTCATATCACCCGTATGGGTATTCAAATATGAAATATGTTGCTTCTTTAATATCTGGAGTAGGAATCTTTTGTATTGGCTCTGGACTTTCAATTTATCATGGTGTAACAGGACTTATTCATGCTGAACCATTAGATTCTCTATTTTGGGCATATTTTGTACTTGGAGGCTCATTTATATCTGAAGGAGCAACATTAGCAGTTGCTATCAATAACATAAAAAAATGTTCCAAAGAAGCAAAGATTTCTTTCTTACAATATGTGTTACGAGGTCATGATCCTACTGTCAATGTTGTGTTATTAGAAGATTGTGCTGCTGTATTATCTATTGGAGTTGCTGCTGTATGTATGTCATTAACTTCATACTTGAATACTCCTATACCAGATGCTGTTGGATCATTACTCGTTGGTGGCATTTTGGGCACAGTTGCTTCCTTCATTATTTACACAAACACATCAGCTATAGTTGGCCGTTCCATTAGTCTAACATATTTAAACAAAATCAATGCTGAATTGGAGTCCGATGTTATGATAAGGGCTATACACGATGTCAAAGGCATTGATATGGGAAACAGTTTGATTAGATATAAGGCTGAGTTGGATTTCGATGGAAGAGAACTGGCTAAACAATACCTAGATAGACTTGATCCTGAAGCATTGATGGCTGAAGTGAGTGCAATTGAAAATGCAGATTGTGCTGAGGCATTCTTATTGAAACACAGTGAAAATATAATCGATATGATAGGTGGAGAGATCGATAGAATTGAATGGCAACTAAGGTCCAAATTTCCAGAAATAAGGCACTGTGACTTAGAAATACTTTAGATATTTCCTTTCTCTTATTTAATTAATACACTATCCACATAAATTCAACTGCTGACTGCTGAAGCTTATGATCAAATAGGTTTTTGCATAACATGGAAAAATATGATCTTGTTTTACATGTTCATTTTAAACTTATTATTAGTTGTTATAATAAACTTAAATGTATGCAATATAATTTCGCTAACTTATATACAATATAAATGTATGTACCTATGTACTTTTTTTATGAGTTAGTGTTTATTACACACCCAATTGTTAAATATGAGAGCTGAGAGAAAATTATTTATATTAAAAATAAAATAAGATGATTAAACCGAAGTTAAAAGAATGATATTGGTAATTTATGGGTGTTAAATATGGAGAAATTAAGTCAGTGTCAAAAGCAAAATGATTTTACAAATAATTAATTCTTTAAATTGAATATTGTTAGTAAACAACTTCTAATGTGTATCATTCTGCATCTAAACTGTGATTGCTTGTATAGCTATAATATAAATGTTAACATATTTTAACTAAGACTTTTCATTTTAATTAAACCCTATTATATAATATAATAAAATAAAATGTATTTACACAGTAATGTGTACCTATTTTATGTATATTAACTTTATTTATCTTAATATTAGAACTTTTTATTTATAGTTTATATTAAATATTACAAAACAAAATATACTACATAATAGATTAAATGTGTTTTATTTTATACTATTAAATAAAAATTACTTAGCATATCAAATATTCTATTTTGACACCCCCCTAATGTCAGCAACTGCAAGTACAATTCGACAATTTTCTTCAACAGTCCAATATTTTCTGATAAGAAAGTGAATATAGTTGGTTGGTACTTTGAGGGGGTCAAAAGTAAAAAATTCCAAAAAGTATTCAAATCGCTGTGAAAAACAAAAGAAAAATTAGGGAAAACGGGAATTTTTACGGAAAATCGGTATTTGACAAATAAACGTAGATATATGAAATTTTTCCTAGTTGTTTAATGTTTATATTAGCATTTTTTACACGATAACATTTTCAGTTTCAGTTTTATTTAGTTTTTTTTTCTATGAATTAAAAATAAGTATTTTATGTTCAAATTTGGATGGAACTACATATTAAATAACCAAGAATAACGATTTTAGTTATTTTGTTGTAATTTTATAATATTAATTCAACTTATCGGCTACCTATACCGTATTAAGAATAAGTAATAACAATATAAATCTACACTAACAAACCGTCACAGCTCAGAATCGTTTTTCGTATACAATGATATTAATATATTATTATACAGTCGAGTCTCAATAACTCGAATTTTTTTTCTGTCCCTAGGAAATTCCTATACACTCAATGCAATGTTCTGTAACTAGAAAAATACATAAGTCGAATTAATTTCTATCTCCCTTGACATTCGAGTTATCGAGACTCGACTGTATATTTATATCATTGAATTCAAATTTAATACCTACCATTATAAAGTAACCCACTTGTAACCTAATTTACAGCAGAGCGACATTCACATACCTACCTTTTTTTAAATTACAACACTCAGTTTTAATTTTATCTTTGAAAGCAGAATATTTAGATACATAAAAGTCGAATTTTGGAGTTAGGTTAGGTTAGTTGCCTAGTTACTAACCTAAAACCTTACCTTATTAGTTATTAATTAAAAATGTATGTTGTAGTTATAGCTTAGGTTAGTAGTGTAGGTTTCTAACTTAACCTATTTTAATCATGTTCTTAAATGTATTGTATATTTATTAAGAAAGTATTATGCATTTATGTTCTTAAAATATCATTATATATGCATTACAAACTAATTCCCCAATATATGATAAATAAAAATAATATTTTTTGATTCAGTAGAATATGAATCAAATTTTTTTCTAGGTCAGCATTAAAATGAATGAATAGAAAAAAAAATATGCAATTTCATAACTGTTTGATCCCTATAATTATTACTATAGGAAAATTTAATTATTATAATATTAAGTACCTACCTATACAGTCGGCAGGTTTGAGATTTATCCTTGAAAGTCAGCAATATAGACTCCAAACCCCCTAAAAATAAACTCTAGGATCGCCCGTGATCCACCATCAGTGTTGGGAATTATCTAGATAAGATATTTTGAAATAAATTATCTTTTAAAGTATCTAAATAATTATGTTACGAATTATCTAATGTTTAGCTTAGATAAAAAATGGGCTTATCTAGATAAATATTATAGTGCCCCTACAAAATTATAAAACCAATACTAAAATTCTAATATAATATAAATTATTTATAAAATTAGAAGAATAATTATTTCTTGTTATTATTGCCAACGACAATATTACGATAATACGAGAACCTGCATACGAATTGCGTCCCGTGGCAAAAATTCCTTCCGAATTGCGTCTCGGGGTTTTTGGGGGTCATACTAATTGCGCCCCGATTTTTTTTTAACTTTTATAGGTACCAATATTGAGTATTGTATATTATAAAAACTAAACAATATTTCCCTTCCCATTTGTATACAGACTTAGGACTGTCTGTAGTAATAGTTACTGCTACAGGTATGTTAAAAATATTGTTTTTGTATTTTGTCATAAAATTGTAACTGTATAAAAAATATTATTGTTATTGGTGAAAAATATATTGTTTTTTTTTTTTTTTGAAATTTTAATTTTATTAAAATATTATAGTACCGGTAAAAATTTAAAAGATAACTTTTTTATGAATTCATACCTATTAGTATACTAATTTTTTTTAATTGAAAATCAGCCATTACTCGTTTTAAAAATTGTTCTTTATTAATTATCGAGGTTGTGCGGTTGTTTAAGTGAATGCTACGTTGTTTTACATAAATATCAGTTTGTAACCTCTTCATAGTATCGATAAATTGAAAAATGTGAGGATGTGCATTATAAAACATCGCGTTGAGCTTAGAATGAAAAGCTTCACAACTATTTGTAGTTATCATAGTAGTAGCCGAGTATTCTGCCCATATATACCAATAATTTCGCCTTTTAAGATATCACAGGTAATGGGGACGCAATTCAGACATGCTCAAGAAAAACCCGGGACGCAATTAGTATTATAACTTTTTATACCTTTTTATTCGGGACAAGCAGCGCACTATACAACTAGCCATAATAAGCATATTAAAATTAATTAGTTATAGGTTTATTACCATTTATTTAAAAATAAATTAAAATTAACTTCGTAGAACTGTATTTTAAAGGCTCAATTCGTTGTTATTATAAATGTATTGTTGTATTTATCTGTATATCTAGATAAATTACATTTATGTTATCTTTATTTTTATCTAGATGATGTTTTATTAAAATTATCTTATCTTATCTAGATATTTTTTTAGTTATCTATTCCCAACCCTGTCCACCACCCACGAGAGAACAGGCCATTTCTGTGCATAATAATATATCGTAGGTGTTCCCCTCTTCAGATGACCTGACGATAGTCTGCTGCGAGGTGGGGATGCTCAGCGTAGGCCGCCCGTTCTTTCATGGGATAGTCGGATAGATTATAGTATCTAACCTTTAATAATAGAGTGAATGCTAGTGAATTGACCTAGCTATATCATCAAACTTCAAGGTAAGAATATTATTATCTGTGTTTTCACTTGGGTTATTTACAATACATTCATTTTTAAACAGTAGGTATGAGTATGTAAAATACTATAAAATTGTTTATTAAGTACTCGCCTAGAAATTAAAATATCGTAAAAAACACAGGTAATTTTCTTACCAGTGGTGTAAGTATGGGAATGCGGATGCACTAGCGCCTAGGATCAGGGCTTAAATTAAAAATAATAGTACTGTTTACCGTTATATGGATATTAAACGTTATGATCAAATGACTGTTTAACGTTAGAAAGAATTCAAACGTTATTAAATTCGTGCGTTTAAACGTTATAAAAATGTTAATGTTATTCAACTTAAGTGTATAAACGTTTTACAAATTTAAACGTTATTAAGCGTTTGGCGTTATCTGATGGATATAGCTTGTTTCTTACACAAAACCGAGTGATTGAAAAATAAAATATTACAAAAACAACCATAATATATATTTCACTGATAGTTATAATTTTATGAATATTTATTTTTTTCAGGCAATTATATGTTTCAATTGTTTATCGTTTCTGTTTCGTTATCCGTTATCCGTTTTCAATCGTTTATCGTTTACAGATATGTTATCCGTTATCGATTTCAATCGTTTTTTGAATTGTTTAACGTTATATTCATAACGTTATAAAAACGTTTTTTTTTGTCATTAGAAAAAAATTATTTTTAGTTTGAAATTCGAAAAAAAAGTAATTTGAGTTGAATCTAGATTGTACTTTTTAGAGGTAAAAATTGAAAATTCTCCGGAACTAAAAAACTCTAATATCCATAAATACTTTATATTTTCATAAATTGTTTATTTTATCATTTTCCATCGATGATATAATTTTCAATTTCTATATTATAAATACTATAGAAGAATAGAACGCTCACTGGCCCGTATTTATACGTGACGCGAAATATTGACGAAAAATGGATGAGGCTGTTATGGAGCGCTGTCGTCGCCCATAAGAAACTATACGATTTAGATAGGTAGATAAATCTTAAATTAGATTTAAGAAGAAAAATTTTCATGAACTTCCTACTCAAAATAATTTTCAAATGTTTGTTCATTTTACGTATTTTTTCAAAATTTAAACTTTAAATGCTTTTTAAAAATTATTTGAATCTCATTATTGAGAAACCTGCCGAATGCACCAACCAGATTCATTATTTCCTATTAAACAAGCGATACTGTTAAAGAAAATTGAAGAAGTGTTACTGCCCCAAACGGTGAACACATCGCTGTGAAATCAGTACATTCAACGCTCCGCTCAGAATCTAAAATTAAAGTTTTTTAATTTTTGCTATATGACGGAATAAGTTCCGTCGATGAAGGTTTATGTAGGTATCCATTTCACGAAATATAATCCATATTGAGTAATTAGGTACATGAAGTTGAAAAACCGCAGCTCCATTTCGTGAAATGTATGCAAACGTTGTCCATTTCATGAAACGTACCTACTGTAACGCGATATAGATGGGACATATAGATGAACAAATGCACATTAATATATATTACTTAGGTATTATAATTATATTATAATTTATATTCAATATTAATCGTCACGAACGTAAAAAAGAAAAAAAGAAATCACATAATATTATATTTATAACGATAATATAATGAAAAATGAGATCCTCGAAAATCAAAATATTATAATATATGTACACCCATCGTGCACCGTTCAAATGACCTCGTCCGCGATGCTAAAGCTCCCCTTACGATAACTTTCGCCGTCACAACCGCTGACCGACTTCTTCCGCAGGAATTCGTCGCTGATCTGCTTGATGGTCTTGCCCCGAGTGTCCGGTACGATCACCGCAACGAACACGAGCGTAAGCAGCGCCAGCGCCCCGTACACCGCGAACACGCCCGGGCCCAACGATATGCGCAGGTACGGGTACGACTTGATGGCGACGAAGTTGAACACGGACGACATGCACGCGACGATCGAACCAGCCACACCTGCCACGTCGGTGGGGAATACTTCGCCGAGCATGGCGTACGGAATGGGCCGCAGTCCCAGCCCGTTCATGGTCATGTTGAGCAGCACACAACTGATGACCACCACGTTGGTGACGAACGCGTCGCCGCCATCGTAGAATTGCAGGAACAAGGCCAGCAGCACCATGGAGGCGGCGTAGCCGGCGCACGACACGTACGACAGCTGTTTGAAACCGGACCGGGTGAGGAGCACGGACAGCACGACCATGGCTGCCAGGTTGGTGAACCCCGCAAGCAGCGTCACCACGTAGTTGTTGACGGTCACGCCGAGACCACCCAGCAGTTGGATCATGTACGCGGTCAGTACGAACGAACCACACGCTTGCTGAAAGAACAGGAACGTCGTCATTATCGCCATCGGCTTGTAGACGTCCGGCTCGGCCAGCCTGTCCACGATCCGGGACCGGATGCGCACGGCGGCGGCTGTGTCTCCGTCTAGTGACATGGCCCGGGACGTTTGTAGTATGGGCTGGGCAATGCGCAACACCCGCTGAGAGAACTCTGCGTCACCGCGGCGGCCCTGTCCGAACAGCCACGGCGGGCTCTCGGGAATGAGCAAGCCGATGAATATGAACGCGGCGAACGACACGAAAGCCGCCACGTAAGCGACCACGTACGCGGGCATTAGCGTGCCCAGCAGGTACGTGAGGAACATGCCGAAGTTGAGCATGATGGACGTCATTATCGTGAAGCACCCGCGCAGCCCGGTGTAGTTGACCGTGATGCACTCGGCCGCGTACACCGTGGCCGGGGTCGTAGACAGGCCCACTGACATGCCCACTAGCAGTTGGCCCGCGTACAGCACGTACAGGTTGACAGGTTGCCTGGACAACATCAACCAGCCAAGGCAAGACGGTAGGTTGGTCACCATCAGCGCCGTCTTCCGGCCGAGTTTGTCGATTAGCGGCCCGCTCAAAAGGCAACCGATAGGCATCATCGTGGACGGTAAACTAGCTGTACCGAAAACAAACAAGATCGTGTGTTATATTCAGCAATACCGATCGGTGATTGCGATTGCATTTTTGAGCGTATTGTTATATTATGGTACACAATGTACCTACAGTAAAATTATTTAAAAAAATTAAAATAAATACCAAACCATGATTGTTCATCAACTGTTAATGGCAATTGATCTAAAACAATGGCAGAATATCCAAAACTCATGCCCGGCGCCAAACATGGCATTGTTACTACCAGTGCCAGCCATAACTGAAACAAAACAATAAATTGGAAATAAATAAAAATATGTACTTTACTAAATTAAACAATGTGTAATATTATTAATGGTATTACACTATAATATATACCAGTGTCATAGTGAGTTGTGAGTATAAACTAAGTATACCTACTATATAATTCAATTCGAAATAAATAGGTTTTTAACACGATGAGAGAAATTTGGTAGTTATAAATTAAAATCGCAAAACATATTTAAATATAATACATCAAATAAATCATATTGAAGATAGGTACCAACAGGGCCGGATTGGTATGTATCGGCCCATCGAAATTTACACTTCTAAGCGGCCCATTTACATATTCACTGGCTCAAAATTACGTCTAAAATTATTATTAGCTATTATAGGCGGCCAATCGTATTTAAAACATGAATTTATTTTCACTCAATCACTCATACGACTGGCCCAAACTTTAAGCGGCCCACCGAGATTTTCTCGGTAGCTCGCCTAACCAATCCGGCCCTGGGTACCAATAACAACTAATATTGGTACCTTCAATTATGATTAAATGTATTTATATTTAACGTGAATAAAAAATTAAAGTTTATAGTACGCCTAATTAGGTATTTAATAATTAAATAAATAATGGGTAAGGGGTAGTGGGTGTTTGTTTATTTTATAAAAAAATAATTTAATCCATCATTTTACTATACTAACCACTCGGCTTATTTTACTCGTATAATGCAAATGGTGTGGTTTACTGGAGTAATTTTTGTACACATGACTAGTTATTAAGTTGGTTTTTTCATTTGACTCCATGTAATTTGATGTTAGATTCTATTTGAAAGAGTCAGAGAAATATCTGAAAATATAATATACTTTTGTTAACAAACTACAATTAGTATAGGACTGTAAGTACATTTGTATTTTGTACACACATAATACAATATAGGTACATGCATACGATGTATAGTTATTTATACCACAATACAATATATAATATAGGTAATATACAGCTACAAATTACAATAGCTATTGCCTATTTAGTGTTAGATACCTACTATGGTCTAAGTAATAAGAAAAATAATAATTAAAAAAATGGTTTTCAAGTTCCTACACGGCTGAAAGATATTTTTACTATTTTTTTTTTTTAAGACAATATTATCAGTTTGATTACATATAAATAATGTATGTGTTCAATTTTAGTGCAATGATAAATCATTGCATACAAAAGACGGTCTGTCAGCGTATACTACTAAGTATAGCAAAGTAGGTATATTTTACGATAATATATATTTATATAGTAATTATATATTGTATAGTAATTATTTTTTTGCCACGCCTGCATTGAAAGTTTAGTTTTCATCACTTTTCGATGACGGTTGAAACGTATGAATAAGTATGTATGTGTTTTATGATGGAAAAATAACTTTATTTATTAAATGGTAATATAAACATTTAGTGAAAATTTCAAGTATTTTAAGTCATTCGTTTTTGAATTACAACCAAATACGAAAATCAATTTTGTCAAAAACTGGTTTTGAGCAAAAATGTCAGTTCCTCCCTACTTTTTTTTTTGTTTTTAATCAGAAAAGTACTGGGAATTTTCACTAGTAGGTACCAAAAGTATACCAACTCGATTCACTCTCCTACCAGAGAAGATATTGAAGTTGAAAATCCAGGTATTTTTACTGTTCTAAAAGGTGATAACTGACACAAAAAAAAAAACATACCATTCCGTTTAGAATCTAAAATAAAATTGATAATAGATGTGATTGGGTATAATTTTATGAATTATAATTTATGGGTTGTTTTCATCTACGTCCAACACCAATGGATTTAATACTGCGAAAGCTTTTAGAGCACTGAGCAAGAGGACTTGAGAACTGAATTAAACGTAACCCAAATAAAGTAATAATAATAAGTGATCATATAAGTTATAACTACGTCT
The DNA here is from genome assembly GCF_019925205.1 of Metopolophium dirhodum. Classification (NCBI taxonomy): domain Eukaryota; kingdom Metazoa; phylum Arthropoda; class Insecta; order Hemiptera; family Aphididae; genus Metopolophium; species Metopolophium dirhodum. The sequence continues at coordinate 23,903,557 of NC_083567.1, forward strand.
TATAAATTATGAATATTGATAATAAAATAATGATTACATAACAGTGGATATAACACTATAATACAGTTAAAATATTTAAAGTTAACAATGAACATAATTATGAGTAATTAAACTTAATAATATATTTAAAACGAGTTTATAATGTTATTAATCGTAAATATACAAAGTATTAACTAATAACTATTAACTATTAAGTATGTATATAAATTATAGAGGTAGGTCATAGGTAATTGTGTAGGGTACTATCATCGCTGGTAGCTGAAATAATCATAATCTTTTAAATAATAAGTTCACAAGAAGTCAACATTTTATGACTGGTACGCATAATTTATTCTAGATTTTTTGCGATTGTATAATGCCAATATGCTTACTACAATAATGCCATAAACCATAATGGTAATATAATAAAGCTTTGGTTTCCTCCAAATTGCATGATAATTTTATATTTTTCTCTAGTTTGTTTTAAATTTTAATATTTTAGAATATGATTTTATGAGTTTCGTCACTTAGAATCATCGTCAATCTTGCTCAGGTCGGTCATTCAGTGTTGAGACTTTATCTAGATAAAAAATAACTCATCAATAGATAACTATTGTGCACGATTATAAAGAATAAAATCGTGGTATTGTGATATTTATCTGTTGGTTATCTTAGATGACACATTTCCTTATCTAGATAAATCTATGTGTGTCGATGTAATGCTTAGGATGATGCTACCCATGCATTATCCGTCTTACACACGTACGACATAGCAAATTTTCGTTCACTGGTTTTAATAGTGTGCTGTTAGTTTTGATATTACAGTGATTTGACCTATTATCTATTTAGATAGAAAATAAAATTATCTGTGCTTAAGCGTTGGCTTTTACTCGATATTTTAATTTTCAAGTGAGATATGAGCATTTTTAATTTTTGATATTTTACCTACCCATATCTTGCTTGAAAATGAAAATTTCGAAAAATCGGCAACACTTAAGCACAGATAATGTTTTTACCTAAAAGTTTTATAATATGTCAAATTCACTCTAGTATCAATACTAACAGTACACTATTGAAACTAGTGAACGACAATTTGCTATGTCGTGCGCGTGTGTAAGACGGAGACAACAAATGTATGGATAGCGTCCTCTTAAGCAGTTCCGGCAGCGTCATCGGCAGATAATATGCTTTTATGCGTAATAATAATATAATATAATAATACACAGAAAACTTATTCCAATCAAAAGTGAACCGATAGTTATCGAGTTTACTTTACACAAAAAATGCGCTTACAGCTTTGTAATATATATTAGTATATAATATAAAAAAATGAATGTTTGTCCGTGTGTCCTTATTATGCATTTCCAAACAGCTGGACCGATTATGATGACATTTTTTGTGTGTTTTAGTGGTTCCCAGGATGATTTAGCTTCACAATTATTGGACCAGGTGGGTCCAACCGGGGAAGGAACTCAAACAGGGTTGCTTAGATCTACGATGGACATTTTTGTTTATAAATGGTTGCTTTTGGTATTATATGACAAATAATTAGTAGAAATTAGTATTTATTTATCGTTGGTTGCCATTGGTTAATCGGGCAGATCAGGTACAACTGCTTGTATCAAATCGAATTTTCGAACATTGTCTACCGAAGAGGCTGCGTTTTGTCCGCGATCCGACGTAGACACGCGTAGTCGGATTGCCTATCAGGTTGGCTAAGTTGCACTTACTGCATCGAGTTACACCCAAAAAGAATTCAACAATCATAATATTTTAAGAGTTGCCATTTTTTTTACGGGCAACGAACTGCGCGGGAATAGCTAGTAATTTATAAAAATGACACGACCGATTTTGACGAAAATATTAATTTATTTCAGAGATATCGGGAGAGTTTAGAGAATGGTTTGAACCACGTTTGAAAATATACAAAACTCAGCTATTTGCTATTTTATCCATCCAATCCATCATATAGGTGATAAGCTCATCTTGGTTGAATTTTATTAGTTCACAAAGTGAGGTACCTACACCGACTCCGATTTGCCCGTGAGCTGAGATCGGTATACCAACGATGAGAACAATAATTATTTCAAACAAGATACACCTGTATAATAACACCGTATAGGTATTTTATATGTTATATACGTGTAATATGTATACAATTGTGAGACGTTGTGGATTTAAAGGTTATGTTAAATGAATATTTGCATGACTATACTCACCAGTCCTCCACGAGCTCAGTCTTTCGACGCTAGCCGACAGAGGAGTTGTCAGTAACTTGAACTTTCTCAAGAACCTCATTGACGGCTCTGCCGACGCTCCTACACTCCTTTCCCTGATCAACTTTTGCGTCCCTCCGCGTCGAACCCTTTTGCTATCCCTATGCACGCCCACCAACTACAGCTCAAACAATCCGATTCACCGCATTATGCGCCTTGCTAACGTCCACTCGTCGCTTTCACACGAACTTAAGCACCTGGTCCCGTTCCACTTCCGCTGATTTGTGCTATTTGTATGTGAGATCTAACTTTTATTTTGTGTACTTCGGGCCACGCCCGTATTTAATAAAAATAAATAAATAAATAAATATGTATACGGTACATACGTATCTACTTATTAGTGTTTACTATATTTATATACATATTATACATATAGGTATAAATATACGAGTATATCAATATTTTTCATATTTAAAAACGTAAAATTATAAGAATAATAACATAAATAAAATATTATTATTGTTATACGTACCCATATGAAAATAAATATAAATGCTTCAATAATTTAACTACCTATCTATATCTGCCTCACCTTATGAATATGGTATAGGCACGTGTATATAAATTCAGATGGTGGTAGGTAATTAAAATGTAATCATTTCTTTTTTTTTAAGATAAATAATAGGTTCTATCTAGCCACTAGGTACATAGTGCATAACTAATAACATCAATATACTTGTATGGCTATATACAATTAATGATTATGTTGCTATATTATATTATATATATTAAACAATTTATTGATAAATCAATATTATCTAAGCCTATCTTATAACATTTAATCATTAGGTAAGCATCTATTATACTATTGTTCAAAAAGTAAATAACGACTTAAATCATTTTTTTTTTATTTATACAATTTATTAAACTAGTTTTTTTTTTTTTTATTATTTATAAGGTACCTATATACAATCTGTTCTTTTAGGAACAATAAGAATATGTGATATTTTAAAAAGTTTATAACATGAAAACGTGATGGGAGGAGACACCCAGTGGTTACACTACCCTTGCTTGAATTAAACTAGTTTGATAAATTTGTTTCCTCCATAATACTTATACAAGTTATTGAAACTAGTGTTAGGTACCTGCATATCATCATCATTTTTATAAATTACCTTAAAAAGCTCGTATTCTCAAAATGCAAAATAGGTTTTTGATCTATTCATTAATAAGATCAAACATGATATATTCTTTGTACCGAAAATCCATAAACAGGGTGTATATACTAAATATACATATTGATCAATGTACAATAAATACAACGATCATAAAGGTTATAGTGTTATGTATTTCTTTGTTGTGAATAAAAAAAACTTTTTATTTTTTGATCTTTAAAGCACTTATAGTAGTTAGGTAGCTAATTGTAATGTATGTTAATATAATAGAAAAGTAGCTGAACAGAATTACAGTATACTTTGTAGGTAGTAGGTACTATACCTTCCTGCCTAAGTAAGCACATATCATAATAATGGGTGCAATACGATTGCGCGCGCTAAATTATTTTAACTTCTAAGCAACGTTGCCAAATATATTGGTGCACGGTAAATATTGAAGGAAGAACTTAAGAAAATAGAATTTATGTGTAAGCAATACGAAGGGTACAAAAAAATGAAACGACAGAAAATTTACTTTAAAGTTTTTAGCCATAGTTGGAAATCGGTATCGCGATAATATAATAATATCGGGCTTTGAAATTTACCTTAAAAATATTAAATGTAATTTGTCAACTTTTTTTAATCATTTACTTTTTAATTTATTTATCTATTCGAATATTTAACCATTGTTTATGAATATTTTTTTTTATAAAGTTTTATTTTGTGTTATTTACATATATTTAACGATAAATTATTTTTTATAATAATAAGTATTCTAGTAAATGTATTTAAAAACTTCTTAAATGGATGAATTTGTATCTGTATTTAAATATAAAAATGATTTACGAAATAACTGAAATTTGTCACAAACAATTTGGCAACGTCGCATCACATTTCACGCGCAACGTACGCTTTTGAATGTTCAAAATCATGTTCTTTGTTATTCCGGCACTGCGCGCAATCGTATGCCCAAAAAGGTAAAACGCGCGCAATCCTACTCCACCGATAATAATATACTCAAATTTTTTTTGAAAGAAATTTCATTTGTAAATCTATAATTTGCTTTCAACTTCCTACTAAAACTATTATCATAAATATATTTTACTTGATTTTAGTGTTTACCTTAACAGCTAAAAATTAAAAATATATTGGCATACAAATTATGTAGTAATTACTAATAAGGATTTGATTTTAAATTATAATAGTATGCTGATTCCAATATTATCAATTGTATTTCAACATTCAAGTATGATGTGTTACATAATACATTTTAAATATCAGACATTTGATTGATTAATTAGGAGAATGGCCTTGCAATAATATTATAACAATAATAAAAAACTGTTATCGTTGAGGTTGAATTCTCATTCACGTATGTAACATTGTAACAAAACGTGTTGAGTGTAATTAAAAATAAAAGTAAAAAGGAAGAAATTGATAACAAACTACAATACCTAAAAGTTACTTGTTGGCTTAGACTAAACCGGTTTAAAATTATCCCACATTATCCCGCACCGGGATAATGAACCATGTAAATGATATGGTCCAAACATCCCGGTGCATTATTTTTCACACCGGTTTAGTCTAGCGAATTTCTACATAGACACATTATATGTGGTGCAAATTGTTTATCTCTTATTCTCTTTACCTGGGTGGCTATCCAGGCTAGGGCCTAGGTACTATTGATAATAGCACTAATAGCAGCCATATAGATATAAATACAATACACAATATACTATTACGAACAAAATATAATGTAAATGTAAACTCGGTTCGGCAATACCAGGTAATAAAAAAGTCAATTGAAAATTGTAAATTGCAATCAATTAAATTAAAATATAATTACCTAGATTACTATTATTTTGAAATAACAAAACGAATTGCAGATACATAAAAATTACTTCCACATTGAGAACTTTCATAATTTATTTAATAAAATTAAAAAAAAGAACAAAATACTTTTTGAAGAAGTAGGGCATTCTTATCCTCTAATCGTGGTGTCCTCTAGAGTCAAGATAATGTTAAAAGATTCTTGAAAATAAAAATATGCTTCATCATATAGGTAACTTGAAAATTGAGATTCTGTTTACTTCCTATACCTACATAGTACATATCGAAAAAAACGACTATCTAATAGATACCTACAACCTACATCATTTTAGCATTCCCTATATATTTAAATCTCAATATAGAAACAGTGGCGAGTATCCAGTCCCTAAAATATCCAAATTTTCGTACTACACATATAGTCCCAAATTAGTCAAATCCAAATCATTTCTAGATAAGCACTACTAAGCTGATAATAATAGAAATAGCTACACTCAATAACAGTGAATAATAATAACTATAATACGAGTATAAGACGTAACAACACAAAATATTGTTAACTGTGTGTCTGTGTAGCAGATAATAATTAAAATGTGGTTTGGCAAAAAACCATTCAAATATAAAAAAAAAGTGAAGATATTATAAAATTATACATAATATTATTATAAAGGTTTAATTAGAATAACACACTTTTAAATTTCGTACTACGCGCACACACTGCACTTTTCGTACTACACAAAGTGTGTCGTAGGTACTACACACAATTTTAAGGACGGCTCGATAAAAAATCAGTGTTACTCAAATAATTTAAGGTGAACAACCCCTCATAATACTGTTATACCGACCTATAAAATGTTCTATTTTTCATCTATCAATACCCACCCACCTATATTTAAGGTGTTGCCCGAGCAACTCTTGGACCCTATGTTACACGCCACTGTAAATAGAAATATAGAATAATAATTAATAGACTAGATTTACTTATAGACTATATAAGTGTATACTGTGTACACATAAATACAAATATATAATATTAAAAGTACCTAGATACGATGGAATACCGAAGTACCTATCGAATAACATGTATATACGTATTATAATGTTATCAACATGCAGACAACATAATAAAAAAAAATTGTATAGGTGATACATATAATAAGTAAATAAAAATTTTTAATAATTTAACATTGTAAACAAAATTTGTACATTTTTCATTTTATTATACAAACGGTAAAAATATTAAAGTTTTTTATAATATAGTAAGTAATAAGTACTACCAACACTTAAGTTTTAGATTATTTGAGTCATGACATATTTAAGGTAGGTACACGAGTACGGATTATATATACATAGACCCAATTTATTTATTTGATGAAATATTGACCAATAGTAACAGCGACAATAGACATAGGTTTTGTAATTTTATTATGCGTAGTACAGTTTTATAATATAAATTAATATTCATGTATTTGTTTTTATTTGGTATTATAGGTACCTACCTAAATTATACTATACAAAATATAATTATTATACACATTTATTGTAATCCGGTTCCCATATTAGGAATAACAGCAGCTGTTATACAACTGTTAAACAGCTTATATACAATTATCCGTATACACCTATAGGCTAAAGATACACATTGTATAATACGTATATTAGTATAACATGTATTAGTAATAATTAGTAATCTGTCTCATTTTATCTCAAATACCTATAAGTAAATGTGTTAAAAGAGTATTTCTTATATAAAATAATTAGGTAACACTCAGTAGTTAATACCTACTTATATAGTTTATATGATTTATAAAATTGAAATTAAATAATATTTACCTTGTAAAATAATTGTAATTACCATACTTGATGAAAACCACAAGCTTTTTATTTAACATTTAAGTACATAAAATAAATAATAGTTAAAAACTAAATATCTTGCACTCACATCGACCGTCTAACTAGTACCAGGTAGTACTGCAGACTACGGACTACTGAGACAGTGTCCGAGTGTGTTACACTGTTACTGTGTTATAGCACATGGCAATGGCGTCCAAACAGGCAACTATAGGTCCAGTCATAACGTTTGTTTTGTATAAATTATAAGCAAACAAGTGGGGATTAGTCGAGAGTAAAAGTGCAAAGCTGTAGATAACTGATAAAATATTAATTGGGTAACATTGTAATGGTACAATGTATTATTTATAGGTATACCTTCTTATGTAATATATAAAATATAGATATGTAAAAAAACTAGGTACTTAGTTAGATTGTTTTGTGATAATAGATATACACGGATCACGTGTAAACTTGGCAATATTAAAAAAAAAAAAACATGATAATATCTACATATTTCTCACAAATTGCACAAATTATTTCCTGAAGTCAATAATATCATTGTAATTATAATATTTAACATCATAACCACCAATCAGTACAATTTTACATATTATGCTTTTCGTAATTATAGATTCTTAGTGGAGCAAAATGATGTGTTTTTTTTTCTGTGTGTTTGCTGTCATCTCCTATTATGGGACAAAAAAAATGCTCTGATTTCTACTTCAGTATTTTTAATATTTTATTTATAAACACCCGGTGGGCATAAAGTACAGATATTTAAAGATATTTTCAGAATACATAATAATAAAAACAAGTTACAAGAAGCAAAAAAAAACAAAATGACAAAATGTAGAGCTAAAGACTATGCAAAGATCTATGAATCGTGGACCAAATCGAAAAGAAGATACTACATTTTTAACTCCGAGAGAGAATAAAAAAATATATAAATCATTAAGTTTATTACCTATACGGTTAACACTCGGTGAACCGGCGCAAAAAGACTTAAGTTATGCTTGTAGGTAAGATTTATAGTAGGAATATAAAGTCTAGACATGGACAAAGGTGGACACTGGGCAAGTTAATGAAAATATACAGTATATTTAATTATCTATTTTACTTTACATATGATAGTTAAATATTTAAACTGTTATACACATCTCAATAATTAAAAAATAGGTAATTGGATGTCGCTCTGATGTACAGTAGGTCACAAGTGGGTCACTGTAATGGATGGTGTTAAATTCGAATTAAATGATATAATATCATTGTATAAGAAAAACAGTTAGCCTATGATATTACTAAGTATTGATACATTTTATCAAAATTCGAACTTTAAATGCTTATAAAAAAATTGTGCCTATGTATTTGTAATATTTTTCAACTGCTATTAACAATATATCAGGAGCCTTGCATTAAATTTGCACGCTCTTTTACCCAAAAAATAATATTTAATTGATATTTATAGAAAAAAAAAATTTAAAAAAAATTTAAAACAGCTCAAAAAGAGTCAAAATATTTTCAAAATTGTATGGTGTATAGAAAATGAAAAAATAAACATTCAGTAAAATTCTCATGTATCTATACAGTTATTCGTTTTTGAATTACTACAAAATAACAAAATCGCTACATGAGAAATCGAGTGAATATCCAATCTTGTAAAAATATGAACTTCAAACGCTCATAAAAATTTAATTTCATTTGCTTATAGACATTTTTTTTTTTGATAAAAGTAGACAAACTTATGAGGAATCTTGTATTATATATTTTCAAATCTTAGATTTAAAAAGAACATTTTTTATGAATTCTCAACTCAAAATAAATTCCTAATTTTCGTGATTTTTCCGTATTTTGTCAAGATTTGAACATTAAATGCTTATAAATAAAAACTGTGACTAAGGATTTATAATATTTTTCAAATGTTATTGTAACAATATAGTAGAAGCCTTGTATTAAATTGTTAAGCTTAAGAAAAAATAACTAATAAAATTGAAAACTGAGAATGTCCGATAACAATTCAAAACAAATCAAAATATTTTGAAAATTTTATCGTCTATAGAAAGTGCTAATATAAAAAACCAGAGAAAATTTCATGTATCTACCGGTCATTAGTTTTAGAGAAACACAAAAAAGTAAAATCGATTTTGCGTAAAAATTCCCGTTTTTCCTTAATAATTTTTATGTTGTTTTTCCGGCGCTTTTGAAAACGTTTGGGAATTTTAAAATTTGACCTGCACCAACAATATTCACTTTCACATCAAACAAGATACTGAAGTTGAAAATCGAAGATTATTTCGGCTACTTATCGTGTCCACAAAAAAAAATAAAAAAAACACACTTATAGATAATATCTATTTATACAACAAAACAATTAAACAATTTTAACTTAGTCGATTATCTTAATTCGTGATTTATATGGATACAAAATTAAAATCTGATTAAATACATCAAATTTGTCCAAAGAAGTCGTAGAAAATATTATATGATAAAAAAAAAAACAGAAATATTTGTTGGTTTCTAATTTTTATCGAGTGGGTACCTACATCAATAGAACTTTAAGATAAGTAGGTATATGCTAGGTCAAAGTTTACTGTTTGTCAAAAAAAAACTATAACATTTAGATAAGGTACCAGCCAAATAGCTAGCATTGCAATATGTTGCTAGTCAACAATAAACAGGCGCAGTAGGCAAGGGTTTACAAAATGCACGTGTAAAACAAGGTGCCACGTGCTAAAGTAAAAAATATTTGTGTTTTAAAAACAGAGTATTGTGTAACTTTTGTTTGCATTCTAGCTTAAGAGGACGTTACACCGACATTTGTTGTCTCCGTCTTACAAGTGCGTAACATATAGAAAATTGTACGCTCAGTATTTTAAAATGTACAAACAATTTACAATTTTGAAATACTTATAACTGGCTTGAAAATTAAAATACAATAAAAAGCCCAAGAGATTGCCTAGATAATGATGTTACCTTTAAATTTTATAAGAGGCCGATTCCCTCTAATTTTTAACTTAACGGAGCTAAACGTGTTCTGCTGAGCGTACAATTTGTTATGTTACGCGCGCTTGTAACTTGTAAGTCGGAGACAGCAAATGTCGGTGTAATGTCCTCTTAACATGTTGTTATAAGTACTAAGTGAGTGTACATACTATATAAGTATTATATCATCATTTAAAGCTTTTAATATATTAATTATTTTAATACTTTGCCTAAATTTGTTTAGGTATTCTATAAAATGTCTGAGACATAGGTATACTGTGTCCATCTAGGATTTACCCATTAAGATAATACATTTATCATAAATCTGTTTTTTTTATTAGACTAACATAGGCAAGAACTAAATATATTTTATTTTTTAATTTAATTACATTTTTCGGTAAAAAAGTAAAAAATTTAATTTTTGAAACAATTGAACATTGCCATTTTATATTTCATTTTTCTGAAAATATTGACCTTTCAACATTTTATTTTCATTGATTTTAAGATTTTTAATAATTTTTTTAGTTTATAGGTAAAACAACAAAAAACGGTTTTTATCCGAGCGGCGAGTCTTCTTCTACGGCTTATGGGTATATCCTCACGGAACACTCTGTATATAATGCCAAGGCATTATATGCTAAAATAATTTGCCTAAAATCCACAGGCATTTTATAAAATACCTGCTTAAATAGTAAATACCTAGGTAATAGGTATATGTAATTATTGAATTAGACATATTACCGGTAACATATTATGTTATAGATCATATTATATGCATATTTTGGTGTAATCAATTCAGTAAAATTTTACGACACCAATAAACTTTTTTCGTATTATATATACCTGTAGGCTGTAATTGTTGTTTATTTAGCTAAAAATATATGTAAGTCAGAAGGCACGCTATAACACATAAACATGAGAATCATAATGAAGCATACTATTATTATACTAATGTAAAATAAATTATAAAAAATTAAAACTTTTATTGATAATTCTTAAAAAAAAAAACACTTAAATAATATATTTTTAAATGAACATAAAATAACTTAATGGTAGGTTATATTAAATATATACATTATTATTTTAACATAATGAATCAATTTGATGGGCAAACTTTTAGAACTTTTTGTTTAGCATGGTAATATTTTCATAAAAAAAATGTTTCACGTCCAGTTTAGCCTTTTAAAACTTTATATGTACAGTTCATAATGCTTTTTGTTTCATCACTACATATTACTAAATCAGATAATTTCTCAAAATACCTATCTATACCCCAATGACATAGTTGAAGACGAGCTTTTTGATTGTTGCATGCAATTGACCATATGGCTAAGCTAATATCTTTATAATTTTGGTTTGTAGGGTTTCCAGTTTCTAATAAGGTTTTAATTCCGTCTAAAAATACATCTAGATATGACACAAAATATTTATTTAGATTAATGAATTTCATATTCTAAATTGTATGTATAGTGTATTACCTGATGACAAAATAATTGCACGGTTTTGTCCATTAAAACACAAGTTTCTCAATATGGCTAAAGAATCATTTACATAATTTGATTTTAAGAGATCTACTAAAGTATCCAAAATATTTTCAACCTATGAAAAAAAAATATTCACACAAAATTAAAGAAAACAAGAAATATATTATTATTAAACAATACACCTAAAAATCATGTTTTTTACTTTTAAAAGGTGTATTTGTCCCTCGCTGTAACTTGTGAAAACCAGCAAAAACTTTAAATATTGTTGTTCAATCTTAATTGGAAATTTTTTGTCTTTAAGATTAAGAGTCAATACGACGCTTGGCAATAGTTTACTCTAAAAAAAGTTATATATATATTATATTTAAAAAAAATTATAAAATGTGTATTATTATTAGCATATTAATATACATAAAAATTATACTTTTGTAATTGTTACACGACATTCTTGAGCTTGGCAACAGTTTAAAACTAACAGCAGCGTAATATTCAAAATATCTTCGTTTAAATGAAAATTAGTAGATAATGTAATTACTTCATGAAATAATGAAAATGAAGTACATTTTGTTTTTGGTTCCATTCCAAGTGTACTGCTAGTCATTGTCATTGCACTGCATGCTATAATGTAGGTTTATACATTATATTATAAGTTATAATTTATATTTGTAAATACATCTTTTTTTCTATTAGAAAAAAAACTATTACATTTCTGAAATTTAAATTAGTTTCTAATTATTGTCAAAAATGAAATGTGAAAACTACATAATTCTATGATTTATATATTTTTAATTCTGTTACTTGATAATGTTCTAATGAATTTTGACAAATTAATTGAGGTGTAAATAATTTTTAAACACTTTTAATATGAATCGTATCACATAGAATTACTTACCAGAAGGACATGTAGATGTAAGTGATACAAGCATTTGTAGTGTACACATTAAAATATCTGATTTAGGGTTGGCAACAACAATAGGCCAAAGTTTATGAACTAAATCTGGCAATTCAGCGGAAGCATCTTCTCTAGCGTCATTACATCCATGAAATAAATTGCAACAAAATTTCACAATTTCCAAATACTCATTTTGTAATATTTTCTAAAATAATTAAAATATTTATACATATTATTTTCATTGATCCATGCAAACACAATTATTGATTAATATATACATACTGATTTATGATTTGATTGTTTAGTAACTTGTAGCTGCATAATTTTCAATTTAGAAATGATGAAATGTAATATGTCATTGTCATGCTTCGCTGTTTCATATGTGATTGGGTGTTCAATAAATATGTTTGATAATGCAATTAATAACATTTTTCGTTTTAATTTATGATGCCACTCCAAGAGCAATGTATGAATTAAAATGTTACAAACACGATGAGCAAACTCTAAATAAAATAAAAATAATATTTAGGTATTTTTTTAGAATTTTTTATATAAGTATTCAATACAGTTATTTTTTTGGATTCTGAGCGGAGCAAAAGAATGTATTTATTTAACAATAATGTGTGTTTTAGATTCTGAATGGAACAATGAATGTATTGATTTTACAATGATGTGGGTTTTTTTTTTTTATTTTGTGTCTGTCATCACCTTTTAGGGCAGTAAAAGTGCTTGGATTTTCTTCAACAGTAACTTTTCTGATAGGAAAGTGGGGGGGGGGGGGGGCAAAAGTAAAAATATCCCATATCCCTAAAAATTAAGGAAAAACGGAAATTTTTACGTAAAATCTGTTTTTGAGAAAATCGATTTTGGTTTTTGGTGTGAAATGAACGTATATACATGAAATGTTCACTGGTTGTTTATATTTGCATTTTCTATACACGATACAATTTTAAAAATATTTTGATTTGTTTTGAAATGTTTAGGAACATTTTTAGTTTTCAATTTTTTTAGTTTTTTTTTTCTATAAATATCAATAAAATTTTATTTGTTGGGTAGAAAAGCGTGAAAATTTAATATAAGGCTCCTGATATAACGTTCTAATAGCAGTTGAAAAATATTAAAATACATAGGCACAGTTATTTTTTATAAGCATTTAAAGTTTATAATTTAATAATTATTTTGTAGTTAAAAAATTATAAAATGTTCAACATTTTTAGCTAAGGATTGAAAATTGAAAACAAGGCTCCACATAAATAGGTTATATATAAATTACTTTATTCACAATAATATTATCAAATATACTTGATAATATCATAGGCTGACTGACCGTTATCGCTCAGAATCGTTTTTATTATACAATGATATTATATCATTGAATTCAAATTTAACACCATCCATTAGTGACCCACTTGTAACCTACTGTACAGCAGAGCGAAATCCACTTACCCACCTTTTTTTTATAGATGGTTCCCAACAAATTTTTGTACCTCTACTAAAAATAAAAAGTTCGCTGGAAAGTCACGCTATTTAAAGCCATGCAATATTTTTGATCTTTATTAAATTTTTGTTTAACTAGGTATTAAATTTGATTATTGTTCATGTATGCTAGGCAACACCTTTTTGGTAAATATAATGGATATAACATGTGGTATTTAACATAACAAAAAAATTAACAATACACTTAATTATGATATAAATAAATAAGGGACATAGAAATATGTTAATGAGAAAAAATACAGATACAATAATTAAATAATAATTATTATAAAAAGTTAGTGAGCATAAATAAGTCTTGTAGGTGTAGTTAGAGTAAATATATGTGAACAATTCATAATATTATTACATTGGACTATTATTAGATAATTTAATGGGAAATTCAAATTTTTTAAAGCACAACATACCCGAGTAATTCTAAGATTAAATATAGGCATTAAATGAATATTTTACTTACTTTTAGACAGTTGAGGACATACTAAAGAAACTACATTTAATGCTTCAATACATAAATCTTTATTTTCGGAAGTTACACTAGTTAATAATGCAGTTATTAAATTATTTGTTATAACAAATGTTTTATAATTTGTATACTGTATAACTATTGTTGTCAGTCTAAATAATGATCTCCATACCATTGTTGTACAATAATCTAAAACACAATATTAATATTATAATTTGTCAATTAACTAGATAACTTGTTGTAAAAATGTTCTACTTACCCAAATTAATATTAATCCTTTCATAGATAACATTTAAAGAATTTAATAAATTTTCAAAATTATAATTGCTAACAGGTATAAATAGTGTAAGAACAGAACATATGCGACCACACATCTCCATGATATTAGGGTTTTCAATACTCATAGGAGTCAAATATTTTTTTAAGCACCTGTATTAAATAAGTATGGTTATTAAACAATTTAAAATGTACACATTTATTTTTGTTATGGTGCATAACTACAAACATCTAATAATAAAGGCAGGAGAAAAGTTTACATTGCTAAATTCAATAATTTTATATTAAAGATGATTTTGGGAGTTATGGAAATAGTTTTATAATATAAAATAAAATATATGGATTGAAGAGGACAGGTAATCTGTCTGATTATAGTTGACAATTGAAATAAAATAGATCCTATTAAATTAGAAATGTATGAGAAATTGAGTTGCTAATATGAAAATGTATGATAGAAATAGATAAAATACAGACAAAAAACCATTAAGATTTGAAAAAAACCAAAAATATCTATCGCTTAAATATAATAAATAATGAAAAACATGGGGTATAATAGCTATTAATAAAAAAATAAAAGGTGGAATTGAGGTGTATTGCAATAAACACATTCTAAGTTATGTACAAGAGTTAAACAAATATCAAATATTTAGTAGCTTAATACTATACAAAATATTTAATACATACATGAAAAGTGCTTGTACAAATTGACTATGTTGATCGAGTTCATATAAATTTACTTCTGTTAATGTAAACATATTGAAAAACATGCAGCATATATTGGACACAAGTTTTGGAGATGTCATAAAGTTTTTTTTTTCTGTACAACATTTGTTTTCCATTAATAATTATACTTATTTTAAATTTATAATAACATTTGAATATTTTACCCACCAGGTTTGGTATAGTCGTAGTATGAACACAAATTAATAATTTGAACAAAAGCATCAAAATCCAATTTAATAATGCATTGGTGGCATAAACTCTGAAAGAAATAAAATAATATTATTTCAAACAAATGTATTGTTGATTTGATCAAGCAATAAACATTACTTTAAACTTAGGGAAACAAAATAAATTTGAACAAAATAAAGCTGCTTGCTCGGCAACAACACAATTTTCCAAGCAACTTGATTCACAAAAATAACTAGAAAATAAATTGAAATTGTTATGTATACTATAATAAGCAAGTATATATAATTTTATTAAATGAGATAAAATAACTAAACATGTACTTTAATGCAAGATGAATTAAATTATGTGATACTGGAATATCAATAACTGCCAAGCCAGCTGAAAATTGAAAGACTAGAGCGCGTACTAATAAATCAGTACTGTGTATCATTGACCATGTCCATGTTTCCCAGTCGTACATACACCATACTTCAGAAATCTATAAGTAGAACAATATTTTAATAATATGCATTCAATTTGGGAATACAACAATAAATTGTAATATTATTTTACATTTGGTACTAAAATTGTATGGTGAAGGATGTGGTTCAGGACAATTAAATAACTTCGCTGCAAACTTTTTTCATTCAAGTTATTCATCAGTGTTGTTTTTAACGAAATAAATTGAGATAAATATATTTTCACGAAGTCTTTATCTATATTTTTTGGATTTTCCGTTAATATAGTAAGACACTTCATATTAATTTGTAATAAAACTGAAAAATAATATGTATACTATTAGTATTATGCAAACAAATAATAATTCTTGAGTAGGTACTATTTAATATTAATTTTAGATGTACTTCAATTACTTATTGTTTTCATAACCACAAATATCAATAAAAAAATGTATTGTTTTTATCAAATATTTGAAATTAATGTTGAACAATTTTAGTTATAACAAATATTACACATTATTTTAAAGATAATCATAATTTAGTTCATAAAAAATAAATACCTACAAGTGATAAATAAGAAGAAAAATATAAAAATAAATTACATTTCAGTGTTCTATATTTTTATAATTAAATCTATTTATTTTAAATATACAGTGGGTGATTCACAATAGTATGCTCACTCAGGTTTTTTCTTTAAGTATGCATTTTCAAGTTTGAATTTTTTAGAAGTACTTTATGATCATACTTTCAATAATATTTAGATTCTTATACCTTTTAGGGACGTTTTCTGGTGATATTAACATAATTTTTCCACTTTTTTTTACAGTAAATTGTTAAGCAAATGATTTTTATGAATTTTTTGATTTATAAAAATCAAAATCTAAATGAGTAGTTTCTGAATTATTTAACTTTATGTCCTAAGGACATAGGCACAATTTGGGTTCAATTTATGGGGTTCTAGATTTATGTCGACTAAAATGATTTGTCCCCCCCACACCCCCTCCTCAATTGATACACCTTCACATTAATCTTAATATAAACAATTATCTAACAAAATACATTATGATCTATATTATTGTTCAGATATTATTATTATTATGAAAATAATAAGGTCTTAGAAATAATCTTATTCAAATACCTATGGCATAATATTATAGTCAATAAAAATTTGATGATGTTATCAACAATTTGGGGGTGCTAATATGAATTTTGCAAGTGATTTTGCAAATCGAGCACCCCCCTCCCCCAAAATGGGCCTATGCACAAGGATAATATAGTCCACAATAATAACCTTAATAAGAATTTTAAGGCAATGATAATTTTAAAATTAAAGCAATTCTTTTAATCAATTAACATTTATTTAATGATAAAATTATCTGAGTGTAATGTGCACTAGACTATACTACGGCCCAGGAGAGAGTACTACTCGCTCACGCATCCAAATTAATTAGCGGTGGCTAGAGTTGGCGGCGGCCAGCGTACGGGAAGGTTTTGTGGTAGGAATGTGCGAAAATGGACACGTATGGCCCAGAAGTGCTCTCTCCTGGACCATAGTATAGTAGACGACTAAATAATAGATTTTTATATTTTATGTAAAACTTGAATTATTAAACATAAAATAAAAACGTTAAAAAATCTACTTAACAATTTTTTGCTTTCTGCTTAACAATTTACAGCAAAAAAGGTGTGAAAAAATAATTTTTATCTTGATAGGACACTTCAATGGTATAAAAATCTAAATACTTGAAAATATCTTAAATAAGTATTACTACAATAATATATACCTAAAATACTAAAAATACTATAATACTTAAAATTAAAAAATCAAAATTTAATCAAATTCAGAATTAATGTATAAAGACTAAAGAGGGGATGAGCATTCTCAGTGAATTGCACTGTGTATTTAGATTTACATGGATTTGTGATATTAACAATTAAGATACAGTTCTAAAAATTTAAATACCAATTTCGTTTTTTGAAGATGCCAATCGATCAAATAACAGTTTTGTTAAATTCAAAGTTGAAAAATGACTATAGTTTTTTAAGCAAAGCCAATATACTTCATAAAGTTCGATACAAAATTGATTACACTAGAGAATAAAAATATTAATATTAATTTGAAAAACTATGCATATTATATATATTAATTACAAACCAATTGTTTTGATTTGTCATCTTTTTTAAAATCATCCGCCAAATTATGATGCATAGATTCAGATTTTGTTAATATTTCAGCTACCCAATTTAATTTATTCATTAATACTCCTATAAATATTATACATTAAAAAAATAAAATATTGTATGATAATTAAGGTAATTTATTTTATCTAATTATAAACATACATACTTTTTGTCAATGCAAAATGTAATAGTTTTAAAACAACGATTAATGTTTGTAAATCAGTCAAAAAAATTGGAGGCAATATCAAAAACTTTTTTAACGCATTTTCAAATAGTTCTTCATCTACTTCAAATTGCTCAATGCATACACTTATTTCTAAATATCTGGGAAAATAGTAATATTGTACATTAATTAAATTAATATAGTATTTAGACTTTAGAGCATGTTCTTGAATTATTATAAGGATGATACCAAAATGTATGTTAAATTTGAATACAGTGACGAGCTACACATAAACATTTACATTATTCATATTCTAGTCAGAAATTTATTATTATTATTTGCTACAGCATTGCTATATTATTATTTTAACACTTAATTATTATAAACCTACCTGGCAATTTATTTATTCATTTATTTATTTAATTTAAAGTAATGCCATTGAGTATACTATCTATACTCAATGGTAATGCTTAAACATATATTGTGTTGAGAGAAAAATTATTATTATTATTATTATTATTGTTATTGGTCAATAAAATCCACATAAATTACCAGCACACATTATTCCTTTTTATTATCTTTATTTGATGTTCTCCAAACATATATAATATAATCAAATCGTCAGTCGTGAAGGCACTCCTTATTTTCTAAAAATAAGAGCTGACGGCGGCAACATACAGTTAACTATAAGAATTTAAAGTTGTATAAAATCAAAAAAATAATACGAGAAATTTTTCTACTAATATCGATTTTAGTTAAATTTAAATAATACAATTTTTGTGTGATGAAATATTCATATTTCAATATAATTACACTGTTATTAGTCTTGTAAATTAAAATTTCAAAACAATTTCTTCGTGAGTAGGGTACAACTAAAAAATGTAATTATTTTATTATTCTATACCCTGTTCCAAATAAGAAGCCACAAGCAAACCCGATTTTGCTACCCAAATTCAGACGGGGAATAGGGGGCTATAGCCCAACCACCCATTGACGGTGTTGACCTCAGAATTTTATCAAGATTCATAAAAAAATAAAAGTGTAAATAAAAAACATATTGTATTTTTTGTATTTTTTTTGTGAGGCTTAGCCTCCATACAAAATTCCTGATTACGCCACTGCCCAAATTTGTTGTCTGCTCATTAAGAACAGGGTATATTATAGATATTAATTTTATGAGTAACTAACTAAATTTCTCTCATAATAACAACCACAGTTTTGTTCTTTTTCAAGTTTAGTAGTAATAGTTTGATGTAAAATCTGCACAAAGATAGTAAATATATTTTGTATAAAAAATTAACATTATGTATATTAAAATTTAAATGTAAAAAATAATAGTATAGAACACTATACAATGAAATTACATTTTATATTAATTATTAGAAAAGTTTGGTTTTCTTTTTTCAATGAATGCAGTCATTCCTTCCTTCCGGTCATCGGTTGCAAAAGTTCCATAGAATGACTTCTTCTCAAATTGTAAACCTTGGCTTAAACTTGATTCATATGCATAATTTACAGATTCTTTGCATAATGCAACAATTAAAGGTGAATGTTCACTTATTTTTTCAGCCAATTTAATAGCCTCGTCTACTAACTTTTCTGGTGGGAACACCTTACTAACTAATCCTCTAGATAAAGCTTCGTGAGCCGAAATCTGGTTTCCAGATAAACATACTTCCATTGCAAAGCTTTTACCGCAAGAGCGAATCATACGCTGAGTACCACCGGCTCCGGGAATGGTTCCAATCACAATCTCAGGTTGGCCAAATTTAGCTTTTTCTCCAGCATAGATAATGTCGCACATCATTGCTAATTCACATCCACCACCTAGAGCGAAACCATTTACAGCAGCAATAACTGGTTTCTTGCATTTACTCAGGTTGTCCCATTGTTTGAGTAGACCAATTTTTAGGTTAGTGGAATAAGTCTTGTCAAGCATTTCTTTGATATCAGCACCAGCCGCAAATGCACGTTCACTACCAGTAACAACAATAGCTCCAATTGAATCATCGGCGTCATAAGCAGATACGGCTTCGGTCAGTTCTGTGACCAAACCATCACATAAAGCATTTAAAGCTTTAGGTCTGTTAAGTTTTACCAGGCCAACATTTTGTTTTTCACCAACTTTTTCAGTAATTATATACTCCAAGTTACATGTGGAGAGCTTCATTGAAGTTACGGGTGTTACAATTTTCGATAGTGAAAAAACTAATTTTGATTTACACACTGACGATCTCAAAAAAATTGCCATTTTGAAGAATTTTATATAATAATACCTTAGTTATAAGATTTTTTATTAGATCGAGAGAAATTTTAATATTTCTAGAAATAATCACTTCTTAGGTCTTATAACCTCAACGAACTGCACGTAAAAAATGAATACAATCTATGTAGTCAATGATTAATATTATCTTTCAAAGTCAAACGTTGAACTGTAGAGAGAGAGAGTGAGTAGTTACAACTGACTACAGAGTACAGACTACGTACTCCGAACTTTGGACCGTACTTAAAACAATAAAACTTAATATACCTTATTAGTATACAGTAATGCCTGCCACCAGGTATTGAGGTATGTGCTAAACTTCTAGATAAATACAACAAGGTTAGGTCGTATATTATCTATGACTATTATATACTACAATCTGTATAAACAACCGAACACCGGTTTGACTATAAATTGTAATCACGGTAGTGATTATAATCAGGTAGTATATTAGTATAATATTATTATCTTTATTTTTAATTTTAATATAATATCTATAACTACACCCTAGTACCACAGAACAAGACGTACGCTATAGTAATAATTATAATATGTAATTATGCTACAACCATAGATAAAGGAAATTTATCTATGGCTACAACCCCAGATAATACATACTGGATAGATTTAAAATCTTGAAGCCGATAATATGGTCGGCTCGTTCGCCCCGATGTCGCCATTGGGCATGCGTAACTCCACTGCACATGCGCAAAACATAACCACAACTATGTTACCACGTCACGCGCGTTATCTTTTTAAGGCATGCTCAATGAATTCATCAGGGCCGAACGGGTTGACCAAAATACCAAATCCACAATTGATAGATAAAATATTAAAATATCTATGAATCGTGGACCAAATCGGCTTCAAGCGCAGATTCCGCATGATAATAATGTACGCATAGATCTATCCATTGTGCATTACTGCATTGTATTAAGCTACAACAGTATTGAAATTTAATAAAGTAATCCCCTAAACTCAAAAAAGGTGGACAAGTGGGTGTCGCTCTGCTGTACAGTAGGTTACAAGTGGGTCACTATAATGGATGGTGTTCAATTAGAATTCAATGATATAATATCATAGTAAAAGAAAAACGATTCTGAGCGAAGACGGTCAGTCAGCCTATGATATTATCAAGTATATTTGATGATATTATTGTGAATAAAGTAATTTATATATAACCTATTTACGTGGAGCCTTGTTTTCAATTTTCAATCCTTAGCTAAAAATGTTGAAATTTTATAAATTTTTAACTACAAAATAATTATTAAATTTTGTCAATATTCGAAGGCTTAAATGCTTATAAAAAATATTTTCAAAATTGTATGGTGTATAGAAAATGAAAATATAAACATTCAGTAAAATGTTCATATATTTACAGTTATTCGTTTTTGAATTACAACAAAATAACAAAATCGCTACATGAGAAATTGAGTGAATATCCAATTTTGTAAAAATATGAACTTCAAACGCTCAAAAAAATTTTATTTGATTTGCTTGTAGACATTTTTTTTTGAGGAAGGTAGATAAACTTATGAGGAATCTTGTATAAAATTTTCAAATCTTAGATTTAAATAGAAAACGTTTTATGAATTTCTAACTCAATATAATTTGCATATTTTCGTAAATTTTACGTATTTTGTCAATATTGGAACTTTAAATGCTTACAAAAAAAACTGTGATTATGGAATTTTAATATTTTTCTTGTCTTTGAAACTATTTATTAGGAGCCTTCTATTAAATTTTCAACTTTTTTTTACCCAACAATTAAAATTTTATGAATGTTTATGTAAACAGCTCAAAATAAGTCGAAATATTTTGAAAATATTATGGTGTATAGAAAATGCTAATATGAACAATGTTTTAACCAATAATTTAAGTCAATACGATTGAAAGGTCTGCAATCTACATGTGTGAATAAGTGAATAATTGATTGTCCTCAGAAAAAAAATACTGAATTTAACTTCACTTTAATAATAACAAACAAAATTTAACTCACTGGCATAGGAATACTAATAGAATGACACGAGTATTAATAGTTAATATCAAATTCATGGGTAAATAATTATCAAGTTCAATAATAAAAAGGTGGGAAGTGGATGTCGCTCTGCTGTACAGTAGGTTACAAGTGGGTCACTGTAATAGATGGTGTTAAATTTGAATTCAATGATATAATATTGTATAAGAAAAACGATTCTGGGCGATAACGGTCAGTCAGCCTATGATATTTTCAAGTATATTTGATGATATTATTGTGAATAAAGTAATTTATATTTAACCTGTTTTTTATTTTTTGAACCTTGTTTTAAATTTTCAATCCTTAGCTATAAAAGTTGAACATTTTATAAATTTTCAACTACAAAATACTTATTAAATTATAAATTTGATAAATTTTGTCAAAATTTGAACTTTAAATGCTTATAAAAAAAAATTGTGCCTATGTATTTTTAATATATCAAGTGATATTAGAACGACATATCAGGAGCCTTGCATTAAATTTTCACGCTTTTTTACCCAACAAATAAAATTTTATTGATATGTATGGAAAAAAATACCTTAAAAATGTAAAAGTCTGAAAACTTCTAGAAACGAGATTGAAAATATTATCGTGTATAGAAAATGCTAATATAAACATTCAGTGAAATTTTCAAGTATCTACAAGCAACCTTTTTTTAAGTGCAACAAAATAAGAAAATCGTTACATGAGAAATCGAGTGAATATCAAATGTTGTAAAAATATGAATTTCAAACGCTAATAAAAATTTAATTTGACTTTCTTGTAGACATTTTTTTTTTTGATAAAGGTAGACAAACTTATGGATAATCTTGTATTATATATTTTCAAATCTTAGATTTAAAAAGAAATTTTTTTATGAATATCTAACTCAAAATAATTTGCAAATTGACATGAAAGTTGTGAATTAAGCAACCACTCATTAGTGACTCTTGGCTATTGATTAGTTAGATTTTTATGTTTTTTTTTTTTTTTTTTGTCATGAGACGTTAGACATTAAAGTTTTGTAGAAGGCGCAAATTATATTTTTACAATAGCTTTTTAATAACATATAAATCAATATTATGAAGTAAGATATGGAAAAAACAATTTTTTTTTAGCCTATATAGTTGAGTGGCTCCCTAATAAACATTCAGTTGTAATTATATCATGTATCTATTGTCGTTTGTTTTAGAGTTACACCAATAACCAAAATCAATTTTGCGTAAAAATTACTGTTTTTCCTTAATTTTTCTTTTATTTTTTATTATCTTATTTATATTTATTTTACTTTTGAAAACTACTGGAAAATTTTTATTTTTTACCTCCTAAAGTACCAACTAGATTCACTACCCTATCAGAAAAGATACTGTTGAAGAAAATCCAAGTACTTTTACTGTTCTAAAAGGTGATGACAGGCGCAAAAAACAAAATTTTAAAATTTTAAAAAAACATCATTGTAAAATCAGTGCCGGTCAGAATCTAAAATAAAATTGCTGAATTGCTGATAACAAATAAAATTATCGCCAGATCGTGTTACAACAAGATGGATCAAGTCACTGAAGAATCGAGGCTAATTTTTAATACTTTGTTATTTTGTAAAATGTACTTGTATAACACATTAATTATGGTTTCTCACTCTCATTAAATACTAAATGGTAAAAAAATATCTAAATATCTTCATTATTCCCAAAATGTGTATTATGTCACTGTCAAGATTAAAAGCAATAAAACTTCAACATAAAAAAAAATTGCTTTTGTACATTATTGTAAGTTTAAATGATTATAGTTACTATATTATTATACACAAAAAATTAGATAGGTTTCATCACAGTTGTACTAGTTTAGCGCAGTAGTTACATATCTCCTTCACCTCCAGCCTATATTGTAGTTCTCCACTTCTCATTGGTTGATTTTGTTCTATGTTATATATGTAGGTATATGATTGACAGCCAATAAGAAGTGGAGAACTACGATAAAGGTGAAGTAAAGAGCGGAGAATGCGTATCAAAATACTGTGATGATACCTATCTAATTTGTCATGATTATACATAGGTTACAGTTTTTATTAGAAAATGTATATTCATATATAATTTATTATTATGATCATTAAGAATTGTTGCGTATACGTTTAAATAAAAATTATAAGTTATTATAAGTATATGCCATACAAAATAAATGAAATTGTTACCTCTTTAAATCACCAAGAATGGCTAATGCTACTTGATGTGACTGGGCAGCAATTAAGTCAACCAAGCATTTTTTAACTGACCATTTAATACAGGCTTTTCTAAAACGTTGAAAAACATTGTTGAATACATCGTTTTGTGAGTTTGCAGTGAGGCCATTTTCCAAAAACACATCAACACTATCATAATGTTTCAAATGCCATGTTAATATTAAAACTTCCATGCAATTATGGTTCTCTTTAATTCCTAAAATAAATAATAAATAAAATATATTAATTCAAATAAATTTGATGGCAACAATTTTGTGTGGTTAAACTTACTTGAAAATAACATTGTTTCATCAGAATTATTAGTTGTATAAGAGTATTTGTTGAATTTAATAGGAGTATTTATTTTATTCACAACTACTTTTGGTATTTCTCCATAGGAAGTTAAATATTGGTTGAAAATACAATAAAAAAAAATTTGGAACACATACTGTTTTACAAGTGGAACTTCATGGAAATCAGATAGAACTATAATGTATAAAAATGTTTTTAGTATAATTGTATAAATATAAAAGATTATAGTATTAAAATTGATGTACCTGCGATTAATTGAAGTTGTATTTCAATATTCTTTGCTAATGAGTTATGATCACTAATATTTATTTTTTTTTTCTTCGTGAAACATAAAGTTAGTTTTAATAATGCAATTAACAAGCCACGTTCATTAACAAAAAGCTAAAAAATATTTGGTGATATTAATAGATAATTCAAAGCAAAATCATAAATAGTAATCACTCAATACTTTTGATGATTTAAGTAAATTTAATATAATATCCATTCCTCCATTATGAATAAAATGTTGTTGAAGATGATTATGTTCAAGTATTACTGATATTTTGTATAGAGCACATTTAATAGTTTGATGACTTGAACATTCATTAGATATTAAATCTATCATATCATCTAAATCCTTTTTCTAAAAATACACACAATTTTAAATCATACTCAATACTCATATACTTATAATTAAATACAGTGGTGGCTTGTGCCCTATACCAAAAGACTGAATTAAATAAAACTATTTAAGTTAAATTCAAATAATTTATTAATTAAAACATAATATTATGTTGGTCATCGTAATAATAATTTAGTCATACAACAAAAACCAAAAAAAAAGGTATATGGTGAGGATTTTTTCAATTATTATACCTAATAATAGTTCAAATAATTATAATAATTGCAAATTATATCTATTTCTAATGTATAACAATTATTGTACGATTAATATTTATTCAGCTACATGAATTATAGGTACTGGCACAACTATGCAACCAAATTAGAATTAGTAGATAAAAATATATTATTTAAAAATTATTTAATACATTTACAAGGTGTACAGTAATTATAAAATGTTGTTTCCCATCTCTTCTAAATCTCATCAGCCAGCACTATATAATTAACTATAAATTTAAAATAAGAAAATATTCATATAAATTACATACATTATATTCACCAATGGGTTTGTCTACATGTTCATTTACTTCATCAATTTCCATTAAAAAAATATCATTTGGCAGTTTAATGTTTCTATTTAGAGATGTTTTAAAAATCCATGTTATTCTATTATTTGCTTCAACCCGAGATTTTTTATCTTTGCTGAACAACATTGCAACTGTTGAATGAAGTAGCTAAAAATTAAATTTTTTATTTAAATATAATATAATATAAATATGATACATTTTATTATGGTCTTTAAAAATATATACAAATATAAATTAAAAAGTCAAAACTACAAAGGTAGGTACATTATTTGATATTGATTTAAGCGTTACATTTGGAAGATACTTAGAAAAGATACTACAATAAAAATAAACAAGTTACAAAAAATAATAATTTTAAGAAGAAAATTTATTCTTTGAATTAGTTTTTTTTTTGTTTCAGTTAAATAAAAAAACCATTAACATAAAAAAATAAAAATAATAATATATAGGTAGTTATTTATTGGTAGTGAACTCTTTATAGAGAACTCCATTTCAAAAGAGAAAATACATAGCAACCATGGGAGTACTTACAGGAGGGGGGGACATAGGTGTAGCGTGATGAATTTATATAGGGGGGCTATAACCTATTATATTTCTGGTACACAACATATATTCTAAAAATGTAACTGAAATAAATTACGAAATGGAAGGGCTAAACAAAATGCCAGGGGGCTATAGCCCCCTTGGACCCCCCTCCATTCTATGCCTATGAGGGAGGCAGGGCAACCCCCTCATTTTTTGTGCACCGATAGCCCTCCTTCCTTATCCACAACCCCACCCATTGAAAATTCCTGAGAACACTACTGATAACAACTATTTATTAACCTAACTTCATTAATAAATCAAAACAATCATATAAAATAAATATATAACAATAATAATAAAATAATTTATAATTATAACATACTACTAATTTTGAAATAAAGAGTTTCTCCGCTTGATCGGGATCAAACAAATCCAAAACAATTTGGCCCAGACTAGATGTTTGGTCAGCATAACAATATAATACTGGGAAGATAGGAGCTAAATTATTTAAAAAATATTTCCATTGATTATAATTTATTATGTTTTTGTTTTTTATTATCTGTTCTATCATTTCTGATGCTGATTGACATATCTAAATACAATAACTTTATTTTAATTATCAATAGTTTAAAAAATAAAAATAAAATACCTCTTTGTTTGAATTATTACAGCCAAAACATATAATTTCATTCAACACATTAGTACATAGTAAATTGTTTAATAACCGGTCAAATTTTTTTGATTCAAAGTTTAAATGATTAAATATTTTCTTCAGTGTATTATTAAGTGTTAAGTATGTGTGTAATACAACATCTACAGATTTAAATGAAAGCAAACTCAATAAAATGTTGCTGTATTCTTTATGATTATCTGTTGTTTCTGTTAATTTTCTAAAGAAAATAATAAAAAAAAAATATTAAGAAAGTTGTAATGTCTTAGTTATAAATAGCTAATTTAAAATTGTATTATAAGGTAAATGTAATTCCAAAATAAGCAACTTAAATTAAAGTTTAAATGATTATTATTTTTAAATAATATATTTTATTATTTATAATACCTGTAGTCATTTTACTAGTACAATTTTGAAGAAAAAGGTAATTTAAATAATTGATCAAACTAGAATTTTACAAATATTTATTACAATATTCAAAAATGCAGACTAAAATTTTTTTTTTGGTTTCCATCACTGGATGGACTTCTTCCTCATATCATATCAACATTTGAATAAAATATACTATATTGTCATCATAATTTTCTAATAAAAAATAAAGTGTTTTTTTATTTTTAACATCCAAGACTTGAAAATTAAATACAAAATTTTTTATAAAATCCTTTAATTGGAAAAAAAGTTTAACATAAGAAAACATGCATTTTTTAAAAGTAATTGATGATCAAATGTTGACGACATTGGAAAAAAAACATTAAAAAATAATGATTTCTCTTCAAAAAATATATATAATAGAAACTTGAACGTTCTACCCATCTAAAATTTGGTCAAGTCATTTAGAGTCATATTTTTAACTACCTGACGTACATTCTTAAATACTAAAAACCCATTGGCTATTATCCACTTAGCCACCTTTTAATTACCCACTTCGCTATGCCCCTCAGAGTTAAGGCTGTTGAAAGCGAATCATTTTTAAGGTGTCGGATTTAGGTAATATTATATTATATCCATCATGAGTTATGTGTGACTGTGTGTGTAGTGACTGATCATTAGTGTGCGTGATTTTACTTTATGTAATTAAAGATAAACTAAGGCTAAGATTCTTGGAAATCAGTAACGTACATACACCCAGTCACACGTCAGTAAATTTTGCAATCAAAAATGTTTTAACATGGAATTCCCAAAAGCGGAAAAAAATTCACACAGTAACAAAAGCTTGATTTTAATTTTGAAAACATTTGAATTCCTTATTCTATTTTCTAGGTTATGTAGGAAATGGATTTTCGATTTTTTTTGTATTGTATAATTAGAATAGTACCAAATTAATTTTCTTATTTTTTTTTTCGAAATTCACCTTTTTTTTAATTAAAAAAAAAAAATATCAAAAATCCATTTGTTACATAACCTTGAAAAGAGAATAAGGAATTCAAATATGTTTAAAAAATTAGAATAGGACTATTTGTACTAAGTGAATTTTTCTTCCGCTCATTGGTCTAAAATCACTTAAAAACGACAAAAAAATAACCCGCTTTCAACAGCCTTAAATATATGTAGTGTAACCACTTACGCATATTTAATCGTGTTTGTAATAAATTTATCAATTATATTAAATTGTTTATGGAAGCATGTAATAGGTAATGAACTTCTAAATAAATTTGCATATTGTGTAATATCCAAGTTGGAAGTGGATGATAAAATATATGCATCTTCAACCCTTTTGATAATTTGTTGTTCTAACAGTTCTTCCTAAAATAAATAAAATATATTTAAATTACTAGCTATACATAACACGGTAAGGTTTTATTTTAAAATTCTGTTAAATTATAACTTACATTAATAACTTTTTCATACAGTTGGTGGTACAATTCAGGATAAAGATGAATCCAATATGGTTGCTTAAGTATGTCACAAATTATTACTTTAAATTGCTCATTAGGTGAACCAAGTTTTAATATTTCCTTAGCAATAATTAAAAACTTAAGTGAAGATAGAGGTTCATTTCTAAAAAAAATAAGTATGGTGGAATATAAAATAGTATTTTTTTAAATTTGTTGATGCATATTTTAATGTTAACCTTAATACTTACAATAATATATTTTTTATTGTATAGTCAGAAAATACTAAATCTATGTAAAAATTAACGTTACAACTGTTAGATATAGATGTTAAAAGATGCATGCTGGACATAAACAAAGAGAAAGCTCCTTCACTATTAAGGCTAACATGTTTTAATAATACAGGCATCAGTAAAACACAAAATTTGGCAATACCCCAGCGTGAAATTTCATCCTAGAAATATGTGGCATAAATGCATGATTAAGAAAATATTATCAATACAAAAATATTCATACTTGTCATAAAATTATAAAATACTAACATTAGTTGTAGATTCACTATAAGTTCCTCTTATCGAAATATGAGAATTAGAATCATAATTGGAATTAATATTTTCATTGTTTTCCTGAAATAAAAATATTTAAAATCTTCTATAATAAAATTGAACAACAATATAAAATAGATATAGCTATATATTTAAAAGAAAAAAAATATTTAGGTCTATATCGTACAATTTACTTACATAATTTAAACCATAATGAGAATCGAATATTTAGGCACACAAAACCTTTTAAAGGCACTACAAATATAATTTATAATATTTATAAGTTATTTTACATTATAGGTTTGGTTTTAGATTTTATTATAGGTGTAATAAATTTCTATTAGATTGAGCACAGAAATTTGTTTGACATATTGAAAGTTAAATAAACTTACACACAAACCGGTAGTACATTCATGGTGTCTTCTTATTAATTTTTTTACCAAATAAATTAGACATTCTAGTATCAACTCTTTTTCTTTATTTTCATTCAGCCATTTAATTAATTTCTAAAATATTGATTGAACATTTACTACAAATAATATTGATAAATAAATAATCTTAAATTTAAAATACCTGAATAATTAATGGATGCTGTAAAAATATTTCTGTTTGATATTCGCAAAGAATTGTATTTTTGAGCATATTACAAATTTCAGAAACAGATGATTCATTTAAAGAAAAATTGTTTTCATCCAATAGCCATCGGCTGTGTTGACATAACTCAAGAACTTCAGGAAAATACCAATCCATACCATTTGTTTGATCATAAGAAAAATCCGAGTATTCATCCAAATTGCTGCATATATCTTTATAATCATCTGTATCAACCATTAAACCATCACTGGCCCACTCCCTGATAACAAACAAAATTTTATTTTTATACAATCAAACATAACTTGTGTGAAACAATAGAGGTATATTGTAATGTGGGTATTATATTAATTTAATTTTGTATTCTTACGCTGACATTTTGAAGTTTATTGAGTCAAAAACTATTTTACAAAATTATTTTCAATGATTTCTTATAAATTTACAAAATTGCAAAAAATAAATGGCATTAGTACCAACAATAGAATAAACACTCATATATATTATACACTAAAAATTACAAATTATATTAAATCAATATTAAAATGAATAATTAGGTTAATTTAATTTCAAATATAGGTACTAAAACCAACTACATAGTCAACAGTGTATTATGGATATGTATTATCGATACGGATATTATTTAGTATTCAGATATTTAATAATGCTTAATACAACTTTAAACTTAAAACAATATCAAACTAGACGTTAACAAAGACATATTATTTTAATATTTTGATTTGGAATTTGGATAAACTACCGCGGCTATAGAATTTAGATATTATAGTATCAAATATCTATATCTATATGCGTGATTATAAAATTATTTTCAATTTCAGTAACGTATTTTTTCTTATCATAAAACCACAGAATTCTGTGATAAGAGGTCGGTATGCACCACCAGGTGACGTATCACCTAGATCCCCGGTTAACAAGATCACCATGGTTATCTAGATCCACGATTATAAATAACTTATAAGAACTTATAAGCAGACAGCAGTCTCGCACTAAGCCAAATTGCCGCTCCGGGGCAATATAAAATTTAACGCCCAACATTTTTTTCCTGAAAAATATAATATAATTATCCTATAGGCGGAAATCCATTAAAATTTCGACGTACCTAACCTAACCTAACTTGACATCAATGTGAGTTCAGGGGGGCTTTGACCCCACAAAACTAAGAAGGAGAGGACTTGACGGACTTTTGGGGGGCTTAGTTGGCTTAAGTTAGACCCCTCAAACGCCCTCGATTTCACGAGTTTCCCCCTTTTTTTTAATGCTATCACAAACACAGCAAAATATATCTAAGACCGAGTTTTTATACGTTTCTTCATTAGTTTTAAAATATTTAAGAGTAAATACCACGGACTGACGTACTATATTATACCTTAGTCCATGGTAAATACATATACAATTAGCTTATACTTGGAATTATACACATTATATTTACTAAATATTCACATAATTAATTGAGAATTACAATTAAAAACAAAAAATAGTAAATAAAATAAATTTTTATTCAACTTATATTAGTTAAATTCTATTTAAATACGTAAACGAATAGGTACATCCATTCAGAAAATATTCAAAATACATTTCTAATACTTTTAAGAAAAAATATTGAGGAACAATCAATACAAATACTGGGATGTACTTAATTACTTTTTAAGTACTTTTTTCATTTTACTTAATATAAGTCAGGTTGCAAAATTAATTTTGTAGTTAATAATTAAGAATAGTGTAATTCAAGTAGGTATTATTAGAACTTTTTGTACCTCCTTCTTAAATGTAGACTGAAAAATGAAAATAAATAAAACTTGTTCCTAATAATTTTGAAATACCTACTTTATTGTTAGGTAATTACTAATTAGTTAATAAAATTAGAAATCAATTTAATTATTTTACCACGGTAGAAATTATTAATAGGGCACCTATATAACTATTAATTAGATATATTCAATTTTCAAAACTGATTTTAATTGATTAACAACAATAATAAGTATACCTACCTACTGGGTTCCTATAGAGGTCTCAGAAGTCACCGATACATACCTACACTAAGTACTAACACTAATTAATAATAGAAAAACTTGTTATAAAATAAAAAAATTATATAAACAAACAAAATAAATCTTATCTATTCTTGAATTTCATAACCACTGTATTCCTCTAAAAATGTTGTCCCGCAATACAAAAGCGTATCTCAAATTTGGGCTGCCGTATTTTGTATTATTTTATGAGTATACCCAATAATATTTTGCAATAAGTTTTACATATTTATACGCCTTGGGTAGTATGTATACAAAACAATTTTATTAACTTTATTTGAGTATTTACAAATTCAAAATATCGACTTTTGGCCAACTATTTTCATTTTTGAACTACTGTGTGTTCGTATTACAAAGTACGAACAGCAGTCGCTCACTGTCAAGCACTCGCGGAACTCAGAAAGTTTGGTCTTTTCGGCGTTGGTTCACACAGATCACAGATGGCGCTGTACCTTAAGGTACAGGATTTGGTCGCGAATTATCGTCGATCGGCTGCCCTCGAACATTTACCATATTATTTTTTAGGACGATAACAACTGTAAAAATGTAGAAGCTCATTATTTTGAAAGCTATTAACGTTTTTCAAAATAATATTTTACATAGGTAGGTTATCTACCGTAGGTAGTTTTAAGTAAGTTGTTAGTAACTAATGTTTTACTTTTTTAAATTACAACATGCATTTTTAATTCCTTATTCCAAAGCAGAATATTTTATTGAGTACCTCAGTACTTTGAAATATAAAAATTTAATTTTGGAAGAATAGTTTATTAGTTATATTTGAGTATTTTATGTTTAGTTGAGTCGAGCGATACGTGGGTACCAGCAAATGTCGGTCCACTACTCCGCTTGTATACTTAAACATTGAATACTTATATAACTTAGGTATACTTGCCCCAAATTTAATTTTTGTGGATAAAAATACTCAAAATAATATTCTGCTTAGAAATATGAAATTAAAATTAGTTAAAAAATGTGAGTTATAAGTTGTTACTTGTTATTCAAAAGAGCAAAAATACATAGACAAAAATTAAACGAATTAAAACGATAAAAAATAGTAAACTAAATAAATATAATAATAAAAATAAAAAATAGTGGTTGAGTTGCACTTACTGCAGTGAGTTACACCAAAAAGGAGTTGAACAATCACAATTTGTTTAAGAGTTGTCATTTTTTACGGATGGTGCGCAGGATCAGCTATATAAATTAATGTTTGTGTGCAGATCTCTGGGAAGAAGATAGTCTAATTTAAAAATGGTTAAATTTGGTTTTTTTTATTCATCGGATTTTAGTACGGTTAGGTTAGGATAGGATTATGTATTAATTGATTATATTAATTCACCGTATTATATTAAAATAAACTTGGTATAACTTTTATACTTTAGAGTTAAATCATACACTTACGTACAAACAGCACTGGGTCCGTGATCTACCGCAGGTAGATTGCTTCCTGATAATATACTGCTGTGAATCAGAATTTTTATTTCAGACAACAACATACATTTTGAACACCATACACTGAATATTAAATAACGAATTGAACAAAGTTTAAGTCATATAGAGTTGGTACATTTGACGGGAAACGAAGTGCACAGGATCAGCTAGTCTATATATATAAAACTGAAATCAAGCAAAAGAGGAAATCTTTGTTACGGTTTGGCTTTGAAACCTTTCATCCAATTGTCATGCAGTTTTTTTAAATGAAAGAGTATATCACGGAGCAGATTTTAGGCATAAATAAAGTCCGATAATGTTAGTCAATAATTAGTTATCTATACGTATAAAATCCAAATACCACTGACTCACTGATCGCTGTATCTCAAAAACTACTCAACGTACGGACTTGACATTTGGAATAGAGGTTCTTCTCATAATTTCACCGTGCAATAAGAAAAGATTTTCAAAAATGTTGCGTTTTAGTGGAGTAATTAACGATTATAATTATTCACTGCCAATACGTGACAAAATTTCTATCGTAAATCTCAAAATTCCTGTTTGAGCACTTACCGGGGGTGATCACTTCCCTTTTTAAATTAGCTGTCAGTATGACACTCACAAAGAATGTGGCTATAGTTTTATAGTATAGATAAAAATGAATATTTGTGTTTAGATTAGACCTCTGGGAAG
Source organism: Metopolophium dirhodum (assembly GCF_019925205.1). Classification (NCBI taxonomy): domain Eukaryota; kingdom Metazoa; phylum Arthropoda; class Insecta; order Hemiptera; family Aphididae; genus Metopolophium; species Metopolophium dirhodum. The sequence continues at coordinate 23,938,152 of NC_083567.1, forward strand.
AAGATAGGCTAATTTGAAAAGTGTTAAATTTGTTTTTTTTTTATTCATCGGATTTTAGTACGGTTGTGTTAGGCTTTTGTATTAATTGATCATATTAATCCTCCGACGGTAGAATTAAGTAAAAATGACAAACTTTCTACAATTTTGATACAGCACGGGGTCCGCGATCTACCGCAGGTAGATTGCCTACCTGATAATATACTGCTGCGAATCAGAATTTTTATTCCGGGCAACAGAAAATTTAAGATAAATTTTGAACACCATATACCATACACCGAATATTAAATAACGAATTGAACAAAGTTTAAGTCATATAGAATTGGTACATTTAACGGGCAACGAAGTGCCAGCGGGATCAGCTAGTATATTATATATATTAAACGAATATGTTGTATTGTATAACGAGTAACGACCGTAGTTAATATTTAATATAATGTAGGTAAAATAAATATTTTTAAAAACGTAAGTGTTTTCTGAAATAATATAAGTGTCATAAGATAAGTTACACTTAAATTAATTATTTAAATTATTAAATTATTGCTAGTAAGACGTAAGTCGTGATGCAATTTGTTATAATTTATAATGATATGTTGCTTTAAATGTTCACAAAGTACAAAGTAGTTAATTAAACGACATACCTATGTCGGTATGCTTATAAGTTATAATACTATATCAATATATTTCAACCATAATATTACTGAAGTCTTTATAGATGGTCTTCTAAATACAACACCATCGCCGGAATACATTGTTTTGATGATTCATAATTCAATAAAATAGCTATAAAGAATAAATTATATTACTATAGGTACCTAATGTCGAAATGATGAGCAGACGACTGATGAGGTACCTAATTTTGTGCTTAAGGTAGTCGAAAAACATCTTCAATTACATAATTTATGACTTGAGAAGACTTGAAACACGACAGCTTGCAGCAACGGTTATAGACGTTTAAGAAGTAAAATAAAAATATTAAATATTAATCTAATATAGGTATAGTAGTTATTAAGCATGCACGCTTATTGGTAATTGCATAATTATGTTGTTTTATATTTTAGATAATTTAAAAAATGAACAAATAAATATTTGAAAGTTTATGGCTATTTTTTGAGTATCATTAGTCATTACTATACCCATAGCAGGTATTATTACTTTTATTAAACTTCTACATTTAGATAAACAAATGTTAAATATAAACAACTGTTTATATTATTATATTTAATTTATATTCTTTGAAAGAGTCGTGCTCTACCAGTCTACCATTTGCTGTTGTTGTCGGTGGGAGTAGAATTCAGATACATTTAATTAACTAAGAGGCATGTTAAGAATAAATAATTATGCATATTAAAATGGTCACAAGAAATGGACTACACAGCGAAATATTAAAATATCCTCGGATTGTTTATAAGTAACACAAAGAACCCAAAATTATGATCACCAGTAACATATTTTCAACAAATAAAAAGTGGGAAATTAGGTAGTCTCTGCCGTACAGAAGTCGAGTGTACTTCGTCAATAAGTAAATCACTGTAATATAGTAATATATGTGTTAAGTTTGAATTTAATGATAAATCGTAGTAGCATGGGAAAAACGATTCTTAGCGGAGATGGTCACTTTCATACTAACTATACTTATAGACTATAGTGTATTTATAATGGCATATTGTTGTACTACAGTAATTTATTTTACTATTATAGTAGTACCTATAACAGTGGGTTGAATTAATTTTTGCTGAAAACATAGCATATTTTATTATATTGCCAATTATTATAAAATTATATTTAAATCATATACTATTTTTATTTAATTTAAGTCAGTTACCGTACAGTGAGGATAGCTGGTATAAATAGGTAATACATTAACATTGATATTAATATTTTGAAAATGTCATCAATATAAAAATAAATTATGAAAAGTAGTATCTACGGCTCATATTTTTAAAGTAGGTACAACAAAATAACTATGTTCGTTTTATTCGTTCAAGTATCTAGGTATCTAATTACGTCATAATTTTAACTTCTATAGTCAAAATCAAAAATGATTTGCAAGTGTTTGTGGTTTTGCTGGATTTAGTCAAAATTTTAATTTAAAACTATTATAAAGAAAATCGTGCCTATGTATTTTTAATATTTTTTAATTGAATAATTTCAATTTCTTATTGCTATAAGAACCACATAGTTATAGAATCTTATAGGCAGGTAAATTAATAGTTCTCAAACTGTTTGACTGCTCTTAAACATTTTTATCAACACATAAAAATAATAACTACAATTTCAAAAATAGTTATAATATAATATATTGTTTAAATTTCACCGAGTATACGAGTATACCTATAGAAAATAATAATTTAAGTTAAGTTATAATGGAATGCTTCAAGTTTTCTTATATTCTTTTCTTCGAATAATAACTAAATAAAAAAAGTTGGTTGAGGATAATTTATTATTATACATTTGAATATACCTACAGCATCTTTAAAATTTGAAATTCAATCACTTATAAAATTTTTTTGTAACTTTAAATTTTATTTAGAGTAAATACATTTATGACGAATCTTGTATGAAATTACTAAGTCTAAGTAATTGTTCAAAATTAGAATTATTGAGATGTTTTGAAATGTTCGTGGCATTGAGAATTTCCATGAAATTTGAACTTAAAAAGATCAAACACTTTTACTGTTATTGGGTTTTTTATCATATACCTAAATTAAAATAAATTAGGTAGGTACCAACTAGATCCAATTTTCTTACAGAAAATACGCTCAAAGTTGAAAATCTAAGCTTTTGTTTTACTATAATTTGTATACACTGACAAAAAAAAAACCCATGGGTATCATTGTAAAATCAATACATTTATTGCTCCGTTCGGAATCCAAAATATTATAGAATAATAAATAAGATTTATTCGTCGATAAAAATAAAAACACGACGGACGGTTATAGTGTAATTTCAGCTTAACCTCAGGGTTTTATTATTTTGTTATTAATTGTTATTTTAAATTTGGATGTAAATGACACAAAATGGTTAAGCGCACACACAATTTTTTATACAATATTATGACATTACATTGTGAACTCGTATATTTTATGTTGAAGTAATATACGGCCGCGGATACAAAGGGCCAGGGGAGGGGGTCTATGGGGACTGAAGCTTCCCCCATTGGGCATTAGGTACTTAAATATTTCAAAGATTAGGTACCTTCATTGGCTTCATTTTCAGTTTATTAAATAAGGAAAGAAGTTAGCGGAGAAATAGGTAATAGGTGATTCGTAATTTTTTTAATCTAGCCTTCCCTTTTTTTTAATTTCTAGATCCAAGTCTGGTAATATCTACATATCCTCTATACCTATGCAAACACATTTTGTTGATACATTTTTTATGTAATGTTGCAGAGGCTTATTGACTAAAAAACGATAGTTATACCCTTATAATATCATGTGATAGGTACATTATTAATATTTAATTACAAATAAAAAACGTAATTAAATCACTCATTCTAGAACATTTTTTTGTAATAATTCAACTACATAATATTATTATCATAATATGAAATCACATATTATTAACATTAATTTATTTAAAGTCTATACCAATAATAAAATCATTAGCGCCGTATTTGCCATTTGATATCCAGCAATATACATATTTAATAAGGTACCTAAATGGGTAGAAACCTAATAATTAATTATTATTATAATGATGGTATAAACTATAAATTATAGAAAATTGAATGAAATTAATTTTATTCAAAATTAAAATATTCTATTAAATATTTTAACTCATACCTAATATTATTTATGTAAAATTGTATAGTGTGAACATTGAACTAAAGTCATAAAGCCATAAATTTAGTATTTTAATGTGATTTTTATTTGTATGTATGTTTTATAGAAAATAATGTATTCGTCTATGTTTATTAGGTGTATAGTAATATAATTATGATTAGTTTTGCTTGAGTTCTAAAAACTAAATTGCATAAATTAAAAAAGTTTAAAAGTTATGAATATATTAGGAATATTTTAATTTTTATTAACCTACAGGAATTATAACCCTACAAAATATGATTAAATACTAAATACTAATAACGAAGTAATACTGAATTGATATATTAATTTGTGTTTTTTTAAACAAGTTTTTGTTTAAATTTTAAATTAAATTATTGATGATAAAGAAGTCATTTTTAAATTACAAATAGGTAGGTATATAAATGATACATAATTTAGACAGTGATTCATTGTATTAGACATAGTACCTATAACTAATAGGGATATAATATATCAAACTATAATGAAACAGATAACAAAATAATTGGTATTAGAAATATTAACCTATCTACAACTGTTTCAGACTTTTAGTGTCATAAAAACCAATAAAAAATAACAACATTATATAATATTAGTTTATTACTTATAGTTACCTATAGAACTTATAAATTAGTTTTTCATAAGTTTTCAGTTTAAAAATTAAAATATCAAAATTTAAAAATAACAAATAACATTTTTTTTTAAATTTTTCATGGAATCTTAAAGTGACTAAATGTTAAAAAAATTTAGTTGCATCCATGAACTAAGATAGTATACTATACTATAGTATAATAGTATACTATACTATAGTATACTAGATACTATCTTAGTTCATGGTTGCATCTTTAATATCATTGATCATTATAAATTTACATAAATATTCTCTATACTATGTTTTAATCAAGTGCAACAAAATAACCACTATTGATTATATATATATATAAACGACCGTTTTACTCGGGTCTGTCGTAATATATTGTTCAGGTTTTTTTTATTGCAATTTGCATTTTTTTTTGAAAAGTACCTCTAAAATTCCCTGCCATCTGTGCACAGTTTTCAATTGATTGATAGGGCTACATACAACTTTGGGAGTGCTCTTCAACTAAAAAAGTGGTCACATATGTAAGTGAAACCATGAAGAAAAATACGCGTAAAATTATAGGTATACAAACAATAATCATTTCTCGTCATGACTTGACTTAGACACCTAAATAATTGTATTAATATGTAATGTATTTTCATCTTCTCAAAGTTATTATTGAATTTCAAAAGTTTTGAGTGGTTTGATTTTACGGATACAATATTGTTTCAAATACTTAACACAGTGTTTTTTTCAATATGAGTAGCTGTGATATCTATACCGACGTCGATGTGGGTATATAATATATAAATTCACCACGATATTTTTAAGGTAATTGGTTTCGCGCTTAAAAAAAACCTTCAAAGAGATTATTTACATTTAAATAATTCACACACTTTTATAGACTGTTTCTTAGTATTTATTTTCACTATAAGTTCTTTGAAACAGTTCATTTTACGTGAGTCTTAAGCACCATCAAGTGAAAAAAAACTTTATTGCACTTAGTTTTATTGCTCAGTTTAGCATTTCAAAGAATCAAGGTGTACATTACAGTAGATAACTTTTATATTTTATAATTAAAAAGTATTATTCACATTTTTGTAGAATAAGAACGATTCTCATTCTCATTTCTTCAACTTTGCAGTCAACTTTATCTTGAGCTAATAGTAACCGATCTTATTTAACAACTATTACAAATAAGAATACATAAATTACTTATTTTAGCTTGTTGGTTAGACCTCACTATTATTTTTAATTTCAGATTTCTTTATTTTGAAAAAAACTTTATTTATTAATTTTTGTTATTTTTTATATGTATGGTACTTATATCTTTTCTATAATACTACATTTCATAGTAAATTACTAAATACTTTCAATTATATTTAAATATTATTATGATGTTGTTTTTTATCAAAGGAAAAAGAATGTCCATCTTGCCGATCTCTATTGCCTATATACCGGCTAAATTGTTTTGTTATGTATATTGTGTTTATATTTTGTTTTATTGTTGCTTATTAAAAACAGACTTTTATTTTAATTTTCGTTATGAGTGATTAATTCTAATGATGCAAATGCCGCTGGTTCACTGTACTTATCGTTATACACTGACGTCGCTCTTTAATCTTCGTTTTAGATTCCCCAAAATCGCTGGTTTAAACATAGATTAGGCGCCGAACTGCTATTGAAATAATATCCCTTAATGAGGCATAATAATATGGTAATGTAATTCAGCCACAATAAATTGAGTGGCCCAGAATGTATATTATAAGACCGAACACTGTATATTATATTAAATTATTATACCCTATGAGATACAAACTTCGTAGACGTTTATACATTTTATTTTAATAACATAAATATATTACAATTTGCCTAATATACGTAGTATACTAATGTAAAATTGACGTACATTTTTTTCTGGGAATTTTACGGAAAAAAATGTTCGTAAACTTCCAGAAAATGTGGTAAATTTTTATACATTCGGTGACGTAGTTGTATGGACTAACACAAAAACACCTCTCCTGTATCATAAATCTTTAAGACTATAACTATCCAACTACTCAATTTTGTAGCTATATAAATAGAAAATTTTTTAAAAGTTTTAACCGCAAAATAATTTGTATATTTTAAACATGATAAATTTTGTCAAAATTTGAACTTTAAATACTTATAAAAAACTCTGTCTATGTATTTTTAATATTTTTAAACTAATATTGTAATGATGTGTGAGGAGCCTTGTATTAAATGTTGAAGCACTTTAACGAAACGAATAAAACTGAATTTACATTTAGGGGAAAAAAATACCTAAAAAATTGAAAATTGAAGAGTCTGAAAACTTCCAGAAACCGGATTGAAAATTTTATCAAGTATAGAAAATGATAAAATAAACATTTGGTGTAAATTTCAACTATCTACGGTTATTCGTTTTTTAATACAACAAAATAAGAAAATCGCTCCAAGAGAAATCAAGTGAATATCATAATATGTTGTTAAACATTGAACTTCAGAAGCTCATAAAAAATTACTGTGGATTTACGCTCAACTTTTTTTTTTAATTTTCAATATCAACAACTTACGAGGAACCTTGTATTAAATTTTCAAGTTTTTTTATCAAACATTTTTTTTTACCGACATTTGTTTAAAAAAAAACTAATAATGATTGAAAATTTCATATGCCTATAAATAGCTCAACATGAGTCAAAATATTTTGAAAATCTCATGATGAATATAAAATGCTAATATAAGAATTCAGTGAAAATTTCATGCATCTACATTCTACAGTAATATTTTGAAGAGTCAAACCAAAAACCGAAATTGATTTTTTTAAAACGACAGAGAATTTAAAATGTTTAACTCCCCAATGCACCAACAGATTCACTTTCCACTGGTAAAAGATACTGAAATTTAAAATCGAAGTATTATTTCAACTACTTATCATGTAAGTATTCAACACAGACACAGACGAAAAAAAAAACACACATCATTGTAAAATCAATACATCGCTCAGAATCTAAAATAAATTATGATTTTAGAATATTTTAAACTTTATAGGATGGTTTGATTTTTCTTTCTAAATATTATAAAAATCAAAAACATGATGATAAAAGTCATATTTATGTGGCAGAGACGCATTGTGAAGTGTGAAAATCGGTTTGTCAGTGGAACAATTGATAATGAATGTTGATTATGGCTATTGATACCTAATACATAGATAATAATTCAGTCTGATATGAAAATTAGAAATTACAAAATATTACTGTTTTGAAAATACCTATAAGTATATATAATTTAAATTTCTAATACTTATAATCCATAGATGAAAATTAACGTTTTATATTTGAGGGGTACCTACCTCTGTATTTTTTAAACAACAATTTACTGGTAGTGGAAATATTGGTTAATTTACCTTACAGGTAGGTAACAAGTTGCCTTACATGTTTACATGTCTGTACTAATGTATACTTCCATATTATTAATATATTAATGTCATGCCATACAGTTTTATACAAAACCATACGTAAACGTAAGGGTCACATAATATACTTGATAGTTGATATAACAGCACATGATGCCACGACGATGACAATATATCTACACTATAGTGTTGTCATTTTAATTCAATATACCTAGCCTATAGGTGGTTCGACGGTGCCAACTGTTCAACACTATTCTCGTTTACACCACGAAAACTGAACATTATCATCTTACACTAATGAAATACTAGCTGCACTGTCATCGCTCTAATTAATACTATCCATTACATTTAACCCACCTAAAGTGTTGCATGTTGATTGTTTGGTGTACGCGCACGCATTACCTACCTACATGTTCAGTACGCTTTTGATTTATTTACGACGCAGAAATTATAATATTTCTGCGTCCGCGCCCACAGCGGCGTTGTACGTCACGTCAGAAAAATAATGATTGCGTCAAAAATATTGTCTGTATACTGCGAATATTAGGTAGGTAGATCGTTGCAATTATTTATTAGTCGTCGCTGTAACTAAAATTCGATTTTTGACAGTACAGTTGAACGCTGATCTCGCCGTGTCATTCGTAAATACCGACAACGGTATAAGCGAAAACATCGATAATTTATTATTCAATGTAAGTTACAACTACAACTATTCTTCTGAATTTTATACGTTCTGCAGCGATTCGGGGATAATATTTTATTTTCGTATATAATATACTATGACGGCACTTTTATTTTTAAAACTATTGAGTTGGCGCCGAACAGAGATGGCCTGCAGTGGCTTACTGACGATGCGATTAAAATATAAATCCAGACTAAACGTGTGAGACCGAAACGCACGCGATTCGCGTTCATGTGTGTTGGTAATTGGTACTTGGTAACAATTTGATAAATTATATGAAATTATGAACATAAAAATTACATCGTACGAATCGCATACAGACATACAGTCGCTGTATACCGTTACCGCGGTAAGGTATTTAATTTTGTTGGTTTGCCGATTTCAGTCTTGTCAGTTCTCATATTATGGTTGTAATATTACAGAGTTGAAATATTATAGCTCCATCTTCAGATTGCCTTTTCATCAAACTGTATAATATTAATTACATTTATTAATACGATATTATTAGTGAACCGAACTCCAACTAATGCATGGTTAACGATCGTTAGCGACGAGATGTGATGCACTATGGTTCTAGAGAGATTTAAAAAGTTTTTGTATAAGTACATCAATAGATATTATAATATAATAATAATGGTGTATCATTATTGTGAAGATTAAGCAGAGTGCTTATTTAAAAATAAATATATATTTATTATAATATGTGCAACCACAGATAATTAACTACACGAATTACACTATCTACATAATTAAAGATCTAACATATAGGAATTTTCATAAAAAAAAATAAAGATTTTAGTATCATTGTTTTCCATCATAGTGTAATCTGAAGAGGCGATGATGGATTGATTTTCATCGATTAAATAAAGTTTCATGTTCCTAAGTATTTGATGTCATGATATATAAGCTGTTGGTAAAGAAAAATATTAATAAAAAAAACTCGTTAACCAATAAACTCAATGGAGTAAAGAGGCATTATATACATAAGAAATACGTCATTATTCAACGCAATGACGCACTACAACACAATTTTGCTCTTTTTACTACCTATCTAAAATACCAATTTGGTAGTACCAAAGTACTATTTTTAACCTTGAAGGATAAAAAATAATCCAAATCATGGAATTGTCTAGTTCTGTAGATGTCAACCCATCTGGGAAATACTGTTCAAAATTCCAAGTATTTCTTTAGAAATGTGATTCAAAAGACATACAGAAGAGTAGACATTTACTGTGTAGATTGGAAACCACTCATACTTTTGTTTCGTACAATTATGGACGTATAAGGATGTACAACAAAAATGGATTATTTTATATTATCTTTTTACGTTGAAAATCGTCATATTACCGTACTATGCATTGTGAATTATTAAAAACCTTGTTTTAGATTCAAAGCGAACTAAAGAACCCATTATTTAGTCTTACTACTAGGTATGTATAATAGTCATTGTTTAGTTTAATTTTTTTTACAGCTTATTCAGTTACGGAAAGTAGATATATTAATAGTGAATCATTCAAGTAGAATCAAGGATATGAAATAAATAAACACATTTGGTAATTATTACCAAAAGTATTTATTTAGTACGCTGAACTCGGTTCAGATATTATTGTAATTTTCTGGATTTATAAAATATTATTTTACGATATTCAACGATTTTCGTGTACTTGAACACTTGTTGATTGTAAGGCGGAAATGGTAAGCTATCGGAAAAGAAGTTGCCAATTTATTCCTCTGGTGCCACTGAGATTCCGGTTGTACAAGTTTAAAACAATATGTCAAGACCCACGAGTTTGGAGAAATATATTTGGTTTTGTAAATAAATATGCTTGTAAACTAACTTAGTCAATTCAATTTGGCAATAAGTTCTTAAGAAGAACAATTTCATTGTTTTTTTATATTTAGTTTTAATATAATATGGTATAAATTCTACTATGATGCACTCGTACTCGTACATCATTAAATTAACATAATTCATAATTTATATTAATACCTACATATACATTAAATCCTATCCCAACTGTCATAATTGTATTAGTTTTTAATTTTAAACATCGAACAATTACTAAGTATGAATTAATATGATTTATGGTTGTTGGTATTATTTTACATTCGTCTTTAAGAGGACGCTACCCATACATTTGTGGTCTCCGTCTTACACACGCACGACATGGGAAATTGTCTTTCACTAGTTTTAATAGTGTGCTGTTAGTTTTGATACTAGAGTGAATTGACCTATTATACAACTTTTAGGTAAGAATAATATATGTTCTTAAGCGTTGTTGATTTTTCGAAATTTTTATTTTCAAGCAAGATATGGGTTTGTGAAATATCAAAAATTAAATAATAATTTCTTGTTAAGAATAATTTTCAAATGTATTCAGAATACGTAATTAAATACTTGGTGTAATTTGTATTTAAAATACGTATTCAAATACTTTCTTTTAAAAGTATTAAAATATAAATACAAATACCTTTTAAAAGTATTCAAAATACTTACACAAATATTTTTTTTAAGTTCAATAAATGAATAATTTATAATCAATAATTAAATCAATTCAATAACAATAGTTGACTAACCAATACTACCCACACCATGAAGTGCTATTATTGAATAGTTTCTTTTATCAAGCCAACCAAACCCTCTTATGTATCCCTCCATCTATTGTGCTTATTGTAAAAATATTTTATACAGATTGAACAAATTAAAATAAATATGACAAAAAAAACGCTCAATAACATTAATACCAAAACTTGTATTTAAATTATAAACTACTACCACAGTACCACCCATTAAATAAGAAGAAAGATATTTAAAGGATCAAGATAAATACCAATCTAACCAGTGGTTGTCAGTGTCTTGTACTCTTGTATGCCATGGTATAATATGGGAGTGAGGAGTCGTCGGGGGTTACAGTGTTTAGTTATTCTGTTATCTGCTTGTATTTTGGTGAAACCTTATTTATAAATTATGAAAAAGTAGAAAAATGTTAAAATAATATTGTAGAAACAAAATTTAAAATAGTACATTCCAAAATATTAGTAATTGGAATTTGGATTAGACCACGAGAATTAAAAAAAGTATTTAGTATTCTAGAGTAAAAATACAAATAAAAAGTATTTGAAAAGTATTTGAAATATAAAAAAAGTATTTAAATACAAGTATTCGAATACTTAACAAGACTGATTATAGGTCAAATCACTCTAATATCAAAACTAACAGCACACTATTGAAAATAATGAACGAAAATTTGATATGTCGTACGTGTGTAAGACGGAGACAACACATGCATGGGTAGCATCCTCCTATCACAAAACATCATCTCATAAGTCTCCTTGTACGTATAATGCAGTTGATCACTTTTTTTTGTTAATGTACGCAAAAACAATTCGACATTTGCAATGCAAACATTTAAAGAAAATATTATAGCTAGCGTGTATGCTGAAGAGTGAAACCGATCAGTTTAACTAATACATACATTGGGTTAGTTTATTTGTTAATTTACTATAAGTACTATAAGTCCTATACACGGCTATACTTACATGTACCAAATAATAATATTATATTTAAGACTTGTAAGTACATATACTGCCTATAGATATTTGATATTTATATTTGTATAGTAGGTAGGTACTATGTATAAATGTATAGTATTATATTAAAATGTATTGGTATAGTTGTTTTGTTTTTATCATGATTTCGTGGTTTTAATAATTTATTGTTTTTTGTAAAAATAAAAAATAAAGAAAATGGTGTACCATTTTGTTATATTATTGCAGTTCTAAAATCATAAGTCTAAGACTTTAAATATTTTCTATATTATGTTTTATTAATAAACGCTTTATCCTGCATTAATAATAGTATATTCAAACTTAAATTATGGGTTAAACATTTAAATATTAATGTAAGGTAAAATATTCGATATGAATAGGTAGGTAGTTAAAATTAATAAACAGTTTCGTCATTGGCATAGTATTATGTGCAAGGACTAAGGGCGTAAATAAACTTTGATATACATAACACGTACTAATCACTGGGAATGATTCATCACGCACACTGTATGTTTTAATTTTTAAACGATTGTATCTGTGTTTAAGAACAGTTGTAATTAATTTAAAACTTATCAAACTTTAATCACCAAAAATGTTCAAAGAACTTAGTTGTGTAAAACTTGGAATGTATAATATTAATTAAATGCTGCGTATTGATTATCCAAATACCTAACTGAATAAAAGACGTGTATCTTCGTGTCGGGTGTAAATTTATAGAACATGTTACCTTTATACGTAGTTTATACCATTATGACATATTGCAGTATAGCACTTAAGCCGGGTTCACACAACACCGTGTCATGTGATTTCGTATTTTTATGTTTAGACTAAAATACAATAGCAATGATATGAATATTGTACCTGGTGATAACATAATATTATTTTATTTTTCCGCACATAAATGTAACCACACGGCCAAAAGTTGAATATATTCAACTATGTGGTGTCGTTTGGTAAATATGGTATCTGTGATTATTTTACACGTGACGGTGTACACAGAGTACACGTATTTTTGTATTTGTTAACAATCATCATTAAAATTTAGTATATCGATTACTGCTTATTTGAATAATGATTAAACAATTTTATTCGTTAACACGTCGTGTTGGAAAAACGACTTCGTGGTACACTAATAACCGTTATGCTGCGCATTTATTTGTAGTACAGTTGCTTAAATTTGAGTTGCTTATAAAGTGTACGCTAATAGATTAATTTACTTAAGGATTTCGTTTCTGTTTTAATATTATGCCGTTGAAAAATAATCTTTTTATTTTAAAAACTCAATTGTATTGGTGTTTGGTAATTGGGTAATTAGGTAATAAATTTATTGAATCTTGACAATATAATGCGAACAATCAATTGTGATAAAAAAAAAATAATAATTGAATCAAACGTGTACAAAAATCCGGTAAAATTGTCGCTCGATTTCTCTTAATCGAATTTTCGTCGACGTGCTTCCTAAAATCTTGTACCTACTCCATATACCGTACCATGGTTGAAATATACAGGTTATTGCATATAGACTAAGATCATCAGAAACAAAATGGCTGCGTAAAAGAATATGAAAAATATCAATTTTTCTAATCATAAAAAATAAGCTAACAAATTAAAAATTCCACGTATATATACTTGATTATTATTGGCTCCCTTTACGCTGATATTTTTGTTATAATCATCAAATATTTGATTTAGGGGTATAAATGCAACTAAAACCTTGTATATTTCAACCACGGACCGTACCTATAATTTTTTTCGTAAATTACAACCCAATCGATAATATCCCGTTATCGCCGGACGACTATCAATAATAATAATAATAATAATAATAATAATAATTGTCGTATCTGATTTGTGTCAGCTTTTTACAAAACGAGGTATCTGGGTACCATATACCATGATTCGACGCGGCGACGAAGCGTCTATGCCAATATACCTGCAGGCTGCAGCTATACTTACGCACTTGTCACGTGACAGGACGTGATTATGATGTGATCGACGAGGTGGTCGGCAAGGACCGGATCGATCACCCTTCAGCACGATTTAAGATAGTACTATCTTAAATCATGCATTCGTGCCCTGCAGGCTGCTCTGTCTCGCACGATCTCGTCTGGAAGTCTACGTAAATGCGTTGTTCAGGACCTACCTATAACACTATAATAATTTATCGCAAAAGTCTCGCCTCGAAACCGGAAATCGATGTGGCTTGGCGGCGGACACCGATCGAGATCTGTTTTCCCGGGCTAAGGCGCACACTAGACGACAATATAATAATAATATTTTATATACACGCGCAGCGTTCATCGGGAGACATGCATCATCGTACTCGTTGTGGATTTCATTATATTATTGACGACATATACATAATACATACTGTAGGCATATTATTATTATATTATGTAGTGTTATATGGCGGCGCAAATTTTCTAAAGCGTCCGTAAAAGCCATATTTTTCTCGTGTGTGCGTTTGGCACATGGATTTAGTCATCAAGTGTCAAATAATAATAATAAAAATATATATACTATTTTCCGTACGAGTCCGTACGATAAAAGTAGGGTTCATAAATGCAATAGTTTACTATAAAACTCGAGGCCAATAATTGAAGTAATGCCGACTAAATTGAGTCATTCCCCTCTGTATCCATTTCACTCTTTTTCTTTCTTTTTTCTTCTTCTTTTCTTCTTTTTTTTCTACTCTTCCCTTCCCCGGGCACCGACGGTTTTTACTGTCACTAAAACGCGACGCCAATTCTTTTTCCTCCAAATTGTATTTTTAATAGTTATATTACCTTTGGCGTTCCGCCGAGAACTTCGGTTGATTCTCCCTTTGATGTCAATTTAAAAGAAGGCTATATGATAGTTAACTTTAAACGAAATAATAACGGTAATTACTGTACTAAATGTTATTGTTATTTTACGGACATTTTTATGAAATAAATGATAAAACGAGAAAAGGATATTAGTGTCCATCGATCTTATCAACCGCAGTAGTAATACGATGCATCTTAAACAGTTTATAATTATTTTATCATATATTAAAAATAGCTTTCGACACAAACGCACGGTAGTATGTATTCGCCGTGGTTATTCGGTTCGATATTACTTTTATTTTACTTGAGTTGCCGAAACGTAAGATGTACAGTTCACTATCAGGGGTGAATAAATCTTATAGTTCGACAATATTGAATATAGAAATAATACTACCAGAGAAACCTCAGAGATCGACGGCGTTGATGGTGCTGGCGGTGCTGGTGTCTGTTTCTTTTTCTGGCGGTGGTGGTGGTGGAGGTGGTGTTAAGAAAGTCTACACGCAGCGTGAAACATATAGCGCAGAAGATACGGTACCGGAGCGCTAGTTCTCGTGTCCTCTGGAGGTTTATGCGTAGACCGCATTCGGGATGCATTTTATTTTTTCAGGGGGATGAGTGGCACGGCAGTCGGCCAGGGGTGACATACCCTTTGGATTTATGTGCTACCGACTACTAAACACATAAATCTGCAGTGCGATAAAACCGTAGTAGAGCCGTTCGAGAAGAGAGTGTACACGGTAAACGCTGCTGTAATTAAATGCTTTTTTGGTCACAATATTTATTCCGCCACTATACAACTGATAGCAGCCGCAGTGCTGTGAGGAAAAAGAACCCGTCTTCGTTTTTTTTCACTCCCCACACATGAACTCTGCCAATCCCATTGCTATTTCGACGATCGCCAGAATTGGAAACCTATTCATTTGACACAAATGTGTTCATAAATAAGAAACGTTTAAACGACTGTCGGCGAGGAATAAATACTTTTACTAGATGGGTACACGCGATAAAATTAATATGAATATCATCGGCGTTCTATGAAAACAGATGAGTTGAAACCATATTATGTATTTGAATTTGAGTTTTTACTACTATTGTATCCTAATAAAAATGTTTTTGAATCAACTCCGTACGCGTAACTATATCTCCATTTAACTATAATTATTATTCCTTAATGGTATATTTAGTGCAATACTGTAATCGTGAGGCACCTACCTATTCAATTTTAATAATAATATATTTTAAATTATTTATTTTCTTAATTTCAATGAAACATGATAGGTATGGTGTTGGATGGAATTGTATGGTAATTAAATTATTAATTTTCTAAAATACAAAAATCAGAATATTCTAATATTCATGAAAATTGTAACAATAATAGTAACTATATTTGTTTAAATTAAATCATAAAAAACATTCAGACTGTCGGGAACGTTCTTGAAAATTACAAAATAAGAATGTTGACTTGAAAAAATAATTTAAATCTAAATAGTTCCTATATATAGTGTATTGTACTGATACTACTCATCGTAATAATCTATTATTCTATATTTCTATACAATTGGCTGTATCTTATATTATTCAATGTACATACATTAATAGGTATTAGGTACCTACGCATTACGCATAATATTATATAGCTGTATTATAATCTGAGCTAAATTAGGTCTATGATGTACTTCACGGAATCGATAATCATGTCATAGATCACGCGACGTTTATATTTCGCAGTGAACATTCAAATGCCTATAATTTAAGAACAACGAATAAATATGGTCGAACAATGGCGAATCTAAACACGGGCCGTGCGTGAAAGAAACATCGGTATTATATCTGTATAACTTTAATAGTATTATGATTGTGTACGATATACGCGTGTTTCACATAATAATAATATAATACTATTATCATTACTGTTATTACTTTTGGGCTTAAAATTCGGTCGTACACCATTTCACCGCCGTCGCCAGCCGCGTTCAGCCGCTCGTTTTACTACCCTCTGTAATACCGTCTACATTACCGTAAAAGCGTATATCGCGTGATGCGTCACAACAACTGTTCCCTGCCAGTTATTCGATACTATGCCGTGCGAGCACATCCCCCCCAAAAACGACACGACATTGTCGCCGTGCACTTAGATATCCGATTTTTACGCGTAAAACGTTCGGTGTTTCTTTTTTTGGTCTTCGGACGAATTTTCGTCACGACACTGCGATGAATTTTACGCATGGATGATTGATTCAGGTTATTGCTGCAGTTTGAAAATAAACACCGACGGGGAGGCATAAACTCCAAATGCCATAATATAATATTATTATGATCGCACACTGCAGTGATGTTTGCTGCTTTTCCCGTTTACTTGAACACGGGAAAACGATAAACGCCCGTGGTCTAGCTGGTTACTCTGTATCTTATTATACATATAGCGATGAGGATGTTCGCATAATATATTTACAATATTTAGGGCGCAACATCGACGATCCAGCCACATCTGCCCGTGGTCTATCATTCGTTATTATTATTACTATAGTGTTATTAAACTATATTACATCTGTATGACGAGATCCATGTTTTGAAAATATCATCGGTGGGAAAATTGATCGCGAATAATTAATAATATTCAATTATATTTTTATAATAAATTTACATTAAATTGTATGTTTAATTATATTGTAATTAATTTGGAATCATAATATTACATTTTGTATGCGTAGGGCCCAACACATTTTACGAATTCAACATAACGTAGTTTGTGATGTTTAAAACATTTTTTCGTGGTGATTGACGTTTGAAATTTGCTTTTTATTGTTCATTTTGGTACTTGACGTTGACGTATTTTAAATCTAGCCGGTATAATAACGGTCAAGAATAATAATGTGTAAGTTTTAAAATGTATTCCAACTCCGTTAGACAGTAGAAATATACATTTAAATTGACATTTTGTCGGGAAATAAACTGAATTAAATATGTGAAAAACTTTATTTTGTATACCTTTGGTAATATACCTAGTTATTTATTCGCAAGAAAAGAAAAAAGTTAATAACAAGAACCATATTCGCATAATATAGTGTTTATACGCTGATGAAAGCGAGGATGAAAATGTTCGTAAAAATATGGTATTTGCACTATCATTCAATTCCATTATAAAATTGTACTTGGTATATCTGCGAGTGTCGGCCATTTATGAAAAACCATGGTCTGACTAGTAACAACTCACAATATGAATGCTTTTATTATTACACTTATATACAAATTCTTGTCACGAAACTTACTCTATTCGAGAGTAATTTTTGTAATTTATTTAAAAAAATAAAAACATACGCATAATAATATATACACAGTACACACCTATAAAAAATGTCCAGTCATAAACTTTTTATCATTATCATATTATAGATGTTGTTTTATATTCCCCAATGTTATTTACCGGGAACGGAAGCGGTAGTTCCTCATTATTGAACTGCGAAATTTGACGTTTTTCACGTGCAACTGGGGAATAAATCATATCTAACCACGACTAAAAAAGGGAGATTGCCACCATTTTGTTTTTATTATAATTTACATTCGTTTTTGAAATATTGTTGCATAATAAAGTAATAGCTGTCAATACACACAACATATTATTATGTATTGTATACTGTGTTTTTATCATGAAGTTATATACTAATGTAAACAAATATGTTCAATGCAGTACCTATATAATTCAGATAGGTATAATATTATTATTGTTATAACAAATTACAAATTTTAATTAAGAGCTAATTGGATTTTTGTAGGGCAAAAAAATACATAGTTCATATTTTTAAAAAGAAATTGTTGATTTGAAAGAATTGGGTTGTGTGAATTGCGTCACATTTTCTTAAAAACTAGGGGGAATTCGTATCCGTTGTATTTTACGTATATACAATGAACAAATTTCTGTTTGCCCTGAATGGTATGTGTTTTGTATTGGTCTGTGAAACGCATTGTTATTCTATTATATTATTGTGTCTGTGATATATTTTCAAAGGTGTTCTTTTACAAGAGTGTTTGTAAGATCATTTCAGAAAAACTTTGAACTGTAACAATCGTGCGGAAGCTTTTTTTCTCACTTATTGGCGCGCGAGTTACTAACTTCTTTTACGATCATGCACATAAACTATGGTCAAAACACCACTTTCTACTAGGTACACGACGTGTCGTTTTGATTCAAGGGCTGGATGGTATATTAAGAGAGATGTAATATAAAATAAACGCTCAAATTGGATTGTCGAGCGCTAGAAAAAAATAAAGGAAAAATAAGAGTAGTTACAAGACAAAAATAATCGTTTTCCCGGTTACAGTTTTATAATAGGTTACGGTCGACCACGATGTCAACAATATTCTTCTTTGGCCGAGTGAATGGATAAAACTCTTTTCAGACTCTTTTGTCAATAGTGTGTCATCGCCGACCGGCCGTAACTGCCGCCCGGCTGAGTAAAATGTTTACAACGCAATATTGTAAAGCAAATTCTGCGTTTGACATTTAACACTCAATATTTTGGTTTAAGCTACTGACGGAGGTATTGGAACAATTAACTGGATTTATATTAATATATTATTTTCACGAGATAATTAGTAACTATTTCTGTTACGGAAATATTTCCGTTATTTTAAAATAACGCATCATACTCAAATATTAGTATATTTCTCTAACTCGACGAACGTTATTGTTAATATGTTAATTTAATTATTTTAAATATAATATATTTTCGACAGAATATTATGCCTATGATCACGGGAACTGTGAGTTAAAGTTATAATTATGAATATAATATATAAGGTCAGGAATATATTATTATATTGTTTTTAAATTAATTTTTTTTATGAATAATACATTTTTATTTTATGGTTGTACGTGGTGAATTTAAATCATCTGACCACGCCTAGTTAAATAATATGCAAATCGTAAAACAGAATGCTCATAAACAAACAAAACCATACAATACATTGATAAAGTAGGTATAGGTACCTAACGAAATATAATCCCGAATATGATATAGTGTTATTTATAAGGAATATCCATGTCACATATTTTATAAGCAACGCAAATGTATCGTTATGCTCTGCATATAAATAAAATAAAATTATTAGTTTCATATTAACAATATAAA
This sequence comes from Metopolophium dirhodum, assembly GCF_019925205.1. Taxonomy (NCBI): domain Eukaryota; kingdom Metazoa; phylum Arthropoda; class Insecta; order Hemiptera; family Aphididae; genus Metopolophium; species Metopolophium dirhodum. The sequence goes on from NC_083567.1 coordinate 23,958,114, forward strand.
TATTTTTCATTTATTTGTTGGATTGTTAAGCCATTCATGGTGTATATTGTGAATTTCAAAAATAATAATTATACAAATAAGCTCGACCCAACCACCAATAAGTAAGAATCAATTAATTATTATTTTTACTATTTTTTTTTGCTTTAAAATGTATCTTACCTAAATTGTAATAATTAATATAATATGTGGGTAAAATTATAAGCATAATATATAAATTGTAATGCGATTGTAAAAATGAAATATAATACAATACAATAAGTATTTTATTATTTCTTCACTATAACAGTATATAGAGCCTTAGAGGTTATTACTTTCGTTTTACGAAGTCAAATATTTTCATTGTGAATGAAGGTAAATATTATTTTGTTTACTATTGAAAATTATTTTATAGGAATTTTTTACTCCCATCTACATCCCAGTTTAATATAATAATCTCGTAACAAACTAAACTTTTGTATTCAAATTGAATATATAACACGTTCATTCAGAACACACACTTCTAACAATGTATAATAATATAGGTAATGTACCAAAAGAAAATAAATATATTTTTTAAATTAATACATACTTACTTCAAGTTATGGCTGTATGGTTACATATTTTAAATAGCAGGTTTTTTTATCACATATACTGGGTTTATTATAAAATTGTAATACAATATTTCAATATAAAATTTATAATAAAAATTTGCATAAACGTAACAAGTTACAATAATAATTTTTGGAATCATGCTAAATATTATTTTAAATAAATATAAATATTCTTTGAAAGTATAAATCGATAATTGATGGTAGTTTGAATGTTTTCTAAAAAGATTTTTAGTATGTGTTTCAATCGACAAATTCTATTTGATTTTAGTGCACAATAACACTGTTCTTAAGAACGTTTTCAAAAAGTTCTTAACAGTGTTATTCGAAAAGTTTTTCATCATAGTGCAGTAATGTATTATTAGTTAAATGAAAAATTCAACTAGAGTAGGTATTATTTTATGCTGTTAGTATAAGAACTCGCAAACTAGTTAACATTTTAATTTTACCATAAACTTTGTAGAATAAATTATTTTGAGTTTTCATCATCGGGTGCGAAGTTTGTTCTGAGTAAACGTCATAAAGATAAAATTGGATTTAAAAATTAGGTTACCTACTTAATAGAAGAATTGATTTAATTTGGTTAACTTACAATAATTTTAATGTAAACAGTTTCGCATTGTAAATAGTTTGAATAATTAATTATGCGTACATTTTATGAAATCAATACATACATAAAACAAACATTGTATACATTTTAACAAGTATCTTAATAGTTGAGTATATTATTATTATATGGTAATCTATATCTATCGGTACAAATATAATATTATAACACATTGAGGTTATATATTATACGTTTACAATATACACCTATGAATAGCCCAGGTGGATATGGCAGTTGTAGCCACTTATACGATACTAATCATTGGAACTTCGATAAAAAGAGAGGGCTATCAGTCTATAACTTTTTTGGTTTTCACTAAGTAGGTACTCATATATTTTTATCAATCTATAAGCTGTTTTTGAAATACACCTATTGTTTCTAATGTTCTTTAATTAGAAAATTATTTAATCATGAAGAAACTTGAAGATTTTACATGCATGTTGAGTGTTTCTGACTTGTTAAAAATGTGTTGTATCCATATAATTTCTTTCGGAGGTGGGGTGGCATAATTAGGGATGAAAGTTATAATTGAAGCTTTAGTCGTAGAGCGTCAAAAATGTTAATACGTCTCGGGATGAGAGCCTCTCAATCCAATATTAATTGAATAATACACTTGGTACACAATAGTTTTTACACAATTTGTTTCTAAACATACTTATGGAAAATATATTGTTAATTTAAACACGTCAAAGTTAATTATATAAATAAGTTTATACTACAATACTAACGTTTTGTATTAAATATTAACTAAATACATTTATTAGTATATGACAATATTAATAATAACACTAGAAAATAACGATTGCCGTGAAACCAAAATAAGCCTAAATGATAATCAGTATAGGTAAAATAAAGATAGATCGATTGTGGCTCGGTGCGGTACAGTGGCTGAAATCAATCACGCGACGTGATTGAGAGTAAGCAACTATCGCTGCCACTAGTTCTCGGATGGGTGATCACCCGGGTTCGTTGTGAACAAAAACCTTGCCACACATACACGTGTTCCTAACCGACTGTACCAACCCTGCCAACCTTACAGACCAAGAACCTCAGTCGTCGAAGCCTTAAACCTGATAAAAAAAAACATAGATAAGAATAAAATACCCAACATACAGAATATTTAGGTATTAGCTGACAGTTTTATACAGTTATTTAAATTTTAAATAGTAGATATTCAATGATAACTAATCAGTAATCACTATAGTTATAAATAGATTCACAAAAAAATAACCAACTATTCAAGTGAATAAAAATTGTTTATAATTTCAGAATTTAATTTATTTGGATATAATAGGTAACTAATAAATAATAAATAATAATACGGTACATTAAAAATAATCTGGAACTATCTTTCTACTATAAATCACCATACATAAGACAATTCTTGATCCCAATCCAGTAATAATCCTATGACCATAATCTTTAAAGTTATTGGGTATTTCAAATCCTAATCAAAGGCTTATGTCTCAATAAACTGAAAAAGCAATACATCACGATTACCATTGTATGAAGATTTATGTGAACATCTGACTAATGTTTTCGTATACGCTCTATATTATTATTATTGTTAATGATTCTGATTAGAAATGTTGGTTATATATTATTATTAAAATATTACTTTTTTTTTCGTATTATCGAGGACCGGGGAGAGAACCATGATTTGCATTACAGTATTAAAATATTACTTAGGTAGATATATAATTATTATTAATATAACCATGAAATATGGGTCAATACTTTATATGGGTCATTTAAGATGTTTATTTTTTCAAATTATATTTTTGATTAGATTCTTTTTAATATAAACATTAGACAATAGTCCCTGCAATCAAAACCTAAGCTATAATCCTATAATATGGGGGACGGGGTGGCCAAGCGGATTAAGGCGCTGGTTCGAACCCGGCCGCGGGTTACATTTTTCTTCATGGTGTCCGGAGAGAAGTGCCGCCACCCCGGGCATGGCAGATACCTACGGGTGCCCACTAAAAAAATCTGCCAAACCAAAAACACGTGTTTACAAACCTACAATTCCCTCTCCTACAAACAAACACGAACAGATAATAGCCATAGTTGCCGGGCTTCGTGATAAATTAAAAAAAAATCCTATAATATTATTGAAAATAAGTATAATTAGTGTAAGACCTAACAAGTCAACAGAAGCGTAGGAGTTTATATTTAAATTATATATTTTAGTACAAAACTTAAATTACTGATCAGGATGACCTACTAACAGGCATTTTAGGATAACTTTAAAAAGAAGCCTGAGAAGTTATTCTGCTTATAATAGTTAATGTCGACGTATACCGTAGAATGGTGTAATTAGGTTCATGGAATAAATTTCTTGAAATTAGTCTAAATATTTAGAAATTGTAATTGTATAAAGTAAATGATAATCTAGGTATGATAACAAACAGTTTAACTTTCTCTGATAAACATTTTATTGAATAACACCATAATAATTCGAATAAAAATTGATCTAAATATTCAATTTTTTCAACACTTGAACTTGAGGTAGGTTCTTATTAAAACCAATTGTGCATATAGCATAATATGCATTATTTTTAATATTTTTTTTAATTGCGATAAGATGTAAGATTCTCTATTTTTTAGATTTTTAGAATTCTGTAAAATATTATTGATTTTTAATTATAAAATAATTTACAAATTTTCGTGATTGTAAAAATTTGATCTCAAACGCTTTGGTGAAAAATGTGCATAAAATGTATTTTCAATATTTTTAAATTGCTTTATTTACAATTTATGTAGGATTCTGTATCACATTGTTGAGGTTTTAGACCAAGCTTAAATATTTTTATCAATACTTCTAACTATATAGAAACCACACCATTGCCAATAAATAATATATATTATAATATACTGTATAGATAATATATTCATAGACTTTTAAGGACAGTCAATTTATTATTGATTAAGTATAATTTATATGCACAAAACTTAATATTTTCAGATTTTAATCTGTGTATTAATCATAAAATATAATATTATTTATTACATTTTTGTAAAACAAAAACCTAATTTTTAATTTTCTTTATCATTGCGATGTTAACGTTTTTATTTTTTTAATTTTATTTTTGGTTAATACTAGCTGTATTAAACAACGTGGCCTGGGGATAAATAAAACGAAGATGGGCAATTCTAGCTGCACCTGCGGCAGATAATAAGTAACTTTTTTATCTTACGTGTTAATTGCAATCGGAAATAAACGTAATATGCGGGTAAGCCACCCTAATCAAATGGTTCAAACTATTATCTAAAATTCTATACCTTCCTTGAATCGCAAAAGTCGGACTAGTATATTTTGATCCTAGGTACAAACCGCAGACTTAAACAACAGACTTTACATTGTATATTATAATAGTTGTAGGTATTCTAATACTCTTAAGGCCCACGCGGGATCTCAAATAATATGTGTGCAGAATTGGTGTTAATTGGTTTTAAATGTAGATTTTCATGCCCGTCATAGGTATTAGAGATATTATAATTCGACTAATAATATCTGTATTAGCCGACTATATATTATAACCTATCCGTCGAACGTTTAAATTTTGCATTAGTTGAAATATTCTCAATATTGATTTTCGTTAGAATCTGTCGAGATTTTTTTAGTTTATAAATCCTAAATATACACTTTGTCTCTTATATATCTATATGCAATAGTAGTTACTTAATTTTATATCTATATAATATAGAATAATTTTACTAGCCTAAATGACAAAATATAATACAATACAGACAATTATTATATCCAATAATAATAATAATAACTAGTTTATTGTCTGTAACCAATGACAACCCTATAATATATAAACAAAAATAAGTTATAGGAAAGCTCACTCTGTGTTAAATTGCCAGTTTCTAAACGCACTTTAATACAACGTAATTAATAATTTTTCCAAGTACAATGTATGTACTGTAACTACATGGACAATAAATAAATACCTTAATATCAACAATCGTAACTGATGGACACAACGGGGAGATAAGGTGTTTTAAATATATTATGTTTAGAAACCTAAAACATTCGACTTTCGTGTGAACTAAAATGCATGTCCCCGCATCTTATATAGCGACCTATATGGGTTGAATACTGCGAACCTTCCCTGAGTCTCAAAGAATCTATTGATGTATCTTTTATTGAAAATGGACCAGTAGTTTTTGAATCTATAGAGGACAAAAAAAGAAACAAACAAACATTAATTTATATATTATTAATATAAAATATAGATTGTATTGCAAAATAACTTTCTGAAAATGTTGATACCTATATCGAATACCCATCCAACTGTTTATTACTTAAGTATTTTAAATTTTGATGAACGGTGAATATACAATTTGATGTGTATTTCTTCTGTTGCTCACATCTATATTTTATACTTTAAGTGTTTATGAATAATGAATTCATGAATTAATATTGAATGCATTTTAAACACCAACAATCAACATTTTCAGTAAAAGGTTTTAAATATTTAGACATATATATATTTGACAATGGTAACTAAACATTTAATAAAAAAAAAGATGAGGTCACAAATACTTTAACTTTCATAAAACAAAACAAAAGAAACACTGCAAAGTTGACCGAAAAGTGAGCTTTAACATGATAACAATTACACTGTTTATATAAATACTAAAGTTAATACCATAAATCGTTCTAGTAGATCAGTTTTGGATGTCAACGTTCAGTATGCAGTGTTCGGACTTATTTAGATAAATTTATCTAGATAATTATTGGTTCATCTTTTATCTTATATAGATAAATAGTTACAAGGTATTTAAACGTTCATCTTAGATAATTTTTTACTTATCTAAATGAATTCATCTAGATACATTTTTTATTGATAAAAATCGTGAAATTGTAAAAACGCATTTAAATATTTATACAGATTCTCAAACCAAGTTTATGGTTTATAAATAATGTAATTATTTTTATTTATATCATCATTATTACTATTATGTTCCTAGTGTGCAACTAAAAATACCTAAATTTAAAACCCATTAAAAAAAAAAGTTGTATCTTTTTTTTTATCTTTATCTTTATCTAGATAAAAAACTACTTATCTAATCCAAACACTGTCAGTATGTATCAAAAGTTAAAATTTAATGGAAGTGAAAATAATATAATATACTTGTTGAGAATTTGAGAGGAATATTAATTGTTATGACACAATATAGAAATATTGTATTAGTAAAATTAACACATTGACAAATACATTTTTAACAACACAATATTTTAGTTTCTTCACTTTCGTTCGATCAGCAGCAGACTAGGTAATAGGCATCATTGCAATACTGTTTCCACTTCATTTCTGCAGCGGTCGTGCATAATTGTGTAATTAGTATTGTTTTGATTTTCACCATAGTATAATATAATTAATTTAATATTTTCATAGACACAATAATTAATAACTTTTTAATTTTATGATCAAAATGTTATATCGATGCGGACTCGGGTTGCAGTCGTTAGTTCAGTTATCAAACGTCTATTTCAGGCCTATCTACATTTTATCCACAACTGTCAATCCACGGTAACCGATTCCGACTCGAATGCCTACTAATAACGAAGTCGCCACTGCACGGTAACCGCTGGACTGATATAATAGTGAATATATTATAATAATATATAATATTTTTAAAATTTTTTTTTTTGAACTTAAACCCGGCGACCAAGGTCATTGGTCATCTATTGTAGGGGTTATGAACTGTGATAGGGACTAGGGGTAAGGTTGATACGGTAGGTTGTTTTTACGATTGTTTTACGGTTTTTACGATATGTATCAAACACGTGTATGTGTGGCAAGGTTTTTTTAACTACTATGAACCAGGGTGGTCACCCATCCAGGAGCTAGTAGCTGTGGCCGTTACTTACTACCAGTCGCATTCCGTGACTGGTAGCAGCCAACGCGCCACGCCAAGCCCCAATATACAATATTAAATTGGTTGTTCTCCGTCAGTTGTGTTTAATATTATAAAAAAATTGATTTAAGTCATTCCTGTGTTTAAGTATTAGATTATATGGTCATATATTTAAATCTGCATTACAATAATATAATATGCATCATCATTAAGCTGCATAGATACGATAAGAACCTATTTAATTTATTTATCAATCAATATTGTGTCGCCTGACACTTACTACCAAGTCCTTCATGCGGAACGGACAGCGTCATTAAAATAAAAAACAAACAAACAAACACAAATGATAAAAATTTTCTATATATACCTATTATGTATAAAACGATCAATTAACCACTCAGATTTTTTTTTGTATTTCAAAACATTATAAAATAATAATATGTTACTCCTATAATTACCCATCAAAAATAAAAACTGATTAACACGAAGACAAAAGAAAATCATTAACATAATCTGAAACTCTTTTCGTTTGTTCAATAAACGTTTGTTGGTTCTTATTCAAAAACACAATGTTATATTTATGTTTACTAGCTGCGCAATTTGCCCGACCGTCAGATTCCCAAGTGCTATAAGTTGAACATAGACAATTCAAATCTTACAAATATCATGTATACTGCGATGTAACTTCTTAATTTCTAACACAAAGGAAGATATTATTTTCATTGTGGAATTTAACTGAAATTAGTTTTTATTTAATTTTAAACATGTACCACTGCAGTTTATAATAATATATGAAATGTTTTTGAATTTTATTCATTTTCAGGATTCTTTATTTTCGTTAGCGTTAACAGTGAGTGATTTACAGCGGAATCGAACCAACTTCCTCGTAAATTGGCCAGTAGGATTTAAATATTTAGGCAATACTCAAAAAGATTTACTGTACTATTCAAAAGGAAAGTGGTATTGTGGAAACCTCTAATAACGACCTTCTGTAATAAATAATTATTCAATTATTTTCTCCTTTCACAAGGCGAGGATAAGCCATTCAATGTTTTTTAACCCCCTCCCCTTCCAACACGAAAAAAGAATAAAAATAAAATAAACAAATAGAAAAATATACATGCATATAAATTCAGGAGGGTCATAAATTAACCAGATAAAGTAGAAAGAGAACAACACAAAAAAATTCGCAAGAGCCACAAAGCCACCCGTTAAAAAGGACTTCAAAACCTCTAAATAACAAGTAGCAAACCCTTAATTCTACTTACTAACAGCGACATTTATACGTTTTTGAGGCCCACGAGAAAAATATGGTTACTTATCACGATTTTGGAACAATACAGAGACATATTTTCACAAAATATTACATTACAATATTGTTGTAAGAATAATACAAGAGTGCTAATATTACCGTGATAATAATAGTAATAATAATAATAATAATAACAATAGTAATAATAATAACAATAGTAATAATAATAATAATAATAATAATTAATAATAATTAATAATAATATATATTAATATATATGCCAAGCATCAAAATTATCCACCCAAACGTTAAACGTAAAACGCGTTTAACATATTTTATGTTGTTTAAAAAAAAAAATAACAAAACTCAGGTTGATTAAAAAATGTATCAAAATAAATATTTATTTAATTTTTATTCATTTGATGTAAATATTATAACGATAAAGTCATAATAATATTATCATTCCACATAAAAGTGTACGTTATGTTAATTTAATAGTAATCGTTATTTTTGTTTAATATAATACCTACCAAATAGGGTTTAACGGTAATATAAATTACTCTACGCATATTCGAATACATATATTGTACACCTAACAAAATAAAATTATATTATTATGGTATTTTATTTAAAAAAATAAATAATGTGGCAACGTTCAATTCGATATTTTTAGTTTGATAAAAATATAATCGGAATAGGTTACTTTAAAGATTTATTGAAAATCATTCTAATTAACAATAATTTTTCAGTCGAGTTCTATGGTATTGGTATTTATAAATTATATAATTTAACCAAGGGGGGGGGGGGGTTGGCGATATTTACATGCGGAGATCTGAAATATTACGTAATATTTTATTAATTTTACTCGGTAGAAACTCAAAAGTATCAAACGATAGTATGGTTTATTGTAATACTATATATCGACTATCATAATTTTATTTTATAATATTATTTGTACGCCTCACGTCTTGTCAACCGGTCATATTGTTCTGACCGACTTAGGTGCATAATGTGTGCACCCATATTAGTAATTACTGCAAACGAATGACGCATAACCCTATTTAGGAACAAGGGGTAGGATGGAATGAAAAACGTTATTAATTTTTAACCGTTTTATATTTTTGGTACTTATCTATATAATATATGTGAGGTTGTGGGGGTAGAGGAGGCGATAATGACATGCGGAGATCAGGAATATAACACATTATTATTTTACTCGGGAGAAGGTATAAAACGACAATATGATTTATTTTAATATTATTGTAATTTTATTTTATAATAATATTATTTGTACGCGTCACGTCTTGTCAACCGGCCATATTGTTTTGACCCGATTATGTGCGTAGTTCGCGTATTATAATAATAATTATACTGTAAACGAATGGCACATTACCAAATAGGTATATATTATAATAGAAGTGTAGGAACGGGACGGAACGAAAAACATTATTAATTTTAACTGTCACAACCGATTTTTGCACTCGCCGTCAAATGCTCGCAGCCCTCCCCTCGGCGAATTCGGTCGGCTCTCAGCCAGAAACGTCTTGTGTTTGTCATGCTTAATGAGTTTAATATGCTGTGTTTACACCTATTTCTCCGTCAAGTTTACGGACGACCCTCCCCCCACGTGTGTGTATACAAAACCGTACGGCTCAATATTAGATTATTTGCTTTCAGCAGCCCTCCGCCACATATTTACCTCTGCTTGTGACTGCTTGCGAACGGTATATAATATGTGTATAGTACGCGTATTGACGTCATCGCAGGGAGCGATATTACTATCGAATGAGAGACATACTTAACAATATCGGTCTGAGCGACGACTTCGGCTCCGTCACGTCGTCGTTCGGTGATTGCTGCTGCTGTTGCTGTTTTCTGGAGAGCCGAAACACTCGTTAAATAACATAAATCTCAACCGTGGTATAGGTATACGACGTTACCTACGCGTCAAACCCTATTTCGGGGTTTCGTGACAAATGCCGTTTTAATGTTGTTGTTGTTGTTGTTCAGCTCCTGTGCAAAGTCCTGTCGAAATTACATCTGTAACGATATTATAATATACCTTTGTTATACCTATAATAATACAATGTGCGGGTAGATATCCATACGATATTTTATTGTCGATTATGAACGTTAGTTTGAATGTGTATTAGGTGTTTTGTTACGACCATATAATATCGTTTTATCACCGTTATCGTTCATAGATCGTATAATAATTACTCGATACTTGCGTGTAGAGTGTCTATATAGAGCGCACACAATGCACTCGTAAACAATATCATCCCTGCCTACAAAATAAATACTCTGACCGTTGCGGCGGCAGAACGTCATAAAAATGTCGAATGAACGGTCGAAATCGAGTGTTTAATAATATAATTACGGTAGCCGGTAGCTATTTTGTACAAGAAGGCGTTTGTTTGACGAGGGGTAAAAAATAAGGCTAGGGTCAAAAGAGAGACAGAAAAAAAAAAATTAAATAAAATGTTCAATAGGCCGATGAAACTGTTTACACGTGAACTAGAATAACGTAGTTGCTTTCTGAATAAGAGCGTTATCGTGTAGAATAATGGAAGTTTATAACGTTTTGACCCTAGGCATATACATTGGGGGAGGGGGGGAGGAGTAGAATTTTTCCTGGTTCCCCCCTCTTTGTACCGTTCGTTGTTTTTCTCTCTACACGTTCGCAAAAAGCCGACTGGGTAATTAAATTACCACCAAAAATCCCGCAGTCATTATCTTTAATTTTGCTTGATATGCGGCCAAAGAGAAAATGGTTTCATCCGTTACCCCTCTGGCGTGATGCTTGTATATATGTATAATAATATACACGTTTTATTTTTTACCTTCAGTAACAAAAAAAAAAAAAAAATGAAATGAAACGAGAAAAAGGGGGAAAAGGTGAAACGAAAAAAAAAAGAAAAAAGAAACTGTATAATCCAATGGTTCAAAATACCGTGCATAATGCGTTGGCGATTCATCAGACTAATCAGCGCTTATTTAAATGCGAACGGCAATGATTTCTGCACGTCGAATAATAGATGTTATTCGACCAATTAAAATCGCTACGGGACGCGTCGAGAATCGTTTTAAATGTTTAATTACCGCTAACGAACTCGGACAATCAGGAAGACTCAGTCATTACAACTTCGCACTGGAAACTGTAGTGTTTATTAACGATATCATTGACTGTGAACCGACATCAATATTATTTTAACGCCAATATTTAACGTCTTTGACTGACTAAATTTTTTTCAAATTCAAAAAGCACTCCGTTTCCGTTTTTTTTTCAAATGCGAATGCCATACCGTTTTTTTTACTGTAAATCATTAAGTGGATAATTTATCTGAAAATTTCAACCTATAAAAATTATAACAAGTTGTTTTTCAATTATTGAAATGCTTATACTAAGGATAATGGTCTTTAAAAAATTGTTTTACAAAAATTTAAATAGATGTAACACTGGACTATAGCATTTATTATAATTGGAAAATTTTTACAAATTATAAATGTCGATAGATGAATATGAATTATTAAACAATTTAAATCAGCATATTCCCTATATTATTATTCAAACTCATTACTATTTGGATCTATTTTGCTTAGTACACAAAATTAAATAACTCAAAAACTCTTCGTTCGAATTTTGATATTGATACGTTGACATTATCAGATATATTATGATCTGCTAAATAATTTGTAGTAGAAAAATGAAGTTCTCATTTGAAAAAATTAATTTTTCATTATATCCACATAGTCACTCTTTAGGTAGGTAGTACAAAAAAATTTCAAGAATTTGAAAATATGGCATTTTGAATAAGAAAAGGGCTGGGCATACTTGGTGAATAACGCTGTATATTATACCTATCGGCTATACCAGTCTGTAAATGTATTTTTTTTTGTAAATTTGTATATAATAAATCTAAAATATAATTCAAATTGTAGTGACAATATAACGTAAATTGTGTTAATGTGTAAAATAATATTATGAATTGTGATACATATAATACATTAATACGTGTGTAATATAATATCTCGGGATATTATAATCAATTTAATTAAAATTGCCAGTAATATTTGAATTATATACACCATATACTCATATGTACAATTCAACATTTACAGATATAAGAGGGTATAATATGTTATTTAATTTGACATTAGTATATTAATTGAGTTAGTTACATTATATTGCACTTAGCAGAAACAATATAATACCGAGCATGAAACTATGCACAAGCGACAGTTTAAATACAATGTTTTTAGTTGATTTTTTAATTATTATATTATATAATATGATATACATAATATATATAGTCATAGTGGGTTATGGTAATTTTTTTTAATTTTGGTTATTATTGATCAACTATGTTGAAGACAGTTATTTTGATTAAATATTTATCATTCTAACCGAAAATGTAATAATCATGTTATCAAAAAAGTGAAAAGATTAATTATAATTCATGGAGTCATAAAAGCGAATAATGTCATAAACGTAAAATAATTTTAGATTAATATAAACTATAACGTTAATACCGTCAGAAGAGATTAATTTAATACTAATACGTGAAGGAAAAAAAACAAACATGAATAAGCATTTTTTTTTTTTTAAATATGAGAATAAAAATTATTGATCTACATAATATATATTTATGAATTTAATAAACTAGAATATTAATTGTTCTTAGTATAATGATTATCAATAATAAAATGTTTATTTTTACATAAAATTAATATAATAACTATATATATGTATTTATTATATATTAAGCTTAAAAACCTTAAAACTAATATTTTTTAATTATAACTGAACATTTTAATAATTATTCAAAAATTTGAGAAAAAAAAATGTGAAGTATTTTGGTTCGAATTACAATATACTTAAACATTTTTATTGCAAGCTCTTAAAATATTGTGTTTTCGTTGTTATTAATTATACATTTGTTTTGTCTGAATTTATAATAATTGTCGGTGTTGTTTATTTTGATTTTTATACAAGGTTTTACACAATAAATTAATATCATTCGAAAAAAGTCTAATAATACATTTTTCAATTATTTATCACTTTTAACATCTAGGTACTGCACCATTGGAGCAAAAAGCGAAAAACCAAAATTATTATTACTGTCGATCTTTATTCTTGTGCAGATTTTGTGTATACCATTTATTTTTTCTTGCAACTGTGACTTCTAGCTATCGAGACGACAGACGTAAGTATAGCCTAGGGTCATAAAAATAATAATCACCGAATATTATTTCCGGTTCACATTTTGACCGGTTACCATGGTTACAACACGTTTTCCGTGTAATTCTATCCAACGTCATACTTTAACCATAACATCGCCACAGCTCTCTCGTCAGAACATCGGCGGCGTCTTCGATATCATATTATAAGTGTTCATATTATAATATATTATACGTTACCGTTCTACAGAAACTCTCTGATCACGGCAACAGTACCGGACCGATTTACTGGAAAGTCCACTTCATCACCAGATCGCAATTATTATTATTCTATCAGACTGTAATATTATTTTTCACGAAGTGCCCACGAGGTTTTCGCGGTAAAATCGTCGAGCTCGAGTCCTACGTAAAGCTGCACGTACGGAGTACACGACGAAGTCGTGTGATTACCAAAGTATATTATGATATTATTATATGATACCATATCCACACACGAATACATCGCGAATCGCACGCGTCATAATATTGTCGTCGACATATTATTTTCGACAGACAAAATAGGCATCGAGCCCGGAGAAGAGCAGCTGATATTGAACCGCGACCGCGGTATGCGAGAAGACGACGATAGCGAAATGTTATTTTGATCGAACGCGAGCGGAGGAGAAGAGGTCGTGATGGGGCGCGCGCGCGGCGGGGCGCAGATTGAGTTTTCGGCGGACGCGGATCGGTGACGGGCCGGGAAAAATCGAGAGACACCCTGTCAGTGAAAGCGGCGGCAGCAGCAGCAGCAACAGCAGCAGCAGCAGCAGCAGCGGGAAGATTGATTGCGTGAAAATTGTTGCAAAGGGGATGGCTGCTGCGTCGTTTCTATATATTACACCGCCGTTGGGTTGCGCGCATGACGCGGACACTGCGTAGGTACTACCGGCGGCCGGGGGGGGGGGGGGGCAGGAGCGGCGCGAGAGTGAGAGTCCCTCTTATATACACGCCGTCGTCTTCGACTAATTCGTTCGGCGTCGTGTCGTTATCGGGGATTGAGCTAACAGATTGTACGATCGTTATACGATTACGGGCCGAAATAGCACACACACACACACACACACACACACACAGACAAACATAAATAATACACAGTCGCACACTCGTACGCAGCAGGTGACTGGAACGAAATTTATCGCGAACCGATCATTTTTCCCGGGACATAATACCCACGTGTTATCTTTCAGTCGTGTGTTTTACGAAAAATTCGAATACGACTTATCTGTAATCCAGTCGCAGCCAGCAGCCTAAATTGTTATGCATTTTTTCCGTAGAACGTTGCGAACGGATTTCCTTCGAATATTATCAAACGACTCGACGATACCCACGCCTCGACTCTCAATTTGTTTTAGGTATACCCATTCGATAACGAAACCGCAACTATATCACTCGCGTTTTAATCGGTCTAGGACAATTTGGCATGACCGTTTTGGCGTAAACCATTTTGGCATGAGGTCGTTTTGGCGTATCTGTATAATTTGTTACGGTAAAAACGAAAAAAAAACCGTTACATTTTTAATGTCGTTATTATATTATAGAAATCAACGACCATCAAATATAATTTATAATTTGTAAGCTTTGCAACGTTATTAAGTAAAGATGTTATACCTACTATTAACGTAGTATAATACTCGTATTAAATATTAATACATTGTTGGTAGTTGGTTAGCAAATTCCTAGGTAATTATCGATATTTACAACTATAAAACAAAGTTTTGATAGGTAACGTATTTTGCCGTAGCATAATATTATAATATAAACTATAAACAATAAATTGTGAAAATAATTATTAATGTAATTGATTTCTGTTATTCAAAAAAATATAAGTAATTTTGAAAATAAATCAATAAATAATAATTTGCATAAGTAATTACTAGTTTTATATACATAAATAAAAATATTATGTAATAAAAAATTAAATTTACTATATTTTATTACTTCACAGTTAACTTAACTATAATTAACGATAACGTATGTTTATACAGCATAAATGCTATACGTGTAACGTGTATTTTAACACTATACTTATAAAATGTATGATTTCGTGGTTGTTATAATTTTCAATAATTAAAGGAGTTTTAGTCTGTAAGTTCTTTAGTACAAAAACATGTCTTACAGGAAAATTTCTCACGCACCGTAGAATAGTCGGATTTTGTTTTGTTTTTTTTTTATTTAAAAAAGAGAACATTTTGCAGGTCAGATAGAAGACCGATTTCAAAAAAAAAATATGTATTTGAATAATGCACAATATTTGTTCTTTTTCAAACTTATTTTCCTACCACTATTTAAAGTAAAATTAATTTCTTTGAAAAATGACTAAATGTATTATTAGTTTACATCACTCAGAAATATAACTTTTACCTCAGGTGTTCGGTTGATGTGTGGATTCGCCGAGAACAATATTTTTCGTATCAGCATCTCCAATTTTTTTTAGGTTCCATCAAAGTTTTACAAATTTAATGTATGCAATTGATGGTACATCATTATCTATTATGGATAAGGATTTTTGCCCACGAATGATCTGTACTTGAGCCATCGTAGATCACAACCGATTTTAGTAGTTAAGGTTTTATAAGGTTAAGCCGATTTAATAGGTACAACACTAACAGTATGTTCTAATAATCTAAAACGCTTTTACACATACATCATGCTCAAATAAAAGCTTTTTTTACTATATAAAATTGTGAAATCATAAATTGTACAACACTATACATAATAATTATATATACCAACACCTCTTCACTCTAAAATCGTCATTTTTACACCGTAACGGTTTACGTCAAGAAGCGTAAGATATGTTTCTTTTTTTCTAAGAAACTTAAATAATTATATTATAATGAATACAAGAAAATGTTATGATCAAATATATTCAATATTTTACCTTCAATTGTACGGACCGGGAACGAACAATAAGTCCGTGAGTCCGGTCACATATATAGAAATACTTAGCATTGTATCACTACTCACCGGCTTATCCGTGTATTTTGTGTGTATAAATGTTATAGCGGCTCAAAGGAAGTGGATACGGTCTCCGAGCAAAACCAGTGAGTGCTATTGTGTGGTGGATGTGTAGGTGGGCACATGAAAAAAGGGTTACAAAGGTTTCATGGTAGATTATAATATGTTGCTTTATAATAATATTATAATTCTAATATTAAAAAAAAAAAAAACCCATAAATTAATCACAGCATATGGATTATAATGAAAGAATAATTGATAATATACGGGAATAAGTCCAAAGATGCACACTGCGATTACGGTCCTTTTTGGACCAACAATAAATAAAACGATAAAATGTATAAACAAAGATTATAGATAAATGCAATAGCCTTTTGGCTCTATAGTAATAAAGGTATATTATATAAAGTAATAACAAATAATTGGCTATTTTAACCATCGGTATAATAATGTAGCGTAAATAATTAGACAGCTATATATTTTGTGCTGCTGTAATCATTAAGTACTAAAATCGATGGCTACCTGAGCCTATGATGTAATAATTATAAAAACAATTAACAGTTCTCAAAAAATGTATATAAACGTTTTGCAGAGCGAATACTGGCCTACATCTATGTAGGCTACATAGTAAAAAATAACTCACACATCATTCAAAAACGCAACAGGTAATAACATAATTATTTTTAAAATACGATGGCTATTGGATACATCTTATAGAAATACATTAAACACTGCGGTGTTTTGTGTACACGGAATCACCTATAATATATTATTAGGGGCGATTAGCGAACACCATAAAATAACAATTGAAAAAAGGTACACGGTGGTGATTAGCGTACGTCTTATAATACCAATAATTCAATAAGTACATTAATTCAAAATCACCCAAACAGGAGCATAGAAAAAAAAACGATACGTGCAGTTGAATGAACTTGGACACCACAATGTATATTATTATAAAACAATATTAATCGCAACAACGTTTAAATAATACACAAAAGAATTCATGAAAAAATACAGATCATGCGACGTGTATACGATATTTTAATATTATATTGTATGCGTGGTGCCGGTCGGCGCTAATCGCAGTGCTGTGTTTAACTGGTTAAGGTAATGCGAAAGTTGGCCAATATATAATTATAATTATTATTCATGAGGAAAATGCGGCGTGATTGTATGAACAATAATATTATACATTACATGTTTGAATTGTGCAATAAAATTTAGTACAACCTATTTTTAGGTGAACTATTAATTTCATCAAATATTTAATAATTAAAAAATAAAAAAAAAAAGAAAAAATAAAAAAAATAAAATAAAAGAAAATACGGGTTTTTTTTTAACTATTTAAATTAAAAAATATTTACGGTGCATATTATAAAAACATACTAGGTATATTGACTAGCATTTTAAAGTATTTTGGGTTGTGCCATTTTGGTAAATGTAACACGATAATCAACAAACTGTTTATAATCGGAACTTTTATTTTTCATTATTTTCAAACTCATTATTGACTAGACATTTATCCTAAAATACAAAAAAATAATTAATATCATAATAAACTACACTTTTTAATTTATTTAATAATGAGAAGTAAATAACATTTCCGTAAATACGGCTTTATATTATATGTTAATAATTCTAATTTGTATTGCTAATATGCAAACATTTTGTTATACGTCAATATAACTACAAATTAAAATATACGTTGCTAAATAAAGCTTCGTTAAAATACCTTGTTATATTTGCATTTCATTTTAACAGTGATATTTTAATAAATTCACAACAAATTTATATAATAAATTTGAAGAAAACACGGTTTTTGTAGTAATAGAATAAAATATACATATTATCATATAATTATATTACAATTTTACACAGTTGATGGGTGTACTATTTCAATCATCATAAGTATA
Organism: Metopolophium dirhodum; assembly: GCF_019925205.1. Classification (NCBI taxonomy): domain Eukaryota; kingdom Metazoa; phylum Arthropoda; class Insecta; order Hemiptera; family Aphididae; genus Metopolophium; species Metopolophium dirhodum. The sequence goes on from NC_083567.1 coordinate 23,976,528, forward strand.
AGAACAAAATTTGCACTTTACAAGATCGCTCTGAAGACTATAATGAGTCGTTTAGTTGTTATTTGATGGGTAGCACGTTTTGCATTCAAGTTTTTCGGAGACCAATCGTCGAGAACCTGAACCCGAAGGCTTACTGCAGCTGACATGTGCAGCAGCAGGTAGATTCGTACAACTCTATAATATATATACAAAAAAATAAAGTATAAACCAATCCAATACACTTTGTCGTGCGTTGAAAAACAAAATATGGACATTGTCATAATGTCGTAATAAATTGGATGGCCAGACATTTAAAAGGGGAGTCTCATTCGACCACAGTTCAATGGCATTGTAGGAAATAATGGCAAGGACCGTCTTAAAGTATTAGCTACAATGCTCCGGGACTGGGTCTTACGAATCGTTTAAATAAAATGCGTACAGCAGAATCCATTAAATTTTAATAGAATCTTTTTTTCAGATTTTTTTTCGTCTTCAGTCAAAATTTAAATGATAATCACTCGGCTCGTACTATAGCATACAGGTTTAAGGATCCATTCGATTTTTTTCAATATCGCACGTTTATACTATTATAGTCTAAGATATTTCTATGCCATTTCCATTCCAAATTTAAATCGTCAAAACCAGTCAAGTGGTTTTGAGCATAAATTATAAGCATACATACATTAGCTGTACATAATAAACTGGTTTTATATAAAAGTCTCTCTTATTTCTGTAACCAACGTTCCTTTATGTACCTATATAAAAAATGTATTCTATTTTTGGGAGCCAAAGCAAAATCCACCCTAAAACAACCTACTTGGGTTGAAAAATGAAACTATAAATACTTCATAAGTCTCAAGGAATATGTGAGCAAAATTTGGTGCTTATTTATTCAGTTTATTAGCCCCATTCAAACGTATAATTAATTTTATAAATATATATAGTTTTATAGATAAATGATGAATTATTAATTATACTAAAAAAAATATTATTACATTTATTATAATATGTTATTTTACCATATTTTGTCATATTACCTAGAAGAAAATTCTGTCGTTTTATTTGCTTAGAACATGATGGGAACAATTTTTTGAAACTTCTTCAAACTCAATATAAAATATAAATATAGAGTTATAAGAGTGATTTTAAGATATAAATATTTTGAATCTTGTATCTTCTTTTTTTATACCACCATTTTGTAAAGTACATTTAAAATTTTTGTATGCCTCAATATTTGCGAGTGCATACCTCGATTAACTTCTTATAATGAAATGTAAACCAGCATTTTTAAGGATATAAAGAATATAATTTATTATTATCATAAGATGAAGAAAAAATAATGATAGGTATCAATCAATAAGTTGAAATAAGAAACTATGGTATTTACGTAGCAATATAATATAATATTGTCCTCGTACACAGGAATGTACCTATATTGCCTATACATTCCGCCGTGTCAAAAATCATAAAAAAAATCAATTCAGGAAGGGACAAACTCACTGGGAGTTGGGTATCCACCTTGCTACTTTGACACCGGTGCCCAAAGGTATCGTGTTGCAGTTATTTTAAATCAATATTATACATTCACAACCATAGACATTGGCTTAATGCTGTTATTAGGTAATATTGTCCGGGTTGTTCGTTCGCAAAAGAAAAAAAGACTCTAAATATTTTATAAATTTATATTTTACAAGTCTGTGCTATGTACCGTTTTGAAAATAAAAATATTATTTTTTGTTTACATACAATACACAAATTATACAAGTAGGTTTGTATACATTTTTAAGAAATCATTGTGGTAAATCATCAAGGCGACTTCACACTGCACCGCGATTTCCGGGAAAAAATCATTTTTGATTTATGTTAATTTTTAGTGTGATTAAGTGATTCAAGTGTTTGGCAGATGTCACTAAATGGTGAGTGGTAACTGGTGTAACATATTATTCAATGAATTCCTACTTTTTAATATATGCGAAATATACCATGGTAACGTGACTGTGTTATAACGCTTACCAAAAACTAGATTCAGTAAATCATACTGCTGAATTATTTTTCTGAAAATCACGGTTTACGGATTGGTGTGAGACTATATGGTGGGAAATAAGTTTTAGGCAAAACATTCAAAACCACACTAGACATGTCACGTTTGTGTATACGTACAGTGCACGAATACGTACAGTCCCACCCCTCGTAAAATTTATCCATCGTAAGACTCCCAACCTTTGTAGATTTTTTTTACTATCCTTTCACTATAGGACCATCGCAGAATACGGGGGACGCACTTACGTCGATCAGCCTGAACCGTTTTGACTGCAGCAATACGCTTATCACGTCCTTCAGGTTCCGCGCGTTCCTCGGGCTGGCCAAGAACGCTCGCGTCCCGTACCGACGGGCTACTTTTTTGATTACCGTCGTAAATCGGGTCCGATCGCCAATCGTGTTCGGCAAGATATTCAGTATAAAACATCGCAGCTTCCAGTAGCTCAATCTCGGAACGTGGCACGAAGTCATCGCTGTTACGCGGCAAAGGCATATTTATATATATTATTGTCTTTGTTCGTATCACGCATTGAATAGAAATAACATAATAATATGAATCAAAAACGTTTCGTATACATTACCGTGTGCCATAGATCTGTGCGACGAGCGAAACTTTTAAACACCTTTTGAGTCGTCATGACGCGTTTCCTGCGTAACGCCGCGTCCGCCGTTGTTATTAAGACAATAAAAACTAATTATATTAATTTTTTTTTCATACTGGTTTTGAGCATGAAAACTATGGCCATTAGCTTTTGTAGGGGTTAAATTGTAACCGGTCTAGTTGGGTTGGTGTGGTTGGTAGGGAACACGTGTATATGTGTGGCAAGCTGTTTGCCACTATGAACCCGAGTGGTCACCCATCTATGATATTAGTTATTGTTTTAGTTATACGAGTGTATCGAATTACACACTATAGTGCTATATTTAAGTACTGCGAAGAAATATGAAAGATGGTTTTGGAAAATAATCATATCAAACTCTTATATCGCTTTTAGAAACGATTACATAATATGTGGTTGCTATGTTATAGTTGTGCACAGTGCACATAACTATATTATACTGATATAATGGAGTGGTCAACTAGAAATCGTATTTAATTTAATTTTTGATTTTAAATTAATTTGTGTTGTATCTTATATGTTTTAGTAAATAAAACAAATTTTATGAAAATATTATTATACGATTTTAAACATTTTTGGCGAAATAACTTAACAATATTATTACACTGATAATAATCAAAACCACATGAATTGCAATATAATATTATATTAAAGTTAGTTTAAAACAATATACTGATATAATATTGTTATCGGACACTTGAAGGGATATCGGTTGACTTTACTAATCGACACGCTGCCTAAAATATGATATACCAAGAGAGGCGCACCGTATGTCAAACTTCCGGGCCAGACTATCTAATAATAATGTATTATGCAGTGTATATTGTATACTGAAGGATTAGAGTATAATATTATTAGTTATTTGTAATTTACCGATACATTAAATTAGACATTGTGTGCTAAAAAGATGGCATTATAAGATAACGATATTTAAATATAGTCAGTTAATATATTATTACAATACTATCAATTTATCTTAAGTTATTAACTATGCCCCATGTACATAATATTAACAATACAATATTTATACAAATGATATTGTCGATTCAATATTATAATATTACAAAAAAAGTTTTAAGAGGATGCCACATGATGTGTCATCTCTGTCTTACAATCGTACACATAGCAAATTTTATGTCCACAATAATCAATTTTGCTCTGTCATTATTAGAGTTGGAGCAAATCGAACTATTATACAATTTAAGATGTATAGGGTATTTCGAAAGCTTCTGTAAATATTTTAATTTTGAAGCAAGTTATGATTATTTTAAAATTTACAAAAGATTCCGAAATTTCCTAGATAATAATTATACCTTAACATTTTATAAGGGGTTAAATTTATTTTAATTTTAAGAACAACAGCGTAAAATGAATTATTCGAACTTAAAATTTGATATGCTGTGCGTTTGTAAAATGTGAGATTGGTGTCTTCTCAGCATAATCATTTTTGTTTTGATTTAAGGTACAACGTACATCTGTTTGAATAAATTATCAAATTTACTTACGATTACTTGCCACCCATTTATAGATTTTTTGGGAAAATCCAATTTATCACTTATATAGTTATATGTTATGATATTATGTACCATTCCAATCATATTTGTACTTATTTATAGTTATTATAAAACATTTTAATACAAATTATGAAGTATAAAAAAATATAATTACTATACAAAAAATAAACGAAAAAATTATACATCACTCATGTATAATATTTTGTTTTTAGTTAAATTTAAGAGGATGATAACATATTATTATATTAATTATAATTTTCTCGTATCATGGCAACGTTATGAACCTTAAGAGAGATTTAATAAAGGACAAAGATAGAAAATGTAATAATGGTGGATGATAGCATTATATTTTAAAACGGACATCATATTTATTAATTTAAAACCAATCTTACTATTAAAAAATGTATTGTCTCATAACACTACTTAATGATACTTAATGAAGTAAAATATTTATATATTATTTAACGAGGTGCTTAGGTTAATTATTTAATATTATTAGTTTAAACATTCACACAATTACCTGATTATGACTTAAATACTTAATAGATTGTTATTAGTATAAAATATATTTATTTTAATGATAAGTGGATTAGCATAAAAAATAAACTATTTTTTTTACTAATAAAACACAAATAGTAGGTATTCCTAATAATATAATAATTAAATAAAACAAATATATAATATAGAATCAGCCATAACTTATTAATTATAACATTGTGGTTTGTAATTTTATTATAAATTATAATATTATAACTATTTCAATGGCTACAGATAATATTTTTCATAATAATCTGATTATAAAAAAGAAACTAATCTATTTATTAGACTATACAAAGTGTAGTTTGAAATATTTAATTATTTATATTTTTATTTCAGATCTAACTATTTAATGATAACTACTCACAAAAAATAAAGATTTTCCTAGGCCAAAGAATTTATTCATTAAAGTGTACTTTATAATACAATTTTTTTTTCTATTAATTAATCCGCGGCAACTTGAAATTTACATCACAATAATATTATTTCTTAGTAAAAAACATATTTTGGCAATTTTTCTTTTATTTAAACTGCAATCGTATCAGATTTATTAGAATCTTTATTAAATTATTATACAAAAATATCAGCATTTATCATATATTATAACTTATAAGGCACTCCGCACTCGAAACCGATGGTAAAATTCGAATTCGTGGAACAGATAAGCGTACCTTGAAGCTTTAGTAATTCAGACATTTACATTTTAGGTTAACATAACCGTAACGTGAATGAGATTAAGGTGTAATGCTTCTTGTGATTTTTTTACTAAGATAACGCTCAAAAACGAATCGGTTTACAAGACGACAATAAACAAGATATCTCCGTATAAGCTAATAAAATTTAAAATGGAATGCGGTAACCCCTTTTCACATTTAATGTCTATAATGTTGGTCGTTCGTCCAGGAAATCGCAGTTTCTAACCAGCCATTTACGTATGGTATATTGGTTATATACGTATATGTCACGACGGTTATTACCGAAACGATGACGACAACGACGACAATAGCTATAGAAAAAATACGTTATTATGTGTTTAAAATCGAAATACCAAATAAAACTAATAATCCCTAAGTGGAATGTTCAGCGTGTTTTCCCATGTGGTAAATTCAATATTTTGTTGCAATTATTTATTTATTTCTTCATTATTTAGTTGGTTATTTGTATTGTATATTATTGCACTTATATTATTTCTATTACGTTTGAGTTTTATTCTCGTTATAACAACACGGAATTCTTATCCGCGTGCTTTTTTTTTCGTAAATCTATTGCCGATTCCCCGTATAATATCGTTCAACAGTCGACATCATATTTCGCCATTGTTCTACCTCTGTATATATTGCAGCCACGCAGCGTATATTTCTTTTATTCATTTTTCCATTCAATTGTATTCGCTTTATATATGTGTTTCTTTCTAATAGTCGTATAAGACACAGCTTGTACGAGTAGTAAACGGTCGTATCCCTATTCAACCGCCGCCGTCCTCGTCGTCGTCATCGTAGACATTACAGTGCGATTGTCTCAACCCAAGCGTTAACGCTACTTTTGTCGTTTCCGGTACACCTTTTACACACGTAAACAACACGCACACAAACCCAAAACAATTGTGGCGTCAGAAGATGATTAGCATTTAAGTGTCCATACACGCATTTCACGATTGTGCGTGTCATATTATTATTATTATTGTTATTCTTTGCGATACGATTTGTGTACATATCGTGTCTTTGACGATATATCGCGGTACAGTACACAGCATCGTAATAACACTGTAAAACGATTTCCGTTTATTTCATCGCACACACACGACGGTACCTGTACCTCTATGCTCGCACGGAAATAATTGTCCCACAAGTGTTGTACTTACCAAGAATCGCACTTTAGAAATAACACAGGGTTATTATATTTACTCGTAATATTTCGTAGTGGGTCTATGACGTGCCGACTACCGATTTATATATAATTTACAACGGTAAAATATCATATTATATCGTTTTTTATAATATCGTCTTGCTCAATAATAAAATAAAATACAGAAAATTGAAATTTCTTAGGAAATCACCAAAGCATAGGACGATCGCGGAGTTTTCCACTTATGAGTCTAGAGTTTTTGTACATATGACATTCATGCATTAAAATGTTCAATGATATATATATAATATTTAGAATATTGTTTAGGAAGTTTGTATATTATAATACACATTATAATATATAGTTCGCTCGGGGAACGTTTACCCGGGTTTGGTCGCATCTCGGCAAGGGCGAACCACGATTCACGGGCGAATGGTCATAGTGTAAAAGTTCGAGCCCACAGCGCCGTTGATAGTTAGTCGTAAACCGACACCGAAACTTTGTCGTTTAAGCCGTTTCGTCGCAATATACTTGACGTCTGATAGACTTTGAACAATATAAAATTCAATTGTGTGTATAATAATAATAATAATAATTGAACAGTGCAGCCCATTATATTTATGCGAGCATAGGTACAACGGTATCAATAATATTATTGCCATCTGAAGTCCGTTTTTTTTTTCTACTCAATACAATAGGTGTGCAATAATAATATAATATTTTGTATATAATTATTATAATATGTATATACGACGGAATCGGCCGCCGCTGCAGCAGTTGTAATCGCGCAGACATAATGATTGTGCTATAAATAAGACACCCTCGCGGTCGTATATACACATAATAAATAATATAATATATACGCGTGTGGGTGTGCGGGTGTGTGTGTTTGCGTATAATAATAATAATAATAATATATACAACCGTCATTTGGCGTGTAGGGGTGCCGCGGCGGTGGTCGCAAATATTGTCGTCGTCGTAATATTGGGCGTGGCCGTGTGCGCAATATAAAAGCCATCTATTCCGGTTTATTAACCGCCCGGCGAATCCAGCGATCCGGCACAACCGGAACACACAGATTCCCGTTGGCAATCCGCCACGTTGCCCGCACGCTATTATTATCGTCGTCGTCGTCGTCGACGTCGTCGCGCACCAGACATATCCTATGCCGTTGGCCCTTTCGCGCCCACTGCGGCCGCTTCTTACATATTATATACGCACACGCACGATCATATTATTATTATTATTATTATTATTATTATCGTTGTAATAAATAAACGAAGGTGCAGTGTGCGTTTTGGCCGAAGAACCTTTCGGACAGCCGCCGCCGGGCCTTTACCGGTTGCGGCGGGCGACAGCTGCTGAATTGTGTGTGGGTATAATAACGGTAATACCTATAATTATTATAGGTAAGGTATAACCTACGCACCGCCTTTGCGATCTTCCTCCGAGTGGTCATGATGACTGCGCACAGCGTTCGGTTTCGGTTGTCACGTCTTGTTGTCGCCGCCGCCGCGGTTGATACTGCGCGGTCAGATGTAAAAACACCGCGCGCCGTGTCAGTGACGTAGACATGATATTTCTAAGGGGGGGGGGGGGAGATCAAAAAAAAAAAAAACGATATAGCTAAACGGGAGGGGAAATTGGAAGATCCCCACCACCCTCTCAAATCTTTTTACTTAGGTAGTAAAATATTTAACAATAAGGAATTATTTGTATACGCCGCCATGCCCGAGATGCGAAAAAATAAATGAATAATTATCGGACCAGCGAACAACGCGCGAATTTATGACCGCAAATGGCAACGGGGTACAAATATCGAAGTTACTCGTCAAATTAACGAAAACGATATTATCATCAAGATAATGTCGTTGTATTATACGCATTATTTACAGGTAATATTATATCATGACATTTCGAGAAAATTATGTCGTCGCGTACACCCACAAGACACTTGGATGGAGTAATAATTAAACGTTCCCCTTCCCCCGAGTCAACACCGGGGTTTATTCAATGTGTGCTCTTGAAACTTTTAAAAGCACAGTTTTTGCTGTGCTCTTGGTTTTGTAAAACTGCACACACGCAAATCCTTTTGTTTTAATATTTGTTTTTTCCTCCGTTTTTATTTACCACTTTTTTTCATTTTGAAATTTAATCTCTCGTTTCTTTTGAAGATAGATCACCGACGGTTAGCGACCAGTTTAGATGGACATATTTTACAGTTCACCGGCCAGCTTATTTCACTGTGCGTGCTATAGTTATTTCATATAAAATTATGTTTTGCTTTGAGCGGTGACTCTGTTATGGACTATATTATGATAGGAGAAAAAAAAACATAGAAAATAACAAACATTTTTAAATTAATAAATCATTTATGTGTAGCCATGTAGGTAAATAAAAACAAAAGCAATTACAATTGGTGCATTAGGCGTACTGCGTGCATTTAAATAATTGTTCACGAATAAAACAGAAACATATACGGCAAATAACTTGAACGAAATCAATTTGGTGTATAGGTAGTTTAATTTTTCAGGAATTTATTTCTGTTAAATTTGGATCACACCCGCGATTTTTATATTAAGAGTCCTTATGCTAATACATGTTGTAACATGTACACTTTCAATAAACGAAAACCCATCAAAATTTGTAAGAATTGAACACGTCATTATTACGTAATAAAACATTATATTACGATCGAAACGGCGCTGTTCATCAAGTGCACAAACGTCATATAACAATTTATATTGAAAATGGCGCTATTTGTACAACAGAACACACATGCCAACGACGTCCAACACCATCCCGTTGGGGTAAAGTGCTCAGCTGACAGCGCAAACTTACCCTTGCGTGGAAATCGCCCATTTCGGCGATAATGTACACTGCATTTGTCGACCAAAATGGCCAGCGTTGCCGTTCGTTTTAGTCAGTTACTAAACGTTTGGACAAATAGCGAATTCGGACTGGTGCTAATTATAATAATATGTTACTCTTGTTCGGTGGAAATTCGCTGATTTCGTATATCACATATTTGTTCGGTGCGATATAATATGTATAATAATATATTACATAATATAGTTACAACTCAATCATACTTACAGCTTAACAACAATTAATCATTAAATACGTCATAGTATACCGTAATATGTGAAAAATATAAAAATACATTCAATCAGTAATCAGTACCTACACTAGAAATATAAATTAAAACATCATTCCAAATAAATTTTCTGATGTTAGTACAGACAGCAGCTACCAGCTAGTTGATTTTGAGACATAAATGGCTACGAAACACGAATGTATCAATTGTATTTTTTTTTATAATTTTTGGGAGATTGCAAATTTATTTCATATTATTCAATACAGATTATTGACTTGTCATCTCGATTTAAAAAACATGCCTTTAAACTTTTATTTACGATTCTGAATGGTTTTAATAACTAACACTGATTGACGTATGACATATTATCTGACTTGAAAATACTCCTATTTTTTTTTTTTTAAATCAAGGTAATTTAATTGAACTCAACAGAAAACTCATAACATTTATTTATATAATATAATTATGATCGGTCATATATATTTTACATAAGCTCCGCGCAAGGTGCAAACATAATTTATTCATATGGACTGCAACTCTGAGCCAGTTATAGTGCAGGCTATTGTAACATGACGCAACTGAAAAAATTACAATTTAAAGTATTATTTACACTGATTGATTGGCTCGTATAATTTATATAAATTATAGATTATGGATAAATGGAATTCTTTGAGCATTTTGTTTTGTGCATAAAAAGTATTTATAGTAAAATTCTAAAAATAAAGCCGTCCACAAAAACATGCCCTTGTATTCACTTAAAACAAAAAAATCAAACTTTCGGTTGCTGTAGATTGTTGAAGATCCTTTTGATTTCTTTCTGTTTTATTTGACGTATAATATAGACAACCGAGAAAATCTTGTATCGGCTTAATTTCACTAACGAAAAAAAAAATTTTAAATCAAACGCCATTGTATCGCATACACATCGAAAGGATAATAAGGAAAACCTTGTCGGAAGAGAGAGAGCTGGTGCACGCGGTTGACCAATTATTATACGCACTATTATGATCGTTGGCTGCAACTCGTGTGTCATTAGCAAAACTTTGTTTTTGTCTTATGCACATCATTGCAGCTTGTTGGAGGCCAAGGCGAAAATCGGGTCAAGACTCTGCCATTTTTCTCCGCTCGACGTCCCCGCGTCATACGACCTAGTGGATAAATAACTAGGTACTACAACGGCTATGGTATAGCGAGAAATTTCGCGAGAGAAATGAGTTTAATTAATAATGCCCCTGTGTGTAATGATAAAAGAAATAATTTATGTCTCCGTTATAATAATATACGTGAGGTGGTGGGATTTGTACGGGCGTAAGGGGTCGTCGTCATGATTACATCCTGCCAATGATGGGTGGCCGGCGGGGCGAATGCGCCTTCCCGAATGTGCAAGAGCGGGCCCGAGTCGCCGTTGGCGTAACGCGCGGGTGCAAAAGCCCCGGGGCCGGGAAAGGTGATGATGAAAAAGAGCCCGGATTAATAAGCCTCGCCGAGGAGAAGTTTTGATTTATTATTATACCACCAGACGGCCAGCAAACCCTGGGTGGGTCTGCCACGGGGGTCGGTCGGACACAAAGTTTGGCACGTTTTATTATCATTATTATTAATTTTTTTTCGTATATGTGTCTATGTCGTATGAGTTGCAGTTATCTCACATCAGCTAACGGTATAATAATAAGACGTGTTTATGTGTGTGTGTTTAAGATAACGATATTATGTGTGTATACGAATCGGATTACTTTTTTAAGATATTGCTACAGGTCCTATAATAATAGGTCCCATATTTTTACTATCTTATCATAATTTTTTGTGTTATGTGTATGTATGAATGTATGTATGTTATGTGTACATTATCATAAGACAAAACAAAATAATATAGAAAACACTGTTATTAATCGAATATTCATTAATAATATTTCTAAACCAAAATAGATATGAAAATGGTCATTGTTTGTTTTTCGTTGAGCAAAATGAATAATAATGACTATCGAGCAGCTTATTTTTATTTCTTATTTTCATTGATAAAAAGTGTTACGCTAACGCTGTTAATTTAAATACAATATAAACATAGAGTTGCAGAATACTCGTAAGAAATACAATGCGTGTCTGCAATGCTTTTTAGTTGTATTTGTTTTATAGAATGTAATTTTTACGACTTTAAATTATTGTTCAACGAACTATAGTTAGATTTATTTATATTGATAATTAAATATATACCAATAATAAGATTATAAAAATTGTGATTTATGTTTAGTTTTTTTTGACATTGAAGGTTTATTTAGTGAATTTTTTAAAAAATTTTTTATTAGAACAAACAAGAATAAATATATACAATATTACAATCTGTAATACAATTTATACATTATGTAGTATAGGGGATAAAAGTATACAGGACTGGATGACATGATATAAGAAGGGGAGGGTCCAATTACTCTACTTCATAATTATTCTAGGTGGCTTAACTGAATAGGTACTAAAAAAAAGATTTTAAATCACTGTGTCACTTAAATATATTATACAGCGTTCAAGAAAATTAAAATGAATACACTATTATTATTTCTTAACATTCTATAAACAAGTGAATTAAAATATTTAATCGTTCATAGTACCTACTTTGATTCTATTGATTCAAATTCGATAATTATTAATTGGTGCAATACTATACGTTATAGGTAATATTTAATATTTTTATTGCATTGTTTGGATGGACGTGGCATGCCGTATGCATGATTCAAGTTTAGGTATATATTAGTATACTATTTTATAATTATATAATATGATTCAAAAGGCAGATATTATACAGTTTAATAATAATTACTATTTTATTATTATTATTACTTAGGAAGACGCTACATCCGCATGCGTTTTCTCCGCCTTACAAATGTACAAAATAGCGAAAACTGTTTTGCGCGGGACAACTATGCTCCTTCTGTATTTATAGTAGAATTATCTAAATTCCACAACACATTAGGAAGAACTTTATCTGTGTCGTATCTTTTTTTTTTTTTTGATAGCACTTACCAATAATTTTTAATAATTAAACGTAAAAACCTATAATGTTCTCAAACCGATAACTTTAATTGTATTTATGTTATCCAAATTATAAAAACGCTATGACACAAATAAAGTTCTTCCCTATGCGCTGTAGAATTTCGGTAATTCTACTATAAATACAGAAGGAGCATATTATATTTGTCTCGGAAAAAACAGTTTATGCTATGTTGTGCATTTATAAGAAGGAGACAACGCGTGCGGGTGTGACGTCCTCTTAATAATTATTTTTCGAAACATTTCTTAACATTATAGAGACGTAACGTATTTCTTCATAAATAACTTTGCCGGTTTATACGACGCATTCTACAATTTTATACGACGATTTATAGCTTTTTTGAAGTCATGACATATTTTGTCCGGAAGGAATGATTTGGACATGGATTAGGTCACATGCGAGGTGGAATGTCGTGGTACGGTGCAGGATAAACATTTGACATTTTTGATTTTACGATCCGCAATTCCAGTCAGTGCAGAAGATTAAAAAACCAAAATCCCAGTATTGGAAAACTAACTTTTTTTGACGTACAACTATCACGGTCAGCGACGCGAGTGTTCACGAGATCCCCGATGTCGGCGGTCTGAGATATTCCTGGATTACATCGAAAATCGGTCGAATTTCGAGGCTTACTATGCTTGCAGCCGTACGTATACAGAATATACATATACATACACGGTAAACGTACAAACCGTACAAATGCATTAAACGCAGATGTATCAATATCACGAGAATTTAGACTTTCTGATGATGATAATAATAATACAGAGGAAACCGTTGCCGCGCCGTCGTATGGTCGAGTTGATTTTTTGGGTGGTTTTAATATCGAATTCTTTTGAAATGTATGGAGAGAAGACGAGAGAAACATTGGTGGACGAATAAAGCCGCAAGGGTTAGTGCTCGCAGCACACACGCACCCGCGCTCACACACACATACACACACACACACACACACACACACACACACACACACACACACGCACACACACACACACACACACACACGCATATATATTTTTTTTACAGTCGATTGGGTTTTACAGCTAATCCTCATAATGCCGGTCGAACGAGCTCGAATACTAGCCAGGTTTTTTTTTTCATTCCTCTCTTTCGGTCTCTCCTTTTTTTTTTTCTGGAAAGAAGCCCACACGTGCATTTTTACACGGGATCGGTTGATCAAGATTTTATGGCGTACGGGTTTTTTCGGTTGCGTCTGATTTGCGTATGCAAAACGGTTCGAGGGAATTTAAATACGCCGGCGAAAGCTGTTAAATTGGATATATATACCTACACGCACACGCATATATATTACATATACGTACCTACGGGGTAGCGTACGTAAGGATATGATGCGGGCGCAGGGATTACATTTCGATTTTGAATTTTAAATTCAACCCAAATATGCAGGTCCTCTAATAGTGTAATTAAATTTGTTATCGGCAGTCGTTACACTATTATTGAGTTTTATCGCCAAATAAATATATGTAAAACTCTTTTATGATGCAGATTTTTCGCAAGTGAGTTTTTTACTGGGGGGAGTTCTTCGTGTTCAAAAAAAAAAAAAAAAAACCAAAAAAACTTATCATTAAAAATATTTTTTACACACTATCACGGTAAATATTTAAATAATATACCACGCACTCTAAAATATTATGCATGCATATACGGATATGTACATAATGACGTTATGTATGATGGAAATCATAAAACTCTTTTTGGTAATTATTGCAAAACGGCTTTACAGTTTACACTGATATCGTAACATTACAGTAATACTAATGTAGTATGCAAGCCCGGATTAAGGATCAATTGGGCCCCGGGACACCATACACTTAGTGGGCACCGTTTCAATTTTAACTTCAAAATAATTGTATCAGTTATACATATTAACGACTTTATGTTATTGTATAATTTTTACTATACAAAAAATAAACAGGGTGTGTCTTATGTCATTGTAAACGGGGTTTTTTTTTTTAACAATTATGGATCGATGATATGGAATTTCGTTAAAACAAAAAAAGACGTGTTTCTTTATTTTTAACATGCAATTTTTTTATAACATTTTCAAAATTTTTAAACACGCAGTTGTACCAATAATAAAATTTACTTTATTTTTTCAAATGGTAACCACTATATTTTATGATGGATTCTGACAAAGCTTTTTTCTGAACATTTTGACGGTCAAATGATCAATTTTGGTTCGCTAGGTCATTAACTATGGTCCGCTAAAATTTAGTACAATATTATGTATTAATACTGTTAACTAAAATAACGAATTTACAAGAGCTAAATAATTTTTTCTTATAACTAACTTTTTGTATACTTAAATAGTTCAATCGGTAATCTAAAATGCTCAAAAAAAAAAAAAAAAAAACACAAACAAAATTGTTGGTAAACATATAGTTCATTATTTATAGTAATTTTTCGTGATATAATATTGAGAACAATTTTATTTTATAATTATTAATAATAATTATCCTACTATACCTACCTGCTTAAATAATAATTTTTTTTTGAAAACTGTATTGGACGCGTTAAAAAAATATATTTTGCGGATAAAGATGGGCCCCGGGACCGTGCTCCTCTTAACCCCCGCCCTTAATCTGGGCTTGGTAGTATGTGGTATGTGCGATTTACATTAAACAGTGTGAAACTTTTATGAAAACTTCGAGAACATAATACAATTTATAATTCATATAATAATTATAAAATGTATATTCTTATTCTAAAAATTGTTTGTTAGCGTTCAATATAACTTATGAATAGCTTTAGATGTTCAGAGACGTACCGAATCTTATGGATTTATGATATTTTTAAGTAGTTGAAGAATAATAATATAATAACAAAATATATTGACATGGTATAGGTATTAATAATAATATGTTTGAATAATTTTACCTATTATAATAACCAGTGAATCTATGCAATTTGAACGTTATCCCAGGTAAACATCATAATAAATGTTGATATACAAATATATATTTTTTAAATTTGAAAATAATACTTTTCTTCAATTACATGACCCTTACCCGAAGAGACTTTTGTGAACTGATCATATTAAGCTCAGTCCGCAGCATATAAAATATTGTATACGCGTTACGCGGGAAAGATTGAAAACACAGTAAAATTTAACGAGACCATAAAATATGTTATACAATAATAATATAACAGAAATACCGGTTCTTTCGATAACCCCGAACCTTTTCGACGATAATAAGGGTTAACAAAAATAAAAGTTTACGTGGATTTTTTTTATAAACAAAATATACGTTCAAGAGAATACCTACCTATTATTACAATAACTATAATTTTAATTATAACGTAGGTATAATGTTATGTATAGTAATAAATTAATTAATAAATACACTTTAGTCAAGTTGATAATATATAATCTACACAGATTTTAGAGAAGTCTTCGATATTGTTGTCTATCATGGCCTTATTTTAAGCAAACTATAGGTATTTGGTATCGGTAATCCGCTCCTTTCTTGGCTTTAGTCGGACCTAATGTATTATCTAGGAAGTGATTTGTCAAGCTTAACGACTCAATATCAATATTATCCGATGTGCCTTCTGGTGTCCATCAAGGCTGCTTAAGCCCTCTCTTCTTCATACTTTTTCATAAATTCAATTTTCTTTATGCTAAATCCCTCCTATTCGCCAACGAAGTTTATTTATACTTAAGAATTTTCTTTAGCTATAATTTTCTTGTTCTAGAATCTGACTAAATATTATCTATTACGCAGCTGTGTTAATAGTACTAGTGTCATCTAAAAGACTCAAAATTCTTACTATGATAGATTTTTTTTTCTTTATTCTTATCTTATTATAACTTATTATTGCATAACAGTCTGTAATAGTATTATCATTTAAATTAATATTAGGTATAGGTACCTACCTATAATATTAAATCATAAATATTATAAAATATTTTTAATTTTGCTGTTATTTAATTAATTGTTGCTTGCTATGTTTGAACTAATAAATAACAATATTGTTACTTTATAAAATAAAATAAATTAAAAACTTTTTTTTTAAAACTATTCGTTAAAACTTCGACATCAATGGATATTAACTTACAAAATTATTATTTATTATAAAAAGTAAATTTAATTTTATCATAACTCATTATTTGAATAACTATTTCTACTAAATGGTTGAAAAAAATGTTCCGAATAAAAGTATGATTCCACTTAAAACACTGGGTACATACTACTTATGATTAATAAATATAATAAACTATCGGTTTACACAATCACATTTTATAAATAAATTTAAGTTCCGGAAATTATTTGTTTAATGGGATTCTAAAAATATGTGACAATATGTTTACTTCTAAATACAACGAGTTAAATTACTGAAATATTATTTTTAATGATAATAAGAAATTATGTTAAATTAAATTATAATATTAATATTATATGTTTCATATGCATTTGAGAAATGTTTTATCAGAATATACAAATAAGGATGTTTTAAAACTTTTTATAGTGCCATTTTTACAAATTCAATAATATTACTATCAATAAAAAAATTTTTGTGAAAACATATTCTTATATATATATATATTATATAGGTTTATAATGTTATGAAAAAAAATAGCAAACTATCAAACTTGTAAAGTCCACAAAAATAAATGTTTAATGGTCCTATTATTTCTCATTTGTATTTGAGAAAACTCAAATAAAATTTAATGCAATAAAAATAAAAACTATTTACTTATCTCTGAAAAGAAACTAAACTATTTTTTTATACATCTAATATATAATTAGTATGATTTATTTTTATTTTTACAGGAATATCTGAAGAAAATAAATAAAAAGTAAAGCTTATCATTTAAAAATAATAATTTACATGCAGGTATTTATTTTTTTATTAGCATTTTTAAAGTATAGTGAAAACATTTTTAAAATGTTATCATTGAGCGTATGGAATATACTAGGTAGTATTATATTTCTACAAATGACATTAAACAATATTATATTCATGATTTTTTTTTTTCAAGTATTTGCAAGGACACTTAAAAAGTTGATTTTGTTCGAATAAATATATTATTTTGCAAAGTTTGAAATACTTATTCAAATCTTTAACCTCCAAAGTAACTTTCAAAGTTACAACATGAATGAATAACGTTGCAGCACATTATAACTGAGGTTCTCAAACTTTATAACATGATCAGAGAATTATAAACACAATAGTATCTATATACCAACTGTATATTTTACGAAGTAATTTTTTTAACTACAAACATAGAAGTATTTTTTTAAGTACACAATATTATACATAATACATATAAATCTAAAAGTTTTATATATACCTATTTAATCAAATTGAAGTGTGTATATAACAATATTCGAGTATTTCAATAACTAAAAATCAAACTTAATTTATTTTTTTAATGTTTATTTGTATTTTACTTTTATTTATTGATGATGATTAATTTTGAAATTCATATTTTGCAGTGTAAAATAATTTCAATGTTTATCCGTTGGATACTTAACCAACATTATTGTTGTATTCATAATCATTTAAATTCTAGATGAGTGAACTTGTAACAGTACACTGACCTAATAAAGGGTATACACCAATACTTATCTCTTACAGTCTATCCTTGCATATAAAACATTTATAATCAAATAATAATTAAAATCACTATTTTAGGATATGATTCATCTTAGACTCTGCGCAGAGTAATAAATATATTATATTATATTTAAAAGTAAGAATATTATCTGAGGCATATCGTAGGTTTTTATTGATGTAATAATATAATATACATTTTGAGAATAGTTATGATAATTTTAATATAGTCATATTTTACATGGATATAACTTTCAAGTTAAAATATCAATAAAATAATATGAATTGTAAGAAGCCCTTGACAGTAGTAAATATTCTGAAATTTTTAATTGATAATAGATTATAATATTCTTTAAGCTATATTATATTATAATATATATTAGGTACCTATATATTATAATGCCTGTGTTGTACTTTGTAAGATTTAGACAACACAATATGGTACTGTAGCGTTCTCCTGAGTATATAATAATATGCATTATATATTATGTATAATACAGTAGATACCAAGTTTTACGTATATTACGAACTGAATAAAACCATGTAGATATTATATTATAATATATAGCTTTATGGTTTACGAAACCATTTACGTTAGGGTTAGTCTGTGGGACTGGGACTAGGACTTCCTTTAATAATAAATTATAGTGTATTTTTATTTCCGTTCCCTAAATAAATAGGAAACCTACTGCCGAATAAATATTATATAGACGAGCGAGAAATGTTCGTAGCGTATAGTAATATATAATAATTGTATACAAAGTACCTATACCTACGATGGAACTTGACATTTCAAACTTTGACCCCACAAATTGACGAACCAAAACGTTGGAGACGGGTGAGGTTGATATTTGATTTTGATTTTTCACGGCATCGCGGATTTACCGACGTCACCGGCATTGGTATGACAGTTGTGAAGTTGTTATATGTTCAGTGTCGGGAGTGGAGTGGTGTTGTAGTTGCTGTGGCAGTGTACTACCTATAATCTATATACTCGACACTTCCGCCATATACAGCCCAAAAGCCTGCAATCGTGCTGCTCCACGAGTGTTTTTATTGTCGCCTCGGGACATTCTGAGTGGACGGACGGACGTACGGACGCGTATATCGCCGAAAACGGGTAAAGGTGGCGTAGGTTTTCGCGGGAGAGAGTCGATGGAAACGTCAAAACGGTGAATTATTTTGCAGAAGAGGGTCCGCGCACGGGCGCGCGCGAGCAGGCACAAAAGAGGGTTCCATTTATCAAGAAATTTTCATCACACGGTGGACCCATACGCGAATATACCCGAGGAGGACGAGACACGCGTGAGTAGGTGGCGGTGATGGCGATGGGGGTGGGAGAGGGTGTGGCGGAGGCGAGTCTCGGTTTAAATAGAGCACTAGATCATATCCGAGAACGAGTCTTGAACATTATACACGGTAACCGCGGTATAAGAAAGAGAGGGATTGCGGAAAATACAGAGAGAGAGAAAGATACACGTCCATTACTCGCTGTCAACTCCGCCAGACTGGAATTGCTTCGCACACACGACCCATGTGCGTTTCCGCTGCCGCGGTGCACAGACATAATAATAATAATAGTAATAATAATAATATAATATACAAGTGTGTGCGTGTCTATGTGTGTATTATTGTATCCGTACGGCGCACGGCTAGCATACGAAAAAAAAAAATTGATGTTGTAAAAAAAGGAAATATGTACACGCGAAGAAGTCGTTGTATACACATGCGGCCTATCAAACAGTCCTGCTTTTGATTGGCTCGAGAGACGGAAAACCGAGTTTATCGCGAAATGTCCACTGTCAAAATATATAGTCAGGGTATATATTATTATATAATAGTAATAACACTGAAGCGCACGACTCATATCTTCTCTTTATTATTATTTTAATCATACGAGGCATGCAGCCTGTCACGTCATCATCAATACCGCGAGTAAGTGAGTAAGCCAACGACAACAATAATATTATACATTTCATATTGTTTTTATGATTTAGTACCTCTATCACTGGACTTAAAAATGAAAAAAAACTTGTTGTTGTACTGAATGATATTATGCGTTGCTCTATTTTGGTATACAATTTTACATGCATATAGGTACTTGATTTAAGTTTTAGCATTTTTGTGTCACCAGCATCATTAAAACTAAATATAGGTACGTATTTACTGAGCTATTATAAAATTAAAGTGATTTGATAAATTATAGTACTTATATGTCTTCGATACTAATTTTCTGATTTAAATACTGCATAGGTATTCATTTAGTTATTTTGGTTTTCTTTCCTAAAATATTTGAACCATCTTTAGATGTAGAATGTTTATATTGCAAAAAATAAATAAAAAATATTTATAAACAGGGCAAGAAGGTAACCGCTCTGCTGTATACTGTAGGAGTTTATTAGTGTACCTCGTCATTGAGGAGATACTGTTGTAATAGATGTGGTGAACTTGAATCCGATGATAAATAATTGTATTCGATGAAAAATAGTTCTGGAAATATTTATTTTTTGAATTTAAACTAATTTATTTTGTATCTTGTATGCATTGCTGCTGTAGAATTACTTAGGCCAAAAAACAAAATCACTTCGCAAAATTGTCAGTCTAATAATGTCGTACACTTTTTCTTACCTAATCTTTATTGGATTTGGTTGTAATTACGGATACATCTTGCCTAAGTACGTATTCAATATTCATATATTTACAATGACACGAGTATAAACCATGATCTGACGATCAACAGACAACCAATATTGTGACGTGAAGGCGTTTAACGGTGGGTCGATTATCACCTTGCGAAACACGTATTATATAGTTACCAAACGTTGTTAATTATGTAATAGGTACATAGATCTAGTTACTAATTATATCGAAATAATATAACGTCACACTGTGTACCAAAGCTCGTAATATTATAATATGCCAACTGATGTAGGCAGACAATTACCAAAAATTAATTTTTGAAACAAATCATATATTTTCCTAAAATATTATTCAAATACATTTGAATGACATGGGTATAGAAATACTTATATCGTAGATAGTAGATACGAACCACACAGATTTATGCCGTTCTATTATATCGTATATTGTACTATTATGATATATTTTTAAATGAACGATACTTTTATACCTTCTGCATCAATAATGAACGTGACATTCTGGTTTCGCTGTCAAATGATTATGCTCTTTAAAATTTCTCAACAATTTTAAACGTCGCTATAATTAATTTATACGCACGTATGACAATCAATGCCCTGCGTATAGTTTATCCACCACGATCGTCGTCATTGTCGCAACCATCGTTATATTGTTAATAATATTGTACGTACTATAATACTGTTATTGTCGCTGCACCGACGACGGGCATGGTCCATTAACCGTACGAAGGGCTGTTGGCAATTGTTTTCGTCGGACTACGTTTCGCGATAATGCACAAGCTTCGGTGGGTTCGGTGCAGGCGCAAGTCTGACATATCAAATGCCTCTGACGGTTCGCCAACGAACAATGATCCCAATAGAGTCGTACACGATTCGATACGGAACTGAAGTGCACGGCCAATCGACGAACATCAACCATAATCATAGGTCGATGTATAGTAATGTTTCGATTGCAATGTAATAAACTACTTTACATAATATGCGATCTCGTGCGATTCGCATTTCTGATCTTTCGCACCGCACGACTACAACACGAGTGCACGTCATAAACTGATGCTCTATTATGGGCATGCCGTCCTGTGTTTATAATTCTAATTTACGTTGTGAAAACTTGATACGTCGAATAAATAATTTTACATCATTCCTAGGTAGTTCTTACATTGACGAAATAATTTAATGAACGTTTTATTCATCGTACAGCATATTATCGTACATAGCTTTTTTGAAACGAAATCGTTACAACAACAAATTAATGGTGTGATAATATGAAGAACACATTGTTTAAGTGATTTCGGAATATTTAAAGACAAAACGCGTAGATTTGTCGTCGAGTCAAAGATTCTTTTCATTATGATATGACGTGGACAAGAATAAAAAATGTACAAAATATGCAATAGGTACACTACAGCTGAGAGTGGGAATGTATCTGCTTGAGATCGACGAAACGTGCATTATCAATCCATATGAATCGTTTGTTATCGAGCGGTGAACTACTAATATTATTGTGAACAAGAGATGATCTAATAATAATATTATTCATTTATTAAGCGTTCAATACTTATATAGTTATATTGATAAATAATAATAGTCAGTAATATTTCGATACCTATCTATGTAAATTGTGTTAGCTCATAATTTCCATGATATAATAATATAATGTACACCAGTTTAAGAATATTTTATTTTATTTTAATTTTATTAAATTATGGAATTTGTGACGATTGATCGTAACATTACGTTGCAGATACCTATAATTTAAAAATTGAATAATTACTTAGTTAATGATATAATAACAAACTGACATTTTTTAAGTATAACAAATAATAAAAAAACAATACATTTAAATATTAAGCATTAGACATAGTTATTATTATAGAGCATTATTTAACATAATAGTATTTATAGGTATTGGTGTTATATTGTTAAACAGGAACGCATTAGAATTTATTGATAATGTGAGTTTCTAATAGGAACTGGATGAGCTTGGAGATGTTGCAGTTGGGTTCAGGATTTTAAGAATATTGTTGAAATGTAAAATAATTATAACATTTAATAGACATAATTTTATTTCGAAATTTTTAGTAAACATATACGCAGTTCTAGAGGCTTAACTGTATTATTTGAAACTCATTGTTTGTATTATATAAAATTATAATATTAATTTAACGATGAGTTGCATGAGTTTTTTAAACTCACATGAGTCACATCGTCAATTTTTTTTTGTATAATTGTATAATAAAGTATATTTTTTTGTACACTTCTACTAAGCGAATATTACAATATAAAATTTAATTCTGCGCAATATCCATTAAATGTGCTTTACTTAGCCTTAAATTACTAATACGCATGTACGAAATAACTTTTTAATAATCTTTATTCTTTTAAGATTGATTAAACCATAAAATAATGTAGATTAAATACAATCTTTGAAAATATTTAATATTATCCTTAAGTGTGCAAGTGAACCATTCGTTAAACATTGCATATTTTTTCAAATATTTATCAATACTTTTTTTATTAAATTGTATTGAATATTGTATTATGTTAATATTTTTCTAGAGAAATAGTTTGATCATAAAGCTGAAAATGAATAATAAGGTACATATACTTAAGTTAAATTTGATAAAAATTCTGAACGTTACACAAAATAACATATATTACAAAGCATTATATAATATTAAAATGGATTTTACATTTACAATAATGAATAAATGCGAATCGGGATGTGCAGTGTAGAAAAATTGATATTATGTCAGATACAGACTTTTCTCTAAACGTACAGTTGACTTTTACACTCGTTTGGTTTAGGGCGATCCGAGTGGATTATTTTATAGTATAACAACCGAAATATTTGCTTTCGCCGAAAGTTATTTTTATGAATTCATATAACGTATACGTACAATAATATATAAATTGCAATAAATTACTCAGGAAAGTTCTTGTTTAGATTAATGAGATGAGTGTTATAAAAAAAATACAAAAAAAATGTGTGACTTATACCTGGAATCTGGATACTGGTCAGTCTTTTTTATTGTGCGTCATCGTTTCTCACTTTTTTTTTGTTTTACTCACATACACTAAAAACCCCTATTATTTTATGGTATGCGTGTAAATATAATTTACTGCGATAAAAAAAAAAAATGTATGTTTATTAAACATTGTTAGTGCGGAAAGTTTTACAGTGACCAAAAACGTACATTTTACGGACTTGATTATCGCGTGTCACAAAATCATAACTGTTATGTATTTTATGCCGATGGAAATTATTACACTGTTATTTACAACCAACAGTTGGATACCGCAATAATATAATAATATACCGACACGGTTACAGACAATTTTATTTTAGGTACTAAACAAAAAATCAAAACTCATCTCAATTTGTCATCGTTGCGTTTTTAGGGCCACTCCTTTTTACTGTTATTTTTTATAGCCGCCGCCCGCCGGAGCAAGTCGTGTAATCATAATGTCTCTACGGGCGTCCCTACTACATTCGTTTTAATTAAGATTACCATCTGAAGAGCACAGCTGCAACTATGGTGCTAAGCAGGCAAAATAGTGTACCCAGTCATTGTAATTAAGAACTATGGAAATTGTGTGTCTCCAACAGCTATTACTTTGAATGTAATTAGTGCGAAAGGGCCAAGAGGAAATTCAACCACATGATTTATTTTGGGTAGTTTTTCCGAGTTTTCTGTGTTTTGTCATGCACCCAAACCATTATTTGGACAAAAAGTTTAGTTCAAATTTAATATGAACGTTGACTGTGAAATATTTACCAAAACTCTAAGGTGCATTTTATATTCATATAAAGTGTGGGCAATTAGACTTGGACCCATCCTGGTAAAAATTAAACATACAAAAGTAATAAAATAAAAAATGTTTACCCTTTGAAATCGTATTTATTTTTTGACGATATTAGTATAGGAAGTAAAGCGCTTAATATCCCAAGGTTTTATAGTCTAATGTTATATATGCGACCAGAATTTTGCGGTGATAACATTTTATTATTTGGTGACTGCGTTGACAGAAAATATATTATTTAAAAAGTTTCCGTCAAAGTCATAGAGAATTTAAACAAAGACAAATTCACTTTCGACCTTGAGCAGAGCGATTTTTGAATTGACAAATGTTCAATTTTAACACATCAAATTAATGTTTTTTTTAATTTACGCTTTTCGTACAACTTTGTAATTTACTGAAAAAAAGTTGTATAGTAAACACGACGGTTCTGAAAATAGCCAATGAACTATTATGGACAAACAAAGTACATATTATACTACAAAGTACAAACTATAACATACATTGTCAACGTCCGTAATTCCTAATTACTAATTAGTTACTTACTTAAATTATGTGAATTAATTTTTAAATTATACCTACGCTGTTTCATTTAAATGTTGCTTTGATTTAACGATTTAACTAAGACTAAACGACGTACGATTTACATTGTTAGTTAACTGCATAGTCAAGTCATTGTAAGTAAAATTACATTTTCATAGCAAAAGGGAGTGATTAATTTTGTGGTTGGTTTATTTCGTACCAGATGGCATGTACCACAATCTGTCTTATTTGAACTAAGCAATGCAAATTGTGTGTTCTATTTTCAATCAAATACATTTATGTGAAATCCATTTAAAACGAGATCGTAAAGTTTTCTACAATGAATGTACCTAGACATTTTTTTTTAATTTTAAACATACCTAACACGATGAATGTATCCTGACAATATAAATTAATAAATAAAAATAGTCAATAGAAACTAAAAATATTCTAATTTATTATATTTTATTAAATTATATTATTAAATATATATTAGGTAAGTAGTAGTGATTTATGTTTATTGTAGTTTTGATTTAGATAAAAATCATATTCAATTTTAATTACTTGGAATATATAATATTTAAGATATTGATATATTTTACCATATGAATCAAAAACGTATGCTGACAAAATTAATTGAGTTTGTAAATCATAAAAAGATATCTTGTTTTAAAATTAAAAATAATATGCAATGTATTTCCAACGTAAGTTTTAGCTTATAATGCAAATTTATGTTCTTATTAATAGTTTTTATTTTGTCTCACATTTTATAATTAAATAAGAAGTTATGGATAGTGAAAAAAAAATTCAATACAAAAATATATATAATAATGGTTGTAACTAATTTGTATTTATTTATTAGTATTTTTTTAATGTTATAAAATCATAACAATTTAATAGTTATGAAAGAAATACAGAATTATTTTAATATTATAGATATTAAATTAAACAGCAATAACATTAAAGAAACTAAGAATATTAATGAGGGTGAGATCGTGGTAGAGATTTGGTGGGTATTATTTGGATTTTGGATTTTAGTTATTGGAGGAAAAAAAACAAAATATGTTTTATGAGCAATTTAAATTAATCAGTGAATAATTTATTGGGATACTTCAATTTGAGGTAATGTTTCAGGAACTGTAGATTATCAAATGATTTTAAAGATTAGGTTAAATAATGTTTTCTTATTTTCACTGTAGTAAAATACAATTTATTTTTGGAAATGTTTTCAAAGAAAAATGATTAAGCGATAGTATTTTATCAGTATTAATATCTATCAGTGTTCTCATGATTCATGTTGGCAAACTGAATTGACTTGGTCAATGTTTGAATAGAGACTTTGTGATTTATTTTTCCGAACCAGGTGTATTGATGAGTAGCTTATTTTTTTTTTATGAATATCTGGTAATTTAAAAATCTTATAATATAAATAAATAAAAAATGTGGATAAGTGGATGTCGCTCTGCTGTATAGTAGGTTACAAGTGGGTCACTGTAACGGATGGTTTTAAATTTGAATTCAATGATATAATATCATTGTATAAGAAAAACGATTCTGAGCGAAAACGGTCAGTCAGCCTATGATATTACCAAGTATATTTGATGATATTATTGTGAATTTACGTGGAGCCTTGTTTTAAATTTTCAATCCTTAGCCATAAAAGTTAAACATTTTATACATTTTTAACTACAAAATAATTAATAAATTATAAATTTGATAAATGTTGTCAAAATTTGAACTTTAAATGCTTATAAAAAAAAATTGTGCCTATGTATTTTTAATATTTTTCAACTGCTATTAGAACGATATAGCAGGAGCCTTTTATTACATTTTCACGCTTTTTTACCCAACAAAAAAATATTTATTGATATTTATAGAGAAAAAAACTAAAAAAATTGAAAACTGACAATGTCCGTAAACCGCTCAAAAAGAGTCAAAATATTTTCAAAATTTTATAGTGTATAGAACATGCTAATATAAACATTCAGTAAAATTTTCAAGTATCTACAGTCATTCGTTTTTCAATTTCAATAAAATAAGAAAATTGTTACATGAGAAATCAAGTGAATATCAAATGTTGTAAAAATATAAATTTCAGACGCTTATAAAAATGTAATTTAAGTTTCTTCTAGACATTTTTTTTTTGATAAAGGTAGACAAACTTATGAGTAATCTTATATTACATTTTCAATTCTTAGATTTAAAAAGAAAAATTTTTACAAATTCTCAACTCAAAATAATTTGCTATTTTTCGTGATTTTTCCGTATTTTGTCAAAATTTGAACTTTAAATGCTTATAAATAAAAACTGTGACTAAGGAATTTTAATTTTTTTCATCTGCCTATGAAAAAATAACATAGGAGCCTTCTATTAAATTTTCAAGCTTTTTACTCAACAGATAAAATTTTATTGATATTTATAGAAAAAAAAACTAAAAAAATTGAAAACTGACAATGGCCGTAAACAGCTCAAAAAGAGTCAAAATATTTTCAAAATTGTATGGTGTATAGAAAATGCTAATATAAACATTCAGTCAAAATTTCATGTCCCTACGGTCATTTATTTTAGAGTTACACCAAAAACCAAAATCGATTTTCACGAAAACAGATTTTGCGTAAAAATTTTCGTTTTTCCTTAATTTTTCTTTTGTTTTTCACGTCGCTTTTGAAAACTACTGGAAAATTTTTACTTTTCACCCCCCAAAGTACCAACTAGATTTACATTCCTATCAGAAAAGTTACTTTTGAAGGAAATCCAAGCACTTTTACTGTTCTAAAAGGTGATGACAGACACAAAAATAAAAAAATAAAAAATAAAAAATAAAAATAAAAAAAATAAAAAAAAAACACACATCATTGTAAAATCAATACATTCATCGCTTCGCTCAGAATCTAAAACACACATCATTGTAAAATCAATACATTCATCACTTTGCTCAGAATCTAAAATGTATGTACTGAATAATGATTATCTAATGTATACATTACTCGTATACAGATTGCTGTTGTCTGTAAAATACTTTGAATGCATTTTCTAATAATAAATATTTGAAAGTTGGTTTTTAAGTGTGGATAAGTTTGCCATCTTATTAATTACAAAATGTGAACGGTCGCGTGTGTCGTGGCAATGTGGGATTTTTAGTTAAAATGTGTGCTCATTTGGATCATCTAAAAGTTACTTCCATCCCGTCAAATTCAAGGACATCAAAACTACTCAAAGACTCGAAAGACTTTTACTTTATATTTATTAAAGATTTGAAGAAATATTGCGTTTAGCTATAGGACACGGAGGTTAACTATTCCTTGTGATGAAAAATGTAGTATGTGAATTTTGAAAGGATTAACGGTTTTACCTGCAATGCGATTTGAATTCATGACAGAAAAGTCTCATCTCCTGTGCTTGTTATAATATGTTATATTACTCATTAGTCATTAGTAATTATTAATACCAAAAATACGTATATACCTATTATATTATTATTACTTTTTTTATCTAAATAATATAATGCAATTAAATTTGTTTATAAAGCAATTTTTTTTCAAACTTATTTATTCAACATTAAACAAAAAGAAATAAAATTTATTCTTATTCATTAAAACACGTAAATTACTATTCGTTTTGTCAGCCTTAATCGTTATTGTGAACTGTACAAATGTTTAACCGTTTACGGATCCCTAATCTTAACAATGTACGCTTACATTGAATACCGAATACTTACTTACGTCTTACACACTAACCAATGAATGCAGTCTATTGTATTTAGAGATTTCTGTTGGAAAACCGCTTACTCAAATGATGATTCGAGTAAATATGATCTTAAAATTCACAAGGTTAATTTTTTTCTTCGAATATAAAAATGACGTTTGCATAGTTAATAATATTGGGTATATTAAGTGATATTAATTATTTGTAGTATCAAAATTAAATAATTATAAGCAACAGCATTTTAAATACAAATAATGTAATGTATTTTATTAACTAATGTATCGTTTATTATATAGCTATTTTTTTTTTAAATTTAATAACCTAAATATAACTTCAATTAAATTGATATTGTACTATAGTATACCGCAATAAGATTGTATAAATTGAAATAGATTAAAAAAAAAACCAGAATTAAATGATGTATTTGTCGTTACGATCATTTTGCCAATGCTGTCAATTCTGAAATTACATTTTAAAACAATGATGCATTATCACGACTAATTACTCAAACAATTATTATGATTGTCAGTAGTTTTGTGTTAACCTTGGTGGAACTAATGATTCAACAACTGAAACATTACCTGTGTATTGTACTATTTCTCTATACCTCCCTACCAGATTTTTGATCACCAGTTGTTTAACATAGAACACCCTTTGAGCACCCTTTCTACTTGAAATAGTATTCACGGAAAACATAAAAAAAAATATGGAAAACTAATGCATTCCTTGTTTTTCTCAAAATCTAAATGTAGGTTTACAAAAGTTTTCTTTTGAAACGTCGACAAATATTTTGCACGTATAATTAAATTCAGGTTTGCGTACCATGTTGTTGAAAAAAAGTTATCATAACCACTACTATATTATTAAGTGTGAATAAATATTATTTTTATTTTACTGAGAATATAAAACAATTTCATACATTTTTTTTTAAGTTTATAGTATTTTAATTACCTCTATATAATATTATTTTTACTATAACTAACGTGTTTTGAGAATTATTGTTTATTCAATTCTTACGCTTAAAAAAAGTTTTGTAATCTAAGATAACACTAGAAATGGAAAGAACAATATTCATAAGAAAAAAAAAACACAACATAAATTTAAACGATGTTATCAAAATTTAGCAATTGTATAGGCGTATATCTAGTATCATAACTATTAACCAAAATCACTGTTAAAATGGTTATATTATAATACAAAAAAATAACAGGTATTTGTACTGAAGGCATACAACTTATATTTAAATTTTAATCAACCATTAAAATCATTAATGCGTCTGTTGAAAATTGAATTAAAAACCATCGATATACAATAGTTATATCCATAAATAATAATTATTACACACCAGTCAATAAAATAAATAATCTCACCATTATATTTTTTTTTTTTTTTTTTTTATTGATCTAATATAATGCCCGACAAGTATGGTCATTAGCTACAAATATGAAGTATACAATAGTTATTTACAGTTTTAAGGTATTCTTATATATAAGTTAGGTATTAACATTGAAATTACAGAATAGGTGTGGTTACATAGTGTACAGTCGGGTTAAATATTATTATATTAAATTGTAAAGGCCTGTCAATTTCAGGAATTTTGTTATCTTAAAGTTTTCTTCGGTGTTGGGTCCCAGTGCGGTGTCCAGTGATGAATCTAATCCGATGATTTGACGATCGCGTTGGAATTTTAGGCATTCGATTATGTCACCATTATTTGTTTTTATTGGTATTTTTTTTAAAAAATTATGATATTATTGTATAGGTGCGATCATCACGAAGACAAAGTGATGATCATAATTCATAATTTATAATACTTACTAGGTATTTTATCGCCATTCGCGTTATCGTGATGACAAAATATATAAATGTATAATTTTCATAATTTTCTTATATATTATTCAATAAATTACCAATTGAATATAGTTGCAATCATTTTATTATCAAGACAATTTTTGTAGGGTATGCACTAACCTAATGACATTGAATTTAGAATTATATTTTTCAAGTCTTCTGTAATCCATCTTCCAGAAGAAGATAACTGATTAGACTCGCTGATACTTACATTTACAAAACCTTAGAAAGACAATATCCGTATCCAGCATCATTTGAGTAGCTTATAAAATACGATTTTAAAATACACCTTATTGTGCTAAAAAATTGCATACTGTTTTTTATCCAACAAATATTAAACCGTGGTACTAAATAATATTTCATTAGGTGTCATGTATGTTTTAAAGCAATTACGTAGTATATTACATAGGTACGTTATGCGTAAACCTAACCTGGTATGACGTTTAAAAAAATCACAATTTATGATTTCAATTTAAAATTCATTATAGTAATTTATTGTTGTTTATAAGTTATAAACGATGAACGTTGTCAATAAATATTATTATGTATACCACACATGAGCAAATTACTATTTTTATTTTTAGATAATAATTTTAATATTTTGGAACTCATGAATATAATGTATATTAACATAAAACACGAATTTAATATTAAACATATATTATAATATATTATAAAGTACATTTTTTTTTTTTTAAATTGTATCAGACATAATATTATAATGACAGAAATTATGTCTCTATATTCTATAATAATATCGAATAAAATAATAATAATAATAATAACATATTATAATTCCGTAAAAAATATGTTTAGAACATTATTGTTCAATATTTTTGATATTTAAAAACAAACTATCAAAGCTCAAACACACGCAGTAGTGCTTCGTAATAATAATAATAATTGTAAAAGAGAAATACAGTTATTTTTAAATTTTAAAGCTTAAAACTCTGTTAACCTGACTAAAATCATAGAATTTTAAATATTTAAATCGAATTTTTAGTTTCCGTGCAGTATTATAAATCCGTCTAACGGGAAATCAAACAAAAACGTATAAATAAATACAACAAATTCCCACGTCAAACTTATATATGCACCCAGAGCTCACAATATAATATAACCTACTAACAATAATAACCTACCTACTATTTACAACTAACGATTTATGTATTATGTGTATGTCTCATAGAAATTATTATTATTACCACAATTATTATAATAGTATTATTTTTTTTATGTTTTTGATAGATTTCACTAGTGAATATGCAGCTAGGTACCCAAGTCTCCGGCCATCGCTACCGCCGTAGCTGTCAGTTCGTTTTTACGATCTTGTCGACGAAACCATTACCGCGGTTAAGGCGTGCACCCATACGCGGTATAACTCGCCGGTACTTAAGGTCACGTCGTTCGGACGTCACGCGTCGCTCGTGATACGACCCGCCTCACACTGTCAACATATTGTGTATTTTCCCATAAGCGGGTCACAAATACATATAACTTTTCGGAAGTTTGATGTAGGAGCCAATAATTATATTATGCTACGTTGACATAATATATTATAATACACCTAAAACTTTTGTCAATATGTCCCGCATAAAATATTTAAATACGAAAAAGATATGCTTTTAAATATCATTATTGATAATGCGCACGTCGTTATTTAAATAGCTCGGCTCTTATAGCCTTACATTTATTTACATTTATATAGTTTGTAATTTATAATTGGTATAAATAGTGTGGTATGTAAAAAAAACAACGACAAATTAAAACGATCATTTAAAAACGTTTTTATGTTATGCTCAAACACCCCCACAAATACTTAAGAGCATACGAAATAGATTTTCAAAAATGCACTCCCAGGAGTAATAATAAAAAAATGTTGAACAAATTATAATCCTACCACGTGAAGGAAAAAAAACTTTGTAGTCATAATAAATATTGTTGTAATACATACCTCATAATATTATTAATAATTATTATAGATACATTTATAATATTATTTAATATTAGTTGTTGTTCAAGGTTTTCGGATAAATGTTTATTTTATGACTTCGTTCAATAACTATTAACGATTTGATCAGTTAAGAAATTCCCAAAATTAAAAATTAAAATAATTCATTTTTTAGAAAGTTTGACATTTTCCCCAAATCATAAATATGAATTTAAGAAACATTTATCTTAATATTTTAAACTTTTTTTCTAAGTTTTATTAACGTATTTCGTAATAATTTATGACAGATATTCGATTATATTCCTATTTTTAATATTCATGAATCATGAACATAAGTACCCATTAATTCACAAAGTATTGCTACACCGTGTAATTTCCTGTCATTAATTTCGAGTGTTTCAATTATTTTTCACAAAAACAACTGTTTTAAGTTTTTATAATGAAAAAACAATGAACATATGAACCTAACTCATATTAACAGTAATATTATAGTATAAAAGTACCTAGTGAGTGCACCTTATTGTATATTTTTATAAATCTAATAAACTTCATTGGTTTTGCCTGCAGTGGGTTTTTTTTCCATTACCACACTTTTATATAAAACATTTGTAATATCATTGTATCAGCAATTCTAAATCATTCCAAATCATTTTTAGACTTTTAGTTGTATTTTTTATGTAATTAAATAGGTTGGTGCGTCATTTACTATTATTATTATATATTTTTTTAACATTTGTCTTCTATTTTAAGCATAGTTTTGGCATCGATTAGAAAAGATAAGGCACGTTGAATACATATTTGGATGGTTGGTTAGCGTTTTAAGATTTATCAATGTTTAAAGAGCGGCTTAACACTGTAATACAACGTGTCAAAGTTCTCGATCCACTTAGTGCTTACCCTCATCAGTTTTCACCAATGAAGTTTCTGCAATTCGTACAATTTTAAAAAACAATTACTTAAATAAAATACAATTTCTTTTTTAAAATATTTTAAAATAGTTAAGTTATGTTTCATGCTAAGTTAGTATTGAAGACAACGTTTAAATAAATTCATATCGTTACAATTGTCATATGTAAAATGGTTTAAAAATTTAAACGTTTACTAAATATATAATAATCATATTTTATTGTAAAATTCGAATCGTGCATATTATTATGTTTTCAACCAATTATGTATTGTTGATTTTTTATTTGGCTCACTATTATATAATAGTAGCGTGGGTCACTTTATTCATCGCCCGGATTTACATGACAGTGATTTGGCTTTCAGCCATTTATTCCGTCGACCTTTGAATTTCAGCCGTTTGTCGCAACCAACCCCATACAGACCCAAACGATATAAATCATCAAATCTAAACGCGCAGCTATCGATAATATCGCAATAATTATTAATCACTTCAAAGTGCAATAATGCAATACTTTGTGCGACATTGAATAGTAGAACTAGTTCACCCCTTTAAATTTGTTGTTTATAAAATAGCTAAGCTAATGAATACCATATATCAATGAAATTTATCATATTGTAACAAAACCTGAAAAGTTAGGTTATTATTCAAATCCAAAATATCGCTAAAAAGTCGACGGAATAATGATATATAACGTCTTCCTAATTCTCAGATTCGACGCGACAAACATTGAATCGTATAATGCGTCGCTCAGAGTAAAGATATTTACTTACTTCAGCCGGCCGTTTGATGTGAATTTTAGATCACCGCTAAATAATTTTATTGATAAATATTAATGGGTGACGTCTTGCATGATATGAATAAATTATGAATTATTAATATTGTACAAGATGTGCGTAGTTATAATAATCACTATCCCCGTAAGACAATGAAATGCAAATAAAACTGATCGTAAATAATACACAACATTTAACTTTTAAGTCGCATACTGTGTCATCATAACATGGAATTTCTGTATGAAGTCAGGGAGCCAATTTTTACGCACTGTCAAAGAAATGATATCGCCAGCGGAAAAAAAAACTGACATTAATATACTTATTATATTATTACATGTCCAGCGTGCCACGTGTCACGTCTTAAACCGACAGCGGCTCGTAAAATATGTAGTTTTTTTTCGTCACACTTGTAAGTCATTACGATAGGTATTGTTTGTCACTATATATTATGATAATAATAATATAGGTACGACGTGTCATATCATCGTATTGTGATTCTATATCGTGTCGAGCTTATATCGACAACATATTATAATAACATCTCCGTTATACGTTATTATAATACTTACGTCGTGTTTGCGATTGCAAATCGATACAACAACGACAAGTTTCGCGGATTTTCGCGCGTAAAATCTGGCGGCGACCACCGAAAGCCATTGCGGCAGACATTCGGCATCGATTGCTCCCGGAGATTAATCGCCACCACCGCCGACGCAACACCACCAAAGGTCACCCCTTTTCGAGAATCGTGAATATTCATGTCGTCATTATCGTTATGGCACGCTCGCGAGACCGTGGGCGGATCGCCGCCGCCGCCGCAGCGGAGAAATACCAGAGGAGCGTTGTTTGCGCCTTTTAATGACACCGGACATTTTAAAGGCTGACTGCCGCATAAATTTACTCGTGTTTGACGGTCATCCCCCGCCGCCCGTCGACACTTGTATAGTGGCTACGACGACGACACTTTTGGGTCATAAAACGATCAACTCGAGACACCTCTACGACGACGGAAATTCGACAACGATATCCACGTGTAATGTGTTTACATACACTGGTATATAGGTAGATACCGGACTTGGGTACTCGATTGAGAGCCTGTCGGTGGACTGTTCTTCGTTGTGTTTTACTCTCTGTGACCCGCCTGCACTCGTAGCACAGCTGCACGTTTGCGTTCGGCCGAACCTGAAGTACCTATTGCGTTTGAGATGCGAATTTACCGACTCAAGAACATTAGTAATTAGGTATCAGCTGTGTTTGTACGTTCAAAATCAATTTTTGTAGGTATACAATACTTACAAATACATATGTCAATTAATATTGCGATTTAAAAATGCTCATACATTACAGAAAAATGAAAATCAATATGACGTCGTAGAGTGTTTGTGACTTTGAGTTTGATAATAGGTCAATTCATTTTAATATTAAGGCTAACAATACTTCTAGATTGGTTCCGCTGAAAAGGTCCACAGATAAAACAAATAGCTGACATCCACTTAAGCCTAAGAGTAGGTATACATGTATTGATAGTACGAGAATGATAGGAAAATGTGCTGAGCATGAGAATGTTGCAAACAATTTAAACATACGGTTACGTTTTTATACTTGTTTTACCTGTGTGTTTTACTACTCTTACACATTCCTTGTAATCAAGATACGGTTATGTCTTATTAGTATATGTACATAGATTAACACTGGTAAAATAAGTCTTGTTCAAGTAGGTACATTTCCAACAAAACCATTGATTCGTTTTGTACCGTAATAAATTCATATATTTATGAATCAACCAGAAAAACTTCTACAGTCCTACTGAATTTCATTTTAATTAAAAAACTATAGTGGTTTACGTTTAGAAAAAAGAATAATATTCACTGGTGTTGTACCTATATTATATTATTATAATACTTTTAAAGTAAAAAACCAGCAAAATGTATTTTTTTCCGTCCACGTGTAAAATATCTGGCAAGGAGGAGAAATATGGCCCTGGCTTTTAGAAAATCCAGGCTAACATCGCAAGTTAGATGGTCAACACACAGGTACACGCGATACATACATCGTATTGGACCGTGTCCAATAGACGCGATGGCAAGTTTGGGGAACTCGCTAAACGATTTCATCCTTTATTTTTTTTACATTTCGTACCGCTGGGAAAACTTTAGTAGATAAGCCAGACGTGGATAACAAACTGCAACACAAGGGGATACTGTGTGATTTAAAAGTTTGCAAGTACAGTGGAAAAAAATGTCCACGACACATCGAATACCGATTAGAAGAAAACCAATTGTCGGTCCGTTTAAACAGTTTGAAACGGGCTCTAGCTCGGCACCACATTTATGTATAGGTATGTATCTATATAATTTTTGTCGAATCCATTGATTCATTCGCACTCATACAATATGATATAATACATTGTTGTGGTCGGTTTTCAAAATGTACGTCTGCATTAATTCGTATTCGGTTTTATTGAAAATAACTAAAATATATTTAAAGTAAATGGCCACTCAGTATATGATAATATATTAAATAAGTAGCTGACGTACTGTAACCAACAACAATGTCTTTCCTTGTTTTCTAGTGATACGAACATATTATAGTCTAAAATCCGTTGTTATTATAGCAGAATTTATGGTAATAAATAATATGTGTTTATTTAATTTATATATTCAGTAAAACGGTGGTTAGTACTTGGTACATATTATGTTTAAAAACTTGGTGATTGTTTAAAATGAATAACACAAATATAAAGAAGAATTAAAACAGCTTCGTAATACATATAAACAAAGAAAATTGGATATTATAATGTAAAAAATCATAATAATACAATTTAAATATATAACACAAGGAATAAAATATGACAAAAATAATATATAACGTTTTAATAAAAAAAAGCAAATTTTGCACATAACGTAAAATAATTATTTAGTTTCAATGTTTAGTTTGAGATCAATAATTTATAGTTAAATTATTTTATTCAATAAGGTTTTATCATGTATCTATGCATATATAAAATAAAAAAAAATAAAAATATTTAGAGGTTAACATAACAATTTAATAAAAAATGCGTTTTTATTTTTTCTAATAAATTACTCAGTATAATGTTGAAATAAGAAAAGTAATTAAAATACATAATTTGTACATGATTAAAATAATGAGAATCATAATGAAAAAACCTAGCTTAATTGCTTTAAATTATTAAACACACCTAGGTACTTACTAAATTCTTTGATATTTATAAAGCCGTGAGATATTATAATATTAATATAAGCAGTTAAAGACAATGATTGAAGAATTTTAATATAATATGGTATTATATTGAATAATAGTTTGTTAAATTATTTGAAAAAACATATCACATTAGATTAAAACAATGCATTTTTAAAAAGTATAATACATAATAATGTAATATATTTCTAAAGATATCATATTTTATTTTTTAATGTACAAAATATTATTTACATACATTATACATTATATACGTTATTTTTATTTTAACAATGTTAAATATTGTTTAAAATCTTAACTGTTATATTTTTTTTTTTCATAATACTGAACTAATGATTCCCTTATTTTGTTATCGATTAGCATTAAATTCTATTAACCTATTTCAATTAAGTATATAAATTATAATTTTTATTTATTTAAAAAAACATTGTTCATTTTATTAGTTTTTTCGTGGTTTTATTCAATTGTATGATTTATCTTCTTTAAAAATAAAATAAATGATAGCTAGTATGCATCTTTATACGACAGAACATTTGAAATGATTTTTAGAGCATAAAAATATTTTAATCTTATCATTTTCAGTACATACAAATCCGGTCTCTAGTTAAAACATAAAGCCATATAGGTATTATATTATTTGTATACGTCTTGAGTGCAGTCATAGTGTAATAATATTATATTTTCCGTGTTTCACAATGGCTTAAGGTATCATAAACAGTTTTTTCAACTTTGTGTGTAGATTTAATCAGAGAATTACTGAGAGTTACTGAGAATTATTATTACTTTTAATACGACAGAATAAAAAGTAGTTTGTACGTTATCTTAAAACTGTATATTATAGGTATATATATAAATTGCAAACCGGTATAAGACATATATTATATTATATAATATTATATGAGTTATTTTAATAGGTAGTTAATAGTACTTAATACTATATTATGTAATAGGTATATTTGTTTGATCGTGCTGGACGTTAGTTTTAACTATCTATTGTAATAATTATTATACATTTACAATAGTATATTATTAATATTTCGGTGGAAAAACGATCGACGCGGGATCCAAAGGAGATGAAAAAGCATAAAAATAATGAATAAATCAATAAAAAAAATTAATGAATCAATAAAAAACGTGTTAATTTGGAAACCCGTGACCAAACGACAACAATAATAATATAATATACCTAACTATAAAATACGGTAACAGTGCGATATTGCGTCTACACGTAAGCGATAAGGGTGCAAGACAAAGTCTTTCGCCAACAAGGACAAAGTCTTGTCGTCCGTCTACCACAGTTTCCGCCTTTCGACAAATTACAATGCCGATACTCTGCCGTCATACCGTGCCATGATCGTTCCATTTAGATCATTTCACGTTTAAAGACACTGCTAACTGATTAATTTTCGTGAATTCGCAAGAGCCGACTGTAGTCTGCAGCTTGAATAATAATAATAATTGTATTTATTGGTTTATAAGGCTTCAACGGCCGAGATCATTAGCCTGTAAGGTTGGTAGGGTTGGTACTGTAAGGTTGGAACGGTTGGCACGGTTGTAAACACGTGCATGTGCGGCAACGTTTTTGCACACTACGATAACCAGGATGGTCACCCATCCGGGAACTATTGACAGCGGCCGTTACTAACTCTCAGTCATATCGCGTGATTGATAACAGCCGCGCCAAGCCACATAGTACCTATTATTGTTGGGCAATTTAAAATATAATGCGTACAATAACAATAAAAATAAGTTAGCCCGATTTCGACCTCATCCTATATGTATAGCCACCAAGCGCCGCGGCCGGTTTTTATTTACGGCTAAAACGGTAATAACGCACGCGTGGCCAGTAAAATGTTAAGACATTTTCAGCGTAAAATATATTATCATATTGTGAAGAGCCGCGCTCGTTCACCCTTTTGTGTACCGTGGAGCCTCCGTACCACGAGTACCTATACACCCGTTGTTGTACAACACAGCTATTATGCGCCTACATAATAATATTATGAAGTTTAATATTATACGCGAGGACGTGTCATCACGCGTTCACCCCCGCCGACGTGTGCGACCAACAAACCGTTGTCGAGGGGACCGGCGGCAACAGACCGATTTTTTAGCGAATGTTCACGTGTGAGAGATATTATTATGTTCAAATCTCTACGTGTGCACTACCGTGTAAATCATTAATGCATGCATTATAATACTCGGTCACCCTCCGTCAGTCGGACAACGGATACGCCATGGATACCGTGAGCACCGTGCAGTCGTTGCATTATAATATATACCATATCAATACATTTCTGCGAACCCGATTTCATTCCATCCAACCGCAGAATATAATATGACAAAAGTAGTGAGAGTCGGTTGTACAACTGAGAGTCGAGAGCGGTATTTTTATACTCTGTTTTCGTATTTTTATATTGATTTTTTTAATTATTTTTCACTACATATCGTAGATAGCTGTAGTTACTGAAATAATAAACTCGTATACCTTATTTGAGTATAGGTTTTGATCCAAAATCCGTAAAAATTCGATAGACCCGAGCTCTCTAAGATTATGACCCGTCGAGAAATTAATTTACGTTTTAAAATATACTTTTCGCTTCGTCGTTATCATTTTAATTTGAAAGAATTTTCAGTTCTAAGAATAATGGTATAGGTTTTACGTTTCTACTCACATTATTCAATAAGTTATGAACAATTAAAAAAAGACGCGTGACGTTATTGGGCCCGGCTCATCGTAATTGCCTATCTTATACGTGTAAAAGTTCCTCGCTTCACACAACGATTTACCAACCTAAAAATTTTATTTTTGAAATTTAATTTACATATAAATATGTAGTTTTATGTCTTTGAGACAATACAAGTTCAACATTTCAAAATACCTTCATATAGCCAAGACGTGATCATTGACCTATAATAAGGCTATAACCATTAACCATAGAACGAATAGAAATCGAATTCGTAAATTTTTCAGATATATCAGATATAAAAACAAAATATGAGACTGGAAAATTCAAACAGCCTAATTTATTTTGGATCATTGAATAAATAATTAAAAACATTATATATGTTAATGATAATATTTATGTATCTTACACAATACACAGCTATAATTTCTACCGCAAACTTGGTAATTGCAGCAAAAATCCAGCTCAAAGAGAAAATACTCCTGTTCCACGGAGGAATTCCAAATGTGGTTGCATAGTAAAAGAAAAAGAATTCAACAAATTAACAAGAAATGTACAGCCGATCTAACAGTACTACAAAAGCCCAAAACTAAAGCTCTGAATATACTTAGAACAAGTAAAATAAATTCATGGCGAAATTGTACCGACTCGCCCATAATCACAGTCAAGCTCCAATGAGTTATGATACAAAATAAAAAGATTCAACTGCTTATCGAACAAAAAAATTAATACATTGACGAATGACGAAAACACAATACCAGTACCATTACAGATATCTCATATGATCCAAATAGTTAAAGTTAGTAGAAGTCCCAATTAAATAGTAGAACAGCGTGAAATATTTCTAACAATCAAAAACAAATATGGAAAAGTGAATATGATAATATTGATAATATTAATTATTATAATATGAACCTCGCATTGATAGAAGAATGATTGTTTTGTGCTAATGAGCTACTTACTACATCAACTGAATTAAATAACAGTTTGAGACTTTGAGTCAAAATAAATGCAAAAGCTGTAGCCTACACTATATTCCTATATAGTTTTTATCAAAAACTTATCATTTAAACCAAAAGTTTTCTAATACTTAGATATATAATAAGTTACGAAAACAAAGAATGTTTCTATGTAACAATGGGAAGCAGTCATTAGTTGTTCTAATATCAAAAAACAATCAATACAATACACTACCACCAAAGGCTTCCACCCTATATCATTACTCAATAATTTCAGCAATATAATAGAAAATAAAATGGTGATTTGCTATCTCAAAAACACTATGTTTCGCCCACTGACGCCGATTTCCGAAAAATAGAATTCAATTATTTTCACAATTTATATACTGTTAAGCTTACACACATCATATCATGTCAACTGATACTCTTTCTGTTCGAATTTCGGTAAACTAGTAGAAATGAGCCAGGTTTTGTATAAGTACACTTAGGGCCGTTCTTTCCATGTCCGAATAAAGTTACCGGACATTTAACCACGAATAAAATCTGTTATCAGTCGGTTAGCGTTAATCGACACTTTACCGGACATTGTAAGAACGGCCCCTTGTTAACTTTACGTTTAACTGGTGTCAATTTGTTTCCAGTATTTATCCGTGGTTTTGCACCCGATTGACCCCTGCTTCCAGGATTAATAATCATTGTTTGAATTTTAATATTAACCATTAACATTTTATTGATTGTGTATTAGCTCTATTCATAGGATTCACAAAATTTCCAAAATTATTGAAATAGTTAAATGATTATAGCCAATATCGCAAATGGTTTATCACACCGTTTACCCACAAATGTACCTACAGTAGATCATGACAGACCCAAAATGTCACACGGCTTACCAATGCCTAATTAGATAATAAAACAATAACTACACCTAACTGAAATCATAATGAAAATAGTAATTCATTTATACGTAAGCGTTAACTCCATCGTTTTCGGTTTCTAAGAAGTCCATAAGATCACATTTTTTGGCAAAGATTCTTTCATTACGGACGGTCCGACAAACTTTGTCTAATATTATTTGAGATACTTGTTAGAAGTTAAGGCCAAGTCTAAGTCAGTTCAACGTACGAGTAATAAATAATAGTTTAAATACAATAGCATAACACTACGCGTTATAAGACAAAATAATTATAATTGTTTTTTTTTTTTATATTTTTGTATATTTAGTTTGATTGTACTACCCTTTGTGTACGAATATTATATACTTGTGCCTGAAATGTATATAATCAACAGTAACTTAGTAAACGTTTATAAATGGCGATCGTTCAAATAGTATTCATATTTCATTATACATGTGTACAATATGATACCGGGCAATACATAAAATATTACAATTTTGAATGACTGTGTAAAATAAAAAATAATCTAACCAAATATTTGTGGTACAATATATTTTATTATCCACAGATATGTAAAAACATTTGATTTCACAACTTATCTGTAATTATTAATATTACAATTGTTAATTTTAAGTAAATAGTAAAATATTTAATATCTAATAATATTAGTACAGATTTGTGGCTCCTGGCTTCATTTGTATAGGAAAATTAAAAAATGAATAATCTTAAAGAGGACATATTTCCATAACCAATCTCCCTATAATTTTCAAGAAAAATCGACAACATAAAACACAACTTAGTTAAAGAACGGTTCATTAGTAGTTGACTAAATGTTTGAACTTTGAACTTTGAACTTTAAACTAATTACGTCTCGTTATAATTTATAATAATTTCGTATTAAAAAAATATTTTTATTTATTTATCTTAGAATATTGTGTATTACCTAATATAATTTCATAAGAATATAAGCTGATCCCGCCGGCACTTCGTTGCCCGTTAAATGTATCAATTCTATATGACTCAAACTTTGTTCAATTCGTTATTTAATATTCGGTGTATATGGTGTATGGTGTTCAAAATTTATCTTAACTTTTCTGTTGCCCGGAATAAAAAGTCCGATTCTCAGCAGTATATATTATCAGGTGGGCAATCTACCTGCGGTAGATCGCAGACCCCGAGCTGTTTGTACGTAAGTGTATGATTTCACTCTAAAGTATCAAAATTGTACCAAGTTTGTCATTTATACTTAATTCCACCTACAGAGGATTAATATAATCAATTAATACAAAAGCCTAACGCACCCGTACTAAAATCCGATGAATAAACAAAAACAAATTTAACACTTTTTAAATTAGCCTATCTTCTTCCCAGAGGTCTAATCTACACACAAACATTCATTTTTATCTATACTAATATATAAAATGATAGCGTTTGTTTGTATGTTTGTAACTCCGAAACTACTGAACCAATTTCGAAAATTTTTTCACCAATACAAAGCCACATTCTTTGTGAGTGTCATAGGCTAATTTAAAAAGGGAAGTGATCACCCCCGGTAAGTGCTCAAACAGGAATTTTAAGATTTACGATAGAAATTTTTGTTTTTTAATGGTTGATATGGGTTATATATAATATAGATAAAAATAATTGTATAGACGTTGTTGTTGTTTTTGGCCATGTCACCAGGTGTGCACTTAAGAGGCCATAACTCCGGAACCACTTATTGCACAGCATACAAACTTCACAAAAACTATCTACATATCAATATTAATATGTCCTGAAATTTTTATCGAAATCGGTTTGGTGGATCTTGAGTTATAACATTTATTCAAAATGTACACTTATTTTATATATTTTAGTGTGCTGTAGAACTACCGGCCAACTGTTTATGATTTCTCTGGAAATCACATTAATATTGATTGTGAGTAAGCGGAATATTTCTACTTTAACTCTTTCCACGTCACTATAAAATTGGGTCCAGATACACCAAATTAATTTATACTACCTAATTAGATTATTTAGGTACATATAAAAACAATCATCGATTCCAATGTATTTCGTCAGTATAATAATAATAAATAATAATATTATTATAGCACAACAATGTATGTACTGCGTAAGATAATAATATGATATTGATGAAACATTTTTAAATATTAATTGGATGTTATACAATTGTTTGAAATAAATTAAAAAAATTGATTAAATATGCGTGTGCATCAAGATATTGAGACATAAAATATTTAAAAAAAATATTGTTAATGGGTAAACGATTGTCAAAATTGTTAATTTTTGCAAGTTTGATGTCATTATTAGACCCTATTTTATTTCTCTAAGAATAACATAATATTTATATTATAGTTGCT
Source organism: Metopolophium dirhodum (assembly GCF_019925205.1). Taxonomy (NCBI): domain Eukaryota; kingdom Metazoa; phylum Arthropoda; class Insecta; order Hemiptera; family Aphididae; genus Metopolophium; species Metopolophium dirhodum. The sequence goes on from NC_083567.1 coordinate 24,021,071, forward strand.
ACGTTAAATTGGTTGAACAATTGTAATTGATAAGTGATTCATTCACAAATTTATTTTTATTTTATTATTATTAAATGTTGATAATATGAATATTGTTTTCTACTTTGGTCACGTATAAACCACACTGTTGCACCCGCCTCATTCAATGTCATAAAATAAAGTTTTATTTGAACTTTCTTCTGTATCATAAATAAAATTATTTAGGAAGTCACAACTTTCACCCTTCACGAGGGTGCCCAAGTTTTCCTCAAGAGACACTGATACCCCTCACCAGTTTTTACCATAAGGTTTTATTCAAGGTTCATTCGCATCCATCACGTACGTCAGCGTGACGGACGTGTACATGTTTCTTCTTTATTAAACGAGATGTTTTTTTTGCACTGTTAAACGTTATTATTAAAAGCGTTTTTATTTATTTATTTATTTTTTTAGTCGAATGCAGCGCATCCGAGCTGTTCGTAAAACCCTAGGTAGTTTAAAACAACACATTTTAAATCTGTTGAGCAGACCTTTTGATGTATGGTTCAAACTAATTCAAAATGATGAATTTAAAAAAAATGCAATGTAATTTTTTTGTTTCTATTCAGGTATAAACACGTTTGTTTTAATGTTTAAAATGATTAACTGTCGTTTTATAGCCTGGACATTGAAAGTAAATTCGTAAATTCTACAAAAAATTTCAAAAAATTTACATTTTACACTAAATAAAATATGTAAATATGTAATATAAATCAATAATGATTTTTAATTAATAAGTTCAAACGGTACATACATTTAATCAAACGTCGATGTTGATTACCTGATGGCTGATGGTATTAAATTTGATACCTAGGTCTAACTATAATAATGTACTTATGTCAAAAAATCTTAGATTTTTATATTTGTTTTTCATTTTTGCAACAACTGTTATTAATAATTTATTATTAATTTGATGAATGTGATAACTTTGTGTTACTGTTATGAGAAACAATAATAATTAATTTCATTTTATACTATACATTGTATATTGTTGAAAACACACTTATGATGGTGCGTATTTGCTGTATACTCTATAGGTACTAATTTTTAATGGTAACTATAATTATAAAACAAATTAAGATCAAATAATTAAAACAAAATATATTAAATATATAAAACAAATATTCAACAACCCTGGCACTAAGTATAAAAGGAAAAGAAACCTTTAAAATACAGACATAGGCAAAACACACGCTAAACTGCTGGACTAAAATTACAGCAAGCAACACAATTCACGAAAAAAATTTCTAAGCATAAACCATTTTTTAGTTAGATAATGAAGTTTGAAAATACAATATTCCAATTGGAAATTTTACGTAGAAGTGCATGGTGTAGATAGTTTTCAAATAATGTTGAACAATATCAATAGAGTTATAGCCAATTTAACTAGAAATTATTGTAGCGTATTCTCAACATTTTTATTATTTCATTTATATTATTATTTTTTATTATTAGATAATATTCTCCACAGCCCGCATTACAATGCACTATCCAACACTTATCAATGGAAACCAAAATACAAAAAACATAATATATTATAAATTTATTTTATAAAATAATTAAAAAAAAAAAAGAAAAAGAACATCATTGTAAGCCAATATGTTCCCGAAGTAAAAGGTATCAACAAAACATTTAGCGGTATTCCACCGAAAAAGCTCCATCATACTCTTTGTAAAAAAACTGGTCTAAAAGTTGTGGTATAATTTTATAGGTAGCTGAGACTTTGAACTATAGATAACATTCGTGTTAAAATAATCTTCTAAAAAATTTGAACTTGGCTTGGTGACTTAAATTAAAAATTTAAAAATACTATAGCATTAAGAGTACATAATAATAATATTGTCTACTATCATTGAAATAGGTAGTATAATCAAGTGTCTTAAGAGTCACTAATGTAAGTTAAATTTTTTAGCAGATTATTTTAACATAAAATATATCTATAGTTCAAAGACTTAGCTACCTATAAAATTATATCATAAATTTAGAGCTGTTTTTTAATACTTAGAGTTTTTTACACGGAATATGTCGGAGTGTTTTGGGTGGGATTTAGTATACGATAAACACTTCAATAAACAGCTGCAAAGATATTTTATTATTTACATTAAATAAAAAAATATAACTTAATTAATTAATTAAATTCTTAAAATTCCACAATGTTTACAACCAAAATTCGCTGGTAAATATAGCGTCAGACTAATTCGTAAAATGCAATTTTTTTGTTTATGATTTTTTCAAATAAAATTAATGATAACGCATCGTTTAAAAGCATGCTGCCTCAAAAATAATAGTTTATTCTTCCATGAAAGTATTTACAAACATATAGTGAAAATGTCCCATCTGATTTGTTATGGAAGAAAAAGTTCCATCTCCATGAACAAAAAACGTGTTATTGATTCAAAAATAAGAATACTTAAAATAAATGTATTTTTTAAATTTATTCGATGGCTTTGTTAATATTATTTTTAACAAAAAACCACAAAACATCAATAACACTCTTGTAACAGGACTTAAATTTTTCGTTTATGGTCCCTTCTGAAAAATAGACACTATAGAGATAGAAGTTCTACGAATTAGACTGACAATAGAATACCAGTCATTAAATAATTTCCGGACAGGTAAGTTTCTTTTACGTAGAAATTATAAATGTATTTTATGTTAATGTTTAGTTTGAAAATTACCAAGAAAGTTGTAAGTTTAATATTATTGTAATGTATTTTTTTCCAAAAATTATTTTGACATAACTTTAGGTTCCAAAATTCTACAAAATAATAGTTTTCTGTTATATATTATATTATAGTTTGGGCTTAAATATTTTAAGTAAAAACTATAAAATGTCAATATAAAAAATAAATGTACGTGCATTTACTTATTAGGTACCTATATACTAACTGAAGTTTGAAGTTTTATACCTACCTGACTTTTCATTGATATAATTAATGTTTAAAACCGCAATATGAAATTAGTTTACTTTGTAACAATATGTTTCGTATACCTTGGTATAATTTTTTTTTGAAAGCGTTTCTTAATAGTTTTTCTATTGATGCCTAAACTATTTTTAAACATCAAGATTTATAATCAAGTTGAACAATTTTTTTTACAGAAGTTTTTTGAGTTCTGAATGTATTTAAAAAATATAACTTAATAATCTAGTTATTAGCTCAAACAATATAATGTTTTGTTATGCTTAAGCAAATACCGTAATCTAACCTATAACCCTTTTTTGTACGTTAATTAGTAAAACTAGTAAAAAGTGTTTGATATAATATGTTTATTAGTGATTACATTGTTATATTAAACACATACATCTTGATACTATATTATAGCTCACATCTATTTATAGTACCTAGTGCATGTTTTTTATCTGAAGTATAAATCTTGAAATATTTTGATAATGCTTATCATGTATCAAATATTTACATTAATTAAACTTGATTATAATGATAAAAATCTGAATAAGGTTCAGCAACTATTTATTCGAACTACCAAGAGAACCTATATTATATAGTATCACATCGGTGCAAGTAAGCATGTTACATACTAAATTTGATATCAATAATATGCTTCTTCCACAGTGCATCTTCTGGTATGAAAATTAAAATTTAAAAATTAAAATTGTTTGCATAAACTAATAACAATAACTATAATAATATCATTATAACATAAATGCATTCTTCGTTTCATTAAGAAACTCATCAAAAACCTCCATATTGATTAACTTGCAATATAATTTATGGCGTCTGGGTCAATTATAATACGCCAAGTATTATAATATAAGGATTATTATAGTAATTATTCAAGTATGTACATCAATAACGACTTTAATCAAAATGTATCGATTGTAATATAATATTGTCTGGGGGCAACTGCACCTAAAAAATAATACTTATCAAAACAATATTTCATCATCATAATAATTAATAATATGAAAATCAGTATCTTTTGTAATACTTATGAACCAAATAATATTATATGATAATTTTGAGAAACGCATTTTTTATCTTTCATTCAAGTAAATTATTCTTATTTCTTTGTGTACCTATACTTGATGAATGTATACATTATGTCATTATTTATCGTAGGTATCTATGGCATAGTGCTGAATTCTATTTAAATATTTGTATAGAAGATATATACGTTAATTTATTTATAGTAGAAACAATTAAATACATATTAGTGATTACCGGTGAAATGTAACGATAAATAATAATTTAAGGGCATTAAAAATACATTACAAGTAACAATTTTTGTGTTTTAAAATAAAATAAAATAAATATTATATATTTATATTTAAATGTACTTAATATATTACACACAATTTACTATTTACTACCTGTATTTACTGGCTGTTATACATTAGTTATAATCGAAGGATATATGATAGTTTTAATGATAAAATAGTATTTTTATCCGCATGTGTTAATTTGTTAAAGTACATGCTAAGTATTTTGACGAATACGGAATAAGTTTGTTCATGAACGATAAAAAAATAAAAAATTACACTTTGCTAGTGTTTATCCAGGCATAAAGTGGACGTCTTGAAATTGCTTGTGCTTTAGTCACCATGTTGTTCTTATTTGTCTTACTAATCTCTAGTGAATTCCACGTTATTTTTATTTAGCATGTGGTAGTAATGCTGGAATAGCGATTTTTCCCAATATAAATGAGTTCGGACTTTCTCAATATTTATACCTACTTACAAAAAAATATATAATAATATACTTTATTAAATAAATTTAAAATGATTGATTTTGACGTCAAGTCATTTTCATTCTATTTTTCAACATTAAATAAATACATTTATTTTGTTCAAATACATTGAAATAATAAAATTAATTCTAAAATTATAATACAATCTTTAATGTAAGAACTATTTCCTTATTCTAATTGCACTGAAGAAATGAAAAACTAGTTTGATATTGTATAATTCACATGAACTTAACTCATACTTATCTATTTAATATTAATTGTCGTTTATTTTGATGTGATATAATTTTATTTTACAGTAGTTACTTTTCTATACATTTGATTATCAAGACTATAAAAATGTATAAAATAAAAAATAATGCTTCGTAATGATTTAAATAATTGATCAAGTAAGTTTCGTGTTTTTAGATAATATAAAATTAAAAAATACTTAGGTACTATAATTTCTTAATATATATACAAAGTTTATAAAACACATTTAGGAAATATAAGTAAATCGTCTTATAGTGTTATAACATAATACATAGTTGGAGGTCTTCTTGTGCTATATTAGGTCGACATTATATTTAACTATATTATCCGGAGATAATTATTAAATATATTAACACTGAGGTTCATTCTGTGAAATATTGACTTATGTTGTGTTTGTAATTTCTCATATAAAACATTATATGAGAAATTACAAACAAACTCCTATATTTTGTATTGGTCCAACAAAAATGTTCAATATCAATTTACTCTTATTGCCAAAAAGAACAAGACGGATAACAAAGAGGTTTTGGCTTTTAGCCAAAATGCTTTAACCTGAGTTAAAATAGTTCTATAGAGCGTTTATCATGTTTGACAAGTTCTATTTATTTTAAAGATATTACAATATTTTGATTTAGGTATTCGTCTGACTACATTATAAAAAGCCCTTCGTAATCTCTCATTTTTTCATATTTTTAATAAAATAGTTTTGAATTTTGATTCATAACAATGGGAAATTTGAGGTTTGAATGAATTCACATAAAATAATAATAATTTATTTATTATTAATGTTTGCTTTTAAAACAACAGCTTTATGTTTTTCGACGTCTTTATTTGTGTCAATTAAATTTACAGCAGACATCAGACATTCAAATTATAGTATTAAAAATAAATTGTGTTTATGCAATCTCAAAATGCCCAAACGGCATGTCGCGTTAAAATAGTACGCTGATGCACATATGTTTTAAGACTCAATATTTGAAATGGTGGAAAGCAGTGGAGTATATAGCCGTTGTATGGAGGTGGCATATCAACGAATGGCATATCAGACGTGTCGGCGTTAGGAGGTGAAAAGAAAGAAAAAATAACCCCCCCCCCCCCCCCCCGGTCCCGTGTAAAACACCGTGGAAATATTAAATAGGACTTAGGAGCTGAGTATAAACTGCGGCCCGGGGACGACAAGGATTTAATAATAATATCAAATCTCATTTTACGAAACTAATAAACGGAGAATACGCCGCAACACAGCGGCCGTCGTCATTTTCGTCGGCCGACGCCGGGGAGAATTTCTTTTAATTTTTGCTCTGTGTTTTTCTCGAGTTTGATCACGTACAAACGTCCGTCTAGTCCAAGACCCTCCCCGCCCCCGTTCCCGCCCCTAAAAATCACCCCCCTCCGATTCGCCGCCACACACCGCCCACACCATAACACGCCGCCGTACTATACACGATCGCGCAGCAGCACGCTCTAACCCTAACAAATCACTGGACGTTTGTCCTCTTTTTTTTCCAACGGACTTACGTAACACGGACGACGACTCTCTTACCCTCCCGCCCCTGCACCACCACATCCATCCGCCCAGAGTACAACGCCGCTTATTACGCTCGGTCTTTTGCGTTTGTTTTTGTGTGCACAACACACTCTGCGCTGTATATACGAAAAATTACCAGCGATAATAGAATTTTCCTTTGATTTCCACTCGACCACCACGGCCGCCGCCGCCGCCGCCGCCACCGACGGACCGAACGAAAACAGTTATCCGACAAATTCCGACTGATTGGGTGCCGGCGAAGCGTGTTTTGCAAACCGGTGTTTCCGTTTCGCCCTTCGCCCTCGGCAGCCGGCAAAACGCCGATCTCTTTTTATCCCTCCCCTAGGCCAACGGCCGCACAGACTATACAATATATTTACACGTGTATAGAATATGCCGCTCAACGTGCAGAAATAAACAACAACAATAAAATATATCGTCCTGCGTCGATGTAGTGTCGTCGGTGGTTGACGTCTGAGCACATTTGCACACTATTGTCACATAATATTATATTATCTTATTGTTATGCATATTTTACGAATCGATAAAAATCTTACGTCGACCGAGTACGAGTGCCTATACACTGTAAAGTGTCAAGTGTACATAATAATATTATATTGTACACAAATTCGCGTGCGTTCTCGGTATGAGTTTTTTACTTTTATTATTATTATAATTATTATGCAAATTACCGTGTTTTTTTATTCATTAAGCGTGCAACTCAACCGTTTATAAATTGTATGCTATAATATATAATATATACAAGCGCGTGTAGGATAGCTGTCGATCTCTGGTGAATCGTATAAAACAATGGAGATTATAATACGCAGAACCCGCGACACTCCCATCATGTATACTCAAAACGGAATTTGAATTAATAATGTTACAACAATAATAATAATATATCACTGATCTTTATTAACATAAGTTTACATAACTATTGGTTAGTGAAATCCAATCATTTTGCGTCTATTCATCGGAACAAACAGTACAATGCGAATATTATATGTAAAACATATTATGGTTATCATCTAATAATGTATTATATAGTTCCAGTTATATCTACTGAACTATTACACTGTATAGTTTAAATCTATAATAGACATACAATATATTTATATCATATAATAACTATTAATTAACAGCGTGAAACCGTCATTTTGATGAAATTAACTAAAAATTACATTTTGTACATTGTTGTAATCAAAGCCCCACAATGTTGGGACATGTAGCTAAATTGACGAATTTTTTTTTATAACATCGTTTACGGTGAAAATGTGACTTAACAACATAATGTTATGTTTTGTATAATAACCACTTCTAAGTTCTAACATTTAAATTTCAAACCCAAATGTTGAAATGTATGAAAAAAGAGTGAAAGTGATGGATTTAATTTTTCGATATATTATATCTGAAAATATTTATAATGTTTTTCATGCTTTCCTCTTTGAAATGGAAAGATGTCAACGATTGTGCTGCAGAGAATTTAATATCATAATAAGATCTCAAATTGTGGGCATGGCATACATTTTTAGACACAAGAAAAATCTTCGAATCTTTTCATTAGAAATTGTATATAATGTTTTCATCAGAAATACGAATGATTAAAAATTTTAGACATCTACTCAATATTAGCAATGCAAACCCTAATATTATTTATACCTAGTAAAATTATAAGAACAAAAAAAAAAAAAATAATAATAAAAAAATATGTATTATTACAATTTATTATAAAAATTTAATTATATTATTCAATAGTGAAACGGAAATCTAAGCAGTTGATGAATAAATAAAATACATCAGAAAAATGTTTGAATTTATATAAAACAGAAGAAAATTAGTTTTTATAAATTAAATATTAGGTACAATATTATCTTGTATAATGGAGACACACTAAGATATGTATGAACATTGAACATACCTGCACAAATATTATGTTACCGACAGTCCTAACTCAATAAGTCTGCATGTCTAATGAAGATGAAAAAAAAAATGAATATTTAAAAACAAAAAATGTTTTATCAGAGCAAGAACAACATCAATAGTATCCCAGTATAAACTTTAAAAGTTAACACGTGTAAAATGTTATACAATTAATTGAATTTAAAATAAACAAATAATAATTAATGTTTACCTATAATTGTCAATGATTATTAATTGTATTTAAATGTTTGCTAATGTATATTTATATCTAATTAAAATATTGATTTTTTTATCAGTACATTTATATGTCCTAAAAATGCCTGAATCAAACATAGAGGTTGGTAGGTGATCAAATTTGTTTAGTATTGTGGCGCTGATTATTTAATTTATAATCTCGGGGTCGTGGGTTCGAGCCCCACATTGGGCGCCACTTTGTCGTATACGTCGACCACAGACGTACACAAATAAATGAACAAATAAATTATAATGATCACTTTTATCAAAACTTTGACATCCAGTGGCGATCGAGTCACACAATCACCACCTACAGACACCTTTTCTGTCTTAACAATATGTTCCTTCTATATTAATCTTAAAATCGAATCATTATCGAATAATGTCGATTGTCCCATGATTAAATTGTATACTTAGTTGTTATTATATTACATAATTGTTGTCTTAACCTAGTTGCATGAATATGTTTAATGTTTATTGTTTAATGTTTGATATTCTACTTGTTACCTTGTTTTCTTAACCTAGTTTTTATGAACTAACATTTCTTATCACTACATCCTTTTAATTTATACCTGTATTAAACGCTTAATACAACAATAGGTACTTTACAGTATGGTTAATGTGAGGATTGAAGTTAAACACATTCAATCGTACGAAATGTCATTAATTAAAATTAAATCAAATCATTATAATATGTCCATAAGATAAAATAAATTTAAAAACCCACAATTTTATTGACTCACCAAATAACACTTTTATGTTAGATTAATAACTTTTTACACTTATACAATGAAAACCACAAAATACCGGACACTCTTGGTCGCTGAAATTTTGTCCGCTATTCAAGGGTCTACGTTTGTATTTCGTTTCGAAAAAAACGTTCGATATTTGAAGGTGTCCACTACGTAGAGATGTCTGTTAGTAGAGGTTTTATTGAATCAGTAAAAATGTATTATCACTAAAAGCAATATCTATAAGGATAACTGCAAAAATATGAAAAACTATTAATTATATCGAAAATATATTGACAATTTTTTGTTAATGTTGTTTTATAATAAATTATTTACAAGTTACAGTTATGAAAGAAAAAATGTTTCCAACACATTTTTTAGATAATGTTTAATTTCTGTTGAAATCATCCTGTATAATCTATATTATAGACTCTTCATTATGTATTTATGTTAATAATTCTACACTGTTGTACGTGTCTCGTGTACATATTAAAAGTTTATATAAACATTGATAAATATTTATTTATTATTATAATAATTCTATGAAGCTATTCATATACAAATTATTATTTATAATATTTTTCATTAAATAAGCTCCGACATATCAAAGAAACAGGATGTAAACCTTAAGCATTAATGTACGTTAAGCAGGTACTCGTGTTAAAAACTAATAAAATAAAACGCAATGTATAAAATATGAAAACGTTATTCCTTAAATTTCCATAAAATGTATACCTATATTTCGTTTCAGGCATAGAATATTCGTAAATATTATTAAACAAATTCTTGCTGATGTGCATTTTAAACATTAATCCCGATTACACAACCATTTTCTATCGTTGGTAGTTGGTACATTCTTATGAGTAATCACTTCCCAAAGACTTATTACGTTAATTTAATATTTGTCTGCTTTTATCCGTTATCCATTAAACCTGCGTATTATAAATAATATTCTTGTGTAATTAATTAGAGTCTGAGTCGCTTAAAATAATGTGTGTGTATATTTTTTTGTGTCTAACACTCTAACGTCACCTTTGGAAAAAGTAAAAAAGCTTCAATATTCAGCTTTGGAGGTAATTTATGAATCTAGTTGTTGTATTGGAGAATTGAGAAAAACGTGAATATTCAAGCAATAAAAGTCTTGGATAAACCAATTTTATTATAATTAAAAATTTAATAATAATAAAAGGAAATTTAAAATTTTCACAATTTGTACATATTATATAATATATATATATATAAGCATTATAACATAAGTAATATTATAATTTTTCATACATGATAATATACATAATATATCATAAACACGTTTTGAAAATATTCTGTTTATATTTTATTTCAGCCATACACTTTTATAAAAGATTCCACAACCGTCTTTCCTCCCACTTAAACCCTTTAGGTAATTAAAAACCTTCAGTCCCTCACGATCCCAGGCAGCTCTCTTAGACGCCTAAAACATAAATGGTTCAGAGACCTTTCACAATTTTAACTCTAAGAAAAAAAAACATGTCTAAATAAATAAATTCATTTTATAACTTTTAAAAATCAACAATAGTGTGTCATCATTGGGTGGCTTCTTTACTCACTTTTATTTTCGTACTCATGTTATCTGTCTTTTATCATATACCCTTATTATGTCATCCGATGTATACTTCGACTTTAAATAAAAAAAAATATTTTATTTCAAACATATGGCATCCACGGATAATCCGTGTATAATCCACTAAATTCAAATTGAAACGAAAATTCAGTAATTAGATTATTAAACAACTATAATTATGTAAATCTTGTAATGTTATATAATATGTAGTATTTAAGGAAAATTAAAGAGAACCCGTTTTATTTTTATTTTTTAGGTTAACCGATAACCCGATAACGCGGGTTGTACGTTAATTGCATTTGATCTTATATAAATTAATTACTAATCATAATTATAAAAGTCAATAGTTCTTAAATTATTTGGTAATTCCGGAATATAAAGTTTTTAGTATATAATATATATGCTATATAATATCATATAATATTTTATATTTTATATTCTAAAAAAACTTGAAGGGCCCTGAACATTTTTGATTATAAAACCTAAGCTGTTGACAAAACTAAAATTGGTTTACGTGATTTGATTTTAATTCCAAAAAACATATTTGGATTAAAAATACCAAAGTACTGATTTATAGATTGTGTAATTTGCCATACAAAATATTAAATATTATTTAAGGAGTTTAATAAAAAATTTTAAATTGTGTATATTTTACAAAAAAACATAAAACAACAAAACAATCATGAAAATAAATTAATTAAAAAGTGTTTTTTTGTGATGAATAAAATAAAAAAATGTTCATTTTACACAATATACCTAAATATAGGTTTCATTATTATATGAACATTATTTTAATAATATTGTATAATGCCTAGTGGAACACCAGTGAAATTGTAATGTTGTAGCAAAAATGAGTTCATACATTTGCATTTAGGAACCTGTATTCAGTGTTTTAGTTTAACTATCTAATTTCACTGTGCATAGCGAACCATATGGTGTGGAACTAAAATTAACTAACAAGGTAATACAATCCAATATTGAACATCCCACGCACTTTAATAATTATTATCTTCTTGTCATTACATTTTAACCTAATACGAGTATAATTGCGTTCAAGGTTGGGATTTTGAATATTTAATACACTAAAATAATGAAAAGTATAATATACAACCGTGCGAAAAAAGAAGATTTCACAAATATGTGACATTAGTAAATATGTAACAGGAATAATTTAAAAAATATTTATGATTTTTTAAACCTTGTTTTTTTAAGAAATCTTTTTAATACTGTATGGGCTTTAATATAATAAAGTATTTTTATTTGCGTCTACATGATGCATATTTTAATTTCACTAAGTATTTTTTATTTGTATTACTTATGAATTCCTGAATTTTCGTGGTTACATAAATGACTTAAAAACGAGATTGTTATAATAATACCATTTTGAAGTTGAATGTTTTGCCATTTCTGTTATGGCTAAAACGTATTTACATATTTGTTAACTTATGGATGAACAATTATGTGTTTGAATATTTTGTAAACTATAAATACAATTTTCATTTTAAGAACACTATATTTACACAATACGATTGACACGTGTTGCCAGAATGTTTGGAAACTTATGAATACCTACAAGAAATCAATAACAACTGGTGAAAGTCAAATAATAAACCACAAAAAAGATCTACATAAAAATGAATACAAATGAAAAGAATCAGCTCTTTCAGGTAATAAACCCTAAATTATTAATACATTTTGTGTGGAATCGTAGTTTATTGTACCATTTTCAGCTTCGAAATTTTAATATTTCTTTCGTCTGGAAATTTAGTAATTATTTAGGTCAGTACATATAGAACTAGTTAAATTTGTTTTCAATATGTTTTGAAATCATGAGTACATGATATAGGTACATAGTTTTAAGCAATATTAGGACACTATAAAAATGTATTCGTATATGTATCTATATGTATGTATAATTTGACGGAGTATTTGTGTATTGAAACAAAAAAAAAAAATGAAGATATCATCATGAATAATATAGTATTTGTCTTTACTTACCAAATATGCTGGTATATTATAAAATACGCGTTGTTCGACGTTCAATACAAAATATATTTTACGGTAACAATGATATTTTCAACCCCATTTCATGTTTATGTAAAGCACATAATTTAGTCCAATAATCCAGAAGATCTCGTGCTCTATATGCAGGAAACATACTATAGCTATAGTATTTAAGTTTGTAAATGTACCTACATATACTATCATTTGACAGAAGAGTATATTTTTTCAGTCTGATTGTAAAAATAAAAACATTGTTCTAAATAAGTTTAAAATAATATATTGACAATAAGATAATATATATTTTTCCATAGACTGCAAAATAGATGAACAAAATTAATAACAATAATATCTATTTAAGGTTTAAGTGAACTAAAACACTATTAATATATTAAATCAAATTATCATTAATATTTATTAAATTACAAATGCTAACAGTCGAATCATTTAATTTAAATGATAAGCTTTTGTTTTGAAGGATCCTACTATTATATCAATCAACTTTACATTTCAAAATTACCTATGGATAAATCATCTGATTGATTTCCAAAACGAAATGTAGGTAGGCATTTATATTGATTTTATTTGTGGTATTAATACTATTTACACATTTATAATAATATGCTAATAGGTGTTCTTAAATCATTGGTTTCTTTTTACTAGAAATAAAGTATGGTAATTAACAATATACAGGCCTAACATTTTTTTTAAACGCATAATGGGTTGAATCATTAATAATTTTAGTATATATCTTTTTTTTAAATATACATTTTTCATAGCTTATTTTAGTACAAATTGTTGAAACTAATAAACGATGCAGCTATAAATGTTATGTTTTATGTATTTTATATTTAATAAACCAACATTAGAATTATTGTATTTGAAAAAAAAGCTAAAAATACCTTTCGAACGATATTAGATGATATCTTGTATTGATTGCATAATGTTTAATCACTAATAGGTAATATTTAAAATTGATTTTAATTTTTAATTTTTTATCACTTGTGTTCCTCCTATACCTACCTCAATGATTATTATTATTCAAACCGGAATTATAGTGTGCCTATATAAATAGTTAATATTTAAACAGTGCATTGATAATAACTATACACTGTTCTGTTGATCTGATTACTCGTATATATAATAATATTATATATAGAACAGCGCTCGAGTTTATATTAAACAATATTATTATATATGCGTCGGATTATTTGATTTAAGATCGAGTATGTTGACGGGTTGATGAATGCAAAGTGCCGAATCCATAAAACGCGTCTCGCCTCGCGTTAATAGCGTAGAGTCTATGGGACGACTTTGGTGTCGCGCGTTCGATAATCAGCGAAAGTGTCTCCGAGCAAAAATTAACAAAAAAATATATAAAGAGCGATGCTAGGGTGGTATCCGCGAGCGCATATTTTCCCGCGTCCTCCGACAGCAGCCGAGACGTTGCGTTATCGCGTTTGTTAACGAACTCGATGATATGCATAATCATATATAAATACACACACACACACGCACGCGCACGAGCAATATGATAATATTAGAATAATAATAACAATAAAACGTGCCGCTCGCGTGTACGTGTTTCCACCGCTCTTCAGTTTCATTCACTCGTTCCGCCAAAGTGCAGAGCGCGTATACACACGTGTTGTAGGTATATTATTGTTAGTACGATACTCGTGTAAGGTATATAATACGACGACGTCGCCTCCGGGGTAAAAGAGACAGCTATAACCGAATCACGTGATGTATCTCTCACACCCACGCACACCCACACACTATCGCGTCGATGACGAGAGAGAATCACGCCGTCGTCGTAGTCGTTGAATTTCAAATACGTACGACGGCGGCGATAGGCCAACAACACCGCCGCCGTCGACCCCGTTGATTTGCCAGCTAACGAGCAAACCGTCGTGATAATAATATTCTTAACCCCTTTCGCCGACGATGCCAATTTGTAGGGGGCGCGCGGTGCGGGGCAACCCACGGTCAGGGGGGTGTGGGACTGTGTGGGGGGGGGGGGGTCGTCGGCGGGGGACGAGTTAAACGATCCGTGCGCGCCCGGATTGACTGAGCGTCCCGAATTTAAATTTGATCCCTACGCCGCCGCTCGGGTCTGTGCGTGCGGTTAAATACGTGCGGCCACCGTTCCGCCGTGCCCCACCCCGATGAATAATCAACGCCGTGTTGTGTTTTATATAATATCCGCATAGAAATATGAGGGGAGGGAACCGTTGCCGAAACCGACGGGCATTATACATTATATTATTATTATACGTTACGTTTCGCAAACACAACTGTTTACGCCAGCCACGCCGCTGATCGACGGACTCGCGGCGTGACGAAAACCCGTCGCTCGCGATGACGCATTGTACGCGATCCAACTAGAATTAGGTAAATAACGCCAATCCGATCGCAGTTACTTTGACGTTTTCGTCTGATTTCGGCGAGGTTCAACTATTGCCACTTCTTATTTCGACTCACCAATGTCGGAACTGCGTGTATAATAATTATACTATACAGTGGCACAGATTTGTGTAAGGGGGAAGGGGAAACTGAGGAATCCACCCTAGTCTAGTATTTATATCGACCTCAAGTCAGCGCAGATTCTTATAAGAAGTCTTAATTTTAACTTACAAGGCCATTGTCATAATGTTGATATATTTTGCACATAGACAAACAAATTTGTAATTTATTTATCTTTTAATGACTGCAGATAACCGACTGGTCGGTGTGCCGAAACGTGGCAGTTGTTGCAGGTACTCGAAGCCTGGCAGGCGCTCAGAAATTTAGATTTTAGAACTACGTCCGGAACACTGCAGAGTACGTACTCCGTACAAGATGTGTACTTCAAAATCCAACGTGTGAAGTTAAAATACCTGATTATCTACCTCCCCCTACCACCCTCCTTCAACCGATATCATAGTGCACTATATCATAGCAGGAGGCACTATGGCACGACTGTCGACTATGCCATGTGAATCTGTCTGAAAAAAATTTTAAGTGGGTAAACCAGTAAGTAGTTTTCCTAGTCTAACAAAAACTGAAATGACGCCTGCTGATTATGAAGCGTGTCCATATTTTAATATTATAATATTGTATAGTGACTATTGGTAAAATAGTTCCGGATTCATATTTTAGATATTCGTACCTACCTGATGTTGTTCCGTCATTATAAAACCACAGAAGTATCCATGTGTTTTAGATATTAATATTGTTGTTTTAAAACTTATGTGGTTGATTTATAAATACTATATAATTCATCCGAGATTCCAAAGAAAACAAATACAAACTTTTAAATATAAATACAATATGCTTATTTAATTATATTGAATTATATAATATACATTTTTTTTAACAAATAAGACATTTTCATTTTTAAACATTGCTATAAATATCTTTAAATGTATTAAAATGGGGTCTGTGCAAGGACATTTTAATGATGAGTACGGACTGTTGACATATTTCGTCTGGGAACGCCATATTAGCGTGAGTTCGCATGCATCGTTTTCGATTTTAAAAGTTTAATAATGTATTATTAAATGTTTGTATTTTTGGGTGGAATTCACAGAGCATAAACGTCCAATACTTTACCAACGATTTCTGTTTTGTTTTTTTTTTTTTGTTTCATAGAACTGCAAAGGACATCGTCGTTCCCCGTTTTACAATTCTGGGACCGGACCAAATAAGCGAAGCTACGCGTTTGCCGTCCGTGTGTGTGTCATTCCGGGCGTTCCACGGCCAGTGCATTCCGACGTATAATTTCGCGAGACTATCCTTGTGATAGTGGTCGGTCGGACATCGGTGTATATACGAATACGCGAGAGGGATGGAATAATGCGTTTTAAAAATTTGTCGGTATACATATACGGTATAATAACCGTACATGACGTGCGCAGTTGGTTACGCGGGGTATAAAAACGACAACAAAAAAAAAAAAAACAAAAGTCGATCCCATTTCACGGCTCGAGCAAAAGCTTTAACGATAAAAAGACCGTGGTCCCTCTCTCTCTCACACACACACACACACACACACACACACACACACATGCGCGTGCGTATAAGCTCGCACAAGCGCACATTTTCTCGCGGTGGTGTATATAAGTAAAATTTATGGCTAAAAGATCTCCGGCGGCGGTGATATTATCTTTATAGTCCCTCGGTTCACGCGCGCTGTCCGTTGTTATTATATCAAAAGTTGGCAACATCCTCCCTGCCCACCACCCCCGCACAGAAGCATAACACCCCTCCAAGCGAACACCGCGGCGCCCCCTCCTCACCACCACGACACCCCCGCCCGCCGCCACCGACCACACAGAGCCATAATAAACACCATCTCGCCGAAAATAACACCGGAGCACGAAACAACAGCAGCCCTATAATATATACTGCTGCAGTGTTATATATATGTATAGAAGCCAACCAAGCCGCCGTTACCCTCAATAA
Organism: Metopolophium dirhodum; assembly: GCF_019925205.1. Classification (NCBI taxonomy): domain Eukaryota; kingdom Metazoa; phylum Arthropoda; class Insecta; order Hemiptera; family Aphididae; genus Metopolophium; species Metopolophium dirhodum. The sequence continues at coordinate 24,038,508 of NC_083567.1, forward strand.
TTTCACGTCTCTCGCTCCGTTCCGTGGCCTCAGCTCACTCACACACCGCTGCCCCCCCCCCGCCACCCCCTGTGCCGTCCTCGTGCATTTATATTTTCTGTTTCCTTTGCGGGTTTTTTCTTCTACTTTATTGAATTTTTTTCCCTGCTGAAAATTTTCCCATTCATTACGCACTCGTGAACCTATATATATATACCGAACGCATAAGTGTATTTCATTACCACTGCAGCAGCGACGGCGAGGGTGGGGGAGCGAACGAGGCTTTTCCCCGACATCCTAGCGGTTCTTGAATTTCAATTCCATTTGAAAATTTCGAACATAATTATGCACATTAACCGCCGCCGCCTCCGCCCCTGTTTTATATTCATCGAGTGCACCGTCTGGCGAAACAGCCCCTCTAACCGCCTTGTAACCCCACCCCCCCTCCCCATCGCCATCTCTTACGCTCTCTCAGCGGGGAACCGAAGACGTTATAATATTATACAGTAAGTGTAAGTGTGTATGTGCTCGTACGCTCATAATACACAGTGCTATATAATATAGCCCGTGTATATATATATTAAGTGTAAACGCTGGGTTCAGCGGAAGCTAGGACGAAAAAAATAATACGCACTTAAAATAAATTGGAGGTAGATACAAAATCCCATTATTTATCGTGGCGACGACATAAATACGAAATATTCCGCCGATAGCTCGTACAGCATAGTTGTGGTAAATACGACCTTATACCTGTAATTTCTTTTTCCGTTTTCATTTTTACCCTGAAATGCCAATGGAAAAGCAATATCCGAACGATTACGAATTCGAAAGGTGCGTGACAAGGTGCTAAGGAAAACGTCGCAGAAAGCTGTATGCAATTGATGGGAAAACTCAACAGTTTAATATTATTATTTTTTTGTCATCAAGAAGAAAACTGAAAATATTTTAGAATATTTAATCTAAAACTACTATTTGTTTACCGGCATACAATAACAGTGGTTCACCAGTTCTTGTATACAACATTATAATAAAATAATCATTCTACATTCTACCTGTATAATTTATTGTGAAGTAGACTATACATTATAAAAAACAGTAAGGTATAATATTGTATTGTTTATTCAAGCGTTGTAAGTGAGTATTATAATATACAGTTAAATCTCTAGCTACCGGAAAACTCTCAGACGGTGACATCGTGTCCGCTATTCAGAGGTGTCCGAAATTCATAGGGTTCAGATTATAGAAAGTTTGAAGTTAGTTCCATAGAAAATGTCTGTTACTTGGATATGTCCACTATCCAGAGGTGTTCAATTGGAGAGGTTTTACTGTACACGGGTCAATAGTACGCTTGAATATAGTAATAAAAGTTCAAGAGTTAACTATAGAATTCCAAAGTTAACGAATACCTAGCAGTATAAATTATAATAATAATTGATATTTGATATAAATTAAAATGTACCTGCAGGGCTTATAAACAAACTGGTACTAAAAATGATTTAAATCGTACATTGTATGCTAAGTTTTAAATATAAAATCATAAAATCATTTTTACATCAGTTACAACTAACAACTTTACAAAGAGGAAAATGTTAACAAATTATTGAATATTAAACAAATGTGAATACAACAATTAACAATTTACAATTTTTTTCTAACCAAAATGTAATTAATATTATTATTGTTATAAAATGTTTTATTTTTATGAATTTGTGGTTTTTTTAATAAACATAATGATAAAACTCATTTTTAGATTGTGTGTTTAATATTTTAACACTTATGCTAGAATATAAAAAAAAAATAGTAATCAACTTCTCTTGGACAGTGTTTAAAGAAAAATAATGTACACTATACATGATGACGATTTAAAATATTATATACATAATATTGTGTTCCTCTAAAAATGTAACAATTGTTTTTTAACAATTTATTTTATTTTTTACTTGCAAATGAAAATTGTACACGTAGTAAAATGTTGATGCATTCAAATGTATATAGATATCTGTATCAATCCATTCCGATTTATTATTCAGATAACTCCTTACCTACGAGGGAAATTATATTAGTATTATTTTACAAGTGGAATGAAAAAATAAATTATTTTTGGCACGAAGTAACACGATATTATCTTTAACGTTTTTATTTCAGACACATTACACTTGTATTTTCTTTCAGTGGTACGAATAAAAGAATAGAGAAAGCTATATACTATATATTATATATTTGGGATCTTAATTTTCAATATACTTCAATTTCTCTGTTCGTAACCCGCCTCTTCAGAACAGCAATATACCATGTACGTGTGCTGTTTCGTAGAGTTTTATATTACTTGTCTCTATTTTTAAACTGTATTTTTTAAACGCTGTCGATGAAAAATGTTGTATTTGATACTAATACACGTTCCACTGACTGTTTACTTAATCGATACCTGTATAATACTGTGTATATGGAAGGAACTTAAAATTATCGAAGGTAATAAAAAAAAGGATAAATAACAAGAGATAAAATCCGTTTTAAAAAGTGTATTTACATTTTATATTTTTACATAAATGTTTCATGGATATAATAATGGTATATATCAATAAATATATATATAATATATATATTTAAATATATTTATTTATTTAAAAGTATACATTTATTTTTAGGTGACAATATTACAAGTAGGTAACATAATATTATAACAAAAAAATGTAAGTAGTTTTCACATTTAAATAGATAACGTTGATTATAGTATAGAGATAAATGTTATTTTTTTTTTATTTTATGAATAATGTAAATTTAGAAATGTGTTAGCTAAAATTAAAATTAGACTAAAGAATAGTAAAGTGTCGTAAACAACAAAAGTTCTGTACAGAAATTATATATCTCAACAATATCGAGGTGTTAAAAACAATTAATCTAAACGAGACACGTTTAAAAACTATACTATATGTACCTATGGTTTACTTAAATATCCACAGATTACAAAATAAATGTATTACACTAAACAGTAAGTAATAACGGTTTGCAATGTTAAAGCTATTTAACTATATAATCTGAAAACAATAAATTACTATATATTATAACCAAATTGATTATATCCCATACAACATTACAAATTATAACTTATAACTGACTCGTTAAATATTAGATGAATTTATTATATATTTATTAATTGCATCATTAATAAAATAATATTATGGTAACAAAAACTTTGGAATGATACATACAACTATACAATAGTACAGTACAAAATTAATTAATATTGTTAATTAAAAAAAAAAAAAACATGAAACAAATAATTTTATTGACTAAGACGTGTATGTCAACTTTTAGATACTGTTAAACAATAAGTTAGGTTAAGTCAGAATGTTTCATTGCAAATAGTTGGTCATAAACAATCAGTACGAATTAAATTACTATAATATTTTACTCAAATGCAATATTGTATTTACTGTTTTAAACTAATTTTATTTTATAATACAATAATTATGATTTTCGTGATTTATTAAACTGTTTTATTCTGTTGATTTTAATAATTATTATCATGGGCATAATATTACAATAAAGAATATTAGAAATATTACATATTTTATACGTCATACCTAATAATGCAATATGATTTTCATCGATACAATTTGATATCCATCGATTTAAGTTTTTGAAACAAATTGTTCCAAAGCCGAAATGACAAAATGGCAGACTATCTATACAATGTTTTGACATTCAGACAGAATCGAGCCTCCCTGACGAGTTATCGAAACGTCCAATACAGATGTACAAAAACCACTGACAATGAAACTATAGGAACCTATTTTGATGTTTATGTCTGACGACTATAAACAATGTAATTTTGTACACGGTTAATAATGCCAGTTTGTATTAAATGCATAATATTTGTATGGTAAACAGTAGAAATGTTTCCAATTAACTTAGGATAAAACATATTTTATGAGTATATGACACACGTCTCGACTTCGAAGAAAAAATAATATAATATTAAAAACTTTTATTCAATTTCCATATGCGTTCAATATTATTTATGAATACAATCTGTATGATATTTTCTCGAGAATATTAATTAATTACACAAACTTGACATTCATTGTTGCAGGTTATAAAATAGTTTTCAGATGTTGTTATATGAGAATATATTTTAAAATGAGTCAAATAAATCGATATATTATAATATTTAAATGTTAGCATACGTCTTATTTTTAATGATTTATTGTAAATAGTTTATATTAATATGTTATTTTAATCTTATATGATAAGTTAAAAATTATATATTAAAAAATGTAAATGTTTATTTTTGTTTTTTTCTAGCTTATCAATATTACACTACTTACAATAAATCCAATGGTGGTGGGAAATTTGGGTGTAATAAATCATTGAACAAAAAAAATCATGCGATGACGCATTATACGAATTAACAAAATGCACATGGACTAGTCTTGATCGGTAAAAAAGATAAGTATGCCTTATCAATTTTTTATTTTTATAGGTAACAACAATTAACTATGAATTAAATTACATATATTTATATAGGTAGGTAATATATTATTAAATATAATATAATATAATATCTAGTTGTACAGAACAACGATAAATAGTATTTACACAAAAGATGTACGACAACCAAGACACTTGTTATGCTTGTTGACTTGCACTCACAAACCCGTAGCTTTTAGGATGTCGAATTAATTTATATGAAAGTATAGAGGTAAACAGGGGAGAGGTAGGAAAGCGCCGTAGCTAATCAGCATCACCGTATTTGCTCATTGCAAAACATGTAAACATAATGTGGTCAAAAAAATGGAAAAAAATGGAATTATTTTGAAAACACTCAACTTACAACAAACACGTTTTTGTTTCTTGCGCGTTGGTGGTAAAAAATAAAAACTTTCAACCGAATTATTATTATTTAAAGGTTAATAAGATGGTGAGTCTTTTAACGGTCCCACACAAAGGCCTGAACTTTCAATAAAAAGTTTAAAGGTTTAAAAAGCTCTTTGAAAAAATAGCACGAACTCTCTAATTGATACCACGGATACCACGTTTGTGTACACGACTTCGCTTTGAACGAAGCATTTTTGTGTTTGAAGTTCAGGCCATTATTATGCGGTGGAGTCCAAGACAACCAGGCAACAACAATGAAAAAAAACGCCATTTAAAAAAAAAAAAAAAATAAAAAAGTTTTTCATCCTAATTGCACATTATTGATTATAAATTGAATGTGTTATATCTATGGTATTTAATCAAGGTTTTACTTAAATCTTCAACTTAATTGTACACTTCGTAGTAATAAACAGCAGATATGATCAATATTATGGCACAATGGTTGTTGATGGCAGCACCTAAAAAAAATAAAAGATGATACAAATGAAATCATCTTCTACGCTTCTTCTCGATATGCATGATATATTATTATGACTATACAACAGATACAAATTGTATACAATATATGATAATATTATGTGCCTGATTAATTGATTGAATAACTGTTTTTGTGGTACTATAATTGTTCACTAAAAAAAAGTGATATTTTTTTAAGAAAATTATACAGTTATACAATTTATAAAAACGTAGATTATTTTTTTGCCCAACAAAAAATCTAAAACAAGAAAACATTGACCAAATATTTTATACTAATATACTATTGATGTGATGGGTAATGAATTTGGTTCTTACTTATTAATCACCCAACTCACCCCAAGGCATGATAGTAAAATCTAAAGGTAAATTAACATTATTATTAAAGCATGAAATAGATTATTAATTTATAATCAATTTACGGTTACAATAAAATATTATAAAATCAATAAATGTTCGATTAAAGTTATTTTCATTAATTTATCAAGGATTTAGTACACTTGAGTAGGTAGTTGAGTGTATCTATAATAATTTAATATGTTCATATTGTTAACATACTTCTGTTTAAAATGAAGAAATAAAACCAATTAAAAAAGATTTTAGTGTACAGAGAAAAAATGATTTTATTATTAGTTAGTAGTATTGTAACAATTACATTTATATTTAATATAATAATTATATTAAATAAATACAAATGTTCCAAGTAAATAAAGTTTTCTTAGTAACAATCTTTTATAATTAAAAATCAAACCCATTCAATAATAAATCACTTACTTACAATTCCTTCAAATTCAGAAAAAATAATATTTTCTGACACTCGACATTACTATTAGTGCATGGTGACAATAATTTAATTTAATTTTGTATTTTACAAAGTAGATATATGTATCGTAATGCGTAGAAAAATTAAAAATTTTATTCAACTTTAATGATTATATATAAACTTTTGGATTGGAACAAATTACCAAGTTTCCTAGACCAAAGTATAGATCGAGTAAGTATAGAGACAGTAACTAATGATATTGGTCGTGATACATATAGCCCCACCCGTATTTCTCTAAAGCACTTATTTTAATTGCCATATAAAATATATATTTATAGTGAAAACTACAAGAAATAATAACAACTATGAACTTTATTTAAATCAAATACATCAAAGCAAATCATTTAACGCTTTTCCCCGGAGTAAGCTGGATTATGTGAGCTTATAATTTCATATATGGATTGATAAGTACAACAAACTGACAGCTTTTTTTCTTCTTTCGAATATTTAATTTTAAATGTATGACGGTACAAAAAAAAATATAAATGAATATAATATTTACCATACACAATAGTATAATGTTTTTAATTAACAGAATACAAAAGTATTTACGAAAATATATTAATTAAAAACTATAATATAATCGGTTGTGAAAAATGACTCGCAGTTTGGCGTTCGAAATCTGAACGAATTCGTTTTGTGTAACCGCACAATTATAAACGTATGCCGTAAATCATTTTCACGTATCACAAACCGATCTCTTCGATGAAATAATTACGAGTGGTGTATAATAAATGTGTGCAAATGTTCTGATTGTGTATATCAATTATTCGTAGGTAGTATTGCGTAGGAAATATTACTCGGTATACGCTGAGAACTACCTCGGTTACTTAGCGTCGATAAATGAAACATTATGCGATTATAATGAAATTATTAACGACTCGTTTCGTTGTGGTTAATAAACTATCGTTAAAAAATAATAATAACTGCTCTGTCGTTACCTATATTTTTTTTGTTTTTAAATCGAGATCATTCGTTTATAATAATTAAATAGTTATCTAATTATAAATACACAACTTCTAAATACTTAGTACACCCAGTACAACAATTACTTATTTAGGTTTAAAATTAAAATTCACGAAAAAAATTGAATTTTATTGCAATAATCATTAAATAATTCGTCAACTGAGCGAAATTAAATCACAATAAACAAATAGCAATACTCTGAAAAAAATAAAACTAAAAACAATACAATATACGAATCTGATATAGCCGAATAACACACTGTTTTTTTTTTATGGAAAAATAAGATTCATCCTGCAATATATTATGGCTTTATAGAAACCATGACGGTTAAATATATTATACCAATAGATTTATGTAAACATACAGATGACTTTGACAACAAATTAACGCACCAAATACATTGGACATGGTGCTTTGTCCAAATGCGGAAAACAACCAGAAAAATATTAAATCATAATAAAAATGAATTGTTTGATGTATTTAATAAGAAAAAAATAATTAAATACTGTGAAAAAATGTAATGAAATAATTGAAAACAAATGAATGGCCTTTGAGCTATGAATAAGCTGAAGTTATGATTTGATAAAAAAAATAATATAGGTTTATAGGTATTCATTATGTGTGTATTACTCAGAATATTACACTTGAAAATATTTCCCATACTAAAGGTACCTACCAATTATGCACATTTTTATTTAGTTTAGATTTTTTTACTGCAGTAAATATAATAAAACAGTGCTAGTTGTCTGTACATCAAATAACAATAATAATTATTAATAAACGTATACATTTCAGCCGTGTTGTGTATTAGTATGAAATGCATATTACCTAATAATTACTTGATAAATGATTATATTATATTTTAATTCACTGTACTATTACAAAATGTACTTATTAAAGTTACAAGTAGGAATACTAAAATATATTTAATTGATTGAAAATCTGTACAGCGTACCTATTATTATATTAACATATTTCAGTGAAAATACGTCATGCTTATTAATGATATTAATGGTTATTATAGCTATCTATTATAATGATATAGGTATAATATTTATTATTACAGAAACTGAGTACCCATTGAAGTACTATCCACATAATAATAACACTGTAAGCAATTAATTTTATATTGTGCGAGAACAATATAATGTGATTTTTATTTCTTATTTAATCAATGTCGGTAGTTTTGGAATCCGTAGTATTGTTTGTATCAATTGACTTCCAAAACGGCCCTCGAAATAAAATCGATTACCTACGCGTGTGCGGTTGCGAACGAAAACTACAAACAAAATAATTGTATTTATTTACCAGCATTAAGAATGTGCCTCTCCTGCGATAGTGTCTGATCGGGTACGAGTCGCAGCCGTACACTCGTCTCGTCCGTCTTGGGCTCAGCTCCGGCTACCTTTGCAATGCATTTGACGTACATAAGTTTTTTGTTCATGTCCACCCATTCCTTTTTGAGCGGAAACCGCAGGCCCAACGTGGAGTTGTAGAACGGCCCTTCGGATATTTCGGGAGTGTAACGCTCGAGCAGGTAACTGTCCACCTGAAACGGCATGAGATTTCGTTTGAATGATAATTATATCGCCACGACGTGATTTAATGACAGTAAGTTATACTATAATATTATCATGTAAGATGGTCTCGTTGTATAAAATATAAATGTATGAACACAAAATATGACGTGAAAATAATATGATCCGCGAGTAAGCGTTTTTATTGATACAAATATTCATAAAGCAAATCGTTTTATGTTAAAATTTATAATTATTGCTCAAAAAGAAAAGTTTATAGTTATTATAGTATTTATCTGGAGCGAATGTGTGTTGTTATGTTATCATAATAATATCATTCGATGGAACGCGTGTGACAACGTAATGTGGACAAATAGTATATACCTACTGTATTATGTGCACGACATTACAACGATTATGGCTAAAAGAATATATATTGACAATTGGATAATCCAATTGCTTTTTTGACGGTAAAATAATGAAACTGTAAGAAAAAAAACCGTGTTCTTTGATGTCACGAATGTAACAGTAACAAATTACAAGATACGATTATACTAAATATATTATACTACCATCGTGTTATTTGATATTGATGTAATGGATATTATAATATCGATAAAAAAAAATAATTATACATTTTTTTTTTCAAGTCAGCCAGCTCAATAGTATAAACTAATACATAATATTATTATGTTATTTATCATATTCGCGTTACCGTAATATTAATATTATACAAGTACGGAAATAAATTTTCATTTATAAACATCACGTGGTAATATATTTGAATGTTATGGAGTATTGTATATTATTGGTATACATAATACGTATATTTGTTTCGACACGTCATATTATTATTATCATGGCGTAATAATATTATAGCTCGCATATTATGTTTACGGTCAAAAAATTATCACGATTTTTTCGGAACAAGTTTTCGTAATTTTTAAAACTCGTGTCCATTAACGCACACGCGCGTACACGACATAATAATAGTGTATTATAATTTATAATATTATAATATTATAACCTGATAGGTATACTAATAATAATAATAATTATTATTATGCATTACTCGAACATATTATACATTTTAAAATGTACGCCCGGCGACGACGTTCAATTAAAAACGTATTAACGACGCGGGGGCGCCACCCTAGGTTTAGTTTTGTTACATGTTTACTGCATTACACCAAATTGCAGTTCGGCGGATCGCACCAGAACATGGGGCTGCACACTTTGGGTTTCGGCATACCATGTGTGTTTAAACGGGCGAGGTGGACGCGACATCAAAGGTCGGCGCGGCGGTAACAAAACTTTACCTACCCCTACCGCGGTCGTTGTTTAATAATGTACGCGCACAACAATAACGATAGGTAAGCCGTATAATAACACATATTGTTACTTCGGAATTCGGCCGGTGTATATAGGTACACGAACCCGGGTAATTTGATTGCACGTATTGAAATATAATTCAGTGGAACAGTGTTACTGTCGAATTCGTTTATTATAATTATTCCACATTATATTATTATAATAGGCGCGTAGGCATTGTTTTGTCCTATAATAATATAGCGATGCGATGCTCTTTAAATGATGGAATAAACTATATTATTGTTATTATACGCACCGCTACGGGCCGATATATCCGAAAAAAACCGAATTGCACACATCGGTAAATACACACGACCGGCCTAATAATTTTCATTACGATATTATATAATATATGCATTCTCAGAATCCGGACATGTTCCAGTCGTACACTGATTTTGTTACGTATTATAATATTTAGTACTATAGAATTTTATTGTAACGTATAATGTTATTATGTACAATGTGTAATTTTAGTATTTAATGATTATGGCTATTTGCTCTTTTGAAATCATCTATATAATATTATGTATTATCATGTTTTACTAAAATGTTGCCAGGCAACAATAATAATTGCAATATAAACAAGTCTCTGTACTTCCACCGCGAACGGTTAAAAACACTCATTGTCGTATTCTGATGGCATTATGCGTGTGCATCGTGTATGGGTTGATTTCAGATCGATTCAAGCCGATTACATCGCAGAATATTTACAAACAGCATCAATCGCATAGAGTTGTTTGTTCAAAAAAAAATGTCGACATAAACGTGCTCGAACAAAAAAAAAATGTTTTCCCAGTTTACCGAGTAGGAGGTTACAACTTTAAAATGTGCCGTAGGTTTGTTGTCTAAATGTTATTAATTATAGTTGTACAAAATACGTTTTCGTAGAAATTCGAAATTATAGTGTAATTTCGTTTGTATGCTATTTGAGTTGTTATTTGTCTTGTAATATTTACCTACGCGTACCTAGTAACCATCTCAACTCCATAGTCCATACTCCATAGGAACTTCAAACTAATGTCTAAAATATCCATATAAATGGCGGAGTAGTATTGATAAAAACACTAAAATGTAGTATATATTTTTACAGAGAGTAGGTGAATACCTATTCATATTTGGATAGTATTGAATCAGTACATACTAAAATTAAAAATTAAAACCCATTATAAATATATATGTTTTTAGTGAAAATATTTGTTTATTAAAATTAAAAAAAAAAAATATCATGTTTTAATGAATAATATTACGTTTCTATTAAAACAACAATAAATATAATAACTATTAATAACAACCAACACTGTTGAGATGACGGCATTTAAACCGAATTTCGAAAATTATTAGTTTCATAAAACAATAAAGTATAATTTATTTTAGAACTGTGATCAATAATTGATCATTTGAAAATAAGTAACTAGTTGTTGATGTTGAAAAAATATCAATAATAGTAATAATAATAAGTAAACAACAAAATAATAAGTAAAAAAAAATAATACTAATTATGGGTTCTCTGCAAAATATTAATTAAATACATGTAAATAAAATATTTCACAGCATATTTGATGAAACAATGAACACATACGGTTTATATAACTAAATATAAATATTATATAGACATAACAAATGGTTTTTAGAGAAAAAAAGTATAAAATATTTAATGCAAATTGGAAATAATATTTTTAGTTTAGTTTAGTATATAATTTTATGATTTTTAAATGAAGTACCTACGTTTGTTTTGAAATAAAATCTTACGATTTAACTTAAGGCAACTAAAAATCCAAAAACAGCCAATATTTTCAAAGAAGAATTTTGAAATCGATTCTTATGTTTAGTTTACATATTCAGATAATACTAAGCTAAGGTATATTAAAAGTGCCTTTTATTATTTGAACAAATTGAGATGTTGGATACCAAAAACCATTTCATTTAAAACAAAATTTGAAATATAAAGCACATTAGTCAAATACGAAATATCATCAGTTACTCCGAGTATGAGTTAAGTTTAGTAAAAGTTTCCAAATAAAACTTACCAAAAATATTTTTTTTTCTCCGAAAACACTTAATGTTTTTTTTTGCCTAAGAGAAATCAAATTGTTGGACACCTGTTTATGGTCCCGTGGGAATGGTTAAATGAACACATTTCGAGCATCAAATTACATAGCTAGTAAATGACTAAAGAAAAAAGTTTCGTATCCGAGTAAGGAGGCAGCCGTTGAAAGTTGCGGTTATTTGTCAAATTGTACAGAAGGTCGAAAAAAAAATAAAGAAATACAATAATAAAAACAAGGAAATGCGAACAAAATTTATGTCTGGTGTCTGATAAACCGCTGCATAGACATTATTATGTTAAAACCGTATTCAATGACTCTTTTTAAAATGTTGATATATTCTAAATTGAAATTCTAACGAGTGCGTAGTTTATGAGTTATTTAACCTCTTGTATTAAAGATAATGATTAATGATTAATGATTGTTCAAGATAGTAGGTTTGGACGATGTGAGGGTTATGGCAATTTTAAAATAATAATAGTTAAAACTTATAAGTTATAACTCATTTAAGTTAATCAATTAACATTTTATAGTTTGTACAAATAGTTTGTGTATAATTAGTAATAGATTAAATATAAAAAATATTTAAGAAATTTGTTTTTAAAACCCGCAGCACTTTTAGCACTCCTTAGTATTGAAACAGTATGCACAATCTTTGTGCTTCGTATATAATGTGACTACAGGTTTTAATGGTAAATACGTTGTCCTTTATTTCTATGGGAATGTTTATATAAAATAGGGAGAGAGAGGAGTCTATACTGGTTGATTGGACCCAAGGATGTGACCTGTATGGGTAATTATCCCTTATCGTTGACCATGCAGTATCATCATGCAGGCCCATCGCTAATTACAATGTGTGATGAATATATTATACGGATTTCTACAATGTGTATGAGGTTACGTCGTTTTCAAGCCCGCTCAAGCAGATACAGACCAAGTCGAGATACGACGATTAAATAAGGTCGTCGGTTGAGAGGTGAGTGGTAACACGATAACGGCCGTTTTTTGGTCGGTCTTGGAGTAAAATGACACGTCTTCACCGGTGTTGTCAAAGTTCTTTTGTGCCCCATTATTTGGATTCCTGTTGGTCTCGTTGATTCGTTTCACCAGGTCCAACCGTCATCGGTGATAATTTGTGTCTTCTCAATAGTGAGGTACATAAACAATTGAACGTAGCTGCGACTCACTGCCAGGTCCACCGAAGTCCTGACGCTAATTTACGCTGTAGTCCTGCTACAGCTGGGTCCACTTCTGTCGCTTTGGATCATTATTTTATATTCTCGAAGGGTATTGATTGGAGGTTTGAGGAGAAGCTGGGAATCTTCTGGGTAGTATTTCATTGTTTGGTAGGGTTTGAAACCTATAGGATCGTGTCAGGCTATGAGCCTATGACTAGTTGAGTTGTTTCAATTTGGAAATTTAAATTACAGTTATTGTGACTAAGACCTGTACAATGAACCATGTTTTTGGTTGATGGAAGTTTGGTGTTCCTGTGACACTGACCGTCCAAGGTTTTAAATGTGGACGTAATTAGAAAAAGAGTTGTGTAGTAAAATATAATTTGGTAGTTCTTAGTTATCTTTTGATTGTTGAATGATGATAATTTGTGTGAAAGTGTTAACTGTTAAGGATTTTGTTTGAGAAAAACCATGAAGTCCAATGGTTATCACCGTTTCGAGTCATTATAAGTTTAGTGGTAAAGATAATGCTGGACCAGAACTTGTTGCTATCTCAAAATATCAAATTGTTCAGTAGAGTCATTTTAAACTATTTTCAACTGTACAATCTTTTTTTATAATGAATGATTTTTTAACAATGATTAATGATCGACATAACTAAAAATTTAAAAATTTGTTCTCTAGTTGACACTGACAATTCATTTTTTTTAAATATAACTGAATATCACCATAGTTTTAGGAAAATATGAGGTTGAGCATCTTGAGAATCATTCTGTTTACATATATATGTATTTAGAAATAAAAACCATAAGTACCTAGGTAACAAGAACGTGAAAAGGAACGTAGACAAATATTACCATCGATATTTATCCATCTAGTGTTTTTATATTCAGGCGCAAAAAGTAGAGTATGATACGACTACCTGCGGCAACCCCATTTATGGGTAAATGAAAAAAAAAAGTTACTTCGATCGAACGGCGAGTTGCGTGCAAGGGTAATGAAAGTTTTTTTGGTTAACAATAAATTACGAATTGAAGGTATATTATTCTTATCCTATATTATTTTACTCCAAACGTTCGTGAAAGAAAAAAAAAACGTTTATCAAAAAACTTCTATATTGAACCTGTCAAATGAGGTATTATTAAATATGGTTTTATAAGGTAGAATTTACGTTTTATAACAATTCTTTATGAACAAAATTTCACTGAAACGAAATCATTAAGTTCAAAATAAACATAACAGTATATAATAATACACCTTCAATAATATTAATATTTTCCTTCGAAATATAGCTATGCCAACTAATAAGCAGAGGAATGAACTTTTGTCAATCTGTTTAGTTTAAATCGATTTATAAAAAAAGTTTAATTTCTTAAATTGTTTTGAAATAACTATCGTACAGATGGAATTTGCATTGATCCAAAAATAATTTCATTTTACTATTCATTTTTCGGTAAAGCAATTAATAACGTAAGTACATGCAATCATAATAAATTATAACATAATACGAAACTTGTATTTAAAAAGTATCGAAAATGAACGTTTTCTAACAATACTGCGTATTGCGTAGTACTTACACGTTTGCTGAAATGAAAATTTCGTTGTTAGCCGCGAGACATTCACACATCGAAAATGTTTATTATTAAAATATGTGCTCTCTCATTGGTAGTTTATACTTTTTTTGTGCTTTAAATTACAATGTAAAATTGTATTAAACCAGGAGTTAAATTCCACCCAAACAGAATTTACTGCTACAGTCATAACGCCATCACACTTTTAATCAAATTTATATATATATATATTTTTTAAGTAAAAAAAAATGACAAATGCATATTTTATATCACCACAACTATAACGAACTTCAAGTTGACAAGTTTTTGTACCCATTTCTGTCATTTTATCTACAATTTGAATAAAATATAAATTATTACTAATGATTAAAATTATTTGACGATATTATATAATTATGTTTTGTACGTCACGTTTATACAACATAAACGATGAAATATATATCTGTCTTGTCAAATAGTTTTAAGGAATAGATTGGTAGTTTTCAAGAACGTCAACTGTTTTAAGATTAGAAGATTAAAAGAAAATTCAGACATAATTTAACCAAACAAATTAGTGAACGTAATATTAATATCGATGAGTTTAATTATTTATTATGTGTTTGATCTAAAAAAACAAAATTAAGTATGGAAAAAAAATTAAACTTGAAGGACCCAATATTATGCCAGCTGTTTTTCACTGAAAGTTGTTAAAAGCTCTAGCATGACTGCAAGACAATGTAAAACTACAAATAAATAATACAAACAGGCCGTGTTTGCACTATACGTTTCTATCGTATATTTTCCCTCTAAAAATTGTTAGTTTCTCAATGCTTTGTTTGATTTATTTTGAGGTTTATGTGACTGTGGGCTCGTCATAAATTATGAAACTACCACACAATTTTATATTTACGTATAGAGTTATCTATATAATTTAGTTTATAAAGAACTCCATATCGTGGTCATTATTACAATGTGTTAGTCCATAATAATATATAGTTGACCGTTTTAATTTTCGTAAATTATTGTTAAAAACAAAAAAGAAGAAACGGTCGGAAATATTCGCAACGAACGTCTATGTTTGTTGAAAAAACATTATAATCGCGTTCCGGGACTACCTACTTTATTTTCAGTTCAGAGCCAACCACGCAGAAACACGTCCAATAGTGTTAATTTATACGATCCTTTTTTTTTTTTCTATGCATTTCATTACATCAGTCCATCAACGATTTTTAGTAAATGTATATATTGGTTATTTTCGCAGCGTAGGAATAAAGAAAAAAAATACACTCCTCTCCACACCCATTCATTCAGCCATGTTTAATACACACACACACACACACACAGAGAGACCGACGTAGGCCTTTTAAATTTAATGGAAACGCCACCGTGTCTTCTAAGTACGTATATTTACCTCCATTCACTACAGTTCGGGTTATACATGCCACACTGAGTTTACACACTGGTCATTCGATTTTATTGAGTTGCTGATGGGGTTTTACCTCTTCATTCTCTCACACGCACACCTACACACACTCTTACACATACCTATACACATTCCTATACAAATATACATACATACATACATACATACATACATACATACATATATACATAGGTACATACACGACGCATACTTTGCTGCACGCTGCCTTTTGTCTTACCATTTACACTCTGCTGTTATTATTATTAGATATTATTTTTATTATTAATATCATAATATTATTATTATTGTTATTATAGGCACCATATTATTTGTCTATCTGCACCATCAAGTGAGATAAAGACCGTCTAGCTTCTATGAACACATTTTCGTTTCCTAATTTTTTTTTTCACTCGCTCCGGGTACATTATTATTATTTCGATCGATGCATTAAGTACCGTTATTACGTTGAAGTATATTGACTGTTAAAATTACATTCGGTGTGTTCTCGCGGTGGTTAACTCGGCGCTGTTCGGTTTATAATATTACACACATTCAGCAGCCTCGTAATGGACAGGACCGACCGCAAAGTTTCCACGTCCCCGCTAAAACTTCCGGGACAGTAATTACGTTAAGGACGTTCACCGTCTTAATTGTCGGCGGCACAAGGTAATGCAATAAATTACACTACGTGGATATTATCAAAGCGGAAGCTCCGAATTTGAAATTGCACGGTTGATGTAATTTATCTGACTATTCGTCGATATTGTTTTAGGGAAATGTACGGTAGTGCAATGGCGTTCGGAATTATTTTTACAACCGTTGCACGTTACGCGGGACGGCGAACGACCTAGATGGAAACGAGCGAGAAAAACACTGGTTTATAGTATATTGACGGCAATAACAATAATCTAATAGCGACATAAATTTCCAAAAACGGCGAAAATACAATATTGTATAGTATGTTGTTTAATATAAACCATGTCATCAATTGAAATCATATTAAAGTGTTATTTATTTATTTTTATATAAATATTGCGTTATGTAATTCAAATTCGCTCCGTATTTGCGCCGTGCATGTGTATACGCTATTTTTATTGGAAAACTTTTTGAAACATTTATTATTTTTTAAGTAAATTTATTTCTCGAAAAACATAAATATATTTTACAACGAGATTTAGTAATCTCATAAAAATACACCTAATCCTTTAACGGGGCAATAACATCGTTGTAAACGTATATTATTACTAAAAAAAAAATTCGTGAAACGGACATTAAAGTATAAAGCAGATACAATCTCATAGCGGTAACACTGGACTGAAGTTTTATCCACCAACCGTGTAGTAGAGGTAATACGTAATGAAATTCTTTTATCGAAGGAAAAATTAAATTAAAAGTTCTGGGTGACCCGATACCAGTGAAATAAGTGTTTCGCAAATCACGAGAAAAGGACGTTTTTTTTCGGTTTAATCAACCACGCCCTGCAATAATTGATAAGGTTAGTCTAATAACAAAGGAAAAATGATCGTCCAAATGTCACGCAACCAAGGTCGAGAGCTATATTGTTCTAGGCCCTTTTATTATTAATTTACGTAAGTACTCACTTACATTAAAGTTTATTGAAAGATCGTAATTAATAGTACCACATAAAAGTATATATGTAGGTATATATATATATATCATTCATTTTAGTCACCCCAGGTGTTAATAGTTATATGTTATAATATTTATACAACCAAGGTGATTATATTTAAGGTGGGGGGGCGGAGTGGCCGAGCGGACCAAGGCGGCGGCTGCAACGCAGCCGGCGCTTGTTCGATTCCTCGGCCGCGGGCGGCATTTTTCTTCGGGCAAGTCACGGTGTCCAAAGAACCAGTGCCGCCATCCCCCCACCCGGGGCATAGCAGAAACCTACGGGTGCCCCATTAGAAATTCTGCCAAAACACAACACACACATGTACCAACCTACCCAATCTAAAAACTTACAGTTCCCTCTCCACACCCAATGTCCTATGTTGCCGCAGGTTATCCAATAAAAAAAAATATATATATATTTAAGGTGAACACTCATTATTTTGAAAATTATTCACTATTTTGGAAATATTTATTTTAAATTATATTTGTACTATTTTTATACTCAAATGTTTTTACTTTTTCATGAGAAAGCATACATTTTTAATTTAGAATTATTCCTATGAAGATCCCTTTCTGACAATTTTAATATACAAAATTGTTATGAAAAAGTAGTGGATTAGTATTATAATACTACTTAAAGTCTATATAAACGATATGTAGCGGCACAAAGGTACTCCATAAAATGTTATAGGTACTAAACTTTAAATACCTATCTACAACTAATAACTGATTAAATATACGTTTGAAATTAGATTTATGTACGTTGCAATTGTCAGAAAAATATTTTGTCTTGTAATATGAAATCACAACCATTGCAATTGGGGGTCGATAAAAAAAAGAATAAAACTTAGAAAAGATATTTTTTCAAAAACGTTGTATTTTAATAGCTTTAAATCGTGTAAAAAATTATATATTTTAATATATAATTAGAGTGTTTAGTTCTAAACGGATCGCCCTTTGTATTGTACGCTTTTTGACCGGCACTCGCGGTATTTTTACCGGTCCGCCGAGCCGTACAACAGACCAGTTTAGTACGGTCAGTGCTCTGTCGACGGATGCCGTCTTAAAGCCAGGAAGTGGCAACGGTTCTAGCAGTGTATATACATTTCCGTTTGCACGGCCGGAAGTGTGTATCTTATTCGCGTGGAGTCGCCTTTAGTCACCACCACATCATGGCGGCGTCGGTGGTGGATGTAATCATACCGAGCGAAACTGTTAAGTTCACAACTCTGAAGTTTTCGACACAAACATCTGGTCCGTGCGGTTATTCGCAAACACGCATTTACACACATCTGAGTAGGTCCGGATCGCAAACAGCAGCCATGGCGCGCTTAATATATAGTGTTGTTCGGCGGCAGAGCAACTACGCCGGCAAAGGCGATGAGTTTATATACGTTTTGCCGGGCTTTTACCAACTGCAGTCGGACAAAAGGTCCCGCCGCCGTGCATTTCTCGGGGCTAATGGATCGGGTGGCACCGATTTCGACAGTGTATGTGCGTGCATGTGCATGTGTGTAATATTATATATTATTATGTAACGTTGGGCAGCGGCAGAGCGGTTCTTCACTATCCGTCGCGCGGGATCAACATCCCACACCCCCTCCCACACCTCGCACACCGTCTATACGACACCCTCCCGCTGTTCGCAGCGCGTTTCAGACACGTCGTTTTGTCGCGATGGGTATATTGAGAAATTGTGAAAATTTGTTTTGCTCTTTATTCTTTTGTCGCCGCCACTCCTCCGCCACACACCCCGTCGTCCCATCGCCGGGACGCCACACTACGGTAAAGTTCATCTTTAAATAATATGTATAATATAGGTCCGTCTTACCTATACGGTTTTCACAACCCGAGATAATATCTCTTTCTGTTACCCCGACAATCAACGACTGCAATCGTCTGTTTCGAAATAAGTTATTGCCCGTCGTCTTATGCGCTGCAGGATATAATATTACGATGCCGAGGTGTGCGTGCGTGCAGTTTGCACTTGACTGTTTTCGATTACTTTCGTATAATATGCGTCTCGTCGGTACCATCTTATACCTTCGATTATTATGGATATTACAGAGTATAAATCATGATATATTTCTGTTAATTGTTGGTAGGTTAGTTTTTGCTTTAATACAAGTAATTGAATAGATTTTCAGTATATTCAAGCAGTTATTACGATGTTAGAGTGTACTTTAATATCGATCAACTAGAACAAAAAATATCTTTTTTCCCGTTACCTATATTGTTTTAAAAAAAATATTTAAACCAAAAAAACAGCTTAGGGGTATTCTTTCAAATAATTTAAATCATAACCAATATATACCACGTGGAAGTATTGATATGATATTTGCATATTGTATGTAATATAAAAATGAATGTATTAAAAAAAAGTAGGTAAGGTATAATACTCACTGAATGTTAAATGAGAAATTCAGAAGTAGTATTAATACTTTATAAAGTGATCTATTATTCTGATTAAATCAAGTTTGATTAAATATTCTTTGAATTATTCTGGAATAGCATAATATTTCCTAATAACGGGAATACATACGCTAAAAAACCGTATAACAGTATTTAAGTATTATGCATAAAGACATCATCCTAAGAATTGTAAAATATAATATTAAAGTAAATACATATTATTGGGTTCAAAGTTAATACGCATATTATAATATATTACATTAGATATTATATATACACTATTTTATTTTTATCAAATCTAAGACTATAATATACAGCCATATATGTAATAATTCAACATACACGTCCAGATTTAATACGTCAAAGTATGTAAAGATTTCACATTAATTTAAAAATAAATGTTATCATTGACATTATATTACTATTAACTTCAGTCATACATTAACAATTCAAAAATATTTAGGTACTGTGATCACATTAATTCTTAAATGTATGTATTATGAGGTAGAGGGGTACAAGTATACTAGTAAATGGTTTAAAATACCTGGCAGACAATTGGGTAACATTGAAAATGTCTTCAAAGTATCGGTAAAATTTGTCAGTGTGTAGAATGTTCACTTAATTTCACCAAACATAAATAGAGTCAAACGTCTTGTTTTTAATCATTTGCTAAATGATTTATTACGAACAAGAAACCAACCGTCATTAGAAATGGGTTCATGGCATAGATGTGTACCCACTGGTTTCATACAAAGTATTTTATTTTTTATTACCTACTCGTTTAATGTTTTTAATTATTTTTTTGTAAATATTTAAGCTGTGACAAATTGTTCAATAGAAAAATTTTTAATAACATTGGGTTTTACAAATATTACTGTATAAGTGGTTTATTTATAATAGTTTAAATATTTATATAATTAAAAAGTCCAATTATTTTCACGAAAGTAAACTTCATTTCATTAATCCTATACAATGCATTAATGGGGAATAACTGCGTTCTTTTGTTTATACACAACTTTTCAGATTTTAATAAGAGTGCAGTCAATTGCACCAATGCATTTTGTTAGTTCAGTAATACTAAAAGTCTGTGTTGAATTTTTGTCATTCATTTAAAGTTACTAGAAACAAAATATTCCTTGGGTTGAACCTCGATATAACTTTAAATACTTTGTATTAAACTATAAATATAATATAGATATTGCAAAGATATCATAAATGCATTGTTTTTATTTATTCATTAATATATATGTTACGGGCTAAGTAGGAAATTGGGCATTGTGCACAATTCCTGATTTTCGAGGAGAATGTTGGAATAAGTTAACATTTTACTGCATTTTTAAATAATCATAATAAAAACTTGAAATAGGCGCTTCAAATATTAATTGCCTGTTAATAGTTTTTAAACTATACTGAAGAATTAATATTTTGATATTAAAGTGTTTTGACATGAACAAGATGAATATTATTTGTTATTGAATTATAGTTATTTTAATAGTTTTAATTTAATAAATTATTACTAAAAAGTAATCTTAGGCACGTAAGATAACATTATATTACTTTATTTATTAACAAATACACAACCCTATCATGGCACTTTGAGTAAAATAGACGACCAAATGTTTTGCATTTAAGTACACCGATTGGCATTACATAATAATACAGTAGTAATGACGGACACGCAACGTCATGACAATATAATAATTCGATAGTTATAAAATATTATCTAGACTTTAGTGTTCGCGCAAATGCGCAATATACTATATTGTGATCACTTTTTCGTTAAAATTACAGATCGGTTCGTATTATCTGCAGCCGCCATCGCGTATATCGCATGTAATTAGATGGATATCTCGTAACTCGTAAGTCGTGGTATATCAAACGAAGACAATACCTATGTAAGAATAGTTTTGTAGTGTTATTGTTACGTATAAATACCATTCTACATAAATGTATGCAGTAGTTAATTCACTTTGCCCACTTGGATCCGGGCGGGGTACACTTTTCCCGGGCAATCTCGTACAACGCCCGGTCAATGTATGAAAAAAATTTGTATTAAAATGATTATTATTACATTGCCCAAAATGTTCGGGCATTGTGCACAGTGCCCGGGCATTACGTCATAACAATGCCCGATTACCTACTTTGGCCGAAACATATACATATATATGTATATTAAGTATTATTTATATTTTATTTGTTTTAACCATGCTATTCTAACCTACAACTTCACATCAAAAAAGATGATATTGCATTGATATGTACTATACGTAGCAGTTGGATGAATGCATTCAATTATCTGATAAAAACGTATTTATAAAAATAGTAAGAAAATCTGTAACAGAATTGTTATTTGTTGTATTTGTTAATCATCCATAAATAACCGTGGTACCCATATATATTCCGTTTAATTTATTAGCCTGTTATTTCGTGTCCATAAATCTAAGTTGAGTAGGTATATTACTATTCGTTATCGGAAAATAAATGATTAAAGCGATGGATCGTGTCACCACCACGACCCTTTTGATAAGGTTACACATGTCACGGAAATCACGTAGTTTATCATAAACATACACAAGGTCATTTTCCGTTAGATTTATAGTGAAATATACGAACGATGTATGTGTATTATCGATTCGCTCTTAAGGTATGATATATCTGTCCTATAAAGCTATTTATATAAGAATAATTGAGTTAGAAACATGAAAATATAAAATAAATAAGTAAGATCGAATACCTATAACTGCATTTGACACTTTTAATTTATATCTAATTTTACATTAAAATATGATACAGTTATATGTTATGCTTAAAATTGTATCATTAATATAATAATATGTTTTAATATATCATAAACATTTATAATAATTAATTTAATTTTTATATTCATTTAAATATAAAATTACTTACTCGACGTAATTGGAAATGTAGTATTCAATATTACTCAAACCATTGTAACACAAATTATAAACTCGATAAGTGGTTGTTAATGAAATAAATATTTTAATTAATAAACTGTTAATTGTCATTCCACATACAATAATATGATACTATGTTTAAATCACTCTAATTTTATTTTTAAGTAAAATAAACAATTTTAAAACTTGGTAGTTATTATAATAGAATTATTACTATTGTCTTCGTGTATTATGTATCACTATTGCCTATACATTGCGCCGTCTTACATTTTTAATACATTAATGAAATTAATTTTAATATTTTTAATGACTCTTAAGTCTAGGTTATAAATTATAATAAATCAAAATCAAAATAAACATTTTATTTTATAATTCATACATAAATAGTATGTAGAATATACATGTAATTTCAATATTAATATTATTTTATAATTATTTAAAATTATTTGTTTTAAATAGATAAATAAGAAATGGTATTGTTTATTTTCCATCAGGATTACAAATTGTCGTATACAAGTTGAGCTATTATAATGTCATTTTTCGTTTGAGTTTATAAGTCAGGATTGTTCTTTTGAATTTATAATTTTTCCAAATGGGCATCATTTTTCGTGTCTTTATTTGTTTGACACATCAGTCTACCGGCACTGTCACAAACTTCTCTCACTTCATTTATAAATAATATTATTCTACCATGGCCCACTATGTCTTGCAATCATTTTTGTCATTTTTTAATTTTATAGTTTTTATAAATTAAATGATATGGCCATTAAAGTTTCACGAGATAATTTTCTTCCAAAATAGAATTTAATGCATAATTTCCACTAGGAAAACATTTATTACATTAGACCTTTTTTTACGACTCATTTATAATTATCTGTCGACAACTACGACTTGTCTATAATAATTCAATATAATGTATTTTCAATAATCATAAAAAGTGTGGTACGGTATTATTTAAATACTATTGACTAAAATAATGCTCTAAACATTTTATACTTAAATAGTTTTTAAAATATAATACTATGCGAGTGTATATTAAAAAAAATAATAGTTTGTCCTTTGTCTTATTTATAGATATTAAACTACTTTGATTGCAAACGCTTGTTCGTTTTATTATTAAAAATATTATGTGATAAAATAACTTGAAAAAAATAAATATATTTTAACTATATATTTTGCAACAATGAATTAAAATTTGATTATTGTTTATAGTCCACAGGAATTGTATTTTCATATTTTTATAAGTTCCAAACTAAAGAATGTATAATAATATTTAATATTATAATAATAATACGGTAAATCTTTATTTTATGTATTAAATAGTCATATATGAATAATATGTTTATATGAATTATTAATAGTAAAAACTTAAAATTAAATCAATCAAGAATAAATTACGTATTTCGTTAAAAATAATTTATTGAATAACTAATTCTTCTATCATCACGTATACTATTATATTATAAGTCGTGATACATACAATATTATTTATACGTGTATTTAAAATTAATTACTCAAAATTAAAAACCATTATATATAAGTAAATAATATTGGTAATTCCACGGATGGCGATGGTGACTGGGTATTATAAAATATTTATTATATAATTTAGAAATATTAAAATGCAGTATTTTGATAGTGATCAATATGTTATTTCATAGAGTATTGGCTATTTGACCTATACAATATAGTATAACATCATCATAATAAATTATTGCTAATAGGAATCGTAAAATGAAACATAAAATTTTTATTATCCTTTTTTCCTTATTATAATTACGCATAGACATATTTAAGTTATTTTAAAATGTATACACATTTATGGACATAAACATTTTGAGTAAATATATAGTATGTATATATATATATATATATATATACATATAACTAAACAGTTGATATATAATATAGAACAAACTGAATAATATTAAACTAGACAATGTTGAAATATAGAAAACAATCCATTGATATTCAATTTATAAGCGCGATAATTTATCTGAAGTGGAGAAAATAACAACTGTTGTTTAATTCTTTGTAGGCATAGATAGATTCGTTATATAAAGAAATCACATATAACATGACGTAATGACTGTTGTAGACATTAAGATCTCAGTCTACATGGATGTTCGTTTAGATGTTATTTAATCGAGATACCCATCATGAAAATATTTTAAGCACTTACATTTAATCATCAATAAGATATTTTTCGAACGACAACAAAGCCTAGATCATCTTTATAATATGTATGTTGACTGTTAAACTGTTATCAATAAGATGCAAATAAGGATATAAATAAAAAAAAAGTATATTGTCGAGGTACACATAGATACGTGTATTTGAATTACGAATTAAATATGCAGGCGAGCTTCACCGTATAAACATTGTTCATCTAATTTACGTGCCGTTGTCTCGTAGTTTTCAAATGTTCAAACCGACAAAAGAAAGTCGCAATTTGCCTGAATGTTATCGGTTGGAAACACACTAACGTTTGATTGTGTGTGACTTACGTAGTCATATCTATACGTTGATCAATAGTTTTTTTTTTAAATCACACATTGATACTAATGAAATAATAATAATAATATCAAATCCATGTGAGTTTTATTTTGCCACTATATAATATGTATTATTAGTTACACGGATGTCAATCCATAGCAATCACATCGAATGTATTATTATTATAATTATAAAATCGAAAGAGTTAGTTGTTTTTGTAACGTAAAAAAAATATATAATTTTACGTAATATTATATTATTTTATTGATGTCCAAGTCATTGTCTGTAGTTGTTTTCATTATGTTTAGAATTAAATATTTCTGTAATTTTATGTATTTAATTACTTAATTTATTCATGTTTTGTGTATCGATATCATTTGACATTGTTATGATAATAATATAAATATTATAATAAAGTATACAAGGTTCGATATTTTTTTTTTTTTAATGTCATCACTATATTTTTTAATTACAGTGTGATAAAATAATATCACGATGATAACAAAAAATATAATATAGTCACAATAGAACAATTTTGTAATGGTTTAAAATTTAAATTAAAAAAATAAATAATAGCCACATATTTTATAATAAAATAGAATATTTAAATTATCTTTACGCTATTCAAATTTATTTTCTAATAATTAATTATATTGATTTTATTTAAAAACAATTTAAACATAATATTCTTACATCATATTTAGTAATTTATTCGGGTAAATACATCCACTCAATTACTTTAGAAATAATATTAAAAATATACATATAAATATAAGTTTCAGTATTGATAATTGGTAGTTATTTAACTTTAACGTTGTTTAGTATACACATTTTTCAAAACTTATTTATGAATAACGCATATTATGTAGGTATTTATACAATTCAGTTTACACAATGAAAATTTAAAAAAATACAAAACGAAAAAATCAACGTTATTTTTTTTTCACTCGCCGTTCCAAGTGTGGTATAATGTGCGTAACTATAGTACGCGAATAAAGTTTCAAGTAGTTATTAGAATCACATTTGTGATTTAACTGTTTGCCCTCGTATCGATTTTTCTACTGGCAGCATGTGGTAATTAAAACGACCGTCACAGAGGTGCGTGGAAATCCTATGTACAAAAGCTCAACTCCACTACACTCGTTAATAAAATTCACCATTCACACGGCTGTCAGCTGTTGAGTGGTTAAGCCCCGGACGCTGTTATGTATCCCAAAATAACGAGATCACGAAATCAGGCAGGAATACAATGTTGGGACGTTTCCGCAGTTGAGTGTTGTTCTAATAAAGATTTTCATATTTGAAATCCATAATAATATGTGCTGTATATAATATACTATTACAATATCACTATTAGCCATAGAGTGTCATGGAGTGCGCGGTTAACACATTAATTTCGTTTTTTTCTCGCGAAAATCGACTATTTTTTTAATTTATATTATTATATGGTTGACATTGGTTCCGACAGCAACGTAAGTGTCTTTTTTATTATAATCAATATAATATTATATTACAATGTGTATCCGCGAAAACATGGTACACTGTACAATTAAACTATTCCTATTACCCAGTACCCTATACATATTTTTGAATTCATTTTGCAGGACATGAAATTAGGCTATTGGATCATCGATCTCCCGCAGAAAGAATTCTTAAATATGTACAGAGTACTGAGTAATGTGGGTAACCGAGTTATGGCGCGTACTCAGTTTTCGTGGACACATGGTATATTATGAATGAATGTATGTGTTGTATCTTGCTTAATATACAAACATTGTTAGTATTAAAACTATTAACTAGGTTAAGTAAACATGTACTATGCAACGGGTAACAAAATTTAATATTAAGTCTTAGTCTGTAAGTTTTAGCAGATGTAGCAAAATTGAAACTTGGCAATAGATAGTAAAATTAATATATAATGAATACTATGAAAAAGACAGAGATATGGTCAGTGGTGGTGATCGCGTGACACTAGATGACACTAAATTCAGCTGCCTAGCCTATGAATAAACGTGTTTTTTTTATTATTTGTTTGTTTTTTGTGTGCGTCTGAAGTGAACGACGTATTATACGTCAAAGTGGGGCTCGAACACACGACACCGATAGTAAGAGTCTCGTGTCATACCGACCGAGCTAGTTTGGCGTTCCTATACGACTGGGTTATAGCTTATTTAATATTCAAAAACAACTCGATCGATTTTGACAAAAATTTCAAATCGATTTTAGAAATATCAGTAAAGTCTAGAGATCAGTTTGAAACACGTTTGAAAATATACCATGTGCTATATCCAATACACCACAAGAGAAGTTTCCACCTCTGTAGAATTAGTTCACAAAGCTACTAGCTAGGTACCATCGTGAACTGAGGTACATACTATATATAGCTAGTAATATATTATATACTAATCTACCTATACTTTCTACAAATTTTATTACAAAAAATTTCAAATCAACATATTCCCATATCTCTCAACCTCATTATCATGGACCTATTATTCATAATACATAAAGTTGAATAACTCAAAAACTATACTCGTTTGAATTTTTATTTTTATTTAAATACGTCAACACTTTCAGAAATGTATCCGCTAAATAATTATTGAAAGTAGAAAATGCGGATACACACACACACACACACACACACACACACACACAACTATACATTTACTCAAAATGTTTCTACGCAATAACCATTTTTAATGTAACGACAACAACAATGGGATATGGTATACGCATACACGTAGCCATATATAAATTCTATTTAATTAATTTTGTCGATTGACGACTATTTTTATGCACATTAAACACCGTGACCATTATCCGAAATGTTGTATACAATATCATAATATTGAACGTCACTTTTCGCCTATTCGTTAAAATCCGTAGGTATTAGTGTTCGCGTGAATTCGAGAAATATGAATATAAAATTAATTACAAACACTCGTAAATTTAATACGTGAATATGATTAACACTGCGTAAATTATGGACATGATACTGCATATTGCTTTCAATTAGCTGATTAAAAATAAGATAATAATATTATGTGAGCTTATTAAAAAAAAATTACTCAAGCACACTATCGACAATAGAGCCCCGAGCTACATAATAGCAATTTATTCAATTTTAATCTGTAAATATTAAGTAAAACGAAATAAATGTTTATTACTTATTATCTTAAACACAGTTTTATACAATTAAAATAGAAAAACACACTTCTCCTTTTAATAATTATTATTGTTTGAAAAACCATCCCAGACGTTTTTTCTTACACTTTTATTTTCTGTTTATTAATTCAATCATAATAAATTGACAGCAAACATGATGCAATACGAATGCAAAGAAAATAATATATAAACTGCTTGTGACTCGATTTAAACCACAAAGACAAAACCTTTTATTATCATAAATTGGATTATAGACAATTTATTAATAATATTTTTCATAATATAATGCTTTATATTTCAATATAAAACTTATAGAAATGAAAACCTTTCAAGACTCCGTAAAAATGTTCTTTAATACAATAAAGTAACAAAAATATATGAAAATAAAAACAAACTGTAAGCTTTAGAAAGTAAGTGTGCAAATATTATAAACTTTCTCTATTAAAATATTTATTTATTTTTTGTTCTTTTAAAATGGCTTTATTACGTTCAGAGTATTTCGATAGATATTCAATTATATAGGTAGGTACTTGAATTACGAAATATTGTGAATATCGATTTATTTGCATATTGTTTATCAACAGTATACTTCAAACACTAAAATAAACAATAATAATATAGTTACCAATAATATTATGTACCTATGTTATAATTCTGTTTTTCATTTTCATTTCAAAGTCAATTTTCCAGTCTTAATTATATTTGGATAGTATGCATCCACTAATCACATTAAGAGCATATTCCATCTACTTTGGCTATGGTGTTGTTTGAATTCGATGTTAATAAAATGACGAGCAATTACACTAGCTGTATGACGATTCTTTGTTCTCTCGTAACATATATAATTTGAATGACCCCAGGCCATGTGTATTTATGGTATGAAACAAACAAAATTACATTTTGATGTGAGTGATTCTGCTACATTAAAGTCACGTATAAAATCCAGATACGGTATAAAATACATATTCTACAGACTACATCAAATTATAGTAAAACGATAGTCAATGTTATACAAACATTAATATAATTTATTCAGACTAAATCAAATATAACATGTAAGGCAAACGATAAAAATATGTCATATTTCAGAAAACTCCAACTTATAAGTTGTTGTGCTCGCGATCAAACAACAATATGATATTATATTATGTTGTGTGTGGTAATAATGTTATATACCTACTCGTAATAAA
Organism: Metopolophium dirhodum; assembly: GCF_019925205.1. Taxonomy (NCBI): domain Eukaryota; kingdom Metazoa; phylum Arthropoda; class Insecta; order Hemiptera; family Aphididae; genus Metopolophium; species Metopolophium dirhodum. Next base: position 24,068,522 of record NC_083567.1, read on the forward strand.
TCAAATAAAAAAAAAAGGTTATATTATTAATACATGTATTAGGCACTCGTAAACTATTAATAATAGTTGTTAATACTATACATTTTACCTAACTTGTATAATATTATTGGTATATTGTAGTTGTATGTACATATATAGCTATGTATTATTACTTCCTCATAACAGACTGTCTGTGTATCTGTGATTTATTTATAATGACACTACTGCAGATAACTACACATTATGAGTATCATTCTAGAAATAACCGATAAGAAATATTATAGTAACATGGTATTAATATTATAAGTTATCACGATATCCACTTGATATGTTTTTAAATTTAAAACGATTAATAAAGTTCTAGTGACGTAGATATAGTTGCTTTAAGACACAAATCAGGAAACATGTTCTGCTGTAACCTCGAGTGAACCTCGTCATTGAATAGGTCAGTTTAGTTACAGTGACCATAGTGGATGTGTTAAATTTGCATAGGTACAACGATTTTAAATGGAGCGGTCTTAGCCTATATTAATAACTAATAAGAATATTTTGTGGTGGGCCATATTTCGATTTTCAACATTTGGCTCTTAATTTTCTACATCTCTCCCGCTATATTATAACTCAATTAAAATCATTTATTCCACCCTTGGTATCAACCTCACTCTTATTAATGCACTTTCAGCCAATAAAAACATATTCTTAATTTTATATTTCAGACAGGTCTAAGAATTTAATAGTGTGAGTCTTACCAGTTTATTTTTTTAAAAATCTTATAATGTTTATGCGTACATTAATTATTAACTGTCGTCGAGATACAATATTTTTTAATTAAAAATTTCAATAAAGGGAAAATAAGAATATTTTATTATATATTTATATTGCTATTAATAATATTACTATATTTTACTATTAGTACTATTAGTAGGACTTAAGATAAACTAATGTCATATTAAGTACCAATTATATATATACTTTATATCATAATATATATTATTATAATTTTTATTTTAGTCAATGCAGACATCAGTAAGAAATACTTATACGGGATCTTGTATTTTAACGTTTTGGACTTAACCTAAATATTTTATTAAACCAAAAAAGGGCTTTAGTAAAGAGCTTAAAATATGTTCGAAATATTTTGACAATTTCATTAAAAATATTATTTAAAAAAAATGGTTTTGTAGTTATCAGTAATATATTTACAGTTATAATAATTAATAGTAAGTTCAAAGATGGGTATTGATATATTTTTTAGATCAGAACAAAAATGACATAGAAAATAGTGTTGAGTTTAATGATTGTAATTTTTGGAAACCAACATAATCATTTATTATTTTGAATTTTACGTTGGTTGTTGATTATTTTGACGGGTATTAAGTTGTTCAGTAAATTATTCGTGATAATATTATCTGGCAGATTTTATAATTCTAGTAATAAATCTAATTATAGAGTAACCTTAGATCAAGTGAGAATATTCTCATATATCGCAAAATATAATTCAAGGTTTTTCTTGACCAGTGTTGCCAAGCTTACTTATTATACCTTGATTATGAATAGAATTTAGAGTATTGAGTATTTTTTTTTTTCACTTCATTTTAATTTATGTCCCCAAATCGATTAAATAAATAAAATTATACGTGGTGGCTTGGTGTGGCGCGGTCCGTACACTCAACTGCGGAAATGATCTAAGTGTACGTATCGGCTGGTGTTGCACCGGATGGGTGACCACTTAATGGGAAGTCAATTACTACATTAGTGTCTTTCTTTGTTTTTTTTATGTATTGCTGTATTGTTAGAGAAATTAAATAGTAGTTTACATTTGTGAACCATTAACAGTAGACATTGAAATCATCAACGAAGATAACACGGTTGGGTAGCTTTTTTGTAAATATTGTCTATGGCTACTAAACAAAAATGTAACGCTAAGTAGATAAACATCTTTGAGGTAGTCCGTTTCATGTGTTTCTAGTATTTCATTATTTTATATTATATTATTCTTTTTTTTATACAGTTGAAGTTAATACATCTAAGAAGTGATTATTTTAGAGGGGTTTTATCTCCTCTACCAGATCCGGTTAAAAATGAATATCCCATTAGCCAGGAACGCTCAGATATTTGTATATCAGAACTTGTTGTATTGTATTTATTTTGGGTCCTGAAAATATTTGATCTCCCTTCCCTCACTCCCGGAACATAATGCAGAAAAAAGGCTGCAGCCAGGTATTAATTATTTTGATATTTCAATAAAATATGTTATAATTTTAAACAACAGATTTTAGGACAGTCTAACAAATTGAAACGTTATTAAACGTTTATACAGTTCTATGCACCCACATTTATATTTTCTACAATCGCACCATCCAAAACGCTTTTATCTCAAAGGCCGCAGTAAAGATGTTTCCAGCAATTTTCCTGATCACATTTTTCCTGACACGTATTGTACCCCATAATAATAACAACAATTGCTAGATATTCACGCTCACACACACACACACACACACACACACTATAACTTACGGTTGCATTTCGTTCAGTCATAATGGGATTTTTTTCCATATGGTGCTTCTAAATCTTCATTTTTTTTATACATATAATCGAGTTAATGTTATTGTATCGACCATAAATTCGCGTGGAGCAAAAGAGAGACCTCGGTAGCCGTATAAAGTTTTATTGGGTTATATTATTATTATTCCAAAGAAACGCAATTGCGTTTGCTGCGATTTCATTCTGCTCATAAAAATTCAAGATCCTTTGTGTGTATATAAACAAACGTATACGTATATATTTTATAATATATGCATTTATTATATTTTTCACAAGAATATTTTTTTCTGATAATAATACTACCTACTATAAGGACCATCACGCTACAGTCTATATATTAATTTGAAAGAAAAAAACATACCCATAGCATATAATATATAGTATATTGTTATTTTTCGTTTATTGTGGGTAGTTTTTCATGTTTTCATTTAATAAGAATTAGTATGACAATCTATAGCGAGTAATGATATTAGAATAGGTACTAAACATAAAAAATATGTTTATAGCTATACAATATTAATAAAGTCATTATTATTTATATATTTTAAAATGTTGTTTAATAAAAATAATAAATATACACTATAAACTAAATTTGATTAGGTATATGTATCTGAAACGAACAATCGTATGTATCGAATAAAAATCTGCCTAACATAATAATACATTTAAGTTTGACAATCAGCTTATTTATATATCGTGTCTGTATACATAATGAATAAATATGACATAATTACAAAAATAAAAATTTTTAAATAATAATTATAAGCGAAATCACACTAATACCTATTAAAAAAAATTTCCACTGTAAGCTAGTTCATTTTAGTTACTTGTTATTTTCCAATTTTTAATGTATCAGTATTTAAATTTTAAAGTAAACGAAAACTGAAATAGTAATTATTATATTGCGATATTAATATGACTAACGAACTGGAACACTAAACATGACAACACTCGTAACTTGGAAATTTATGAATTTTTTTTTACCAGTTAAGCACGGTTAACTGCGTATATTTTAATAGAACAACTAGCGATTGCCGATTGATGTACAGATGAATAAATAAATTAAGGTGGAACTTCGCTTAATATTGTATAACAAATATTTTAATTTAAAAATGTTTCAGTTTATATTTAAATCACGATAAAAAAAAAAAACGAAATAGTTCATGTTATAATATTATAATGTTTTCATATCAAAATTAATTTTGTTTTGTACAAAACATATTAATTCCACCACTGACGGTAATCAAATTGTACTCGATATTCAGTTTGCACACTTAATCATAATTGCTTTCAGATGTATACACCAATGAGAGACCATACCGACAGCATAATATCTAAAATAAATAGTAATTATTATGTACTTTATAACCGGGTATATATAGTAAACACGAACAAGAATAACTACTCCGAGCGACTATACATATTTTAATAAAACACTTGTGCAGGTTTAGTAATATTTTCCGATAATCACAGCAATAAACCTCTACAGTAATAATATTGTATTTAATCATTTGACCAATGTCAAATGCCGCCATTTTGGGTTTTCGATGAAATTCTTATTTTCATATTTTAATTTTAGTTCTCGGTAGAGTATATCGGGCACTATACTGAAGTAATCAACTCATAATATATTGTTTCCTGTATAAACGCATATAACAACGTAAAAATCAAAAAGAAAATAATAAGTGCAATTATTAGTGTTAACATATTATATTAATATATGTATATGTGAGGTAAACCATAAAAGTGTACTACCATACTCCAGATGATCGGAGCTTTCCGGGGCCTTGAACTCAAAAATGGTTAAATCATTCACTGATTTTTACAAAAGTATTATGAATAAATTATAAAAATAATTCTGAGTATGATTAAATACGAAACTTATGTCGAGTTGAATCGTGGAAGTATACACGATACTCGGTACCCATAGTACTCAAGTATGTGGAGGTCAGGACAGAAGAATGGATTAAAAATATGAATACATATTTACGTTCATAAAAACTGCTTACTGAAACGCATGGCGTTCACGATGTATACCATGTAACAAAGATTATAATGCTGTGAGGAGGGAACATTTTTTGAGGCCTTTCCAAAGGTTAGGTTATTATTATTCAAAAATGTACGTCCTTTGCATAAGATGTTTATTTCATCTTCGGTTAATAAGCCATTTCCGATCCGGTGTTCAACTTATTTCTGATCAACTGAAATTACCGTTTTTTACCGTCAGAACTTTGCAGGGTATCTATTATACACGGCATACCTATAAATGTGATTTATTTAATGATCATATTTTGTCACACCAGTTTTCGCGGTTATAATATTTTGATATGCGCTAATGCGACATTTTTAACATTTGCGGCTGTGTTAAACGAGTTGTGGTGGACCATAAAATCACTTATTATCATCAGTAATTGGTTATATTTTCAGCTTGTGCCACTAACCCTGAGCAATCCTAAGTAAAGCGATAGTTCCTATGCAGTATTTTTGAAAACGCAATATTCAATATTGCATATAATATACAATATATATATATACTAATATATACATTCAATTTACTCATGATGCGTCATTACTGAACGTGTAATCGTTACATATTACAATTACAAACCCATGTACTGTTTATGGTAAGTATTTCTATTATATTTTCAACGCTAAATATTTAAATTTCGAAAGTAGTCGTCATCGTGTCAGTAAATCAAACGCCTAAATATTTTGTATAGGTTTGTCGGTTACAAAGAGTGTGAAATCCTATAAACCTAACCATTAAGTTGAAAAAAAAATTCTTATCGTTCTCAAAATCTAAGAACAAGACGTATCGATTACGTTGGTATCGAAAGACGACCACGCCAAACTGTACGTTGTTAAAATACGGAAACGGTAATTTCGGCGAAGAAACGGTATATTGCACACAATGTAATAAGAATAATTTTTATGTTGGCAGTCTTCAGTCTCGAAGTATTTTCTGCTTCAACAATATTAGAAGGCGCCGTGGGTCGTGTCCCTTGTCTACTCAACCACAACGTTCGGGTTCGAATCAAGTGCATACTTATATATAATATATATATATATATATATACATATATATTCTATATAAATTATATTGATTGGATATAGGACCCAAGGGTGTTAGTCGGCAGTTCCGTCGCGACTGCACTTGGCGACCGATATAATTAATTTCGGAGGGTTGAAGCGCGTCTGTACCGGAGACAGAAAGGCCAACTTCTTACGGGACACGACCGCTTTGAAAATAAATTCCCAGGCGCGCTTAAAGCGTGTTGATTTAGATGTACATTACGTATATAGTGTGTTTTTCCCATCGCGTTAAAATAACACAGCGATATGGCGTGGCTTTAAGACAAAACCAAAAATACGTTTTCGCACGCACACGCACACACGCATGAATGCTCTTGCCCACACACATACGTATTATACGTGGGGTGTGTGTGTGTGTGTGTGTGTGTGTGTGTGTGTGTGTGTGTGTGTGTGTGTGTGTGCGCATGTGTGCGTGTGCATACGGAAAATTCAACGTTCCTCGGGGCTGAAAGGTTTTCCGTGGGTAATTCGATGAGTATGACGAATGATACGCATACGTCGCTCGAAATCCATTTATTTCCCTACAGTCATTTCTTATGGTAATTTTTTATACCGGTGTGATACATTTTCAGTTTTTCATTAAACGCGTCGAGATGGATCCGAAAGTCGTCGAGCTTCATTTTTATATTCACACCTTATTCACACAAGTGCGTGCCGTTTTTATTAAAAAAAAAAAAAATAATAATAATAATAATAATAATACAAATAAATTGCTACCAACTATAGTTAATTTTAATATCGTGTCGATATGAAGAACAATAAAAAAAAGAAAAAAAAGCGGGTAAGTGGATGTCGCTCTGCTGTATAGTAGGTTACAAGTGGCCAAGTTAATGGTAGTAAATTTTAATTTAATGATAACATAATATCATTGTATACGAAAAACGAATCTGAGCGGAGATGGTTTGTCAGTCTAGGATAATATAATATATAATTATATATATTGTTATTTATTTTATTTATATTGTTATTACTTATTATTAATACGGTAGGTGGTAAGTTAAATTAATATTATTAAATTACAAAAAACTAACTAAAATTGTTATTCTTGGTTATTTTATATGTAATTTCGTCCAAATTTTAAGTTAAAATAACTATAAAAAAAAAGATGAATAAAATCGAAGCAGTTTTACTTCCCCAAACGGTGATGACAGAAATTGAAAAAAAAACACATCATTTTAAAATCAATGCATTCGTTGATCTGTTCAGAATTTAAAATCTTTCAATAGCACCTATGTCCTATAACTACTATACCAAATAATTTACATTTCACAGAACTAAATGTAACTAAAAGCACAGTGGGCATTTTGCTATTTAATTTTCACGGTCTCTAGATTTATTTTGTATGATCAAAAACATATAAAATTAACTTGTTTATAATAATATTCTATCATGAAACACAAAAATCTATTAACATGATATTTCATATGTCAGTTTTCATATTTTAAAAACTAAAATGTAATACAATGTAACTATACAATTTTCAGAACTTATATGAATATAATAGACTTAAACGATTTTTTTTTTATATCAAAATGTTTTACTTCTATAGTTGTATTTTTTCCCCTGAATATAACTATTAAAATAAAATAATAATATTGGTTTACTATTTTTCGATAAAACATATCAAACATAGTTAAAATAATGAAATACTGAAAAAATATCAATATACATCATAAACATCTATGGTAAATAATATGAAAAGTGATCATTTTGAAAATATAATTATTGTTATAAATTAAAATGATTGCGTAAAAGTTTTTTAAACAAAAATATACTCGACATTTTTGTTTTTCATTAAACAATCACATTGTACTTTATGTATACAAAAAAATAAATTTTAGTTTTGTATTAACCTGTTATCCTAGTACAGCGTATTTCATTATGATACTACTTCGATAAGTAGGTACTATACTTGTTATTTTTGGACACAGTATGGTTACAGTGTGGCACTGGTCAAAACAAAACCGTGAAATCAGGGCCCATAAAATACAGTTATATTTATCTCTCTCTGTCTCTCGTGGGTCACATATTCTTTTGAGTAGAAATTGTCTCTATCTCTCGTCTCCGATAAATCACTAAGTTTAGGTACCAAGTCAACTCCAGCTCTTAACCACGAAGGAAGAGGGACTAAATAATTCAGAAATAAATCGTGGGTTAACCGATTTTCTTCTTCACGGGATTTTTTTTTCTTTACTCTATTCTCAACGAATTGATATGCAAAGAGGCTTCCTTTTGTAAATAAGACCTTTTTAGCTTCAAAATGTATCCGACTGGCCGATATTAGAAACGTATGGCGTGCGAGGGGAACGAGGAAACGAGATAAAACACTTTTTCGGTTATGCAAATCATTTTCGATTTAATTCGTTTGTTTGACACATTTCCGGAGAGAACTAAACCATTCATAATATTATATTCTTCCATTTCGTTCTTATGAAAAAAAGTTTACTCCAAATTGTAATGATATGTGAAGTGTTCCGTGATAAAATGTATTGTACCTATTCACAGTTATTATAATTTATATGTTTCTTGAGAAAGCACTATTCACTCATCCTATAGGTACTTAATTTAAAATTTAGGAAATAAAAATCGATTAATGATTTATTATAATTTTATAATATCATAATATTTTAATATTCGACGGAACAATAATAATATTGAATTTGATTAAAATATATGTAATATATATATATTATATTATAATTATAATATTATTATACTGCTCTAATGGAATCTAGTATAAAGTTTGTTTATTTTTCAGAGTTTCCTGTGATACCTGTGAATCCTATATTGACTCGACGATACGGATCTGCGCACGAAGACAGATTCATATAAATTAAAGTTAAACATAATCAATAGAAACTAACCATTTAAACTGAAATGTATAGGATAAAGAAGAGAGCAGTTTCAGTCGTGAAATGCTGATTAAAATGGATTTCGAGTGCAATTATTGCGAGACGACCGATATAGAAGTGCGCCTGCTATAGACTTCGAGATCGGTAGGTATACGACTGTGTGATTAAGCGCACCTTAGTAAAAAAAAAAAAATAAAAAGCTCCGTAAACGACCGAGTGTGCCCATAAGTCGCTCAAACGTCGTAAAGGTATTTATACGGTCTCGAGAGAATTGGTCTCGAGTTGATACGAACATTTTGAGAACTATCGTTCGGTACATTTAGTGTACGAACTGCAGACTTCCGAGTTTCGAGAAATGATTTACTAAGTTTAATATTCACGTAAATCGTAAACGACATTTGAAATTAAGTGACGTGCTGGTGTTAGAAAGCACTGGACCCATCATATGCCTTAGACGGTTTAATTTTCATAAGCGAATATTGTTAGATAACTGTTTTGTAATTTAATCAATCTTTTACTATGGTTTTACGATTTGATCAAACTTTACCTGTGATAATTTAATGTATATTGCTCTTGACTTTTTATTCACAATATAGCTGTATTACAACTATATTAAGAAAAATATATAATAAAATAAATGTATTTTTTGACTTAAAGATGTACTCATTTTTCACCTCATATTAAAATACATTACATTTTTACAAGAAAATTTACATTTTATCTTCTATTTACTTCAAAAACACTATAAAAAATATGTTTAACGATACTATATATTTTTTATTATACTCAATTTCAGACATTATTACAGCAACCGTTTTAAATTATAAATTTAAAATTTAAATAAATCAAATACGTTGTACATTTATATTTTAATAACATTAAATCATATAGTATATTTTTTGAACTGTTATATTGTTATTAAATATAAAACGGAACAATGACTATAAATTACTGTTGATGATCTTAACTACATAATATGACAATAACGTGAAACATTTTGTACATTACAAACTTTAAAAACATAATATTATATTAATTTCATTTTTCATTTGAATAACTGGGAATATTGTAATATATTATGTAATATGTATTTGTTTATTAAAAATTAAAACATATTTTTATAATGTAGGTATACTTCAAACTCATTAAAGAATAATTCAGAGAAAATAATAATTATTAAAAGCAATTATTTACATTTTACTTTTAGGAGTCAACGGCAATTGTTTTGTATTCTACCAAAAAACTTTTTCACATATTACAAAAAAAAAAAGTTCGACTATTCATAACTAGTCGCGTGTCGTGAAGTGGCATTTTTCTGCTTACAGTTTTCTTTTTCATTTATATTAATTTACTATACAAACAACTATAGAACACGTTCTCGGGGGAAATTTGTGAAAATAACGAGCTGAAACTTTATTTTTATCATTATTTTTTTTTTTTTAATAAAAAAATAACATAATTTTCGGGACATCGGTTGGCGGCGGCGGAAGCAGCACCAGTTTTAGTGATGGCGTGGCGTGGCGGTGACGGTGTTCCGGTGGAACAAAGATGTGCATGGTCATATAATAGGTATTACACGAGTGTATAGCTTATCCGTTTCAGCACACGACAAGAGCTTAAAAAACCATACTCAGAGACACGGAGACAGAGATGGATAGAGAAACTTAGAAGCTGCAGAGTAAGAGAGAGGACACACACACACACACACACACACGCACATAGGAACACTCAGTTGAACGGTTTTTTTTTCAGATTTTGTCGTTTTATGTGGCCGTTTAGCCACCGGACATTTTTTAACCAGTTTTCCACCGGTCCCCAAGTGGCCGATTCGTCTGGCAGCCTTTTTAATACGTATAAAGATATATAGAGCATACGATCTAACACCGAGCGTGTGACTCACAATTGGTGTACGACCTATATATATGTATAATAAACGGTTTAAGCGCGTGACTAACCATCCGGAGCGACAGACAATCACACGGCCGTTCACGCGAGTCCGTTTGCACTTTTGCGTAGTTGTTGTGTCAGAGCGGCAGCACACCGTCGCGAGGTGGGCGCTGGTGTATAAAAGTTGTGCGATCGTTTTAGAAGCGGCGTTTGATCTATGAACTTTTTCTATTATAAACGAGACGAACGGTCAGCATAACATGTCCGGTGGAGGGGGGGGGTTGCAGGGTGATGTCGTTTTAGCAGCCCGTTTAGCCGCCGGACGTTTTTCAACCAGTTTACCGGTCCCCAAGTGGCCGATTCGTCTGGCCGCCTTTTTTATACGTACAAAGATATGTATATATATATATATGTGTGAATAGCTGCATAGTACGGTCTTACACCGAGCATGATGTGACGTACGGGTTAGGGTACGGACCTATGTATAATAAACGGTTTTAGCGCGTGACCAACCATCCGGCGCGACAGATAATCACACGGCCGTTCACGCGAGTCCGTTTGCACTTTCGCAGTTGTTGTGTCGGAGCACACCGACACGAGGTGGGCGCTGGTGTATAAAAGTTGTGAGCTCGTTTTAAAAACGGCGCTTGATCGATGAACTTTTTCTATTATAAACGACGGACGGTCAGCAAAACATGTCCGGCGAAAGGGGGTGTGGGGGGAGGGTGGCGGGGCGATGTGCGTGTGTGTGTCCAAACGAGTTTTAAACTGTTATTAAAACTCGCAGGGCACTTCCCAATGCGTTTTATTGAGCTTATAACGCGAAAACTTTCGGACGCACAACCGGAGTAAAAGTAATCACCAGAGCGTACACGTCGTACACTACACTGCGATTTTATACGTTTTTATTTCTATTCCGCGGGAAAAATAAATTATCTAAGACATTAATCGGTCCGTCCGTCGTCGGTGTCCAATGGTTTTTTTATACTACATAGGTGGGTGGGTATTATGCTAAAACTATCAGCTGTACTAACCTCTAAGTTGTTGATGAACCAAGTGACCTGTGCTAGGGGAAATGTCATTTTGGCTGTACAGTTGGCTTCTAAGAATTCGCCTACGGAGTACAATTGTCGGAGTCCTTCTATCCTCGGACCATCGTCGGGAAACGCTACACAAAACATATAATAGACAATAAGTTAACATTTTTTCAACGTATTATCAGTAACAACAATATTGTTTTAAGTGATAAGAATATGTACGATTCAAATAAATTATTAATTACCTACAATCTGATACAATGAAATAATAATTTGATTTTTGTCCCAAAAATCCACTAATTCTAGTGTGTGTATTCACTGTTATTCATCGTATTATATATTTTATGTTTATGTTATCAATAATAATAACTGCTGGTATTGACATGTATATTTACAATAACAAGTATGTTAAAAATCAAACTACTGAAATACTAGAGAATGGTTACAAAAATATTATTTATTATTTGGATTTAGATCATGATCGAATATCAAATAAGATAATATAATAGGTATGTTGTACATAAAATATAATTGTGTACGCCGTATTCGTGGTATATATAAATCTTTATAATTTATAGGTCAAAACTAGACTTGAGATATTATGATTATTTTGGCACCGTGTAGATAATATTACCCCCTTATTATTCTAATTGTATAGTATAACTACGAGTGTATTAAAAAATTGTTGACTAACGATACTACCCGATTAGGGTTAACTTCCAGTGAACAATCACAACATGGTTCTTGTTAACTGACAAAGATATTGCAGAGATTTAAAATATTTGGTAGGTGTAATCAAATAAAATAATTGGAAACAAGTAATGTTTGGTAGTTTATGTATAATACAGTTTGGAACATATCGACAGATAATAATATACAACGAAAATAATAATGCATTGACTGGAAGAACCGGATTGCATAGAATGGTTTTCCACAGTTCCGGTGACGATAGCTTACTATATAGATATCAGTAAATCCCCGTAAATGGCTCAGTAGGTACACTATTGTCAGCCACATATATTCCACATATATTGACAAAGCTGAGATGGTAATCGTTGAAACATTTATGCTCGAAACTTAATCTGAGTATACTATTGGGATAAATCACTATTAACCTACTCAAAAAATATTTTATTTTTAAAAACATTAAAATAAACTAGATACCACATTTGAATCAATGTACATAATATTACAAATATTATATAATTTAATTTCTATTATAACTTACAATACACAACATATTATATATAGGGCAATGTATGTGTGCAATGTACATTGATTTATTTTAGGATAGTTGTGACGTAAAGTGTAAGTTTTTTATTCGAAATTTGTATGCATCGAATTCAATGAATTCATATCACGAACAACTTTTGAAGTTTACTCAAGGGAAATATGAATTTCAGCATTCAATATTTAGTTCGTATTGTCTTTGAATATCAATTATGTAAATAAAAATAAAATTTGTTATACCCATTATTATTTAATATTTTATAATTTATTAGACAATATAATATTAAATATAACATAGCATTAGTTTTCCGGGACCCAATATTTTGTACGTATTACTTATTTTTCGAAGGCGTATAACAATATGAGTACGGCGTGTAAATAATAATGTTACAATCATTTCTTACCGATGACTGACATATTGGCGTCTTCGACGACTGTCGGGAAATTCGGAGCATCCGTAGATACTTCACACTTGTAATTGCCGTTGCTCGTCCTGGTCAGCGGATACAGCGTCACTTCACTGGCGGACGACTTACTCTCCTGGTGGATAACAACGACAATAATTAAAACTAAAATACGGCTACCCGAGAAATTTGGATGCGATGAACATTAAATTGCGTATTACTGAGATTGGATAAAGCGTGGTATTATAGACAACAATAACTGTGAGGCGCATAGAACTAAATTTCTAATTACGAAGACAACATTAAATACCTGTAATAAGTACCTAGGTTTTTCAATAAAATATATTTTTGTCTTAAATTTTTTTGTTTTCAAAATATTGTATTAATACGTTATCAGTCTATAATATATTGTACATATAGGTACTTTTTCATACACCGTATTAGATGTAGGTAATAATAAAATCTGTCTTATGTAGTTTTATAATGGAACTTCAATAGGAGACGCTTTTTTAAAATAAAATATGTTTGTTTTAGGTTGTAGCTTACCAGCTATTTAATACTATAACAATATTTAACATTAAATTGACGGTTTGATGTATAATAAGCGATGCGTACTTGGTTTCAAAAAAAATGAAAAATACCTATGCGATATTTGCCTTTAATATTATACGTAAGGGCAGCAACGAGCGTATTAAATTCCCAAGTCTTCACACTGTGAGAATCAAAAATACTGTAATAATATATCAAACACAACTCAAAAATAATACGGTAAAACGACGCTGTATCGTTACATTATGAAGTTGTAAAACAACTGTGCTGGCGACGACGACTGCGGCGGCGGTATATATTGTATAGGCACGGTAAATTGCTCCCCACCTCGGGAGGGGGTCTGAAGGCGCTCGTATGAATACGAAATAAACGACGATATTGTACGGCAGTGCCACAGTGACGTTTATATATTTTATTGCGTACGCTGATGTGGTGGGGTTGGGGGGGGGGGGGAGAATACACGGCGCAGACGAGCGTCGCCGTTTATTTCGTTAGGTTTTTATTCGGGCGTTCGGTGGAAAAACGGCTGCCGGGCCGATATAAAATACGAGACATACAAATGCACCGGCGTATGTGATAATGTTTTCGCGGTCCCTATGTAGGTCAATGAGTCGAAAACTTTCACCACAAATTTCCACGAAAATATAATATATATATATACGTACAACATGATATTCGCGGCGGGATTACACAGCGTTTCGTTGTTTCATCTTGGCGTCTAACCGTCTCCATCCACCACCTGCACGGCACCATCGCATCGTCCCTATCTCTCCCTCGCGCGCACCTAACCTAACTTAACCGCGGCGTTCCTTTCGGCGACGCTGACAAACTCTCCGCGTCGCAAAAACTCTCCACCGCGACCCCCGTGGCCTAAGAAAGTTTCGGCCGTAATTTTTAAGCCACCGCCGCCGCCGCCGCCGTCCCACGCGCGGAGTACACGGCGCGACGTGCGATAAAATAATTCGCCGACCGGAAATAAATGAAAAAAAAAAAACGAAAACCGACCGAAAACGTCGGCGCGACCGACTAAATATTATATTTCGTACTCACGTCTACGTTTACGCCGTCCAAATCGAACACGAGCGTCTGCGGAGACAGTCCGGGCGTGTATCGGAAGAATTCGTGGTCGTCCTTGTACCATTTCACCGAGTACAGACTGTCGCCGCCCGTGTCGAACTGGCAGTACAGCGTCACCGAGCTCCTCAAGTCCGCCCATTGGGGTATGACCAATTTGGTCAGTACGAGACCGCCTTTGCTACCTGCGAAAATGTACAAACGGATATCGTGAATTTAAAGTCAAACGAATCTAATCAATATTAATTATTAAAAATTAACTTTTCTCTTAAAAGATGATTACACATAAATAATATTAATATACAAAAACAATTCAATAGGAAATATTTAACTACAACTATAGCTAGAGTAACGACTTCCACGTTCTGGTTCGGGACGACGTAAAAATACGTCACAGTCAAAAAATGTCTGCGTCCAGTTTATATATTTGTTATGAAGTGAGGCGTACAGCTGTAACGAGTATTTCATGTTTTTGTACTACATCGATACTGCAAAGATTTTATTATTATATTGTACCTCCAATAAACATTTTCTATACACATAATACACGACGGTCACAATGAAAATCCGACACGAGTTCGCGTGCAGGTACCACGTTCATAATCAAAAAATTAGCGGGCTAATGTTATTAATTCGACGATCATTGTTTTATAAAGGGTCTTCAATATTGTTTTTGTTTGTTTTTCCATAAAGTCAAATGCCAATTAGTCGTTTTTCGGTTTATATTAAATGTATTATCTAAATTTCACTCTACCAGTAACCTTTTATTGTTTTGTTTATTATTGTTACTTTTGGCGAATACAAAATATATAATAAATATAATGATATAATATTATACATTATTTGTATTCTAGTAAACTATCACATTGATTTTGAATTACATTGTCTTAACTATTTTACTATTGTAATAAAAACATTGAAACTAATGGGTGTAAAACGAGTAGGTACAAACCCGATATAGAATTGATTAAACAATTAAGAATCGTAACTCGTATATTGCAGTGGCCATAGTGAAATTATATTTACAATTCGCATACGTGTTGCACACTTTATGATCGTATTTAACCGTTTTTTTGTTATTAGTTTCACAATAATTTTAACTGAGCTGTGGCCTGCGAATAACCCGTTCATATATTAATTATTCATGACGAAGTGCTGAATTAAAGGATTACGGACAATATAGGCAAATCCTCTATAACATTTTATGTTACATTTGAGTTAAATATTTTATAGATTTTTATTTTCTTTCGATCGTGTCACTAAAAGTTGTACCTTACCTTAATATTCATACCCTAATAGTAAGCTACTATTAAAGCTTTAACTTTTTCTGGATTAAAAAAATGTATAACATTTCAAAAAAATATATTATAAAGATATTAATGTAAAACTATTCAATGGATATAATGGTATAATATTATGTTAAAGTTAGAGCCTTAACATTTTTTAATTTTTTTTTGTCAATTAGTAATAAATAAGTATTGGTAAACAACACTAATTATAATTAAACATAATATTATTATTATATATTCATAAAAATCTACATATTTAAATCGTCATAACTAAAAATATTTAACAATATCATAATAAATATTAAACATAATGTAACTTTACTGTGGATATCATTGTACCTCTTGTAGTTTTAAAATACTAAATCAGTGGTTATATCAGTTTAAAACATATTAAATAAAGATGGGAACGGAGCTTTACTTGAAAAATATGTAAATAAAAGGTACCTTCCTAAAAATAAAATTGTTATAATTCACATGAAATAAGTAATTGTTAATCTTAATAAACAAATGAGAAGATTGTTCGAAATTAATAAAATTGTCTTTTTAAATTCATTAAATAATGCATGTAACAGACTTCATGATCCACGGTAAAATATTTTACACTTCAAGTAGGTACGTTTTTGACTCAAAACTACTGTTCCACGTACACTAAAGAGTTTAGAAACAACTTCCTTGTGATGTCAGAAATATTCAAACACTTTTTACTCTAATCTAAATACCGATATACTATAAGTCATTTAAAAACTTATGCATCAGCACAAACTCATGAATTACAAATTAAAATTAATCTAAAAACATGAAGTATCTGTTAGCTTGAATTATATTTATTTAAGAAAAAAAATGCAGGTTCTTAAAGTTTCTTACTTCATTATATTTCGTGATTGCGTATACGAGCCATTAATAATTTAAAATAATTTTGAATTAACCAAAATCCATTAAAATAGAATACAAAAGTTATATAGACAGTGAAAAGGATAAAGGATTTTTGATGCTTTCGGTGTATTATGAATTATGATATTGAAACAAGTTGAATTACGATCATAAGCAGAGAGAAGCATTATACTATGTTATCCTCTCTGGTTAAAATTAATGAGAAACAAAATCTATTTAAGTCACATTATTGATTGGTTAAATTCAACAAAATATTATTATCGACATGAATATTTTAATGTACTATGAATACAATTATTATTAATAATCGATATATACGTACATATTATTCTGATTGATTTTACGTATGCATGTATGTTATTGCCGAGAAGACAGGCCAACATACTGTAATATCGGACTGATTTTATGGCAAGAGATCGGCGATAAATGGAAAAACATCAACGAACATGTTTTTTTTAGGCATACCTTTTTTTTACGATTAGAAAGGTTGGTGTAATCTGACCGAAAATATAAATTAGGCGTGTTTACATTTTATGTATATGAAAATGAACCGCTTTTCGTAGGACAAATGTACGCCGTAATATTATAGTTTAGTACCAACCGAGGTAAGAACAGAAATCACCCAAGCAACGCAAAGGATAAACAATTTAACGTCAAACAAAAATAAAATTGTAATAACAACAATAATAATAATAATAAATACTAAAACTACGAGCAGTGTGTCACGAGTTTGTTATATTTTCTGTTCAGGCTGTCAACAAAGTTTCGAACTGCATCCCTCGACACGCGCCGGCAGCGTCAGCCGTCAAAACCTTTCTGCGGAATTTCCTTCTGGTCCGAACGAGATAACGCGAAACGTCTGCACCACCGCGGAAATCCACACGAAACTCCTACCACCACCCTATACGGGATAAGCCCACCCATACGCTAATTGAGAGGACTCTCGGATAGGAAATTGTGTTTTTAGCTCTCTTCGTCACCGTTCCACCACTTCCGATAACACTGACAGTAGTCCGTATAGTTCCCCGACGATCGTGTCGAACGAATCGTCCACCACTCACATTATATTATATAAATATCTTAATATATGTACCCATCATAATACTGTTGGACATTGAATAGAATGTGTGGTTGTGCATTGTACCTATATACGTACGGCTAAGCTGATCGACCACGATTCGGAAAATATTGCGTTAAAGTATTGTGGAACGAACGAGATAACGCGAAACGTCTGCACCACCGCGGAAATCCACATGAAACTCCTACCACCGCCCTATACGGGATAAGCCCACCCATACGCTAATTGAGAAGACTCTCAGATAGGAAATTGTGTTTTTAGCTCTCTTCGTCACCGTTCCACCACTTCCGATAACACTGACAGTAGTCCGTATAGTTCCCCGACGATCGTGTCGAACGAATCGTCCACCGCTCACATTATATTATATAAATATCTTAATATATGTACCTATCATAATGCTGTTGGTTATTGAATAGAATGTGCGGTTTATGCATTGTATACCTACGTACGGCTGTAAGCTGTTCGACCACGATTCGGAAAATATTGCGTTAAAGTATTGTGGAACGAACGTAATGCGTTTGCCCGGTTCTTCCTTCGTACGTCGTTTTGAGGTCGTTGGCATTTTCAAAAATGTAAATATAGTATAGCGTGTTCGAATTCAATGCATTTATGTATTTTTTTAGGATTGCCTGTGAGTGACGTCGGTTTTGATTTGAATAGTGGTAAAATCAAATTGAAATTACTCGGCGCAATTGACATCAGGTCAGCAGCGGCTATAATGGAAATAATGGATTTAATGATACCGTGACGGTCGTTTCTATGCGTTTCAATGGTAGGAAACATTGTGACCAATAAACTCCGTTGGCCTATTAAAAAACGCTCAAGTGCACTTAAGTTACCCTTTGTAATTACGACGGAATAATGCGCGTCGTAGAAAAAAAAAAGGGACTATATTGAAATTCAAAGCACATACGAAATGTTTATTGCTCAAACGCGAGTATGTGGAAACCCGTGGGACACTGTACAATATACAATACTGTGCTGCACTTGGAGGAATGTTGGACGAGAAAGATAGAAAAAAAAACCTCACCCGTGTGCACTCCTCCTCCCCCCCCCCCCCCCACGAGCAACGACGTGTGCTCCGAGCTTCGTAAAACAGCTGTGTAAGAAAAATCGACTAACTCTTTTTTTTGTGTTTTTTTTTTTTTACCCCATGCTGCATCGCTACCATAGACGATACAGTCTCGCCGATAAAACTAAATCAAAAAGATTATATCGACTTGGGAAAAATAAAAGTTTCATAAGGACCCTCGTGGGAACGTTATCCCGTTGTCCTGCGGTTGCAAAGGAACATTTCGGTGCCTTTCGCGTTATTATTCTTTGTCACAGAAATCCTTTTACGTTTTATTGCCTTAACCACAGCAGGCTCTTACGCTACTTTTAAATGGATTGCAATCTTTTAAAATAAAACAATAAGTCATCGGCGGTGAGCCAATTAAAGGTGAGATCGCTAAATTATTGCTCGTTTATGGTTTACGGAGTCTTTCGTTTTCACACTTAAGACCTTGTTGTTGCAATACTTTTAGTGACTTTGCCGGTACACTGATGACTATTTATACGATTTGAATTGTTATACTACAACTGTGTGAAAGCACATTTCGGTCCCGCGTTGAGACTCAATTTCTAAACGGTCAGCTGATGCACGGGGTTTGATTGAATTAATAATAGTTTACAACGCCAGATTAGTTGGCACAAAAGCCAGGGACTGGAAGTAGGTGCGCTTAAACTTTCGGCGGAGAGAGTGGATATACGGGTTTACCAACACCGATATATCCCATTAAACTTACCACTTTCTATAGTCAGGTCTGCAATTAGCTAGTTAAAACTGATGATCCAGCTGCTTCAGTATTAACTCGGCCACATTAATTACCGGCCAGGGCCTCCAAGCGCCTGACAATGAACGGATATATTATTAAAGCTTAATGGTTTCTAAAATTAGAAAGGACAGATAAACTTTGTCAGGTAAGTTTCAAGTCGGAAGTCAAAAGGGAACCTTCAAAACGAATGGTTTTGTTTGGCCTCACTAAGCTCGTGTGCTTATATCGTACCAAATCATCGACAACTGTTGCTAGTAGTAAGTCTCAGCTAATATACTTAATGTATTAATAGGACAGCTAAGGCCGATTGGAAACAATAGACACAGGTGAATGGCTCGTAGAAATAATTAAACCTATTGAATAATATACACTATCAAACACCTGACTGAAATACTATAGTATATTGTTGTTGATCAAAGATTCTGAGAAGTGTGAGTAATAAATTGGTGTTTTTATATTATAATATAATATCACCAAATTTGGATTTTTTTTTATATAAATCCTTTTTTCCTGATAACTATAAAATGAAAATTATTTCCACTAACTTGAGTTTAAATGAGTGAGTAAAGATATTTAGATATAGATAGGTTTTAACATTTCATGAAATTTATTTTCTTAAAATATTTCATTTTGATGAAAAAAAAAAATAAAATGCTTATTATACCTAAAAGTTTATAGTTGTCAACTTCTAAGTGACTATTTTTAAAAGTTGGTTTATTGTATGAAAAATATGTAACATATTTACATATAATGTATTTTGTTTAACAAATCTATAATAGTTCTAACAAACTATATGATCTAAGTATTAAATAGTGAGCCCAGAGCACCTTCACATCACTCAGCCACATATGACATATATATACACATATTATACGACTTTTGTACACTTTATAATAAATAATTACTGAAAATACACTATTATTTCATTCATTGTCGGAATCAACTTTATTTCAAACCATTATCTTTTAGGTCGCTGATATACAACAATATTTTAAAACTCATGTAAAAAAATGTTTTTATTCTCAAAATAATGCCAGGAATATTTTTCAGCACTATAAAATATAGAATATACAAATATGAAATAATAAATCATCAAAAATAATATGTTTTTATTTAATTCTAAGTGTGAAAATTTTAATCAATTTATTGTTTCTAATCGTCTATAACCGAACACGTTTAAAAGAAGAAAAAATATTTTTCATAATTATGTTTCCTGTCGCTCTTTTACATAAAAAATTTTAAATAACGAAGACAAATATCTTAAAAATAGAAATCTGTATTTACTGTGATACTTTTTTTGACTATTTTTTGATATTGTTTTTTTAAATCAACTATGCTATAATATTCCAAGAAATAAAGTTTGTACATATTTATAATACGTATCATATAATTTGTGATATGCATAAATTATGGTATTTTCATAATTTACTGTAGCTCAATAAATTATACCATATTGTGAAATATTTGCAAAATTATTTGATTAACTTCTCCTTAAAACAATACTTCAATGTATTATTAATATAAGCTTTAACAGTTGTTGAAGGACTTAAATAGTAGAATAATGAATTTAATCATAATTTTGCTGGTTTTGGTACATTTGGATTATTATTATTCAGTGATTTATATATTTAACATTTTAGATAAATTAATATGTTGGTTATTTTGATATTCAATAATTTATATTGCCTACAGTTTTATTTATTATATTAATATTCAACATTTGAATATACTTAAGTAAGATTTGAAACATACCAAAATACTATATACTTAAATTAATCATTATTATTAACAACTTATGATTCGTTTTTATCACATTATTTTGAGAATACATCAAATCTTAGATTTTTTTTTCGAATAGTTTTGTTTTGGGTGTAATATTCATAAAAAATAGATGAGCTTTATTTTTTCTAAAAAATCACAATTATAGTACCTACATTAAAGTATCATTCGTGTTATTTTTTTTCACCACTGGTGTAATATATTTTAGTTTTCTTTGGAAAACTTCTTTAATAAATATCACATAAATAAGATTATTTTTCGCAAAACCCTGTATTTAATTTTGTTTTTACGGAATTATAAAATATAAATTTATTTTTACTTCAAGTGAAAATTAAATAAACTTAAGTTATTTTTAATAATACAAAAATATGTTTATGCTCATCACAGTGGTTGTCTAAGTGTAGGTAAGTTATATCAAAGAGAATACAAAATTCAATTATCACATTTTTTTTTTGTTCATTACATATTTTATATTTTATTCACATTTTTTAACACTTTCGAAATGTTCACCCTATCTACGTTTAAGTGTAAAATTAATAATATTGGTTTCGGCTACAATCTGGTTTGTTCAATTTCCAGTTCATATTTCAGTATTTTTTTTATTACGTTACACGATTAATCATTTTAGTAATTTACAACTTTACATTGCAATAAGTTAACTTCGTAGACGTTGTAGTATTAAATTATGTAGATTCAGACGTTAATTAAACATAATACTTTTAAATACATATTATGTATATCTAAATTTATCATATAGGTTTTTGTTAATTTAAAGCAGATTGACTACATAGTATTATTTTGATGTGTGCTCGTGTATTAAAGTTTTAATGCATTTAAATAATATACAATTATAACTTCATCACAATGTTACTTAGTGTTCCGGTATAAAACCATTAAACTAAAAAACAAACTTCGTTCTAGTTTACAATGGTTTTTTTTTACAGCCCTTATACGTCGACGTTTATAGTATCGTAATAATTAAAAAAAAATATTTATTTAATTATTAATCAGTTTATCTAGTTTGTGTGCGCAACCACTTCAATAATTCGACATCAGAGCTGATACAAAACGTGATTCTAGAGACAATGCCTGACTTATTAAAATGCCTTGACTTTAATATTAGAAAAACGATACCATTATAGTTATACAGAATAAAATCAAATAATACAGAAGCAAAACACAGTAAGGGAATATTGTAAATAATGTAATATTGACAATATTAATATAATAATTAGGTTTAATTTCGATTTTTAGTTATAACTAGCAGAAATTATGTTTGAATGAATTATGTTCAAGCACAAAATGCTTATATAATTTGTTCACTAAATTTATCTTTATATTTTTTATAATAACGCTGAACATACGTATTTATCTATTAAAGAAATATGATTTGATGATATAAATAAGAATTTGATGACGTATCTGTACCTATTATATTACAACAGTAAAAGAACTGCAAGTGAAATAATGCTGGATACTCGTAATTTAATTTTTATATTTCTTGTAAAATTATTTATATAACTGATATCCCAGTAGTAATTTACTTACTTATAATTATTGTAGAGTCCAAAAAAAAATGTCTTATCAGATAAATGTTCGGTTATACATTTTAACCGAGTAGTCACTGGTGTATGAAGAGGGTTAATGAAAATGCTAGTAGAATCCTAAAGTGGTATAACAGAAATTATTTTAACCTTAAACTGGTCGACTAAAAAGATAGACCTTTTAGTAAGTGCGCTATCAATATTCAACCATAGCAGGGATCACCGGATTTGCATATTATCTTTTTCGAGTACAAGGATAAGCATTATTGGATACAAATTCGTTCACGGCGCACATTGTTCATGGTAAAATGTAAATTTCTGACAAAGTTAATATAAAAATTCTAGAACTTTTATTGTGTGAAATGGGATAAGTGTTTTACATCAATTATTTATCCTCAAGTAGCATAACTTCTATCGTACGGTAAATCGTGGGTTTATGTAAAAAAAAATCCAATACCGAAAAGTGTACATTTAAATAATAAAATAATTCAACCGAGTACTACAATAACGGCTCAAACGTTTAAAAAAAAAAAAAAAAAAACATTTCTATTCGAATGACTTTGTGAGCCGTTAAGACGAAGATGTTAAAATTACATACTAGGTAGATACCAAATTGTACCTACCATTAAAAATGACGTTGTTGTAATATCGACGCTAATAGTTTAACGTCGGCTGACCGACGGAGGTGGTGGTTTTTCCCCAGTCGGCTAGGACCCCATACACACACACACACACACACACACCAACCCACACCAAATTTCATCGACTTCCCCGTCGTCGTAGGTGTACGACCGAACACACAGCCGAAATAATAAACGACGTCCGGCGACGTGTCGAGTATGAAAAGCGGTCAACCGCCGCCACTGTGCACCGGCGCGCGTGTAATCTGTGTGCAACCCTGGATTGATCGAGCGAGGTAAAACGTGCCATAGTTTTTACAACCCTTTTGTTTTTCCCAATTATCATTATTTTTTTTTTATTTTTTCTTGCACGGTCTCTTTGTCGATCGTTGTCCGATCACGATTATCATTATTATTATTATTATTATTTTCATTATTGTTATGAATTTTATTTGATGACATCGATGAATTCGAGCGTGTTTCGGGCGACGATAAATTTTTATATTTTGGAAAGGATATTCGTGGGGCATTAAAACAGCACACATTCATGATAGTTACTTCTCGGCAATGCGTCACAATTGTCGACACAGTTGTTCTGTATAATGGCTACGGCAGGGGCTATATGAGTGATAAGAAAATATTATAATATATTATTATATTTGCTGCAAATCGAAAAATCCACATTTCAATACAATTCATTATGTATAGTCGGTTATAGGTACGTATATAAATTATAGGTATACCCTTGAAAAGGTCACACGGTCCAATGACGAGTACATTGAGATTTTTTTTCTCTTCCATGTACGAACTTATAATATATTTAGATAGTACCCATATCTTTTTGCAGACTTAATTAAATTCTTTTATTTACCGAGTGAATATAATCTATGATACTAATGTTTGCGCTTACAGAATAAATATTTCGTATAAATCTATTTTTTTTTCAATTTAAACTAAATTTATTCTATATTAAATAAAATAATTAATAGTTATGTTAACCATTATTTGGTTTTAAATGGTAAGATATATTTGATAACCATCCTCGTATAATTTATAAGCATTAAAATCGAAGAAAATAATGAAAAATATTCATGGTATTTCAGAAACTAGTATCGGTGCACGACATTCATCAGTGATCAGTTTATTTTCAGTGTTTTGAATTTATTACAGTTAACAATATTATAAAAATAGTATAATGGGGCCTGGTGTGGCTCAGTGGTTATAGCCTCAGTCACTAGCGTGTTCTGAGGTCAAGCATCAGCCATACGAGTTTTTAGAGACGAATCCACGCACCACATACGCGTGTTCCTCAACCAACCGTAACCCCCACCAAAAAAAAAATTAGTTCCAGATGCTTTAGATCAATGAAAAAAAAAAATAATAAATAAAATAGGATAAAAAACTTTTATTCTATCATGCAGTATTATTTTTGCAATAAGTTATTTGTGCCATTTGTGCCGTTAATTATTTGTGTAATAAAGCATCAAAGGTGGTTATTTATTGAAACCGTTATTTGATGAGTTGTTTTTAAAAAAAAATCAAAACTTTATGTTTTTTATTGTTTTTATTTCCATTGGTGTTTTCTTAAACATTTCTTCTTAATTATTAAAAGTTTTCATCATTTAAATGAACAGGTTTTTTTTATCTCGTGTTTTTAATAACTTCGAAACTTTATCGAGATTTGTTACAAACAATAAAAAAACTTCATTTTTAATTTTTACATTAACGTTCGTTTAACCAATGGACTTCATTTATCATCTACAATATTTTTTTAGCGTGTCATCGGTATCTACTTTTTACTTACTTGATAGATTTACAACTGCTTAGTTTTCTAATGGTTTCTAAGGTATTATTGCTTTTTATTACTATTTCCAAATTAAGGTTTCATCGTGCAGCCATCGCGCATCGTTTCCATCTTCTCTGAAACATTAATAATAACTGAGGCCGAGACAGTATACCAAATATTCGAATTATTTTCGTGGATATCAAAATAGCGATAGGTAGCGTTTTGGACGACAGCCAATAACTAAAACCATTTGATTTATTGTAGTCAGCATTTTAATCGTGAAATAAAACTGTTATCCGGCACATGACGAAGAAGAAAATAATGTTGCTCTGTTAGTATTTTGAGTATCAGAAAATTGATCATCTTCTCGAAACGTTTGATTAAGCGTTGTAAATCGAAGAATTTTAAATCGTTTAAGCGTCAATATTAATTAAATCGATTTCAAATGAAAATAGAATCGTTTATAATAGGGTAATAAAAATAAACTAAATTCTTTTTTTTCCATAGGTAAACATTTATTGCACGCCCCCACTATTTTTTAATTACTTTTTGACCCCTGATTTATAGATAAACGACGGGAAGGGGAAAGAGCCACAAATCATTTAGAGGAAATTATCGCGTGCGTCGCGGGAATATATTTAAGTTATGTCAAACCGTTGTCCCGTCGACATACTATTGACACTTTTTTGACACGCACAAGGAACGAAAAATATAGGGGAAAATATTTCGGTTTCAAGTCCAAAATCAACGGCAGATAATAATATTATCCTAGCCGGTAACACGATGGGTCTCTGTATACGCTCGCTTACTCAATGTTTTGATACGATTTCTCTGGAATGCGATTATAATATTATTATATGGTATTGACTTTGCAGGACGTTCAATTATTTTCGATTGACGCCGTAGGAGATGATTTCACCATCGGCTTCGTTGGAATTCCACGAGACTTAATTTGTGCGCAAAAACTATTAGCGAACCGTATCACACGAAATTACAACGACCTTTTGTGAACGGTCAATAAAGAACGAATAATAAAATATAACTCGCAGTATGTGGTACGGAGTAAAATGTTTATTTCCCCTAAACACCGTAATTTGCCACTAAACCAGCTATGGCACATTTAACGTAATATGGCATATAATTTAGATAAAAAATGGTTAGTGTAAAATAAACAAGAAATCGACTATGTATATATTATAATTATCGTGCATATTGTATGATCATAGTTGGAACTTCAAACTCTATATTCGGTTTATAATTGCTTTATAGTTTATCTACGCACAAAATTAGTGTTTTTATTTTGGTTTAAAATTTTTTTTAGTAGGTAATTTATGTGGAATTAAACACGTGCCAACAATTGTTTTAAAACAAACTTGTCGTCAGGATTAGGAAATATTTATATAGACTTTTCAATTATAAATAACATCATTATAATATTAATATAATATTAAGTGTGCCATTTAATACGTAAAATATTCTTCATATTATTGTATATAATATATAAGGTTGCGGTTGTGGTTCATGCAAAAATAATAACCATTAATGACCTAACGGGTAATTAATTACATTTTATTATTATAAAATTGTCAGCGGCAAATTAATTTCGTGGCGGTGAAATATTCCGATATATGTTTAATAAATATTACGCGTTTAAAGTGAACCAGGACGCAATAATGATTAATTCGTTGTAATTTATACAGCAGGACATGTAACTATTCGAAAATATATATACAGTAAAACCTAAGCGATTAATGTTTCGAGTTACTGACGGTATACAATACAATAATTATATGATACGTATTGATCGTATTGTATTGATACGCATGATAGTGTATACACGATCGACCGACGTCCAGTTTCGATGACACGGTATTATGAAAGGCTTTGGGAGAAATATTGTGACAGAAACCCTAAATCTATGGTTCGCCATATAATGTTATGATATATTGATAATATTACGTATATACATATTAGAATATTATATTTACGTATATGTGTATAGACTATAATATGTTTCATAAAATGGTTTTGACCGCGTACAAGTATAATGTCAAATATTTAAAGTTCAAATAAATAATCTAAAACATTTTTATCAAAACTTAAACCGATATACATATTATAATTGTTAATTTACGATGAATAGAATCATCGACTTTTTATGGATTCGAATTAAATCGAATTAAATTACATACACTATATATATTATATTATGAGGTCCGTAAAATAACACTCACTGCGCAGAAGTTACAGAAAATAAATATTGGAATATCGTTTGTTTTTCTGTTTACATTTCGATGCAAAACCCATATTTATTCCGAGAATCCTATATAACTAAAACATATAAGTAATTCAGTACCGTAGAAATAATAATAACAGTATTATAGTTTTAGTTGTGAGTCAAAAGTGGCGAGCGGCAGGGGGAGCTGACCTAAATTGCCCCCTACTATAATATTATGATAATATATTATATTACATTTGATTTGATCATTTTTTTTCCTCAAGTCTCGAAACTATCGTGTTACGATATCACCATATAAATGATATAATAATAGTAATGAGTAGTTGCGAAATAGTGGGCATATATTTGCAGCGCCGCACGAGTGAATATAGCTTCATATTATATGAACGTGACACCGACACACCTATAGCTTTTATACGCCACTAAACATTCACTGGCCCACAGTAATAACCTTACGATCCCACCGCAGCAAAATTACGGTGGACTGGTATTTTCCGTACAGTACCACCACTGCACAAGCTTTGTATATTTTTCGTTTTCATAGGTAGCAATATATATATATATTGTTAAATATTTTCAATATACAAATTTAATTTTAAATTTAAAGTGCGAGGGATAGAGGCAGGATGCAATCATTGTTTTATTTGTAAAACGATCCACGCGTCCATTTTCAGCAACCCACGAGTGAATATACCTTCATATATGAACGTGACACCGACACACCTATAGTTTTTATACGCCTATAAACTGCATTCACTGCCCCACGGTAAACCATACGACCCCCCCCCCCCCGCCGAAGCAGAATTACGGTAGACAGGTATTTTCCGTCCGGTATCGCGAGCTCGTTTAATTAATACCGTTGTATTAACTTTTCGCAGGGGTTATCAGGTAAATATTGTTGTTGTCCCTGCTCGACACTATGAACACATTAACAGTTTGTCCGCTCTTCGGTTTACCAATGTTTCGTGATAATCCGAATGGATTCGACCTTTAAATACCTCGCGCGTATTTAAATCGGTCGTAAAAACTGCACTTAAAAAAAAAAAAAGCTGAATTAAGAATCACCGATCTGCAACCGTCAGCTGCTCTTTCGAATTACAATTCGGTTGCGTATAGGTAACGTTTTTATTGATATAATTGATTGCAATTGGACTAATACAAGTACGACCAAACATCTATAATAATAATAATGATAGGTAGACGAGTATATAGGTAGAGTTCTATTTTAAAGCTCAATAGTTTTTTTTTACAATATTATTTTGTTTGTACGGATTTTGTGTGTAGGCAACACAAGCTTTGTACGTTTTTTCGTTTTCATAGGTAACAATATATTGTTAAATATTTTCAATAAACAATTTAAATTTTGAATTTTAGGAGGGATAGAGGCTGCAATAATAATAATAATAATTTTATTTCAATAATATTTTTATAATCGTTCGTAAACAGTTTTACCGTTTTATGCTTTAAAAATATTGCATAACATGCATATCAATTAGAAATGTATATAGATTATTGTCATTTAGGATTTCCTGAGTTTACAATTTTTCGTTATTTCCTGGGGAAATCATAAAACATCGAGACAATTATAATACGTCTAAAACTATAATGACATTATACGACTTTTGGTTAGCATCTTCCGGTGTGCCAAAAACCATTCTTTTATTATTTATTACAATTTAATATTGTTTTAGCAAAATAATTTTTTTATATAAATTGGAAAAACTTATTTTACAAACTAAAATAAAATTGTATTTATTTTTAGTTATTTTTCAATATTATAAAAATTAAAAAATAGAATTTTCAGGAAACTAGGAAAATTAATAAAGTTATGCTGAGAATATCAGAAATATACTTAATATTGTTAGTTCATTTTAATGATGAATTAATCTTGTTCAAAATCGCTTTAAATATGAGCAATTTATAAGTTATAGTTTAAAATTAAATTAAAACGTAAACTTAGGTACCCTATTCATAATTCCTACCAATAGGCAATAAGCATAATATTAATATTATGTAATATAATATTTTAATCAGTAATATTCTATTATGTCATTCCAATATATTTATTCACATAACAATGTAAAAATAGTATTATTATTTATTTTTTTGTTTTTGAGCCGGGGGAGGAATTTTGGAACAGCAGGCATCACGTCATAATTTACCTGTATCTCTGTAAACCATCCAGAATCATTTTTATATTTAATGGTTAATTATTGAACTCAAATTGATTACAGTTATTGTTTTAATCGAAATATTAAAAATAACTATATTAGTAATTTACATTAAAAATATGACGAAACTTAAGTTTTAATTAAATTGCATCATTTTAACCATGCATATTTTTAATATGTTTTCGATTTTGATTTTAAATGAATATTATGTCAAGTAATACAATACATTTTTTGTTAAATTACCAGTTAAAATTACATTTTAAAACGATAAGTACCATATTCATTCAAAACTAATAAATAACAATAAGGTTAACCAAAAGCTTACACTATCAGTTCCCATTATATAAAGAAATATTCATGAATCATATTGTTGGTTCCTAATTTTTTTTTATTGTTGTATAATTCATAGTGAATATATTTTATCTTGTTGATTATTAACTATCAAATCAATATTTTTTTAAGGCATGAAGTTAAGTTGCTTAAGATTCAAAATTAAACTATCGGGTTGCCACCAATCGGAAAACAATTCACTGGAGAAGCGGCTTAACACTATACTGCCAGACAGCAACTGGTGTGCACCCTTCCATGAGCCATGTCATACCATGTCCCTATTTTACCATTGTGTAATGTTGGTATTTTAAGACTTATAATACAATTTGGCAAACACGAATGTGGGGTGAAGTTACACGATAATAATAATTATAATGCGCACGTGGTAGGTATTATGTTAATATTATTAGATTAGGGTTCAATCGTATGTATTGTAAAGAAAACCAATTTACTCGAGTCATTAATGACGCCTTTTGCGAAAGTGAACAATTTATACATTTTGTGCAATCTAAAGAAATACATTACATCGCAATGGGTCGTAGATGTTTCGCATTCAAAATAGGTTAAATGAGTAGGTGTAATTAACGTTACCGCAAGTAACATGGCTTTCGTGTGCTGAAAAATATGCTGCATTGCTGCGCCAACTCGGGCAAATGGGTTGCAAATACTGTTGAGCTTATTGGACACAACACAATATGTACCTGGTCTACATTCCTCGATTTTATTTTGTGTTTGGAAACTATTCGCTTTGTTCATATAATCATACAAATCGTATATATTTAAGCTAATGGCCATAGTTGCTGGGCTTAAGTTCAATAAATAAAAAATTGTATATTATTATACGGTCTACGGACCGCGGGGGTGGAGACGTTTACAGTTTTTAAATAACAGAAAATTATTACGAAAAACCCGTTTTTAAGACAAGATCCTTTGAAAGAATAATACCTACATAGAAATATAAAGACGAGAGAAATGTATAATATTATTATATTACACTGGCATTCACGCATACGATATTATATTACATATACCTACGAACTATGATCACACGCGTGTAGTGACTGTAGTACCCATCTGCATATAGTGAGTACCGAGTGCGCACGTATACTGTAGATCGAGAACGGTTTGCTCGGATGCTGTAGCGAGTAACCCGACCTACCGATCGACGGCGTCACACACACCCACACACACCCACACGCATTATAGTATTCTTCTCTTGGTTTCTCGTGGTGGTGCAGGAGACGTAGGAGCATAGGTGTTCTGGGGTGCAGTGTAAACGCGTGACGGGTTTAACGCCGAGCCCGTCGTACACTATATATACATACATATATTATATATATGGGATGGAAACGTGTTTATTAGCTGGAGGCCAAATCCCGACCCCTCGCCACCGGTACGCCCTGCACAGTCGACTACGTCTCGTTCGTTCGTTAGTCGTGTCTGTGCGTGCGCACTTGCAGGAGAGAGACGCGGGCTGGTCGTAAGGGCGCAGGAGAGACGGGCACCGAGGGGGCGGGGGGGGGGGGCGGGGCGGAAGAGCCGTTGGCTTTTATACGATCTTTGAGAGGCTCGCGACCGGAATAACAATAAACCGCCAAACGACTACGACGACGATGACGATGACGATGACGACGACGACTATACGGCTGTACGAGACGGACCGGCGTGCGTGCGTCAGAGGGTTCACGGAGAGCTGCACGGTGGTTGTGCGCGGTGCTCGTGTGAGTACATAATATTATAATATATACATATAACATGTATATATATATACATATATACACGCGAATGGATCCGATGGGACCCATAGTTCGGGGTGGGTAGGGGGCATATCTCTGCGATCGTATCTTCCTGCGGGACCGATGCGTGTGCGCCGAGTTGGTGTGCGGAAATTTTATTACATCTCCACGATTGCCCACACGGGTGCGCGACGACGTTGTTTCTTTTCAACTACGCGTACATCCACTGCGCGTATACACCATATAATAATAATAATATATATATATACCGAGCGATGCTATAGACGCTCTGCGTATATATATATATATGGTACCTCAGAAATAATAAGCGCACTGGGAATGGGAAATCGTGATAAGAATTTTCAGCTGTCGCCGCGCCCGGACGATTGTTGGCCATTTGCTTTCATACGGCGCAGAGGCGGCGGCGGCGGTACGAAACGAGGGGGGAGGGGGGTGGTGGTACGGAGGAAACGTACCGTATAATATTATTATTATACATGAGACGCGCACAAAATTGCGGGCGGAAAAAAACCTAACGCGTGCGTATGTGTTCGGTCCGAAACGGTTTTGGATGGCCGTCAGCGTACAATATATATATATATATATATATTATGTCTTACACTGCGATGATATTATTATTATTATTTTTATTACTGTAGAGACGTTGGCGATAATGCCGAGCTAACAATGCTGTGCGCGAACACGTCTTAAAATGCAAACGGACGAGGTGAGTTCCGGAGAAAAAACAAATTTTATGACGTGCGTGTGCGACGGTTACGACTTACGATCGCAACCGTACGCGGCGGATGATTATAATCTCATTATTGCTATTATTGCTATTATTATTATTACTACCACTAATATACTATCATACTTCTTTCTGCTTTGTAAAAAACGAATACTCATTTGCATAATCCACGAGTTACATTATAATACCATCGCATATAACGTTTATTGTTCACTATATTTTCGCATAAAGATTGTGCAAGTATTTTCGTAAGTTCCGATCAATACTCACAAATTGCACTGCTGTTTAGGCACGTCATGTATTTGGATAATGTTTTTTTTTAACCTGTATCAATTTCAAAATATTCTTAAGCAATCAATTATGTTTTGATACATCCACTACAGCATTTAAAACAATATTATTCGAATAATCGGTAAAAAAAATAAACGATTCAAACATTACAAAAACCATTTTTTTTAAAAATATTATTATGTTTGAATATTTTAGTTCGCAACCAAATAACAAACGTTAAATTTAATTATGCTATGAGTTACAAACTGTTCGTTTAAAATTATTATATTCGAAACTTTAAAATTAAAAACAATGGAACACATTATAACATTATTTCAGAATAATTAAAAAATTCAACAGACCAGGAATTGTTGTTTTTGTGTTAAAAAGAACAGTAAACCATTCTAAAGTTTAAAATAAATTAAAGGATGCATATGGAAATTAATAAAAGGAATCTTTGTGAATTCTTTTACATATTTTGGGAACGTTTTGAACATATTGTTTGTCATGTCTAAATTTCGATTTTAAACGAAACAGTAAAGGTATTATAAGACGTACAATAACCTACTCCGTTTTTTTTCTACTCGGAAAACTGTATTTTATTACTTACCTAGAATCTAGATTAAATTATTGTAAGTTGAA
Organism: Metopolophium dirhodum; assembly: GCF_019925205.1. NCBI lineage: Eukaryota > Metazoa > Arthropoda > Insecta > Hemiptera > Aphididae > Metopolophium > Metopolophium dirhodum. Next base: position 24,102,111 of record NC_083567.1, read on the forward strand.
AGTTATTCAAAAGTTACTTATACGGTATGCAATCGATTCAAAATCTGACACTGATAGTTCTTCTATATGTAATAATTAAATTAAGTTGTAAACTGATTCGAATTGGGAAACAGTTTTTCACTGCATTGTGTTGTAAATAAAATAAGTTATATCTTATACTTATAGTTAGGTATAAACATAAATTATAAAATAACATTAGAAATGGAGTAAGACATTCGAATGTTTTTTTCGAATGCAATGATTAATACCAATGACCTCAAATTTAAGATCACAGTTGCCATTCAATGACGATGTAAATTCGCTACCCATTATTTATGCTGCAGCAGAGTGATATCATGGTTTTAAGTGAGTTGATCTAATTTTTTATAAGTTCCTTATTTTATACAAAATATTCTATAACACGATATTATATATTTTAAAAAGAAAAATTAATGAAGCAATCATTTTTAATCGAAAATATTTTCTTCTATTTATTTATTTTCTCATAATTGTATTCCAATACATTTATATTATATTTATTTTTAGTTTATCTATTTGTGTATACTAATTAGTACCAAAAGTTAAATTAAATACGATGCAAAATGTAATTATGATAAGTTTATTTGTCGAGCAATCAATTAACAAATGATGAACGGATTATATAGTAAACATATTATTTATATTACCATCATCAAGAAAGATGTGTCTTGAATGTAAATAACGAATCAATCCAATGTATAATTTAAAATTAGAGGTATCGTAATTTTTCAGTGTAAACGAATACTGGTATAGAATGATTCTACTTCGTTACCAACAAAAGCTGTTGTAGAGGAAAATAAATGCGACCTAATTTCGAACAGAAACCTCCTCAATTTAATCACGTTACATTTTAAACACCTCTGAATAATATTGGTTTTTTATTTTATTTCATGGAACTGTCGGGTTTTCAAACCGTATTGTTGCCTCAATAGCTATTCACGTGCATCACAAATAAAAACCTAACAAACTTTTAACTGAATACCAATACTCAATAGAGTATAACAATATTATGATCAAGATTGTACTGTCACCGTCATGTAGCCGTCTTATACCAATAACAGTTAACAATATGTCAATATTCAACAATCGTTCTATATCGTTTATAATTATCATTTTTAGTTTTCTGTACATATTTATAATATTTAGAATTTTAGAATCGTTATAAAAATGACCAAACTAATCAATTATGTGAAGAATGTTATAAAAACAATAATGAATTAATTGAACAATACATTTTTTTTCATCGATTTGTAAGTTTGTAACAATAATTTTTTTTTATTGGTTAACTCTGATTATATTTTTATTTGACATGCATCGAGACTGGACGTGCGTTTTATTGTTACTAAAATGATTTTCTCACGGTTTACTATTTTTGTTATCTATACAACTACTACACTATATTATAACGTTTTTTCTCGCACTACGCACAGAATGAATAACATGACGTAGCATAGAAAATATAATGTAACATTGCCGTTGATTTCGTGTCTTGTCGCTTTTCTTCTTTTTTCTACGTGCATTCGGAAATGAAGTTTCCGGTCCTAGACACACGGTGCGCTACAACTACCAAATAAATCCGGTCCAGCTAAAAGCTCCTTCCGGTCAGTCACCACCGCGACTAGAGGACGGGTGGCAGGAAGCTACTTCCGGTATGCGTCGGCTCGTTACGTATGTAAATATACATGGCATAGCATAGAGAACCACCGTGAATAATGTGCAACATTAATAATTATAATTATTATTATTATAGCAGAACACACACCAACACACACACACACGTGCACAATGCACATGCACACACAGACTCAAACTAAATACGCATTAAATGTTATACAATACAAGGGCCATAGAAAGTGATGCTAATGGAAAGTCAAACTCTATCGATATCGGACGGACACGACAATAGAACGCAATCATCGGCTATAATTGTGTCCGCATTATTTTTCCCCTTTCCAAGCGTAAACGGTTTTTTTTTCACCCCAGGATGTCATTATGAAATGGAATAATATTGGACATTCGACGACAGGACGAACGTCGAGGAGGTAAAAAAAAAAAGGTTTGGTTTTTTCCAATTATATGACCTTTTTTCGCCTCCGTGGCGGAAAAATCAAAACTAACATTGATTGCGAACACGAATTTTATTCGGTATAATTAAATGTATGTCATGTTAAAAAAAATAACATCGTTATTTCAGAAAATGAGTGTTGCACTTGAAATATAAATAATACGTTTAATTTATTAACGACGCGTAATACGAACTAACGTTGTACAAACGGTATCATAATTATTTTGTATTTCAATATTTTTTTTTCACATTACTGTATATTATAATGCATTATATGATATATATATGTATTATTGAATATAATATAAAACTACGTATAAAGCGTCATTTCTAGCGTGAAAACGTGGTAAAAATATTAATTATTATTTAAATAAAAATACAAAACCGTGTGAAACTTTTCTTGAGAACAATTTATAACTACCCTATATTAACTTATCACTACATTTAAATTTATTCAACTACAAAGTTTACTACGGCTTAGATTGTAACCGAAATGTATGCAAAGTGATATTCTCGGTGTGATGATCAAAGTGAAATTATGAATTCCATACATGCTTATATTGGTCTATCGTGTAATGCATGAATGGTAAATAAGATAGCCGTAGGAGCAGTATTAGAAGTGGCCTGTTAGCGTGAAGGATACATTTCTGAAACTATATTGTTAAGCTGGCAAAATAATATAATTGGTTACATTAACAACGTATGCACTAATTTCCGTTGTGAATTATTATTGTCAAGAATCTTGTTCACATATCTTCAAACGGTGTGACACTATATTAATTATTATATTAATAAATTATATGGATATATTCAGCACGTTATAGTACGTTCAAATATTTTAAGATTTCATAATATCATACTATAGTTTTTAAAATTGTATTTCTTTTTTTCTAACCAGTTGATGAATAAAAATGTATTTAAGGGAACGTATGGTAATTTATTTTAACATTTACTATTTGTGCGTTATATTATATGTTAGTAATTATGACTCTGATTTTTTTTTTACATTATAATATATATATTAAAAATACACTTATTTATACGTGAGAACCAATAGTGTTGAAAACTCGGAAGATATATCGTCGTTTTTTCGGTGTTTTAAAAAATCGTAAAATAATCGATGATGTTTGTTAAAGTTTTCGACTTTCAAATTTATTATTTATAGCTTTATATACCCGGTCCAATCATCGTATTTTCTCGTACGGCCTAAAAGCGTACCACAGAGTAAATTTTGAGAGAAATAAACTACACGCGCGCTACAGTTTCAATCCTATATGTACATGAATATTTTATTTATTTTGCGACGATTTCATGACCATAACGGTCTGATCTCTTAATAAAGATTTGATTTACAGCCGACGTATTTTTTAAGGTGCACGTATATACGTATATCAGCTATCCGTGGCGGAATTGTCGTAATCCGAATGTACACATAATACCAACACTCGCACACGTACACACTGTCACGTAATCTTGAAAAATGAGCTTTTGTAAAAAGGGTCGATTGTACCTATGGGCTGACACTCCGGTACATAAACGTACAACCTAGGGCCATGTTGGCCATGTTCCAACCGCTCGACAACGATATCGCGTAATGTATTCAAATCGCGTAAACGAATTAATGATCTCGCGATAAAAATGAGTTGTTGAAATTCGACCTAGACCGGTTCGAAAGCTAGAGCGCATGCGCACGCGTGCGTATAAAATACAGGGTGTGGCAGAGCCAACTGACTAGTTTTTAAGGGCTTTAATACGCACGCACGACGAACCCTCGATGTACAACCGTTCAGACGTTGATTACGACTAAAAACGGCATAATCGTGGAATTCAAAATATTCCACTAATAAAGGCATGCATTTATCTTATCTCAGACTAATGACCCCCATAACCTCATCAGTCGGTTCTGCCGCACACTGAAATCGTCGCAACTGTGAGATCGTCTACAACAGTGTATCGATGCTGACGGCCGCCATCTTGAAGATATAATTTTCGAAAATGGGATTTCCTACTTATTTCAATAAAACAAACTGTTTTTCTCTAAGTTAAACTATTCGTAATTTATAGCCTTTCAAAACTCGTCAGTCGGCTTTGCCACACTCTGTATATAGAGTCACCGCGAAAGTACAGACGTTTTTATGGGCATTAAGGCGCTGGCATTTGGTTGTGTTCATCGAATGAACACCGCAGCATCCGAACATTTAGGCATTGTGTTCTCGAATTTTCAAAGACCATACTGCCACACAGTCAAATTAGCCGGGTGGTTTCAACCGAAAGTCGAGACTTTCATAAAAAAAATAAAACTACGGTTGTAATAAAAGTTTAATGCGATTCCGCTGAAATACTCATGAAAGGATTAATAATTATTGCGAAGTTTCAAAGGGTTCTAAATAATAATGACTCTATACCACCGCCATCACAAGGGAAAAAAAGTTGGCCGTGAAAAATTGCTAAAAGTTGATGGTAAATGACTTTGGATGTATGCCAAATAGAATGAAATAAAATTATATGCGTAAAATGTTTATATATATATATATACTATAAACATTACGAATGATAATTACGAACATTAAACGACTGTGCCAAATGCATATTGTAACGGATTCTGCCACAAAAAAGTTCTTTCTTTAAATTTTGGTTTACTATTATTATTATTATTTTTTTAATTTGAGTATTAAAGCGAAACGATTGTATTATCTCATCCAAATATCGATTATAAAGGTTAAAATAATAAACTAGAATATATGTGATGACAAAAGGTCAACGGAGTAAACAATATGAAATCGCATTAAAAGGTAGAAAACTCAATTAAAATCGTACCGAGATAACTCCTCGATTATCTCGCCAGATTTTATTAAAATATAACCACAGCAGGTATCGATGACGATTTATTAATTCACTATTATTATATAGGAAGGTACATATTATTATAATAGTGTCATAAATCAAAACAATACGAAAAAACAAAGTATCAAAATATCGATAAATATATATTAACATTTAAAAAAATTGTACGATGACCGCGTTTTTTATGAAAATTTTAAATTTATGACCACATAATTGGTTCTCGGTGTATGCATTTTAATTTTGACAAGATTCAAATCAGATTAAAAATCCGTTGATTTTTAGTTTTTACCAGTGTTATTCTTATAAAATTAATTTAGTCAAATACGTATATGATGTATACAGTATACATGCATATTGCGTGATGTGGTGTCCAATTATTGTTCCGTAGCCTTTCAGATAATCTGACGCTGCAAATACGAATCACTACAAAAATCACAAGATCCCCGGAGATGAAGTTTTTTTTTTTTATTATTTTTTTTTTTCATGTATACCTACACGTTGTTGTGTGGATTCACCATACAATGGTCTTCACGGTGTATTCTGAACTTTATCCGCGTGCATTTCCTGACGTTGAATAGACGTTCACTCTATATCTTGGCCGAAAATTGATATAAGTAGTTAAACGCAGGTAGACGTATAATAGAGTAATGGCAAATGGAAAGAGCAACACAATTAATAGCGTTGAATTTATTACATTGGCTCAAACATGATTATTTTTATCTACTGTTTTTTTCCTATTAAAATGTTTCACTGCATATAAATTTTATGTGAAAAAATATAAGTAAATGCCGCTAAAACATTGTATTTGAGATAGAAACATATAGCGTTAGTATATTGATTAATGGTAGGGTGTAAAATATATAATTTGCAATTCATTTCACAACAGTTAACACACTTAAAAAAAAAAATATTTCAGTATGGGTAATATATTATGCGTACAATACTGTAAAAGTAAAAATAATTAACTTCATTCTTGTTCTATAACTTACTAATATACGTATTATGGTATTAAACTCCAATGGGACTTGTCAAAAAAATCTTAACTTTAGCGATACGAATTGGAAAGGGAATATCGTCATCACAGTTTTATGAGAAATTAAAAACAATCAGTTACCTAACTGTAATTTTAATACTATAGTGTTACTGGGTACTGGCTCACTGAGGTAAAAATTGTAAGTATCGAACAGTGCTTTTATGTGTTGAACGCTTCTTTAAGATAATTTGTATAATGAAACGAGTTCGATCGCATAAGTAATAATATACCCGAACCTTCATTTCCTCGTCAAATTCCCGAAAGTTGAAGCTATTCTACTGTTTCCATATTAATATTATATTTATAATCGATAATATCCAATGATTTTGTACATAGTAATATATAAAGTTCGGGAAATTATAGAAGACGGTTATCACTGTTCGAAATATAATATGGTATATTATCTACATGTCAGTATAGGTTGCCTATAATATTAGGATAGAGTGGCTTTCGCCTGTGCATGACATCTAATTTAGAAAACTTTCTTCGTTTCTGCACAAGGAGTTTATTATTAGTCCACTGCGTTTTGAACTAAGTTTCTAATTTGCGTTTTGGACAACAAATCTGTCTACTTTATGTGCCGAAGTAAATCCCGAGGTTCCGCAACTCCCGTGTGCGACATGAAAGCTTTTCAGTTATCAACCGATTCAGAGAACCCATCCACCGACTATCCATTTGTTTCTCAAACACCACAAATGGTATTCTATCTTAATATAATCACGTGACCAACGAATGAAGATTACTCTTCAAAACTAATTCGTTCAGCATTAAACTAGGATAAACCGTGGAGAAATATTTACCATAAGCTCCAACGCGGGCAGCACTCAGTGATATTATTCACTCCCTTCAATGTATTATAAAATTTTTGTTTAAAAATTAAATTAATATATTTCGCACACAATTTCGGTTTTTTTTTTTCAACTAGGTAACTAAATATTTTGAAAATACATCATGTTGTAAAATTTCATTATCGAGCAATAGTAATTTATGGTTTCTCATGAGAACTTGTGCTAATTGCGTATGTCAATGATGTATAACCAATTATTTTTTAACATTTCCAATGTAGAACGACACTGCTACCGATTAAATTGTATTTAATACTACCTATTCATAACTATAATAAGAATGTATTTTACTAAAATATGCCAAAAAATAATAAAACTCATAAATTATATAAATTAAGTAGTAGTGGGTATTATGTTTATCAAGATACTTTTCAACGACGTTTAATAAATAATATTTAACTGTTCAAAAAATTGGAAATTAATTAGTATTATTAATACTGAATAATTATTTTTTTTTAAATATCATAGGTATATTACTTTATAGATCATATTTTCATGTTTAAATTAATAACTATAATGTAAAGTGATTTGTTTGTCTTACAATGTTTCACAGCATTTTTTACAACACCTTTGTTTAAAATGTAAAAGGGTACCTATCGCCAATACGCATGTCTTGAAATATTAAATACCTTAGTATACTAAAATGTCAAAATCTGACACATGATTTAAGTATTCACTTACGGTGTTTATAGTTATCTTTTTTGTATAAAAACGGAACGCTTCAATCAAAACTACCCAAGGGTGACATACCTGGCATTCTAAGAATTAATATAAAAAGAAATTAAATATATCGTAATATTATATGACTATACAAGTAGGTATGTCATAGACTTGATAAAATAATATGTCTGGCTTAGATAATTCAATTTATTCCATAATACCAATACACTCGAAATGTTTGTACCTACTTATAAAATTATCGTTACAATAATTAATGATTTGTTGAAAAAAAAATACTTACTCAGAAATTATAATACAATTTTTTTTTAAATATATATAACAAGGTACCTACTGTTTATTAAATTTTACTGTATTTTTCAACAAGACAGCCCTTTATAAACAGTTCTCAATTGATTATTATTGAATAAAATATTTTACCTTAGGATGAAAAAAATGATTATTTACAGTTCAATTAGTTGAATCAATGGAAATATAAATTCCTAAAAAAAAAGAACAATTCCATTAGAAAATATTTAATTTTTAATTTATATAGTTCCGATGCTTGAATGTCAATAATAATAAATACATAAAACCATAATAAAACATAATTATGAATTATTAAATAGCCATAGTTTCATCGAGGGAAGAAAATATTATTATACTAAGGTAAAAACAATTTTTAAGATATTTTACAAATCCTTACCTATACTCAAAACGATTAGATATAAGATTGAAATGTTCAGAGTCAATTGTTTACGGTTATGATTATTTCTATATATTGTATTAATAATATTTTGTTCATTACAATGTAAGATTTTGGTATAATTGTTGACTGACAACTTATCGGTATTGGTATTATACTATTATTTATATTTTGTTTGTAGATTATCAAACTGTTTAATGAAAACAATGTGTATAGTTTTTCATACTTTTTGAAGTTATGAAAAAAGATTTGTGTTAGAGAACTAATGTGTTCTAAATATCAAAAGTATATTCATAGTCGAAAGAAACCTGTAATGATAACGGGAAAATATAAAACAATTCTAAATTTATAGATAAATATACTAATATTCAATTAATTGACAAATTAAAAAAATAATAATGTCTGAAAATTGAATTAAAGAAAATATGATGTTCTACATTAAGGATCAAATTAATATTAAAATTAAAAACAAACAAACAGCAAACAATAATATTAAAACAAAGCAATTGTTTCATGTTATAATAATGTTGAGTATACTGTAGGCGCAAATATTATGGAATAATAACTAACTATCGTTTCCGATGTTTAGAAAAATATTAAAATATCAATAGTGTACCTTAACGGGAATGATCAATTTACAGTGTTATACAATATAGGATATCAATGATAGAAAACGCTTTTGAAAAATATATTAATTATTTATTTATTTTTATTGGATTGAAATAAAATTATATACCTAATAGCTACTTTATATCTTTGTTAACAGTTCCGGATTCACTAGAATTATAATATTATTTACAAAAATTATTTCCAATATTTCAAGAACAAAAAAAAAATGTTGGTTGCTTATAAAATATATTACACAAGTAACGACCGTAAAATTCAAAATGTATCTTATTAATACAATTTTTATATATTCAAAAGTTAAGTAATAATATTATCCTTATAACGTAGGTTTAAATTTTCGTATACAACATTGCTAAAAAAAAAAAAAAAATCAGAATCATTTATTATATATTTTTTTTGTTTTTGTTGGATGGCTATTGAACTTCTATAATCGAGAATTATTGTATTATGAGTTTAAAAAAAAAAGCTTTATTTTTTAATTGTTTCTCTTTCTCAAATCTGCGCTTTGTCAAAATGCTTGGCCATTTTTCATTTAACTGAGATTATTGATTTTTGTTTAGGTGGTTATTCAATTAACGGAGTTTCTCATCAGAACTGCTATTGTTTATATAATTAAAAAGAATGGAAGGCCGTGCGAGAAGTTTTCACTAGGGTCAATATAAAACTATAATACATGACGTCTCCTACTCCCGTTCATCGTCAATAATAATTGTAAGAACTTTCTATTCGGCGGTCTTCATTAAATGTTCATTTTCGATTGACTATGCACGAAAAAAAAATACTATAAATAAAATACAGTAGAACGAGGTTGAAATTCCAACTTCAAGATTCACTGACCGTAAAAGTTTAATGAATTTCCTGGCTGCATAAAAACTTTTGGACGTCCAATATAGGTTGGTCGAACTAGATTGGAGTGAAAAAAAGGGTGTGAAATACCTATCGAACGTTTTCATTTAAGCGACTACAAGTTTTACAAAAAGCTGTCGTTTCTGTAGTTTTTTCTTACCTTACCATAAATGTTTGCATAGAATTGTTGGCGCATGGTTGGTTTTTTAGGATGAGGTATTTTCCACTTTTTTATCATGTCAGCCGATAAATGTTTATACATTTAAAAAAAATAATACAAAAAGTTACACAAGGTAAATAATTATTTATGTCATATTTTTTTGTTTTATTATTTTAAAATGATTTATGTTTTAATTTAAAGCTAGATAAATACAAGAATAAACCCAAAAGTAGGTACCTAGATACAGTTATTCAATCGAGAGATTATAGATAATTAAAAAAACCACATAAAATATAATCTCTTAATGGTTTTTAATTTATTGAGGCCAACTTCCACGTTAATTTCTTTTTTTTAGGAATACAAAAATTCCAACACAGACATTTATAAAAAAAATCAGGTCAAAAACAATTGCTTCGTGGTGTGATTTCATGATTTTGATTCCAAATGTTTCTTTATAAACGAGTATTATAATATTATAGCTTAGACTAATTATTATCACATCAAAACACGTTTTTGTTTTTGAATTAGATATAGAACCTATTTCAATGGCCATTAGAGTAACATCAAAAGATCAAATGTTTTAATAATTTAAATATTATTGAACATTATTCCATAACGATGTTTTATTATTATATAAATCATAAAACAGTAGGTAATACAAAATACATTACTCTTTGTTCACGTATTTTACACTTCGAGGTAAAAATACACAAACATTGAATAATATAATTGAACATAGCGAAACACATTATTATTAAGTCAGTGTACTGTTCTAACGAGTAAAACAAGACAGTACCTATATCTAAAAATCGTTTATGCGTTTTTAATGTCTTGATATATGGACATTTTATTAATTTTTTTTTGTATTACAGCTGGGATAGTTGTATAACGACTTGTTTGTTTTTGAAATTGCACGTAGGCAGGTACCTAGTAGTTTTAATTTGAACTCAGTCTCAACAATCGTGTTTTTATTTCTAATGGGTAACCTTAACCCATAAGCTTATATAGCTGGTGTATTAATTTATTGAAAATGTATATTAGATTTAATTGACGGATTAAACTAGATATTTTTTGAAATCATAGTAAATATAAGAGAATGTCATTAGTCGTTTAGGTATTGAAAACAATTAGTTTAAATGTTTGTACAACGCATGATGTATTAGGATTATTGACTATTTAATTAATATATATACCAAAATATATAAGGTTCATAATCTCAGTATGTTGCGAATGTCTATCTCTTTCAGTCATTATTCAACTTTTTAGGTTCAACTTTTATGGTTTTTCGACTTGTAGATATGAAAGTGTTTCTACCTTCTGCATTATTTCATTTTATATAATTTTCAATCTGCTCCTTAAATATTTTCATTGGCTACTTTTATATCCTAATGATTCTATTGTGTTACTATTTTATACAACAAAGTTTTTTAATTTAGTTTCTATACTCTAAACTATAAAGTATAAACAATAGGATTACCATTGAACATGCTGAATAACTCTTTTGTATTCATGAGAAATGGCTTATTAAAATTTTATCAAAGCCATTTATAAGCTTACATTCATCATTGCTTTAAAATAATATGTTTGTGAATATTACAAGTTCAAAATTGTTTCTTCCCTCTGCTCTAAGATGATTTTCATTTCCCTGCATAAATAATACGGTTCTCCTACGTATTTTAAAAATAATATTCTGGTTTAAAAGTTTTTAGTTTTCTTGCAGATATCCCTATTCCCTATTCTTGAACTTAAAAATTATGAAATTAATTTGAAATTAAACATTTAATAGCCAACAATTTCAGTGAACAGTACAAAATAAGTGGTGTATTGTAATGTCGTTAAGTATAAAACGCAACAATTATCTTAATATTATGTAATGTTTAATATTTGGTTCTGTTGTCTTCAATAAAATAGATTTCATATTAATAAGATGTATCTAATTTTATAATTGATCGAATTTGTATTGTATGTATAGATAATAGGTAACTTATATAGTTTGTTGCAGACAATTTCTTTTTAAATACATTTATTTATAATTTTATTTATTACATGAAACCATTTTAATTCTTTTTATTTTAATAACAATTATAATTAATTTCACTACGCATTTAAAACTTGTATTGTTCAATATGATTGTAGTATAATACATTTTTATTTATAAATTTTCCCTGGGAATTGATTTAAAATTGTAATGCCGAACCGTTAGCCGCATAAATTGTAGTCGATTTCCGTTTAAACGAAAACGATTTCCCGAGGTGTAATAATTTTGGCAGAGAAAACGACGTCAAGAGCGCGGGCGACAGGGCTGGGGTGGGCAGTTACGACCCGATGTTAATCGTCGATCCTTTTTTTCCCCGCCCCGCTCCTCCTGACCGTTGCTAATTTTAAGGGAACGCGGCGGCAGTATACGGAGACCTGGTTAACGGCGTTCGTTTTGAAATATGACCCGCACACCATACCGGACCTGACACACCCGCCACCCACCTTTCCCGTCAAGGACACATATGCACTCTCGCGCGTGGGCGTCGTATCTAAAAGTTATCAGCTTCTCGTGGATTGATTAAATACGGCGCAATAACCGCCTGTGCACGTGCAATACTATTATAATGTACAAACATATATATATACACACACACATGGTATTTCGGCAGTGATCGACGTGCGTGCGTGCGTGCATGTGTTGGCAAAAACAAAATCGTACGACCGGACGATTGATATTTCCGATATTTTAACTTTGGGCCGTCGCCACCGTCCGCGTCGGAGAGCTACCACCACCCGTTTATTCCTCCGCTGTGCTTTCGACCGCCGTCAACGGATATGGTGGCGTGACGAAGACGATGACGGCAACGGCGACGGCGACGACGTCATCGACAGCGGCGGTTGGGTAGGTGTGGGTGGCGGCAAGAGGGTGGAAAACTTCGCTGACGGGTATAAATGCGCCATCGCCGCCGCCGAAGTCGGAGCCGAACGCGAATAAGATTGATGATTGGCTGCCGACGTCGCCGCTGGCGGAAGGAAGCGGCCTTGATACTCTCCGGCAGTAGCGACGGCGTGGCTTGCACCAGCTACTCTGATGGATTGATGAGCGTCCTCTCTTGCCGATGGACCTATTTTGATTCCATCAGAATTATAATCGGATATCCCCCCCCCCCGGTTCACCTACACGCAGCACTGCGGCCAATGATCACTCCGTCACCGGTGACGTGGTTGACGCCACCACCAACAGCCATCGGGAGAAGTCACCTTAATTATTTAACGTCGGCAATCGACTGCAACCTAGCCTGACCGGCGCCCGCGTCTTCACCGAAACTCCGTTTAAATTACCACTTCCTAATCGAAATAGACTTTTCGTGTTGAAAATAATTTAATAATGTCATCGACACCATTCTTTACAGGTTCCTTTCAACATACGAGAACTACGCGCAAACGGTATTGAAACTGCACCCTAAACGGTGGTTATTATAAATGACTATACGGTCTTGCAGACAACATCGGTCACACCTGTTGATGTACTATGGCGAGATGAGTGGTGGAAGTGGTGAGGTGTAGAAGCATCGATGACAAAGGGGTTTATTATATTGCTTTGATGGTGATTGGTGTATGCATAGTAGAGTAAAAACAACGTATTTTTTTATGAATTATAGATAAAAATTTGACAATTAAGACAATACAATTATCCAAATAAATGGTATTGATATTATGAATTCAATAACACAGTTATCTGAACGTTGTAGTTTCATTGATGTATCAAAATCCATCTGTTTTCTAAATCCTAGTGTACGCCACATATGTACATGTAATTTCCATATGATTCCGTATTGTAATATACCTACCTCTAATAGTTATAACATGATAAGCATTGTACAGAGAATATAATATATAGGTACCTCCTATATATGTAAAGAAGTTAAAAATATGTTTCATCGAATGTCCAATCACAAATTACATGCATTTCGGATAAAAACATTTTTATTATCTATATAACAATGATATGTGGATAACTCTTAATAAATTATAATGATTTCGGTTTCCGTATTATATAATTAAGTATTTCAACATTATATTCACATACCTACATACGATCAACAATTTGTAGCATCAAGGCATCGTCGTAATAACTATTACTAATATAAGAAAAAAACAAACATAATTCACTCAAACGTAAGACTGCAAATAAATAATAAACTTTAAGACATTATTGTATTTGTACATTTTGTAGTTTCAGATTCTAAGCGGAGAACGAATGCATTGGTTTTACAATAATGTGTCTTTTTTCCTTTCTTATTTTTTTGTTGCGTCACCTTTAGAAGTAGTACTAAAAAAATACCTTTGGAATAACAGGAATATTTACAAAACACCAATTTTCGGGAAAAATCGATTTTATTTTTTATAATGTTTCAAAAAGAAATGACTATAGTCCGTAGGTACTTGGGGTTGTCACCGAGTATTTATATAACCCTTTTCTAGACATCAAATAAATTAAAAACTATTAAGACTATTATTCAGTCATTCATGGATATTTAAAATTTCATACTTTAAATTTTTTTCATGACGTGTCGATAAAACTAATTGTTTTCTTTTTAAAAAACTTTAAAATGTAATACAAAATTCTACATACAAATTTAAAATTATTTAGTCTAATTTTGGATATTGATTATTTATAGGCATTTAAAATGTATACAATTTTAGGTTTTTATTCATCAATGTTGATAAAAAAAATATTTTTGTTCAAAAATCATATACATTTAAGAAAAGGTTTCTCGTATATGACCAACAATATTTTTTATAAACGTTTTAAGTTCAATTTTCGATAAAATTAACGATGATAATTAAACGAAAAATAGTAATTAAATATATTTTATGAGAATTTAAACTTTTTAGATTTACGTATATTATTTTTATGTTTACACAACAATTACATTTTCAACATATTTATACTATACATTTCAAACTATTTATACCACTATCCTATTTACACCATGTCAGTATTACTTATAACTTAAAATTATTTTATGATATATGTCTTATAATTATTGTTATAGAATACATGCGATGTAATAAATTAAATAAATTCGGATACAAAATAAAAAATAAATTATAAAATATCATTGGAAATAGAGGCAGATATACCATTTCAGAAAAATAATAGGTAAATGGTTTATTATTTAATTACAAATGAGTTATCCATTACAATGACCTACTCATTGATAATTTACGTAGGCACACTAGAATCGTACTATTCAGCGGATTTAATACAAAGTTTCTCCGTTATTTGTTTATTTAGATTTAAAGTGTACTCTATACATTTCATTTGAAATCGTATTGAAAATTAATTCTAGAGAAAATTTAAATAAAAAAACCATAGAAAATTAAAAACAAATTAGTAAATTTTACAACTAACCCGTTTTATGTAAACCATTCTCCGCTTGGTGTCGTGAAGTTTTTGAAATTCTTAGAACAGTAATATATTTTTAAGGTTTGAGTATAAAAACGTCAAGTTCATAAGATGATAAAAAAGTTAAGAAAAATGTTTATTTTAATATAGTTAAAATAACGTTTTATACTTACGTCATATACGCATTATTATTTTTAAAATGATTAATTTTGAAATCATAAATAATTTATACATTTTTACGATAAGTCATATTTTAATGAACTTTTAAAAGTTAGATAGTTTATGTGTCATTTGACTAGCCTAGCTATTATATACGAACACAAATAATATTTTCATAATGGCATTTTTTTTTTTTTTAGAATTTGGAAATGGTCCACTTACATATAATAATAGGTATAGTGTATAGCTTGTGCCTTGTAGTATATTTCCAAAATTAAATTAACGTGGAAAATAAGTAGTTTATAAGATTAAAAATATATAATTCATACTTCGTTTTAAAAGTTTTTATTTTTTAATAACACCGTTAAAGCAAGTAAGCTAAAAATGTATAATTTCACATTTTCACATCAAGCATAACATTTACTCCTGTTTGTGTACACGTAGGAGTAGAGTTCCATTAGATTATTTATGTATGCTGCGTTTTAATACAAAACGAAATTGTAACGAAATTTCTAGTATTCTGGTGTGCAATTAACGGTCACTGAAAAATTAAATTTACCATATTATGTACAATAAACTACCTACAATTCAGATGATGATAATATGTATTAGTTATTACATATTTTTTTTTGGATTTTCATAAACGTGATGGTTTTTTAGAAAATCAATAATTTTTGGATTTTAAAAGATTCAAATGAGATAGAATCAGTGCTTTTTTTAACGGTGCTGAATGGTTATTTTCTATTCAAAATAATTGTGGTAGTTTGGATAACAAAATATAACACAAACATCACAAAACACAAAAAAAAAATGTTTGAACAAAAATGTGTTTTAAAAAAATATGTTTTGAAGTAATGCGAAGGTCAAAATCTAATAAGAGTATAGTATAATTTTCTAATTTATTATTCCGTTGAATAGTAAAAACCAGATAAAAAACTTAGTGTATTGTTTTATTTGGGTTATAGGGGGTCAAAATATTAGTCCCTTTTTAATTTTTTTTGGAATATGGCCGACCTAGACTTTAAATCCCCATAGCATATTATTATATCGCACACTGTGTTCCGTGGTGTAATATAATATTATGATAGTGTAAAAATTTCATGTGGTACAGTATTTCCGTTATATAATATAATATAATCATAATATACGCGACAAAATTATCGTCATTTTTCGGATTCACGGTTTACAGTATGAAACGTTTTTTTTTTGTTTCGTTGATAATGTTATTATTTTTACTTATAATAAATGCAAAATGAATTAGTTAAGCTCAAACGATCGTGGTTATCCTCATGGAAAATTAAAATATCAATGCGTTGACGTTGGCCAAAATTTAAGCCATTAATATTATTTCACTGATAAGACGAGCTTTGTATTTTCATCCGATTAACATTATCACCTCGACTAAGCTAATGATTAATTAATCACGATATCGTATATTTTAATTCACATACAAAAACTATGTGCACCAATAGCAGAAATGTATCATTTTAATTTTACATCCGAACTCTTACCTTGTAGGTTTACTGTTATTTTATAATAGTGTTATACACAAAGTTAAATTTGAAAACTAATTATTTACTCTTTAATCCTTGGCACAGTAAACAAATGTAATTAAAAAAAATACCACGTATTTTAATCCAGTAAAATAAAACCGACTTTTTTTTTTATTAATATAACATATAACACGTGTTCCACACGGTTCTGTGTATTTAAATACCATAAAAAAAACAGGTTCATCTTTTTCTATAAAATCGTTTTGATACAAAACACAGACGATACTACGGGAACGTTAAAACCAATAAAAATGTCAACATAACGTGAGAAATGTGAACGACAGTTATGATATTCAGTTGAGTGGGACCGGGCGAAATGTTTTCCTGGAAAATGTTACCAAGGAACGTAATTCGCGAGTCTTCGAGGGGAGGGTGGTGGTGCGAGAGCGGTTCGCGTGTATACGTTCATTTTTCCGCGTCCCATTGCATTCTCGCAGACTGTAGCCTTTAAAACCACCCAATTTAATAACAACAAGACAGATGAACAAAACGTATAGCGTAATAAAGCGCGCAATTCTTGAGTACATTCTGTCGTCAAACTCAATCAACCAACCATAAATCCCCCAACGCCGTTCCATCCTGTTTTTATTGCGGTTGCCAAAAAAAATTATATCCGTGAGACCGGTGCCGAAAGGAAAAGGAAAAACTTATTAAAATAACCAAAAGAATAAGTAGAAAATGGAAAAAAAAAAAGAATAATAACATTTTGTAACAACAACGGTTTGGACTGAATATTATAATATCAGACATTATTAGGCAAGAGATGACTCTAAGACTATAGTTGTTCATTTTTATATTATTTCCATTACAACATTTATTAAAATACTATGAAATGAAAAGTGAAAAAAAAGACAAAGTGTGAATTAATTTTGAACGTAATACCTTGGTTAGGAGGAGCACGTGCATCAATTTCAGCGTGATCGCACTAATTAGTTTTATAAAGAAAATATGATCAATGCGAATTGCAAAATCTGATAATAAGTGTTACAAAACAGATTTTTTTTTATCAGTATTATATTTTATTTGAAATTACCTTCTCTCTGAATTATTTTATAACATTATTGTTATTTTATTTAATTACAGCTGCCGATGCTGCGTCGTTGTGCATTATCGTTTCGCGCGTCGACAATTATAGTGTATCGACTACAAATCGAACGGTTTTTCTGTATTAATTTCACAAAGTTCTGCGGTCGCACCATGTCACCGAATCGCGCACACACAAACGGCCGTCGTCGTCGGTCGTGCCGATAGTATATAATATAATAATATTGACTATAAACTCCGGCCGAGTGGCGAGGGGTTACGCGTTTCTGACCTTATATAATACACACGTCATTAGACGCTGAAACTTCGAATTTCGAATCCTCCCCCCCCACCACCAACCACCTTACCGGATGATTCCACCCGGTCACCGCAGTAGCGTAACTCTCGGTCCGCCGCCATCCCCGTCACGTGCACCCCCCCCCCCGCCGAGGACATCGCCTGACGGGGGGCGGACGGACTACACGCGTCGTGTTTCAGCGTCACGCATGGCGGCCTCTTCGACTTGGTCGACCGCCAAATTTCGCCGTGTACACAACAATAATACGGTCCCTCGGACCTCCGTCTCGTCTTCAGCAAGCCAATATACCGTACATATTGTGTGTGTGTGTGTGTGTGTGTGTGTGTGTGTGTGTGTGGTTTATTTTTTCCATACAAATAGCCGATACCAATAACCGGAGCACGCGATAATTCCTCGTGCCGATCGTTGTTGAACCGTGTAAAACGGGCGGAGTACCTAATGTTTTTTTTTTACACGTAGAAACCTGTGCGCGCGCACACATACTGCAACGTGTAACAATGAAATAAAACCTATGTAAACTACACCCGACGAGATTACGCGGGACTGCAGGGTGCGGGCTGAATAACGTATGATATTATTATTATTATTATTATTATTACTATGTCGGGACGGACGGGGCGGGTCTCGGTGGGTGTATTTATGTGTGTTATAACGATATTATATACGAGTCGGCCGTTTCATAGACCGTGAAAATGCCTATAATGGCAAATAAACGACTTTGAACGCCCCCCCCCCCCCCCGCCCACGCATGACGCCAACGCACGATGCCAACGCACGCATAGGTATTCTCCTCACCTCCGCTTTAATATAGGTTCGTCGCGCAAGTTCCTATATACGTCCGTGGCTGTATATAACCCATTTGCGGCCGGGGGAGAGGGGGGAGGGCGACGTTTAACCGCAACCACTAACCTCGGTTACCGTCATCGAGCTCGCGTGTGTTCGCAGTGCGTCTCCGATTTGGCCCGTCGCAACGCGCCACACTTTCGTCGTGTGCATATTATAGACTTGTACGGGGTCGGTACAACCCCACAACGAGCTATATTATTAAATCATTGTAATGGGCACCAGACGGCTTTCGAAACGTTTTAGTTTCAGTAAGTTTTTCGTTTTCAAATGCGACTGGACACCACGCGCCGTGTTCGCATAATAGATAATATACCATAGTAATATGATTTAGTCACTCTGCTGCTCGGCACTCAAAAAGTGTCCTCCGACTGTCTTTGATGGAATAAATTAATTTTTATTTTGCACTTTTACTGATTTGCATGGTTGATTGAAAGTGTTTACTATTCTTTTGGTCGAAAACTGTAATGACACTATATGTACAACACTATATATGCGTCGACACTGATGCAAATGAACGGTATCAAAGCAAAAGCGCGCGCATAATCGCTCTAATTAAAAAAGTTTAAATCTATGCGTATTATAAATTGTTTTAAACACGCTCAAGAATGTATAAAATGAACTTAATACGCAATAATTATCATCTCATTTAATTGCAAATATTTTTCAAAATTTAGATAATGTACGTGAGTAGACGTACATTTGCTTTGCTTATTTGAAGAATAAATGAATTTCAATTCTATTAAAATGTTTAAAAGGAATATATTTACATTTTTGAATTATATTCTAAAACTTTTGAGTTTCAAGTTTTTAATTAAAGTAAGAATAAATATTTTATTTTTAATTGATCAAAGGGAAATAAAGAAAATATAACTAACGCGGAGTTTGAGAGACGCAATTTTGGTTCACTTGCATGTGTGAGTAACTATTTCAGTGTTTTTAGGTTATTTTAAATATTTAAATTAACAAATGCTTACAGCAGTGTTTCAAAAATAAAATAAAATTTCAAGATTTGAGTGCCCTGCTTTTAATTGTTTGCTGGATAATTTTGTTCAATATTTTCCTGCAGGTACAATAATTAAAAATTACAACAAAGACAAATTACGTGGTTCGAATTTCAAACATGATAATCTCATTCAGTGAATATCTACATTCTACAGTAAATGTAAATGGTTATAAAAACAATGTATCTACCAAAGGTAAATATTATTAAATTGTAGATCTATAATATTATGTTTAATCGAATTTTCGCCGTATAGAAATAATAATACCTACCAGAGCATTATATTTTGTTTACTAACTTATTTAGCAATGTTCTTTGTCATATATAATATAATACCGTTTAAAATGCATTAAGAGTTTATATTACATATTAAAAACTTTACTATAAAACAAAACTGTATAATACAGGAGGTAAGTAATTTTAAGAATCAACTTAACTGTGTATACCAGATTTAAATGTTGGTAATTTTGAACAAAATATAAGTTATGTTTTTGTATAAAAGATTCAACACTCCAAATTCATGACATTAAACCAAATATATGTTGTATACATGTTATTATATTTTGTATATTATGTACAATGTATGAATTTTACATTTTGTTAAAAAAAAAAATAAAAAAGGTGGGTAAGTGGATGTCGCTCTGCTGTACAGTAGGTTACAAGTGGGTCACTGTATTGGATGGTGTTAAATATGAATTCAATGATATAATATCATCGCATAAGAAAAACGATTCTGAGCGACAACAGTCAGACAGCCTATTTACTATTTACTAATTATATTTGATGATATTATTGTGAATAAAGTAATTTATATATTTACCTATTTACGTGGAACCTTGTTTTAAATTTTAAGACCTTAACTATAAAATTTGAACATTTTTAACTACAAAATAATTATTAAATTTTAAATTTGATAAATGTTGTCAAAATTCAATTTTAAATGCTTATAAAAAAAAAATTGTGCCTATGTATTTTTAATATTTTTCAACTGCTATTGTAACAATATATCAGGAGCCTTGCATTAAATTTTCACGTTTTCTTAGTTTTTGCCCAACAAATAAAATTTTATTGATATTTATGGAAAAAAAAACTAAAAAAATTGAAAACTGACAATGTCCGTAAACAGCCCAAATTGAGTCAAAATATTTTTAAAATTTTATGGTGTACATAAAATGCTAATATAAACATTCAGTAAAATTCTCATGTATCTACAGCTATTCGTTTTTGAATATCAATAAAATAACAAAACCGTTGTATGAGAAATCGAGTGCATATCCAATATTGTACAAATATGAATTCCAAACGCTCATAACAATTTAATTAGATTTGCTTGTAAACATTTTTTCTTTTAATAAAGGTAGACAAACTTATGAGGAATCTTAGAATCTAAAAAAATTTTTATGAATTCTTAACTCAAAATAATTTGCTTATTTTCATAATTTTTTCTTATTTTATCAACATTTGAACTTTAAATGCTTAAAAATAAAAACTGTGATAAAGGATTTTTAATACTTTTTAAATATCATTGTAACAATATAGTAGAAGTCTTGTATTAAATTTTCAAGCTTTTTTAACTAACAAATAAAGTTTTATTGACATTCATAGAAAAAAAGATAATAAAAATATACAATAAATACAATAAATTGGAAACAGAAAATGTTTCTAAACAGTTCAAAACAAATCAAAATATTTTGAAAATTTTATCGTGTATAGAAAAAGCAAGTTTAAACGACCAGTGAAAATTTCATGCATATGTTCATTGGTTTTAGAATTACACCAAAAAACAAAATCGATTTTGTAAAATACCGATTTTGCGTAAAAATTCCCGTTTTTCCTTAATTTTTATGTTGTTTTTTCTCGTAAATTTTGAAACCTGTTGAGAATTTTAAAATTTGACCTCTTAAATGCATCAACTACATTCACTTTTCCACCGATCAACATACTGTTGAAGAAAATCGAAGCAGTTTTACAGCCCAAACCATGATGACACAACAAAAAAAATTAAAAAAAAAAAAAACACAGATCATTGTAAAATCAGTACATTCATCGTTCTACTCAGAATCTAAAATATATATTATTTAAAAAAGTATACACTTTTTGTTAAATTAGAAATAACATAGGCTTAAATTTAATATCAAAGCAATACATACTCAAAAGGTATATAAATTAAAATCGTTTGCCTGTTACATTGTTGTATGGTTGAAAATATATTAGCAAGTACCTACCTACTTGATGTAAAATAAAAATACTATTATTAACTCGACAAGCATAATAATAATATGATAAAAATATTTGTTTTTTAAATATTTCAAGTACTTATATAATGTACATCGATTTTATGCATTGGAATTAAAAAATAATCACTTAAATATTTATACGACTCGTTGAATGAGATAAATCTATTAAACATAGTAATTATATTATACATAATATATTTATCTATATGCAAAAATCTGTAATAATGTATATTATAATTCGCATAAGTGGCTTACTCACATTTAACGTTAATAACATTTTTTTAGGTCATGATTATTGGAACGTGTCGGAAAACCTTGAGGAAAAGCAGCCAAATTAATCATTCAAAAGTCACTGAGTGCCGTTTTTATTAGCACAAATTGAATTGCATCCATCCATCCGGTATTCCCGTTTCCACAAGAGTCTTTGTCGAACCAAAAAACTCTATTCCGAAGACTGACTTCTGGGACGAGAAATGGGTCACACGACGATGACTCGAAAGTGTGCTAGTCATAAACCTTGAGATCACGTAGATACATGATAATTTATACACGAGCAACGTTTCGATCAAAGAGGGAGTTGATGTGTAGTCGAGATTAGGTTAGGTGAGGTGATATAATAAAAACAAATTGGTCATCGCTCGGGGTGTATTTTATTGAATATTCTACCAGAGAACGATAATATAGGTGGCGATTGTACGACTGCAGACTACCATGATCCGTGTAAATTGTATACGCGGCATTCAGTCAGAAAACAAAATGAACCGAAAACTATGTCATCGCATCGTTATCATAACACATCATACGTACACACAATCACATAAGTATCATGTATGTATGCGTCTAACAAACCCTAAAAAATACATAGGTCGTTTTGAGACTATCCACATTGCAAGGTTTGACATTTTTTTTTTTTTTATCCGTCAATCTACACGTTTTAGTATTACACTCAAACATTCGATTGTTCAAATGCATTTGAAGTTGAATAAATTACATTATCACATTTATACATTACGTCACGACATATTATGGCTTGCACATAATTTATGGTGGTCGGACGCGAGCAATGGTATATGGACGGATCAGGAAGTTTGTTGAGATATCAGTAAACAGACCAATAGTCTAAGTCCGCAGTTTATTGTCGTCGAGAGTAATATTAATAGTTATTTAGGTGTATGTTAAACAAATTATTACAGAAAACGTTTTGAATTATATAAAACTGATTACGGCTGGTTATAGCAGTTAAAAACAATGCGACACTGGTGTCACGTAAAATTGTATGCATTGTACGTTTGCATGCAGTTTTTCCCAGCCAAAATATCTTATTGTGTAATGGAGAATAATATCGTTTGTTTGTATTTATGTGAAAATGTGTTATACAAATCTAATATATTATTCTAATAATATATTGTCTCTGTATAGAGAACAGTAGTTCGTTTTTTGTTTTGTATATGTTCAGAGCAGTTGTTATGTTTAAACCATAATTTGAAGAAAACAAAATAAAAAATATTGTTGTACTATGCAACTAAACTTAGAATAAATACTAAGAGTGTCAAGCATACAAATATTTACGCATCACTTTGTTCATATAAATAAATAACAAAATTGTTCAATCATAAAAAAAAAACAACAAATGTATTTATTAATTGTTAATAGTCCAAATTGAGTATAATATCACATTTTAACAGTTGTATTAAACCAATATCTTTACCATGAACGTGTTTATTGTACTGATTAATCATTGAATTGAAAAGTCGAATATTAAGTATTTCTGGTTGGTTTCAAACTAAAGTCTAAACAATACAAGAAGCGTAAGATAGTGTATATATATCTAATATTATATTCTCAAAATATAGTCATAGTAATGTTATTGAATATAAAGACATTTTTGTGTGTTTATAATACTGAACCTCCTTAAAACGTTGAATTATATTTTAAAACTCGTCATTTTGTAAAAGACTAATATCTTATCGTCCACTACAATGAATGTGCTTCGGAACAGACGAAATTAATTAAAAGTCAACGTGGAACTCCCTATCTATAATCTCTGTCGATTTTTCGATGAATATAATCTTATCAAATAAAAAAAAAATATATAACAAAAACCTTATAACGCTTTTCAATAAAGTTAGGTTCTGAGTGTTTTTCTATCCTTTTGACTTTATTCTCGCGTTGATCGAGATTCTGACGTCAAGAAATTTCTTCATTGTATGAATCGACTGACCTTTTGCCGTTGTCGAAAATGTTTCACACTCTCAAGGTGCACTATAGTGGTACTAGGCCCACAGGAGACGTTTTACTCCAGGATTATATTTGTTCTTGGATGGGGTATTTCGACAGGGGTACGGTCGTTACGGGCCATTGGTCGCACGTCCATAAAAGTGGAATGTACCCGTCCGACCTGGTGGAAATACTGGCAATTTCGAGAGAGGAAAAAAGTTTTAAGAACAATGACTGTTAAATTCATTGATAGTAAAATAAAATATCACTTTTATGGATCACATGAGGCATATTACATAATATTATTTCTTGTACAATATCAATATTTATGTAATTTTACGTTTATTTTTTTCTCGGTAAAAATAACGTTGGAGCTCACATCTTAAATTATTTAGGAATGTATTATACAGGTATTGAAAAAAAAGTTTTGATTTAAAAATAATTTTAAAAACTCAGATTTGCTTATTGATTAATAAATAAATACCTTGAAACAAATTGTTAAAATTACACAATTTTTAATATAATATAACGCTAGTATTCCAGCCATTTCGTGATGGCCACTATTCAAATCTACACATAAGGTAGGAGAATGTTAAGTATAAAATTGTAATGCCAATAAGATTAATAATATCATATTCTAATACAAATTTATTTCATCAAGTAATAGTATACCAAATTCAAATACCTAAAATATTGTGTATTGTTAACTATCATATATTTCTTAAACGGTGTAATGAATAAATGTAAAACCTCTATATTTTTAAAATATAAAGAATATTATTTTGCCTAGTGAAAACAGCCCAAAATTCTCCAACCGTTACTAAATAAGTCATTTTAAATATTTATTATATCATATTATGTACGATAATGTTTCTGTAAACATTACATTTAAAAATTAAGTATAAACTATGTAATTATAATTGTGGCTCGGCGCACGCAGTGGCTGAAATCAATCGCACAAAGTTATTGAGAGTAAGCAACGGCCATTGCCACTAGTTTCCATATAATTTTTACATAATAGTAATTATAGTTTATAATTAAACGTAAGTACCTACATATATTTATTTGTCTTTTTTGATTTTTAAAATATTCATCAAGATATTTATTATACTGGAAATTTGTATTTATTAAGAAATCAATGTTTTTGAACAACTAATATTTCTTTTCTTGAAACGCTAATATTTCTTAGTGAATTTCGAACAAATTAGAATTGTTATGACCATGGTACTGTTTACGACATTTTTTAATCATGTTGGATACTAAAAAAAATTACCACCTACACAATTGTGTAGTAAAATTGCATATATTGAGCGCCGTCGTACGTTCCACTGTTCACGTTTTCCGAAAGATAATTTTAAACTTTTTAAAACACCAATATTTTCCCCCCATTTATTATGTTTGTACAAATTATGAAAGACAGTATTAAATTATTGTTTGAACGCAAAGATGTTTAATTACTTCAAATAAAAACAAAGAAATAACTGCATGAGTATTACGTTATTCAACGTGTAGTCATAACTAATAACAATTTAAAAAGTATATATTAACAACTGTAGTGATTCAAAATGTCTTTGATTTAGTATCTGATAAAATATATTATTTAAATCAATATCCGAATTTATTCTCTAAAAGTTTCGATAACACGGTACAACGGTAATGTTGATTTTTGAAATGAATATTTTTCTATTGATATAGCATTTGAATTAGACAAATGATATTTTCAATATATAAAAGCATTTTTAAAATTGAAAAAAGATAATTCCT
Organism: Metopolophium dirhodum; assembly: GCF_019925205.1. Taxonomy (NCBI): domain Eukaryota; kingdom Metazoa; phylum Arthropoda; class Insecta; order Hemiptera; family Aphididae; genus Metopolophium; species Metopolophium dirhodum. Next base: position 24,128,422 of record NC_083567.1, read on the forward strand.
TAGATTTTAATTTGGATAATTTCCTTGAATACTCATTTTTCAGTTATGTACAAAGTACAATGGCTACATGACTTTGTATTTTAATTATGTAACCGTTTTTCCGTATACATGATGTGTACAAATAATTTTTCCTATATAGCATTGTACAGTATATATTTACTACACGTTGTATTTGTTGAACTATATAAATATGTACATGGGTACCAGAAAATGTAAATAATATTAATATCATTGTGTACAAACTGCATTTTTACCTACTCATAGTAATTGAGATTTCAATACGAAATTCGTAAAAAATATTTTATCGTACTTTATAGAATATAATACTATGCAAACTCGTATAAATGTTGTTGAAAATTATATATTAAATATAAAATCATTACGCTGTCGAACGAAAAAAAATAACTAATGGGCATAATTACATTAAACATTTCGACGCTTGCAATTTGCATTACACATGATCGAATACCAATAATGACCGTAATTTTCTGTAATTTAATTCGATTTAATTAAACCGACTTTATACATTCGTGGAAATTTAAAAAAATAACTCAACTGTTTAGGCGCTTGTAGTTAGCGAAACCGGGCACGTTTTTGTAACGGTGTAAATAATCCCCATTTTCAATGACAAACGTTTTATTGGATTTTTATGATCTAAATAGAATTTAACGTTCTTCTGAATATAAAATAAAGTCATTGCCAATTTTCAACCTCGTTAAATTCGAAATAACGTTGTAAATGATATGATAATAATATATAGGAGCTACGAAATCGTATTTATTCGAATACGACAGTGCATATATTATTATTATGTTATATTCGTACGTCAACCGGGATGTTAATAATTTCGCGGGCAGACATTATATACCATTAAACGCGTGTTGTGCGCAATAATACGCAGTTAAATAATATATTAACATATACAGTGCATATATAGCGTATTATATATATATATATGGGTAGGTGTGTCTACGGCGCGTTGATAATATTATGTAAATATTAGATGTTATTATGTTAACAGACGGATTTTAAAAGTTCAATACCTACCACATAATAATATACATATTCATATCGTGCGGAGGATGCACCGCGCATATACAGTGTGTTGAGGGTATAGTACGACATTACAATAATAATATAGAATAATAATAATAATAATAATAATAAGAATCATAATAATAATAATAATATTATAATACGTGGTTATAAACACGTTTGACCATGTGCACCAGCTTGTCTCATGTGTGTGTGTGTGTGTGTGTGTGTGTGGAAACTTTTTCTTCTAGTCGTGGCGTATTGTCGCCGGGCGAACTGCAGCGGTAATCTCTATATGCAAAATTCCACACGGTTTCCGCTAACGATGGCGGCGGTGGTGGCGTCGCGATCGAAGGGATTCCCGGGCGGCGGCGTTAGACTACGACTTACTATACACTGTACAGGTAGAGGTACCTAACCTACCCATAACACGACGACGGAGACGTGTACAGTGCGTATATATATATTATATGTATAAATATGTGAAAAACGAAATATAAAAAGTCCTTCGAACCGCGCACAACTGCATGCAGAGTGTATAGTTTATATTGTATAGTATCGCCACCGTCCCTTCCTGTCTATGCGCGTCCTATGAGGTGACTTAAAATAATCCACTGAAGTTTCGAAGGACAGTTTTACAGAGCGTTTTCTTCTATTATACACTCGCGAGTCTTATTATACGTATATAAGGAGATTTAAAGTTTGCCGAATCCGTAACACACGCGATATGTCTTTTAAAAGAAAAACACTTGAATATATTATTATTATTATTATTATTATTATGATATTACCTACCAAACTATATCGTACGCAAAATACCTAGTTGAAACATCGCGGTTCATCATATAAATGTTTCACAGGATATTCAGGTATAATATTGAATGCAGATGAATATCTTAAAACTAAAGTTAATGGGCTAATTTTTTTGTTCATTTACTATATTATAATAATAATAAAAAAAAATTAACTTTAGGCAATTACAACGCGAATTCGATACAATCGTTGAATGGTATTTATCTATATATAATATAATAATAGTAATTCACCGGATGTCATCCAAATATCATTAATTTAACTTTCATCAATTTTAGACAGTACAATCGTGTTTATGTTTGTACTATAAGATTATTATTTTTTCTTTATTAAAGAATCGAACGTTTTTATAAAATAATTGACCTTGTAGAATTTACAAGGTATATATATTATTTCATCTAATAAATGATAAATGTCATAAAATTATGTAGGTACTTAATTATTCTAAACTTTTGACACTCATATGCAAAAGTTATTGATTTGATAATCATGTTTAACAAAATGTAGATTCAATTACACAACTAAATATACATAAAAATAAATATTGGCTTGCAATTCAATGAAGTTTTAAAGAATAAGTCTTTTTACAAAAACGACATTGATATCTATGTTTGAAATATAAAGTATATATTTTCGATGCAAAAATAATTAGAAGTTCTCTTAAATAGTTGGTACCTATTTTACGTTCAAAAATCATATAATTTGTGTTTTTGATATTTTACAAAATTTTAATTTATATATCATATAAATATAATATAATATATTATTATTATACCAGTATAAAAGTTTCTAATTATTACTTGCACTTTGTTTGAAATAACTTTTCTTCAAAATCCATCTTCATGGACATAATTATTCTTACCTGTGAAAAAAAAATGAAAATTAATTAATATAGTATTTACATATTATGAGTATTTTTTAAAAACTATTATCACTAGAACTATTAATTAAAAATGTTATTTATTTTATCTAAAAACGATATAATAATAGGAAAATCAAAAAGGTGGATAAGTGGATGTCGCTCTGCTGTACAGTAGGTTACAAGTGGGTCACTGTAATGGATGGTGTTAAATTTGAATTCAATGATATAATATCATTGTATAAGAAAAACGATTCTGAGCGAAAACGGTCAGTCAGCCTATGATTTTACCAAGTATATTTGATGATATTATTGTGAATAAAGTAATTTATATACAACCTATTTACTCGGAGCCTTGTTTTAAATTTTCAATCTTTAGCCATAAAAGTTAAACATTTTGTACATTTTTAACCACAAAATAATTAATAAATTATAAATTTGATAAATGTTGTCAAAATTTGAACTTTAAATGCTTATAAAAAAAAATTGTGCCTATGTATTTTTAATATTTTTCAACTGCTATTAGAACGATATATCAGGAGCCTTATATTAAATTTTCACGCTTTTTTACCCAACAAATAAAAATTTATTGATATTTATAGAAAAAAAAACTAAAAAAATTGAAAACTAACAATGTCCGTAAACAGCTCAAAAAAAGTCAAAATATTTTCAACATTTTATGGTGTATAGTAAATGCTAATATGAACATTCAGTGAAATTTTCAAGTATCTACAGTCATTCGTTTTTTAATTATAATAAAATAAGAAAATTGTTACATGAGAAATCGAGTAAATATCAAATGTTGTAAAAATATAAATTTCAGACGCTCATAAAAATTTAATTTAAGTTTCTTCTAGACATTTTTTTTTTGATAAAGGTAGACAAACTTATGAGTAATCTTATATTACATTTTCAAATCTTAGATTTAAAAAGAAAAATTTTTATGAATTCTCAACTCAATATAATTTGCTATTTTTCGTGATTTTTCCGTATTTTGTCAAAATTTGAACTTTAAATGCTTATAATTAAAAACTGTGACTAAGGATTTTTAATTTTTTTCATCTGACTTTTAAACAATAACCTAGGAGCCTTCTATTAAATTTTCAAGCTTTTTCAATCAACAGATAAAATTTTATTGATATTTATAGAAAAAAAAAATAAAAAAATTGAAAACTGACAATGGCCGTAAACAGCTCAAAAAGAGTCAAAATATTTTGTAAATTTTATGGTGTATAGAAAATGCTAATATAAACATTCAGTCAAAATGTCATGTCCCTACGGTCATTTGTTTTAGAGTTACACCAAAAACCAAAATCGATTTTCTCGAAAACAGATTTTGCGTAAAAATTCCCGTTTTTCCTTAATTTTTCTTTTGTTTTTCGCGTCGCTTGTGAAAACTACTGGGAAATTTTTACTTTTGACCCCCCAAAGTAAATTCACTTTCCTATCAGAAAAGTTACTATTGAAGAAAATCCAAGCACTTTTACTGTCCTAAAAGGTGATGACAGACACAAAAATAAAAAATAAAATAAAATAAAAAACAAAAAATAAAAAAAAAAACACATCATTGTAGAATCAATACATTCATCGCTTCGCTCAGAATCTAATATTGAAACACACTTTGTTTAATTATTATTCTTCCGTTTTTAATATGTAATTTATTGTACAGCTTAATACTTTGTAGGCGTCATTTGTTTTATAAAAACAAAATACATTCAACGTATTATGTTCTCCGTACACAAACACATAATGTAATAATAACGCACACGGTGTGTCATAGAACGTGTGTTTTAACTTAATGGATAAGTCGCTTGTGTTATTGTATTAATTAGCGCATGGAAAAAGCGCATGCAAAATATTGTTCATTTCATTTATAACGCGGCCATTAAGTTGTTAGTGAATTAAACAACGCGAAACTTAGACAATAACTTATTTTATCTGAACATTAAACATTTTCTAGGAATGGTCTTTTAGTTTTTAATTCACTAAAGCACTCGTCAACAATGGTTAATTACGTATACGGTCTCACAAGCATCTCACCGTTGTGTAACAATAATAATATACGTAATACAACGAACGAACGACTATGGGGACGACTATGTACTTCAGGAAGAATGTAATATTTGCGAAATATCGGCACTAAGGGATGCATATACAACATAATATTGCTATGTATTGGATCAAAAGTACCCAATTTTCGAGGATCACATTATAGCTCGTTTCGAGTAGGTGAAAACGACCCTATCATACATAATAACCGTTCATAAAATTTTATATATAATCCGCGTGAACAAAAAAACCCTCATATGTATAATCATTTGTTTGGATGTTGTTCGTGTTTGCAATTTTATTCCTGGGAAGGTAAATTGAGTGTTACGAACAACGCGTCTTGTGATATTGAATTAATGTAAATATTTTATGAATTTAACGAATGACGCGATATTTTAAGTGAACATGAAATGAAGATTCACTGATTAGGAACAAATATTAAGAAAAAAAAACACGAAACGAGATAGTTGATAAATTCGTTGGGATTTCTGTAAAAGTAAATGAAATAAACAAATAATAAGTGCCGTCTTCAAAGTATTTTTTTTCTATTAGCTAACGTTATAAAAATACTATTTTTTTTTTTTGATACTTTCTTTTAATTTATTTTTGTAATTTCGATATATTAAATTACGTTCGGGTTTATCTTTGCATAGTTACGTAAAAGTAAAATAAAAATAGAATAAAGAGAAAACAATATAAAATTGAAGCATAATATTTTAATATTCTAGTGCTGTATACTTGTGAAAAAATTACTTTATATTGTTAAATGGAACGGTGCAATAACAGTCGAAGTTGACATTTAATTTTTATTTTCATTTAAGGTGGGCGACTACATTGGAAGTTTTAATTATTTTATTACTGATTGAATGTTCAAGAGCTTGAAAAATGCCAAACAAAAAACTTTGTTTCTGGTATGACGAAAAATAAAAAACATTAAGTTATAATAATAATATATATATAAGAACGGCCCATATATACATTGCCGTACAGTGGATTAATACGATTAATGAAAGTTGACGGACGAGAACCAAAATCCTAGCTTGGTTTAAATTGCGGTCTTAAAGAATCAGTAAACAATAAACGTCAAAAAAAGTTAAGATGCTTTGGTCAATGTTCGCGCTATGTTTTTATTCCCCTTGTTAACTCGCAGGCCCGTTCTTGCCGTTTTCCTTTTAGTTTTCATCCCTCCCCTCGCCAACACACCACCCGACATCATAATCCCATCCAATGTAAAAACTTGTTAAGGAGAGAGTTGCGCGAACCCGTCTCAGCGTCAGATACATCCCCTATATAATATAATATTATATAATATATATATTTATTTATTTATATCTATCACCCCCACCTCCTGCACGGGTGCTGCCACCAACGCCACCGGTGTTACACTTGGCAAGAAAACTGCACTGCATACACGACGGCGTAGATTACGTTTTAATATTATCACATCCATCTAGCGAGTTTGTCCTCGGCCTCGGTATTTTTATTCCTCCATTTTTTTTCACCTTTTTCGTATTTTCTCTACTTTACCTCCACGTGCCGCCATGTTTGGCATATACATCCCGCTCCCCACCTAAGATGCCACGATAACGAGGATTCACGGTGAAACGCGATTTTTATTTTTCTTTCTTACCTACGCCATCCCACCGAAGGCGCGCGAAATTAGATTTTAATTTTAGCCACTTCCTATCATATAGCGCCGCGTAAGGCTTTTTCCAGGACGATATTATTATTTTGCACAGCCCTTTGGCCCCCACCGTTGTTCTCGCCCATTTTAACAGCGATTGTTCTACAACGCGCCGCATGACCCGCTGTTATTTTGCATACAACGTTTTAACAAGGTATATTACACGCGGATGTAGTTATATTTGAATTTTAATGGGACACGCTTATAGATGGTCTGATTTCGAGTTGAATATCGAATCCAGTAACAAGAGCTGCTGTAGTGTCGAGCTGTTAAAGTTATTCAATTAATTTTAAAACATTATTGTTGTACGCTAATTGAACGGTGCACGTCCGACAGGCGCGATAGACAAATTGAATTTTTCGTACCTAACCGCGCGTTATCAGTAACGTGACATATTATTCATTCCGAGACGATATTCTTCGTGTATCGTATAATATTTATCATATTGTGGGACTCAGTATTGTTGATAACTACAAATTCTCGATACCAGCTATCTGATAAAATAATATAAATGTTATGACTGAAATTAGAATTATTATATGTTTTTTAAATTCTATGTGAAACGAATAATGTAAAGGTCTTACAATGGTGTTTTATTTTTTTTATCTTTTACAGCAAACACATTTTTGGGGCCAAAAGAGTGCTTTAAAAGTTTAACATTGGACCTTTATAGATCGTAAATCTTATCTATATGGCGCTTTGAAGAGGTAATTTTCCGATTTTCTTTGTAGTTTCCCGAAGCATGAGAAAAAACACAGACAGCAACATTTTAAAATGTTTATAGAAAAATCAACAAGCTCTGTTTTGACTGTGCTGTACTCAAAATCGTTATTTAAAAGCGATCACTCCTTATGAATGTTATAACATATGACATAATGTGTACCAAAGTAAACGAAGCGAGTACCTAAATCCAGGCATCTGATGTGACCTGTGTAAAATGTAGAATATAATATGAGATATTATTTTATGCTTAATACAGAATGATGAATTATATCCTCTTAAAGAAGTGTTCTTTTTGATAGCGTTATTTTTACAGTAATGATACGCATCATAGTAATATTATACTATCCATTTCAAACGACGTTAATCAAATATTTAATAAATTTAGAATGATTATACATACCATGTATTATTGGAAATATAATATATTATGAATGCGTAATATACGGAAAATTACAAATGTAAGTTATTCATTTTTATATACAATGAGATACTTTTTATAAATGTATCTTTATTAACGAGTATGGATATGTCTGTAAAATAGGTGATGCTATTATAATATTATTTTGAACTTAGTTTCCTGCTTATACAATATAATATGACGTGAGTACTATTAAAGACTTAATTCCGAAAACTCGTTAATATATTGGTAACTGATGCCCAGCTCAAAACTCATATTTCGAGAAAATTATAGTAATATAATTTACACTAATAATAATGCACATCTCTGAAAGTAACTAATAATAACAAATGTAATAAATAAATGAACTACAAAAGAAATGAAGACTTGAAAGTTTTTAATATAATTTAAAGGCAAGATCTAGGGCTGAAAATATTATCATGTTTGGTGTTGGGGCGAGACCATCAACGATGAATGCAAATATATATATAAATATATTATACTTTATGGAACGACGACAAAATCGGATTTAAAGCTGGAGGTAAAAGAAGTTTTAAAAGGCGAAAACCTCTTTTAGCTACCGACCGCCGACATGGCGGGAAGGAAATTTATTGAACAAGAAGATAATGTTAAGGTGGAACTTCCGCCGAAGGAGACACGAGTTCCAATTATCGTGTACCGTCTGAGGTGTTCCGCTTTTGTTCGGGTCTCAAATATCTGCCTTTTGTGCGTGTACGAGGCCGGAAAAAGGGACGCTACAGAAATGAATATATATTACATATATCCCTTATACTTATAGATAAATACATATATTCGCGTGCATACAGCGTATAGATATTTCGTTTCTACTTTTTCTTTGGTTATAAATAACCTACAATGTACAACTACGAATCATTTCCCTGGCAATATTTCACCCAGATCTAACGTGAATATAGTCAATGGGATGGGCTTCTACACTAACTCACTCCAAGTGGCGTGAAACTACCGTGAAATACTAGTGCTAATGGTTTCTCGACCAATTTGACCGTCTATTTTTTTTTTTTTTACAACATTATTTTATTTGAACATTATTTACAAGAAATAATAATTTTAATATTTTGTACTTCTTTCAATCAAATATTAGACACTATGGTTTTAAATTTAACAGTATTAAGAATTATGTTCAGAGATAATTTTATTGTGAAAGCTATATTCTAAAAATCTTGTAGTAAAAACTAAATATTAAAACATATATGTAGGTAGCTCCTTCTAAGAAATAAAACGTTGCATATAATATTATATTGTGTCGTTATTGTAAACATATTTAAGATACTCTGAGAATTAATATAATTCAATACATGTGAAATATGTTATAATATACAATAATTCGTAGTTTATTGTATTTATTGCAATGTAAATCTTAGTTCTCAAACAACTCAAGTAGAAGTCGTTATATTATTCAGTAGAAACAATAATTCTATGGTTAGTCTGTAGTGTTGCGAATATTCATATTTTTTTACTATAGCGAATACCTACTGTATTTTATTTTATTCGCAATTCTTAAGAGAATAAATGTTGATTGTTATGACGACCTTTTATCGATAATTTGAATTCAGAAATAAAAGGTTTATTGTAGTATAAAGTTTCTACTATAAACCATATGCTTAAAATAATTTACAATTCAAAATAATTCGCAAATTTAACGCCAGCGATCACTATATAATACAACATGGGATTTATGTGAACAATAATGATATAACACTTTTAATACTTTGCGCTTATTTTAATAAAATATTAGATAATATAATTTTAAGTTTAACAGTACTAAACATTTTATTCAGGAATTGTGATAGATATTCTTAAAATCTTGTAGGTAGTAAAAACTAAATTTATCATTTGCAATAACTTTTTAAAGGATATACCGTAAAAACAACAGTTAATGTATTATAGAAACTCGGGGTTATAATGATAATAATATATAACTTACTATTAAACGAGTTTGTGAATATTTGAATAAAAAAATATGTATAACTATAATATAGATTCCACGAAAAAATTATAAGTTTTTAGCCGCAGTTTATATTATTATTATAATCTAATATGATTGGGTTTGTTTCACCACAACATCAGAAAGGAATAACTACTGAAGCTTTTACCTCGGGTTGACGATTATTCTAGTAATTGTTTGATATCGATATCTTTGCTGATATTATAATTGTAATATAACGCGAAGCGTCAATATTCAATGACGACAAATTATTAAATCATAATATACTAATATTATATATATTACGATATTATGTGTACGCTTTTGAGAGGATACACGCCGCCGTAGTCGTAAAAACGGAAACAATGAGCGACGTAAAATTAAAATTAAATTATTGTTATTTTATCGCGTAATTTATGTAGTATCCGTTTCAGTCAGATGCGTAGCGGCACGTTGCGGTGGTACACGCGTATAATGTGCATTATAATAATTATTGTAATATTCGCATATAATACATTAATTCGTAGCCGAAATCAAACGGCCTGCAGGGTCTCTGGTCGACCGCCGACCGCCGCCGCCGTTCCGGTGTTCGTATATTTTATAATGACGTTATAATAAAATCGTACGCGTATAGTGTTCGGCGAGTCCGATGGCGTTACGCCATTATAATAATATTATATTGTATTGTCGCCGTCGTATCGGCTTTTACATAAGAGAACAAAATCGTAAAAACATTGTTCGGTGCAGTCGTCGTCGTCGTTCCGTTTCCCCCGTCGCCGGCCGACCGACCGATTCGTTTCATACGGACCGTTAACTCACTGTGCGACAGAAATTATAATATTGCGACCGTTCGCCGCGTCCCGTCCCGTCGTGTTCCGGTGTCTGCGGTGGCGCTTATATTATAATAATAAACCTAACACGGTCGCGTGTGCGGGATTAGTGCGGCGGCGTAGGCAGAAACCCAGTGCGGGCCGAGACGGTATAGAGGCTATAGCAGCAGCTGTATTGCAACACGAGTGTGAGTGCTGCGGCGGGTTTGAGGGGGGGGGGGGTCGGGAACGGCTGTGGATCCGAATGCAAAAGTTGTAAATTTATCATCGTGTTTATAATATACACACACGCGTTTCGCGGCCGCCTACTCGCCTCTTTCATACGGCCACAGCCGCCGCCCCGACAACGTTTCATAAACCTCCCCGCTGTTTTCGGAGCCACATATTTTCTTCGCCGTTTGGCGACACCGAAAAATCGCGAAGCGCGCGCGCCCACACTCACACACATATACCTACACAACGTATAACACGGTATTATTATTATTGTAATATGCGCTCCGGTCGTAGCCCGGAGGTCGGTTTTTCCGGACCGTTTAAATCCTTTAACCCCCTCCCTACCCCCCCCCCCCCCCTCAATCCTGCGCCCTGCACACCGATCGCTGTATATACGATATTTATACATATATATAGTGCAGTAGGTACAACTATATACTATATATTCTACCGCTCCGGCCGATACTCGCCGCCCCGGCTCAGCGCGCGATGGGATATATCACATATTATTATAATATATACTCTTGCCGTATATACGTCATTTATACATGTATATACGATTATTATAAATCATTCGCCTCGCGGCCGTTTGGCTACAAGGGTGTGTGTGTGTGTTTGTGTGTGTGTGTATGTGTGTGTGTGTGTGTGTGTGTGTGTGTGTGTGTGTGTGTGTGTGTGTGTGTGTGTGTGTGTGTGAGTGTGAGTGTGTATTATAATAATGTATAATATTGTATATGCAGGCGTGTGCGCGGCGCTTACAAACCGCCCGAAAACGCACGGCGTATGTGTAATAAAATATGTGTACGGGTGACACATAATATTATATGTGTTTCTTCTGCGGGGCTAGCGCGTCGCGGATATATTATTATTATTATAAGACCGGCGAATTTCCCGGCCAATATACACGTACGACGCGGAAAAGCGCGCGTGGACGTGCAGGAGCAACGGAAAAATAAGACGGCACGCGACGTGCGGGCGGCGGCGGCGGCGGGTATTACGCTCGCGCGTGCGGTGTCTTTCAACAGCACGGTGTCTGCCACTGCCACTGCCGCTGTCACGAGACCGCCACCACCGCCACTGCCACTGCCGCCGCCGTTCTACACTTGTACGGTGGACGCGCGCGCGTGTGCGGCCGCCGCCTCCTCGGATAAATATTTGTTCGATTCTCCTACACGCGTGTGCGTTCTATCTTTTTCTTTTATAATATTATGAATAAAACATGGCAAACGGCGCGGCCCCGCCGCCGAATAGACACGTCACGCGGTAAATGACCGTGCGCGCGCCCTCCCCCGCGGCGCACAAATGTGTTTTATCGCTTTGCATGAAGAAGAAAAAGAAGAAGAAGAAAAACCTAACCCGACGCTCTAGACGGCGAGAAGAAGAATGGCGCATGATTTGTGTCGCCGTCCGCCCGCCCGTCCGTCCGTCGACGAGGAAGAATGATGGTAAAATGGCGATAAAAACAACCGAGACGCTGCGTCGGTGATCGCGCTATATAAAGTCGTCGACGAATGCACGCAATTGTACCGATCATCGTGTATATAGCTGTGTTTCCGAAACGGTGTTCTCTCACTGCCCCCCCCCCCCCCCTCCCCGCCCCCACACGTGCCAAGAGCGTAGGTTTTTCCCGCGAAGACATAAAAACACACTAAACATTTGGTAGGTATATATTGGAAAAGTGTTACGCTTTATTTTTAACAATATTATTATAATTGACGAAATACGGTTATATACCGGAAGACCTGACAGATGACTTTTGTTCTACTCAATATTTTTGAATATTTTTATTACTGAAAATAAAAATTCTTTAATTTGATTTAAATTTTTTGGAAAAATTCAAAATAACCAACTTATAAATCTAATGAAAAGAACAATTTTTATGGTAAAAACTTTTATCCAAGTCAACAATCTTTTTATGAGTAAATAAATTCAAAACGTGATACGTAAATTGTTTTATAATAATATTTTTGGGGATTTCCTGACATGAGTATATTTACTAACTATATTATTTTCACAATTATTTTTGGCATACGTTTAAGTAGTATCATTTTTTTGTTACAAGTCTCCCTGTTACAAGCTGTATAGTGTGCAGTAGCCTCGCCGCCTGCACCGCTTCCGAAGGAGACGCACTGCACGCAAACGGTGCACGTAAATCGGATGAATAAATTCACTGCTGGGTATAATATTATTATACGACGACAATTAGCCGTCTCAATTAAGATATGCCCGGATAAAATAGTTAAAACGCCGATGTAGAGTAGCTTTGTTGTATTTAAATCATAATATATAGCCGCGCTATTGTCGAACAAACACAATTGGACGTAGCTAGTTATATAAACGCACATTACGATCAAATCGTGACGGTTTAAATTTCTGCAACGGTATTGACTTTACATAATGATACGGCGCAAAGCAACGGAATTATGATATCGGAATTGTTTTTAAATTTAAATAATATTATTACAAGTGTTCTGAATAAAAATTGAAATACGCCGCACTTATAGCAGTTGATCGATATAATATATTCGTTCGTGAAGTAAAATATTGTGCCCTACTTTTCGTGCTTTTTTTATTCTCTCTCTCTTTGAACATCACTGCGGTTTTCAAGCGCAATTCGTTATACTACAGTAGGCAATTTCACAGAGTTCAGCGATTTCACTAACATAGGTACACCATCTCTGCGTTCATATTGGTGTTAGTGATTTTTTTTTTTTAACCCTCGAGAAAAATAAAATTTTTTTGTTGATACTACAATTACTCGAATTCAAAGAGTTTTATTAAGTAGGTACGTTTGATTCATTAGTTCAACACTTGACAGTTACTAAACATTATGCACACAGTATGTTAATATCTCTATAAAATAATGTTTGTTTTGCAATCAGTTTTTAAAAATTGTGTTTTGATTTAAATGAATTTATGCTCACTAATGAAACATCGAAATTATGTTTTAAATTGATAATATAATTCATACTTTATTGTTAAGTACTTAACCACACTGTCAGGGACATAAGCAAAAGTGGAAGTTTGTTAAATTAATAATATTTAAGTAGTTAGATTTTATAATAAATAGTTTTCATATGTTAATATAAGACATATTTGATAACTAACATTTAGGTTACAACTTAACTAGTTTATCCTTTTGTATATTACATGTGTGTATCTAAATCCAATATATCTAATAAAGACATTTTATAATTGCATATTATTATAATTCAATTAAACCATAGTATAAAAAGTCAGCCGTCTGAAAATAAAATGATCACTCGTTGATTCATGTTGTTAAGAACATTTTAATGGATATAATATTTATAATTTGTATTTAAACTTAATGTTTCTGCACATTTTCATGGGTAGAAATGTATTAGCGAAATAATAAAAGATATTGAAACTTCTCAGTTTGATGAATCAACATTTCAAATAAATGTTGTGCAATTTATTTCAATAAATTACGGAAATGCAAAGTATTAGAAAAATAATAATCACATGCACTCGTTTAATATCATACAACTGATACGACAAAATAGTCTTTGTATTTATGAGTCATATCAAATATAAAATTATGATACGCTTGGCATAAGTTTTTGACTCAAGGCCAGAAGTGAAACAATCCAACGGTGTGTAACAAATAAATGTATACGATTTTTTTCAATGTTATTCTATGTGGAAGCTTGGTTTGAACTGTCTAGAAAACACGATAAAGTTAGATGAAAACTTTAAAACTTTTCGAAAAATGCACTGCTTTTATTCTGTTTACAATTTGTTTTCTAATAAAACTTTTCTTAAAATAAAAATGTATAATTAATATATTGCTATTTTTTAAAACAAATAATAATTAAAAATCCAGTAAATAATAACGGGATGGTAATTTATTGACATTTTTTCAGATGGTTTATGATTCAAAATGAGTAATAATTAATAATTATACAGTAAATTGTATATTATAACTATAAGCATGATACACTCAACATTTGAATATTTATTAAAAACTCGATTGTTATGGAAATTCTAAAATACCGTTCCAAGACTGAATATTTATTTAATTACATTAAATTTAAATTCAGTAAAAATATTATTTTAGGTACATATTAAAACAACTACATTTAAATATGTTCGAGTTTTCAAATTACTTGCTTGCGTATTGTATAAAAACCTACTATTAAAAAATGCTCAGATGGCCAGATGTGATGTGAATACTGAATAGTGATGAAAAACCTACACAGTTATTTATTTTATAATTACTTATAAAATGGGTTTTATTGAATAGATCACATGGGATTTAATCACATGGGCGTTTTTTAGGTCTCGTTATGTTAAAGCTGTAGATTTAGTGAATGTTTTATATTTGATTTTATAATTATGTATGATTACAATATCATGGTCATCTCGTTAAGTGAATTGTATATTTTTTATTTAATATCATTACTTTCGTATTATATTGATCATCAAGCAAGAAACCTCCCGATCTGGGCAAAAATTCGATAAATAATAAGGTATTTAAAGCGGAGCAACAAAATTCGATTAATGTAATTCATTAGGACTATATTGTGTCCCCGACATAATATAGTACCAATCAAAAAATCTCGACGTTTTAGATATTATTACACAGTTTATTCAATGAGCGGATTTTTCTTTAAAATAAATTGGTGATATTGAATCACAGTTAAAATCACGTTGAATATTTAATAGTACATTTTCTATCTGAAAAATTAATTTAATCTTATCATTTTAAAAGCCATCTGATTTCATCAAGGTAGAAAAACTAAAATAAAAAGCTTACACGGCGTTCGAAGTAGGCAATTTCACTACATCAATGTCGAAGAATAATAATTAATATTTATTATTTTGTGTGTCATCGGTCTTTTGGATAACGAATCAATATATTGTTATATTATCATCGCTCGACCGAGTTTTTAGATCTAATCACATTGTTATCACTTGCATGACTGGTTTGACTCACGTCACTAACATCGTATTATTGATGCCCCGATGTTATTACACGACCGCTGCGGTGGCGTCGTCCGAGACGGGCACGAATAAATAAAACCCGAGCCACGGAATGCATTCGATAATATTATCAATTTCAATAACTGACGAAACGCCATTCGTTTTCATTAGACTCGATCGATTCTTTGGTCCACTAAAAATAAATCGTAAGCCAAAGTGTTTTTACAACCCTACGTGGCAAGTACGTGGGACGTGGGTTCTCCACCCCCGAAAGATTCACAGGGCCGCAGTTATATCACCTCCGCCACAACCGTAAACGCGTTTCGACTTAATGTCGTCATTAACAGCCGTCGTATCGCTCTCCTGTAGTAGTGCGTATCGCATATTATTATATACTATACGCGTAATCGTTCATTTGTCAGCCTTTGTTCTCTATATTGCTGAGTGCGCGCGATCGTCAATATTCGTCGAAAGAAAAATAAAATCGTCGATTTCAAGGGGAGCCGCGGGAGCTGCGGTAGCTCTGGTATCAATTCGTTTTGGACCGGAGTTGTTTTAAACAAAATACCGCTGCAGTATCGCGGATTTCGAAGGGGGGGGGGGCGAATCGTTTGCGGGAAACAACGAAAATCGTAGGTACGCAGGTATAATAATATAATAACGCGTATAATAGGTAGATATACGAACAAATTAATGGAGAGAGAGAGGCCGAAAAAAAAGACATTAATTAACGTACGTTTGACAATATCGAATATACGCTGGGAAATCATTATTCATCGCCGCGTATTATATAATGCGCGCAGATACGCGAACCGAGAGACAGTGTCAAGTGTAATAAGTAATGAGTTTCCTGATACCGCACGCGGCCATAATGTCACGGTGTCATGATTCAATTCGCTAAGGGTGCTTACTATCGCACGATTTTCGTTTCCAGCCATAGTAATAATACAAATCTGCAGCACCGCGTAGTTCAGTTCGGGCAAATATTATTAGTTCTCACCGCTAAAACGCGTGCGCTGCTCTTTGTCGACGGATAGACACTGCTATTGTATAGGCGGCAGGTACTCGAACAATAACGATGGTAATAATAATATTATGATAATGTCGTAAAATTTTTACTTTTTCGCTGCGGCGTCGAACATGTTGCTCTGGCCGACGATCCGAAATACGATAACACTACGCTAGACCTCCACCGTCACGGTGTGTCCAACAATTATAAGCCTATACTATGCTAAAACAACAGCCTATAATATGACTGCAGCAGCCGTTTGTTCGTGCGAAGTATCATTATTATGGCGAAATAACTCCGTTTTGTTTTTACGTCGTCCGATTATTACACGCGTCACGGGTCCCACCCGAGTTTATCGGGATCGGAAAGCGTACATTATCGTGTTTTTGTCCGTTCGTCGTCCGCGCGTAAAATGACAGGGAAACCGTAGTCGGTATGGTGATTAAAATATTGGCCGTGTGTAACCACCCGCACGCGGAAGCCACGGTCGAAATTCATTACACCGCCGATGACACACCCTCGCGCAGTCCCTCCACGACCCTTGTACTGCATTATTATATTATTAATAAAACAAAAACGTCGGGGAAAAAAAAAATAAATAATAAAAACAGAGTATCCAACGCGATCCGCGCCGGCCGGGTCATTAAAACAAATCATACGCCCTCCGGCGGTGTTCAATATCACGGGTTTCATCTGATATTGATGGCCACACGTTTCACTGCTGCCGTCCGCCTCGACCCGAGCTCGTAAAATCGTCACTATGCCCGCACAGCTTTTCGCACGCTTTTCCCTCTATTTCCACGTCGTCGTCCGCGGAGAATTTCACGCCATCGTATCAGCAGTTGGCCAGTTTGTATGTGTGTGCTGTGATTTTATTTTTATTTTTTACAGTCTCGCTTTTCATCCACGTCACACGCCCGACTGTGATCGATATCGGTTTTGTTCGTTTTTAGATAAACTGCGTTAGGCAAAATGTTATCAAAACGTTCGCGTTTTCAGACTTGGACGTCACCGCGCAGTACGGATTTCTGATTGAACGTCAATAACATTGATACTGCGACGACACAGCACCGGCTCAATGTCAAATTTTCGTCCGGTGATTGCTTTTGCGTCTGCGACAGGCACCTAACCAATAAACCACGAAGAAAAACTAACAGTTGAAAAAAATAAATAGTTTCAGACGGCATACGATTCACAGTATACAATATATGCGTAATGTATTTTGCATAAGATCGTTGGAAAAATAAAAACAGATAAATAAAGCGTGAACAGACGAGGTATGTGGGACAGAATATCAAAACTGGATTGATGTCACGAATATTATTAGGACGAGACACCAAGTACAAAAGTAAAAAACGATAAATCAAACTCTTTCTGATCGACTTTTTAGCATTACGGATTAGGTAGTGTGGACCTATTGTATTATGTAGTGGATTTCTCTTGGATACACTGAACAATTTGCACGGAGGATAAAATCGAAGTTAAATTGCGTTTAATTTTTAATGCGTTTTCCATCCTAAAAAAAAGTAATTTAATCCTGCAGTTGAAATTTGTTTAGAAACACAATGTGAGTTTGTTTTTATTATCATCATTTTAAGGGCTGTTTGATTTCATTAGGGTAGAAAAACGAAAATAAAAAGATCACACAGCGTTCAAAGTACGCAATTTCACTACACCGACGATACCAGAATAATTTGCGTGTCGTCTTTATGGTGCCCAGGCGGTACCTTCGGTAACGAATCAATTTTTATATCACCATTCGGTGGAATTTTTAGTTTGTATCACGTCGATAATATTATGTGTGTACGACTGTAGTTCAACTCACGTCACCATCAACGAGATATTTATGCCCAGACGTTATTACGACCGCTGCATAAATAACGAGACGGCCATAAATAAAATATAAAACTGGAGCCACCGAATGCCGCGCATTTGATAATATTATCAATTTCAATAACTGACGAAAGGCTATTCGTTTTCATTAGACTCGATCGATTTGGTCCACTAAAAATAAATTGCAACCAAAGTGTTTTTACATCCCGATGTGAATAGGCAATACATATACGCGCAATGACTGTTCAACAATTAAAATATAATCTTCAAATTATTCTTAAACTATGATTATATATCTTCAATCATACAAATATAAACGGATTGAAAAAATGTTCAACAAAAAAGGTGTTCTAGTATAGAGTTATAACACAAATATTTTTGCTAACTCATAATGCTGACCTAAGTTAAAAACACAGTTAACGTTGTACTTTTTTATGTTTCTATTTTGTGTTACTGTTTTTAAAAATAGAAGAAGATAATAATATCATACACGATCTACCTTTTTATTTATTATATTTAAAATAATTTAAATATTTGAAACACACACTAAATGTAAAAAATATATTATATCATAGTAGCAAATAGCAATAACAGATAACAAACCTTTTATAGTTTTTTTTATTCACGGTAATTTCTAATTAGAATATCAAACAGGAAATTATGGTATGATCTAATATTTTTTCCAATTTCGTAGGTCTATTAAAACGTTTCCTTTGAAGATACGTTCAAAGAACTTCACCGAATGCTATTGAAGTACGTGGTGGTTATAACTCATTGTAAGACACATATCCGGCACGTTAAAATCTTGAAATTGAATGGGATTGGATTTTGAAATGTGACGTTATCATTATGAAGGTGTACAATAGTTTTATATTATCTTAATTTAAAATAATACCCCCCATTCACTTACATGCAGTTGAAAACAATATAAAACAATTCAATTATATATTTGTGGTGTCCTCCATAGACATAAGTGGATACAACAAAACATAATGGAGATACGACACTATATAACCTTAAACGTAGCACAACGTTTCATTTTGAGTATGAACTTGATATACTTTAGCTCAAGAAGCTTTGATTAAATAATATATATTACCACTAGGTAATGAGTTTATACAAAATACTGAATTATAAACGTGTCTTATCTGTTCTTAATGTTAATAAAACATAAGCTGTCATTTAATATTAAATGGCTTGGCCTTTGAATTTTCATTTACAAAGATATAAATAAACTATAACGAACTGACTAAGAAACAAAATCATTGTATAAGAGAGACATTTTCACGACGAAATCATACCTACAAAGAGAATTACTTTCCGGACATTATATCAAGTGAGTCACTGTTTCATTCTTTTTTTTTATGTATATAACAATTCACATTGTAATTCAATCAAAAACATGAAACACGCTAAACCATTTTTCTTTATGATAATGTACGACCTAAAATGTTTTTATATTTATATACAGAAAGATTAAACGAACACCATAATCGAAGACAGACTTTCTGCAATAAATACCACATGTTACACAATTGATCGAACACTAATTTTTTATCAGAAGAGGAAACATCGTGTTGTTATAGTTTTTATAACATGGTATATCGAGTATCTTTTTATTTTATTAACTAGGTAGGTATTCAATTAAAATACAAATTGTCTATACAATATGATGTAATAATATGTAACGTATAAAAAAGTTTACCGATATTAATCACATTTTCTTAATGACCAGAGACGACAATAAACAACTTAAGGTTCATATATTCAGATAACATATTCATTGATATTGGTTTTTAAATATATAATAGTAGTATATAATAGTATAACGTATAATATTATACAAACAGTAATTTTACTACTATAGTACCTAATTTATCTACGATGTAAGTTTCGTTTTTTGCAAAGTATATGGGGAAGATTGAATAAGATATTTACAGTCGTATTTTAGGCATTAACTTGTTGATCTAGAAAGAAAGCTAAATAGTTCGAAGTGGCATTGTAGATATTGGTAGAAGATTGCTCATATTGTATATGGTATTTTTAGGGGTTTGTGCATATGATTTATTTAAATGGATTGTATACCTGAATTTAGATTTTGACTAAGGATTTTGTTCGTTACACATTGTGTTGATCTGTTCAAAGAAATCGGATGAATGTTGAATTTGATTTTTTGGAAATTATTTATTTCTGGAGTTGTATTCAGAACATCTTTTGGTGTTACAGAGAGCAACTAATTTGTTGAGTTAGAGGTTTATTTCTGTTTTTGCTTAAATGGTTGTTACCAAATTTGAAACATTTGGGTGGATGGTTGCAATATTTTTTGTATCATTGTTTATTTGACATATATTAAGACGTATTGCACTAATTCATCCCGGACATGCGATACTTTAATTTTCATTTTTGTGAAGCAAATATAATTTATCTTTAATATATCGTAGTTATTGGAGGCAGATTCATTGTTTACAAAGAATAGAGGTCGTTTTTGTTTGGTATGTTTTTAATATACTTACATTATTTATGTTTCTGGTTATTATGCCGAAATTGTCTAGTTAATTTTTTATATTTTGTATTTATGGAATATGGCTTTACACTCTTGTAAGAATTTGATAAGTAGTCTGCAGTAGGAATTTGGTGAATTATCTTGATACCATTTAAAGAGCATTTGCAGATAAATTGATAATTTAAGTATCTCTTGAAATAATAGAATTAATTATTGAAATAAGAATGTTTAAGTTACATGTATAATTAATAAAAATTGGTAGAGGTAAAGGTAAATGTGGTGATGGTTATGTACTATGATAGGATTGAATGTATTAGTTTCCGATAGTGGTTCGCCTTCCATAGTTTCTGTTTCAGTAGTTAGCTAATTGGATATAGCATAAATAATTGGCAAGGAGAATGTTTTTTGTTATTTGGGCAGAGCCATGGAGGAGACCGTAGTAACAGGGAATCTTATTTTTTTGTATTAGAGTTAGTTTTCTTGGTTGGGGAATTATTATTACTATTTTGATCACTCTGTAGACGTTTTTTTTCTGAATAATAAGTTGAAATACTGTTGGCAAGTTGTGGGGCTTTACGATGACGCGATATGACTTTTGGAGTAAACTTCGTGAATAGAGATATAGCTACGATTAGGAAGCGGCACCTCTAGGTGTTCCGCAACCTAAATTATAATTAAATTAAATTGATGCCAATTTATCGATTTTAGTAGATGCTGTAATGACGAGTTTTTTTGGTGTTTAAACTTTTTTTTTGGTTTTAAATGGAAAAAAAATTAGCATGTTCAACTTAAGATAATCGGTATTATATGCAGACCAATATATTGTTATAATAAAGCGCAGTCGGCTGACAATGCGGGACTATAATAGTATATTTAAATTTGAAAATTAATTTATTATAATATAACTATATTGATTTTATGAAAAAAAAAAATGCGGTAGGGAGTTACTAGTATACCACTTTATAGTTTATTACTTTCTTTGGTATAAATAAAGTAACTAATTTATAATATTGTTGAATTGTCTTTTGTTTTTAATTTACATTACAGAGGTTAAATTTATAATTAATTATTTTATTTTAAACAGTGAATTTAAGGTTTATAAATTATACTTAACATTTACCTATATTTTGTTTATTTTTAAATTTTTTTTATGTTTTTAATATTTATTACTAAGAATAGCAATTAATACGTTACCTAAAACTATGTATTAAATTATAAAATACAACATACGTACAACAATATTAAATAATTATTATTTTTCTGCATGTTAAAAGTGTGATTGAGTTAAAGTATCTCGCTTATTTATATTTGATAATTAATTACGGTTTATTAATATAAACATTAAACAATTAATTAAAACTAATTAAATCTCATTAAAAACACTTGCATGAATAACTAGTGAGAAACGTTAGCAAAATATTACTGCCAGTACCTACATTTTTATTACGTGTAATTTTTCATTTTGCTTGGGTAAAAAATTTATAGTAAATTTTAATGATTTAATTTCATACCTGAAGCTTTGAAGAAATATTCAATTCAATATTTCGCAGATCAATACAACTCATATTAACCTTTTGTATTCTCAACCGTTGTACTTCATTCGGATTAAAAAAAAAACCAGGATTAATTTTTATATTTTTGAACCATTCAACGGTATTAACACAGAGCATCAATAATAATAAATAAATGTTATAATAATATAAGTTAGTTTCGAAAGGTTCTAAATGTGTTAATACTTCAACAGAACTCATCATACTTATGCTGGTTTGTGCGATTAGAATTTAATGGTTTTATAATGGTCATTGTTGTATTTTTTTTATCTGTTTTTAAATAGTCGTACCTAAGCAATATTTAATTTCTCATAAAGTAGTTTGTCAGAATATGCGGTCTGTGTTTTAGTTGAAACTTTATATCAAACATATTTTATTTATTTTTATGTCAAAATAAAATATGCCTTAGCTCCAGAAATGTTTTTATTACTTCTTCAAATTCAAAATATTATGTTTGTGTCTATAATAGTTTAAATCTTTACTTTATAAATGTGGCTTGACATGACAAAAACCAAACAAAAAATTGTTTTCGAAAAAATTAAATATAAAAATAATTCAATACTTTGCTATATAGTACGTGTCGTGAAACAATGTCGTACAATTATTAATTAAAAAAAGAAATAATGGTTTTTTTTAAGCGACTTTAAATATAATTCTGAACTGTGAAAAATATTTCGCACAACATAAATTATATTAGTATATACCTACTATATGGGTATAATATTCTATATAACATTACTATGAACATTATAAACACACAACTCAATATTTTTTTAAAAATCGTAAGAATGTAGATAATGATAGAATATCACTACTTAACCAAGTACCTATTAACTAAAAAAAAAATATGATTTATGAAATAAATTAGTTTAAAGATATTTTTAGTATATAATTATTACTTCTATGATTTTCCATAAAGTTGAAATAGAAACCAGTCATTAATGATGTTTAATTTTGTATTGTTAACTTTAATTTATTATTCGTTTTTGGATGAATGATTTATCACTAATATACTTTTTCATTGCTTTTACAAATTTGAAAAATAAAAACATTTTGTATTTTTTTTTATTATTGTCTTGAATTATTCATATTTTACGGAGTAACCATTAATATTTAAATAAACTAGAACGCTTTATAAATTACACCTATTCAGAAATGAAGTAAAATCGCTGTCATTGTTTATATATTTTGTATATCTTATTGATCTTACAGTTACATTGCTTCATCATATTTGATTGACATTTATTTTAAAATTGAATTAAGTAATAATTTTCATGTGTCTTACACTGACAAATAATATTGTTGTTTCACAAATTAAAGTTAAATGTGGTAAATAGTTGTTGCGATTGTATTTTTATTTTTACAATCTATGCCAGTAAGAATCATTTAATTTTAAAATTTATATTCAGGTACCATTTAAAAAATAAACTATACTATACATCCCTTAGTAGGTAATAATATTGTACATCTACATACAATTTATTGAATATTTAAAGGTGTACTATTATTATAACAATTAATATGGTATTCTATAAATTACAAATAGTATTATTGTCCTCTCGTGTAAACAATGTTTCTCAGACAGTTTCAATGATCAAATTATTCACAGTCCACGGACACAATTTTTTATTGGAAATTACCACTATAAATGCAAATAGTGTTGAATCTATGTTCAAATTTCAACCGTATTTAAAGAGACCATTATCCAGTAATTATTTTAATAGATTTTACTGTGAATTAATTATATCTTGTTTTGTTTACGAACAAACTGGTAAATAGAACAAAATGTGGTCTTTCAATTTTTCACATAGGATGTTGTTCAAATACGTTTGTGAATTAAATTGAATGCAAACAGTACAAAATGTGTTTAATTTATACAAGATGCATTATTATGCTGTATACACTAAGCAAAATTCATCCTATACATTTATTTATCTATCCTATTTTTTTTTTTTAATTTAAAGAAAAAAGAAACTGATTGCTTCTGAAAATCAATTAAATTATTTGTAAAGAATTTAACGTTTACAAGACAAGCAATATTTTTTAACACATAATAAAAAAGCACGTATAAGCTTTCATTGGACCTAGTAAAAGTTTATAGTATTCGGTGAAAGGAACAGTGAAGAAAAATCTCCTCTAGAGTACTGTAAAAAAAAAAAAACAACAACTAAAAAACTAAAAACAATAACAGGAAATGAGAATGTAATGTATATGCTTTTGCGGTTACAAGATTTTACTCATTTCTAGACGCACTTACCGTTGTAGACTGCAGTATTATAGGTTGTACGTCGTTTTTGGAAATAAAAAGGTTATGTCAAAGTGACAATTCGTTATTTTAAAATTCGTTGAAAAATCGCATTTGTATAAAATATGTGTTTGGCATATATTTAAC
This sequence comes from Metopolophium dirhodum, assembly GCF_019925205.1. Taxonomy (NCBI): domain Eukaryota; kingdom Metazoa; phylum Arthropoda; class Insecta; order Hemiptera; family Aphididae; genus Metopolophium; species Metopolophium dirhodum. The sequence continues at coordinate 24,153,222 of NC_083567.1, forward strand.
GTAACCGAATGGAATTTCGATGGTAAGTCATAATCGAATATGTTTTTATATCATAACAACCATTTCCAATCTTCTGATAAATTACGCATGGCACAAAGGACCACAAGCCCATAATATTAAATATTAAGTATTCGGATGATCTCTGACCTTAGGTGTAATAATAATAAAAAAACAATTTTGAAATCCAATGTAGCAATCGAATGTATTTCGTTCACGTGACGACATTCGAACTTTATGTATCGTCGTTTTTGTGCGTGTCACTAAACAAACGAAAACAATCGGCGCACATATTCATTATTCAAATGCCAAATATTATATTTCATCGAGCTCGATGGAGCGCCTGTGCGTTTTTGCGAGCGAATATACAAAAATTAATAAATTTCGTACCCGAAGTCATTAAACAGACGTGTGTGGATATTATTGGTGGGCGTGATTCAGTTTCGGATGCTATATTCCACATGGGATGTATTATTATGGTATACCCCCCGATTAAAATTATTTTAACAGTTCTGCGTAAAAAAGTTTACCGAAAAAAAAAGGTATATGAAAAACGTATAATGCACACGCTCGGGGGCGTTATCCGATAGCGTTGTATTATTTATTTGTTTAATTTTATTATGCAGATAATAATATTATACACAGGTAAAATAATATATATATGACCTATTATTGAATGAATTGGAATATAATATGATACGTTCACGAATATTCGATAGCACGACCAGTGTATTACGCACTACGTCTGACGTCGTAACGAATCAATACTTTGAAATATTATGTTAATTTTATAGTGTTATTAAACTTTAAATTAATGAATATAATCATTAATACACGGGCGTCGAATCAGATGGTTTGACAAGAAGTCTATTGTGTAGTTGCATTATGCGACCATATTATGCAGCCGATTGTGGGTGAATTGAATATGGTTCAATAATAATGTCAGTGGATTGAAATTTAGAGGAATGGTGAAACTCCATCTATCGAGAATATCGAATTGATGAAATACGTAATTGTTATAAAAGTTTAAACAGATCTTATTTTTCCCGAAACATCGAGACTTTCGAGTTATCAAGTTTCGAGTTACTACTGCCGAGATTCAAATGTAATATAGTTATAAACTTTTGTTTTTTTTTTTAATTTGTTTCTGTACCTAGTATTTAATTTATTTTGTTTAATATATTTCATGTTACGGGCACGAAATAATAATAATATTTATAATAAAGTGACCAATTTTTGAACTATATAAGTTTTCAATTTAAGTTCAGTATTGTAATCGAAAAAAAAATATACGATAATAACAATAAAATAGATTGGGGTGGGTTAAGGCGGAGTTTTGAATATAATAGACGAACAAAAGGTGATTATTATTCAGGAAATTGGTATGAAAGGATTTGAAGGAAAATCAAAACCCCAAAATAGATCGACTAGATTATAATATGAAGAGGGATAATTGCATACCATAAATTGTGAAAAAACGTGCAGCGCAAAATGTGAGAATTGACGACGACCGAGGCGACTGACCTGACATAATTACTTTTTTTTATTGGTAAACCTTTATTCGGGTTTGACAATTTTCGTACTGTTTCTCCCTCGGTCGTCTCACACCGTACCCAGTCTTTTTTTGTATTCAAACGATATCTGACAAAAACTATTGCACAGGTCTCTGACGTCAAACGCATATAAATTAATATTTAATTTTTTTCTACCACATTATTCGGTAATATTCTGATACCACGCGTTATTTCATCCTGTCATGTGCACTGAAAATTACAGTATTGGCTTAACGTATTATATTATATGTGCATGTTTTTCGTATTTTTAACCTTTATAACGAACGGTTGTGGACATGTACACTGCACGTAGGTACAGATTCTTTAGGTACTTAGGTATCACGTGCGTGAGGTATTTATTTTCCTTTAATAGGTAGGTATATTGTCTTCGGAATGCTTTCCGAAGTGACTAACTAATCGCAAAAATGTGTCACTTTTTCGCCGGGTAGGTATTCCTTGAAACAAAATATCAAATTGTCATGTATGCATGTGAAATATTTTTTCTTAAAAAAAAAAAACGAAACTCCATCAGTAGAAAATGTTTGTGTTTTCCACAACGTCCATATTATACTAAAAACACGCCCGGGACTGGCATAAATAATAGTTCGTTTTACTGAATCCGAGATGGTAAAATGCGATGTACTAGATTACGCGGAGTGATTCACGACTAGTTCTTAAGAAAATAAAAATGGCCGCGAAAAATAGCCGACTTACACACAAAAAGTTATTCCCTCAGGTTTTTACATGGTACAAATGTCCGTTATGCTATTTACCAGCTCGTCCTCGTGACGTTCAACCCTATTTTAAATTCTCGTAGGAACGATTTCGTCAGCCATATAAGAGCCGTACCTATTTTACAGTGTACACCGTAAAATAATATCTCAAAAACAATTATGTATTATATTGGGAATTAAAAATATTTATAAGTGCATAGAATTCAGTAAAAATAATAAATGTATATACTATTATGTTTTAGATTCTGAGGGGATTGATGGTGTGTTTGTTTTCTACTGTGTACTTGCAAACCTTTTTTACTGTGGAAAAAATGATTTAATTTTCAACTTTAAAATATTATATTTTTGGGAGGAAAGTTGGTACTTTGGTAGGGATGGAGAGGGTCAAAAGTAAAATGTTCAGTACATTTCATATTTATTATGGAAAAAAAAGAATTGTTACGCAAAACCAGTTTTCCTCTAAAATGTATATTGTAATTCAAAAACCAATACCAGTACTTTAATTTTTACCACGTGCGTATTTTAGCATTGTCTATATAAAGTATTTTTTTTAAATTTTTAATGCTTTTTGAGCTGTTTATAGATAATTTTAATTTTAAATTATTTTTAGTTTAAAAAATTTTCAGTTGACATAGTAATACAAGGTTCCTTATAAGTTGTTATTATTATACCTATTTAAAAACATAAGAAATACATAAACATAATATTTAAAAAAATTTTAAAACTATAATGTAGTTTAAATTTATAAAATGTTCAATGTTTATAGCTAAGGCTCTACTGCATAGCAAAGCGGTTACCTACATTCCCCCTTTTTTATTTTGAGGGATAGATAACTTTAGAGTTCTAATATCATCTCTTATTACTATAAATTGTAGTATAATATTGCTACAAATTATCTTTAAATAGTTAGTAATCGTTTTGAAATGATAACATCAATGATAAACATTTTTAAATATAATAACATATTATAAATAACTGTTATATAATATGACAATTTTAAAATTATGATAAAATATAATTTAGAATCTAATGAAGAAGTTAATAATGTATTTTGTATTTTTTACGGTGTTTACTTATCATAGTAAACACGTAACTGAATACTTTCTACTTAAGATAAATAATATTGTACTGACACAATAATTACTTCAATATATTGTTTATTATTAAGGTATACTTATTTGAAGAAATATTCTACCATAAAAACAAAATAACCATGACTTTATTAAATTAATGAGCCAAAGTTAAAATACAACTAATATTAATTAAATTTTAACTTTAATAGAAAGGTAAAAATTTAAAACTTTAAATGAAATGTATTCCATAAAAGGTACACATTTTCAGCGCTTTAAATTTCACGCTAAATATCTTTCAAACAAGTTTTTTTTTTTTATCAGGAAGGAAAATGTGATTACGTTAATATGTGAACTTTTCTTTTTGAAATATGTTAAAACTTTTCCGAACATCATCTACATTTGTCATTTTTCAGTTGATAGTTTTGTGAAAAAAAAAGTATACTAATAGTTTCAAACATAAATATGTATGTATAAAGTTAGACATGTAAAAGCATTTATCCGTTTAATGATTATATTTTCAACTTTTTGAACATATATATTTTTTTTTTTTAATGTAAATCTAAAATGGCTTTTTTGTTTCCAGCAGTAGATACATATATAATAATATATATTTGTTTGATATTTGTATTAAATTCTCATCGATATTAGGCAGCGTAGTACATCACCAGACTCAAATCTATACACAACAGGAAATTTGAAAGCAGTACTTAAGCTTATTACGAGGGTTTCCGATCGCGTGCCAACAGGAATACACTACACCAGGTCGTTTTTCTTACAATATACATTCGTCAAAGTGAAATATGCCCAACCTGCGTGTTGGCGTTAATTTAAATTTTTATGACGGTATCACACGATAACGATAATTTCTTTCGGCAGTTCATTACTCAAGTTTGATGACATATTATATAGTACATCAACCTTTTACTATCCTAAATTTACTACCTATCAATATAAAATCATAACTATTATAAAACTGTTATCGATCCATCGACAATAATATAATATTGTATGTACATTATTTTGGTCGAGCTGCGCAGTAACAATAGTAACATATAGGTATCGTAATATTATAACTACTGCATGTATCGCATTTTTCGATTAATTATAGGTACGAACTTCTGAGTTAATTTAAGATTGACAACTGTTGATTTAAAAATTTTACAATACTCTTATCAATTTATACCAAACAATAATAATTCATAAAACACACTGTATCCGTTGTAATATTATAGTACTTCACTTTTAAAACAATAATATACAATTGTATAAAGATGTTAATTTGTCATACGTGTATACTGCAAATCTTGGTCCCATGACTTAAGTTTCTTGTTAAAAGTTTTTTTATTTATTTTTATGATTTACAATTAATACTCACAATATTTAAAATACAAATACATAATTTTCAATGATAAATGAATCCAAAAATTTGTGAATTATTTATAGCTACATATATATTATACTAATATATGTATTTAGCTAGTGATAATAATCGTTGTAAATGAATTCGTCTCCTAGACTAAACAATACTTTACCTGAAACAGAAAAAAATATAAAAATAATTAGTAACCAATAATTATTAATTATTATGTTAAAATACGTATATATATTTGTACTAAAAATTTTAATCAATAACTGAACACTACACGTAGTTTATAGGTAATCATTAAAAAATATCACAAAATATGAAAAAACATTGACCCTTCATATCGTTATGTGTTCAGTAAACACTAATTATTTACATTTTAATTTCTTAATTTAAATTCAACTTTTTTCATGTGTACCTAAATAATATGGTCTATGGTATTATAAATTATTAATTAATAATAGTATTTTATTATTTACAGAAATATTCAAGCTTTTGCGAACTTTAAGGAAAAGTACATACAAGTTATTTACCAACAGTTCGATTGCACTTAAAATGCACCATTGATATTATAAACACAAATAAATCAAACATACACAATACAATATTTTAAAAGCCTTAATTTAGTGACTTCATATATAATACTATAGTGTTGAGTTATTTTTCCAAATCTTAGCTCTTTTGTTTTTAACTTCTATGTATAGGATCTAAACTTTTATGTTTATAAACCAATACTAAGAAAATATGGTCATAAAATACAAAGTATTTTATTTTTGCCAACACCGAAAATAAATAGAAAATAAATTCAGAGATATTATTTTTGTAAACGCCATAGTAACAATAAATTATTAATCAAAAATTGATATTATAAAAATCTATGTGAATAGAATGGTTTCTTCGAACATTATTTAGTGAATAACATTTCCCGCGATGACGTTGTTGTGAAAAACGTAACTTAAGTCAAAACAAACTTTTATTAGTAGTTAGTACGATGGCTTCTGAAATACCTCTAAATAATGTTGTGATGCACTTAAACATTATTATGAGAGTTTCCCTTTAGGGACCCTAATGATTTAGGAATGAAATAGTCTATAACCACTAACGATTTTTCTTTTACCAACAAAACAAAAAAGAAACACTTTTCAACGTTGCCCGTGGTAACGGACCAACAATTTTAACTCTCCGTGATACCAAGATCAAATAATTTCCTCGAGTTTTCACTAATATCCATACCTACACACACATTTTCAAAAATACATTTTTATAACAGATAAAAACTATGTTTAAATGTACACTGCACAGAGTACACTATGAGTTTATTAAACACATAGAATAAATAAATTATTGTACCTCCAGTTACAAAACCTTCAAGCAGAATAAAAACTCAAAATATAAATTTTAAAAGTTTTTTCTTTAAAATGTAATATTATGCACTTTTACTAAGATAAAAATCACCATATTATATAAAAATAATTGAAAAAAGTATTATAATTAAAACAATAGTAAACTTGACCTCAAACAAATTAGACATAAGATAAAACATGAATCTTTTGTTTAAGTTACAATTTTCATTGTTATACCTGAATCCAACTGAAAAGAGTAAAATAAAAATTGTAATTTATCGTTATATATTTTTACTGACAAGTCTACACTATTTTTTTAAATGGCACTCGTATAATATAATAATATTATATTCATAATGATTCAATTGAAATAATACAAGAATGACATATTATACCTTTATAAATTCTATAAGATTCCTTATTAAATACGTATTTAATTGGTCCAAGAAAAAAAGAAAAGTGTTTGAAATACTGTTACGATTATCAAAACTATAAAATATTACACAATAAAATATGGTTTTCTTATCATACATGTATATTTTGTTTCAGTTTATGGTGTGTAACTAATATTGACATATTTTATTTATGGACAGAGATTATTGATGTATATTATATGAGAAGTAGTTATTTTAAACTATTAAGTGATTGGTGATCGTATTTTATAACATAGATAGTTATATTGGACTCTATCGAAACCCTTGTAAATATAAACACATAGATTATAGAAATATATTTGAAAATCGTTTTGTTTTTGTTATCTGAATAAAGATATTATGCAGCAGATTTTTTTACAGCAGTGTGTGGGATATAAAAAATATACAGTCATTAAAAAGTTAAAATTAAATATATTATAATACACATGTCCGTCTAATTGGTATATTAATATATTATGCCTCTGATAATAATTTATCATTATAATGTTATATTATGTTACAACCCCCCAGTACCAACTAGATTCATTTTCCTATCAGAAAAGTTACTGTTGAAGAAAATCCAAGCACTTTTACTGTCCTAAAAGGTGCTGACAGACACAAAAATTTAAAAAAAACACACATCATTGTAAAATCAATACATTCATCGCTTCGCTCAGAATCTAAAACCATTACATTCGATAAATTATTGAATTAATAATTATACAAATCATCAATAATAGTATAAAATAACTATTTAACAATAAACAGTTTTAGTTTATTTTCTCTGGACAATACCATTACATTAAATAAGTTTAGTTATTACTTCCAAGTGTATTGAACACTTTAACCACAAGACCTCAAACAACATCGTGACAGTGACATATGTTTTTATACCGAAGAAAATTGATCACGTATTTTTTTTTCATGTTAATTTCCAAAAATCCAATAGCTTTATCACACGCGCGCGCACACACACACAAACACAACACACACACATGCATACGTCTATTTACTTACACACCCATTCAGCGATAGTTTGTGAGGAAGGGAGGACAATTTGACCCCAATCCACACCGCACGCCACCACCACCACCAAACCGGACGATCCTTTATTTTGAACCTAACTACCCTTCTCCTTCGTTTTTCATAGTAAAAGGAAGCTGTCCGTTGGATATTCTCGTCACGTTCGCTTTACGTCCCAGAAAAGCGGAGAGAAGACGGAAAAATCTCCTCAATATCCTGTCCTACGGCAATTTCCCGTTTTTCCGCGTTCGTGAACCCTAAAAATTAACCACTTTCTTTTTTCGCTCTAACCCCGTCACTTAAATCTACTCTCACCCGTACGCCAACCTTCTCTAGCTGAATATCCGTCACCTAAAAACCAATATAAAGGTTCTGCCAAGAAAATCTGGGACCATTATTTGCAGCTTACACGTAGTTAAAAAATTGAGTCCGGAAAAAATTTGTCGTTATTATAATTATACTATATTCAAATGCGGGAAAAATTAACGTTTAAATTGGTCGAATGTATACGCATTACACATTTTGGCTGAACTTTTAATACTATTTGATATTTCCATCTGTGTTTGTATGCACATCACATCACATCATATGTTATGAAATATATTATTATATATGTTTTATGACCATTTTAATATATCTACGGAGAGGGTTATAGTATATTTCAAACAATAGTTTTAAGAAAAGACGAGAGATTTGAGATTTCAAACGATATTTGATTGCAAGTGTACAAAGCACAACAATACCAAAAAATACACTCAACCTACCATGGATTTTACATCCGAGGTGGTGGGAAGTTAAAATATTAATTAATGGGATCACAAATTCACAGCACAACTATCATTTGAAAAGTTTAGAAGAAATTCTTGGGGTGTGCCACTCTTGCAGAACCAAAACAACATAACTGCCATGTCGGTTATTTTAAATATTTTGTACAAGTTTTTTTTTATCTATGGGACTTGTTTGTAATATTAGTTTCACTGTTTTTGCAATCGTAAATAAAACTATTTTTTTTCAGTGAATCTATTGTAATACGTTTTGTATATTTTCATGTATTATATTGTCATATTTAATGTCAGTTTTTATTATAATGTACCATATCATATCATATCATAGAATTATTTAAATAGTGCTCTCAAATAATTTAGTTTTAAGCATGATATCTATCAAAAGTTAAAGTATACTCGCATAATATTTGGGATGTCTCAACTCTTAAGACAGTAATAATTTTAACAAAAATAAAATACGTTTTAAAAGCGTCTAAATAAGTTTTTATGGTTGTAATAGTAGAACACTTAAAAAATTTAGTTTAAAATATTAATATCCATTCCCGTGAAACGTATACCTATATGAAAACAACGGAGTTTGTGAGGAAGATGTGTAATAAAAATAAGAAGCTAAGGTGTTATTCATTGACCCACATCCCTTACAAGAAATATAAAATATATTTACTCACGTACCTATAGTCATGTAAAAGTATTTCACCGTGGCAATGTGTTCAACACATTGTCCCGTAATAATTCTCAGGTGATTGCTCAAAAGCGATGCAATCAAATTTATTTTTTCGTCTCATTTTTATTCGTTTCGTTTACTGCAGACACTTACAGCTGGCTACATATCCCACCCAATCTGCTAAAATAATTTTTACCGGACCCATATGTTGTATTTTATCAGTATCGGTTGTTTTTTATAGTGGTGATTCGTGTATTTCTTCTTTTTTTTAGTACTCGCATGTACCTACATTTTAGAGCTAAGATCCGTATTCTTCATATTGGATAAAATACGTATTCAAGATTATTGAAATTTAAGAGTACCTACGAAAATGAAAAGGAAACAGCGTTTGCAATGTATAAAAAGGAATTAACTCTGTTCAATCAGAACAGTGGATATTATTATTCATACACGTATACCTAATGCATATTCATGTACTTACTTAATGTAACTTTACTGCTGTTGAATATATTGAGCACATTCACATGAACAGTACTGCGTATACTTATTATGTTTGTTTGAAGCTTTTAATGAAAATAACAAAACTAGTATGATATTTTCTTTACTTAACGATTGCAGTTTCTATTTTTCCAAGACCGCTTATGTGAAAAATAATACGTGTAATGATTCAAATATAATAAAAAACATTTGCAAAGATTTACATTTAGAAAATTAAATTGTTACAAATTAAAATTTGAATTGTTACTTACATATATATATATATAGCCCTTATTTCACTCTTACTGCTACTTATTAAACACATATTTTGCGTTAGGTACCTACCTACCTATATAAATAGTTTGAAAACTCGTTATTTTCGTAAATAATATAATACTCTGCAATGTATTTAGAAAAAAATATTCTGTTTGATTTATTTTACACCAACACATACCCAAATATTGTTAAAAACGCCAATTAGAACATAATACGTTAATGGGAGCCTTATTTTTATTTTTGTAATGATTTGAATTTCTTTGAATTAATCCCAGTGCAAAACAATCGAATTAAAATAATACAACACCTCAGCTAAGCATTTCAAATTGTTTTTAAAAATGTGTAATAGATCTTTGTATGTAGTGAACAATAATATACCAACAACCCTTCCACCCGACCGCAGCAAATTAATTAGCCCTGAAACTCATTAAGCGACCAGGGGCAATACCGGAAAAGGAACAGAAAATTGTCACTAAGGACTTGGATGGTTAATAGGTTCTTTAAGTTTCTTTTTATTTTTTATTCGTAGCATAAAACAACCTTTTTTCTATTGTACAATATTTTTATTATTTTTACTATTATTTAGTTGTATTTTTTTTTCTGTTTCAAAAACAAAAACATGGCAATTTATTATTAGGACTAAGGTCAGAGCGAAATGTATTATTTCTCCATTAATCCACCAGGCAACAATTAGCAATGGAAACCCTTCATCGTCGCATAAACCCCATCAATGCAAAGAGGGACACTGAAAAGGTCATGCCTGTGTAGCCGCAATCAATCAGTCGCCATCCGGAAAATGGAACGAGACTACTTGCACGATCGCCAAGTTTGTGCAGTTTATTGGAGTTCAATATTTCTCATACATTCACAATCATCACTAGTATTTATAAGAATATTTATTTTATTTAACCTCATTTACTCTTAAGTAGATCAATATTATTTTTGTGTATAAAAAAATGTATATCAAAAATTCAAAACAAATACCCAACATATAGTTACGTAGGTAATGATATTGAAATATCAATATTTAACTTTTATAAAACGAAAGTGAAAAACATATATTGTAACTATATATTCAATTGAGAAGGTAGTAGGTTTAGTATTAGTTAAGATTAGGCTACAAATACTAATTTTCAAACTAATTTGACAACACTTAGAAGTATAAATATTTATTTGTATTTAAATAACATTAAAACAAATATACAAAAAGCAAATCAAAAATTTATAAGTTATAAATAAAAATTATAACAAACAAAATATTTATAATATGTAGGTATGTATAATGTATATTGTTAATATTTTTTAGTATTATCATAAGACTAAATATTTTTGTTTTTGATATTAGTTATTACTAAAAGCATATTATATTTAAAAAACAAATTATGTATATAAAATTATAGAACGATACCTATCTCATAGTTTTGTTAAACTTTTAAATTAATATAATTTTTTATTTAGTATGGAATTTTTTAAGAAAAATGAATAAACAGAAGACAATCAGAAGAAGAACGAAACACAATATGTTGTTTTGTCATTATTTAATTATTGTTAAGTATGTTCTTTGGTTATACAATTTTCAGTAGTCTCAATTCATTATTAAAATTAGATTTATGTACAATTACAATTTATCTTAGCCACATCTAAAAATATTAATATGTTAAAATTTGAAAATTCTTTACAATATTTTGCCAACTAAAACCGTGTATAAGTCCTTTGTGTAAATATTTTTAGTTTTATTTGTACCGAAAAAATAAATAGGTACAAATGTACAAGTGATTGTAAATACTATAAAAAGCATTGCCCAAGTCAACGTTAGTCCTAGGTTCACAGTTTTTACGTTTTTAAAAAGAATAATGCAATGATGATTAAAATGGTTACAAAAAAATAAAAGCATTCATCTCTCAGCTCAATGGAGTACTTATACAGGAAAAACATATTTAGTTTTCACCGGTAAAAATTGTATATGTCTTCATATTATTGATTTTCATCGTAGACTTTATTAATTATTTATTTATTTTAACTTTTAGTATAATTCACCTCAAAAATGTGACATAGAGTAATTATGTATAATATTATTCGATAAAACTGACGAAGTTTACCACCGCTGTTTTAAATTAATTGACGGCTACTATTATAATATGAGCTTACAGACACTGTTCGCTAGGCCGGTTTGATAAGATAATTCTTGAATCGTTTAACAGAGTGCTTCCAATTTAGACAGTTTCGACATAACCAAAATGTCGCTAAGACCCCCCCCCCCCTGAAACATTTGATATTCCGGAATTCAGAGTGATTAATAGCGAACCAAAGGGTTTCTTTGTTTCTGGGTCATTGTATACAGGCGATAGGGTCGTTTACAGACATATCTATCAATACAACAATTTTAGTTATGCTGTTTACGGTGTAACCATAGTATAACCTTATTCACCCAATTGATCAATACATGTACGCAAAAGAGCGATGAACAACCAAATCGCTCAGAGTATTCCATTAATTATTAGTACGAGATTTTAGTGTGTGAACTGAAATGTTAACAGCGAAATCAGAACAGGTAGGTATGTCGCATAAATGTTTCTATAATATGTAGAGGGTATACTGTACATATAATATTTTGATATATCGTCAAATATCCACAAGTGATTATTTCTGTAAATATTGCAATTAAAAATAGTATGGATGAATCGAAGAGAATGTAATATCTTAATACGATATCTTTACTATCATAAAAACTTTATAATATAATGAATATTGATTATTAACAAAAACAATCAGTCTCTAGGTTATGTTACAAATTTAATTTACAACTATTAAAGTTTAATAAACGTTTTGCTGTTTGTGAAAAATATCTTACATAATATCCGTTGTATAACATTAAATTGTTGAAATATTTTAATTATCTTATTACTGTTCTTGAGCCAATATGGCGTTAATAATAATACATTAATTAAAATAGTGCTATTTGTAGTTTATTTTTCTTTTATAAGTACCTACTGCATGTTGAACTGATTCTTGTCAAAAACATCTCAAAATAGGGATAACTATGTTATTAATTAGGTAAATGCGTAAATTATATTATTATATTATTGTGTGAATAAGTCAGTAGTATAATTGAAATAAGTCTAAATATAAATTATATAAAAATAGCATTGTGCATAGAAAATTATAACATATGTAATGTCCTCGTCTTAAGTACCTAGAATTAATATTTTTTGTAATATAATAATTAAAACCACAAGAGGAAAAACTGATATTTTCATAGGTATACAATTTCGTTTAGAACACCAAAATACAAATGTACATAAAAATAATATGTTTCCCATATACTATTATGATGTTTTTAGAATGCTGCAAGACCTACTTTTGAAAGATTTTGCATTAAATTGACTTAAAAACAGCCATAACAAATAAATAAACAAACAAAATCATAAATTCAGTGGTAAAATCAATTATTATACATTTCATCGTTCCTTTCAGAATCTAAAATGTATGCAGTGGTGTGATCACTGGAGCGATGAGAGGGATAGATCACCCACCATAACCTTTTTTCAATGTTTAAGAGCTAATAACCATAAATTATATTTTAAATAATTAAATAATGAAAATAGTGCATGTTAAAAAAACAGCTATATCCCTCCTCGCTTAACAAAATCAATTGACCATCACTGTGAACGTGTCACATTCTATTTTTACAGTTTGGTATTTTTATAAGTTATTTTCAACTTTTGTATATCTACCAGAATATCTGTTATATATTATTAAACAATTGAACGATTTCAGATTTAATGGTTTTATTTTCAAATAGGTCGTATCATATATATTTTCAGTTTTGATTTAATGTTTTGTAAATTCTGATAATATTCGGAAAATAGTTTAATTTCAATTTAATTAAAAACAAAATCCAAATTCTCTAACGCGAAAGTGCTGACAATAACTTTGACATACGAGACACGTCTACGGTACCTATCTATCTTTTACTTTAGGCCTTTTTCTCACAACTCCATAAGTCACTTTATAGTCCGTTGCGTGATAATTACTTGAGCTTTATTGTCACAAGAAAACATTTTTATTACCATTAAAAATATGTTTTATGATATTTTTAATAATTCTATTTCATACGGGGTGTATGAACATTATTCTTAAAATATGAATCTCATTTATATAAATACTTCTTTATATTTATTAATGATACGTATATCACCCATATTAACCATTTGTTTGTACTTAATTATTATTATTATTTTATACACATTTCATTCTCATATGGATTTTTCTTGAATTTTATAAAATAACAATTATAATTTACAAATCTGAATATTATACTGTGTTTAGAAACGTAGAGCATTAAAATGCATTAAACGTAATATACTTTGAGTTTAATAATTTTAAATTAAAGAAATCTATTAAGATTAGGACAATAAAATCTGATAAACTTAATAAAATGTCCAAAACTGATTGTCAGCCGTTATTTAATAGTAATAAAGTCGGCGAGTTACCCCGAATGTACGTATAAAGAAGTTTTTACGACTAAAAACGATTTTTGTCAACCCTATCAAATGAATGCGTACAACAGTTCATTTTCAAGTACATATAACTCGGTCGATGAGTAGACGTTATTATATTATTTAAACGGTTCAAACACTCATGTTATATAATATGTTATTGAAATACGAAATAATAGTATTAGGATTCGGTGGTACGTGAACAGGTTATAAATCCAAACGTTATTAAAGATGAAAAAATGCATTGATTTTATTCCATTATATTATTATTATTATATATATGTTTTTTAATAAAAAATTGATTCCCCTCCAAATCGATTCTCGACTGAGAAAAGCTTGGATTTAATGTGCCGTCGGGATACGGGTTTTAAACCGCGGTATCCGGCGAAACCCGTTTTGCTGGAGAGCGGTTTCGCGTTAAATCTCTTGATCCCGCGGGACTGCATATTCGGCCCGAGCAATTCCAACAACCCAGCCGTGGCAACACGAGAGGATTACTCGAGCGCCCGGCAAAATTCACAGCGGCGAGAAAAACCGCGAGGCCAGTCTCGAAACTCCAAAGTAATTCCTGCAGAGTTTAATGCTATTATTGTATGGATGTTTCCTCCACGAGTATGTAACGAAGACCGATAACGACGAAGACGTAGTCTAGAAACACTCTTTGGACACTAATCTGACACTCTTTGGACACTAATCTGACACCCTTTGGACATTCGACAGACAGTCTTTTGACACTCTCTGGAAACTATCTTTGGACGCTCGCCGGACGATAGTTCGTCGGCAGCAACCTGCAGATGACTGGGATTTCCTGCACACGTGACCCAATAATTTCACGGGCGTATGACCCGGCCTGACAGCGACATGGCGTTTCGTGTGTGAAATTGCATCGTACCTGAATAATTACAATAAATACTTCGAATCCCGAAGTGACCGACCACTGCGTTTATCAACGATGCGTGTCGAAACACTAAACCCACACGGGCGTGACACACGATAGCGCACACTTTCGATTTTTTTACCTGTACAAAGTCACAATCCGAACAGTGTTGAATTCACAATAATATGTTACTTTTTCTGTGAGTACAGAAATATTTTATCTGGAGTTGAAAATTCTTATTTATTTTCCCGGTCCTATCACAATCCGTAAATACTAAAATATAATAATGCTACTTAGGCCATAAATAATAAAAAAAAATAAATTAGATTTTTTTCTATGCGGTACTACGTAAAATATAATATCCTATATTATTATACTTATGATGGTCGATAAACATTTTTGTTTTTCTCCAAAATAAATTTTTATCCGTAATTATTAAAATAACAACAGGTGTAATAAGTATTCCTAGCATATATATTCCTAACCATAATATGGTGTTCACATATTTTACCTCGTCAGTTCGTTATCCGACAGTCGCGAGTACTATAAACTATAAAATATACTCTTTCGATAATATTTTCAGTATGTTAAACATTTTTCCAAATTTCAATTATCGGATAGGAAAATATCGTGAGCTCATTTTTTTTTCCCGGTCGGTGCGTACCTAACTGAGTTGTATTTTTTGCCAGGTAAAAGTGCGCAAACACAACCCCTGCAGCGAGATCGTGACTAGATTGCGTTTTAGTGTGTTATTTTAATATAGGGGTCGATCGCATATACCGGTTATTGTAGACGAATAATGTACACGCACGGCTTGCACAAAGATGATGATAATAATAATAATAATAGTATAATGCCTGTTTTCAGAGACGACGACGACACATCTGAGATTCGCAATAATAATAATAATAATTACCGGCTGAATATTATATTTTGTCGTGACACTGTGTTGTAGCTACAGCGAGGTACAAATCAGCTTAAAACTAATCGGAAACCACGCGCGGCTTTAAAATTAATTACAAATGAACACGTCCTCTTTGCCCGAAGTATTATAATTTGTATTTTTTCCACACTATTATTAAATAATATTCACATGGTATATGATATTATGTATCTACAGGTATTAAGTATTGTATTTATGCGCATGAAAATTATAAACAAATCGGATTTACGCGTTGTTGTTAATGATATTTAAAAAAATGTATTTGTTCAATTCGTCGTTTCGATTTTATACCTGGGTATTATAGACGTGGTATGTAAAATCGTACGAACGCGAGGAATTGTTGTTCTATAAGCCTAATTTGAAAATCTGCTTTCTTGAACTAAGTTGCAGTGAATACTTGTGTTGGTGGGTATAAATAGCTGTGTTTCAACGCGATGCCGTTTGTAGTCTCGTTATACCTACTAAACATTTTTTCGTTTTTCCGGCCAGAAAAACGTCACGTCCGAGATTGTTGTTTTAAATGCGGTTTCCCTTTTTCATGCAATCCTTTTTGCATTACACTGCAATGCGATCTTTCCGGTCGTCGGTATTCCACGCGTACCGGTGCACCACCCGCACACCACACCCGCACGCCACCGCGAACATTTATTTCGCCCACGTCCTATTTGTTTACGAAACAGTGCAATGCGTTTGCGGCCAGTCCGACCGGATGCCGGTGCGTTTGATTAGCGTCCCCTAAAACTTCCCCATAGGTACACGGAGAGGAATATATTTTCTGTCGTACGTGTAATAATAATAATATTTATTATTTTATCATATATTGTTAGTGTCCCCCCTCCCCGAATTCCGTGACGGAGATGAGCTGTGAACTGTTTCGTCGTATGTTTCCTCGGTTTCCTCCGACTAATCCGTTATCATGATACTACTTTTTGTAGGAATTTTATTCCTAGCCATTGAGGATGGTTATATAAATATTGTCGATAAACGAAATATAATATGATTTTATTTTCGACGTGTCCCACGTGGACCGTACGCCAATGACGTGTACCGGCGGGCGACGTTCAACCCCAGGGAAACAGTTTTCGATTTCTCGGGCGCCGCAGGTATATCTATATTGGAATGAAATCCCATTAAACATACTCTGTTTGGTATTCAATTCCCTTCGCTATTGATTTAACAACAATATTGTTGGCAGAGTATTTAGCAATGAAACCGACATCATAATAATAATATATACATTAGGTGGATACAATATAATATAATATATAGGTACATTGATCACCAAAACGGCGGGATATTATTATAACTTCGCGTAATTTACGTAATCCTATTCACGAAAAAGCATCCAGAAATAATTTAAAATTCCGTTTCTACTCTATTCGAGTAGGTAGGTACCCTGTAGTACCCACCGCCATATAATATTATATTCCGCATTACACGCCTTATCGATTATTTAATGCACATTAACGTTTTACCTATATGAGCTGCGGGTATTTTAGATATTTTGTTCCCGATAATCCCTTCTTATTATCAAAATGTCAGTGTTGATTTTAAGCTAAACGACCTAATTGCATATTATGTATGTTCAAAATATTCTTCCAATGTTCACTCTTTTCGACAGCCATCGAGATCCCTTCTGCAACTTTCATTTCAACCAAACAGATTTCTATGTTTTCGGCATACTTTTTAATAGGTAGTGTCGTCATACGTTAACTCATGACAGAGATCTGCACGTTTTATATTGTGCCTAATAATACTCTTGGTGTAAGACTGCATCCACAGTATTATAACTCGCCACCTAGGAATAAATCACCCTGATTATTTTCATGTTAAATTTATTGACTTAACATTGCACGTTTCCTAAAACTATAAACTAATTTACAATAATCGATCTTTGCATATACCTACACATCGATTCGTATTTTTTGGCGCATGATTAATGTTCTAAAATAAAGAAATAATTAAATCAGAAAACATTACTTGTTGTTACAAATTATTTAAATTATGTGATTATTGATGAAACCAGCATCTCACTAAGGTTTGTTATTCATGCACTTTGGGAAACATTGTGCAATCTTACGGGCATATCAACGTAAAATCAATGGAACGCAATGAATATATACTGATATCGGTGGTTTATGTCACAAGAACAATTTGTCTCGCAAATGGCCACGTTTTATTTCAGGGATATCGTAATATCGTATTAGTTCTTTAACGTCTTAACACACACCAGTAATAACACTATTTGTCTATTTCCGATTTAATGATTGATTGCACCGATTTCGCGTTTAAAAAATAAAATAAAAAACAGTTTTAAAATTAATTTATAAGCACCTACTTCAACTACTGTATACCAGTGACACAATCATCTTATTATAAACTAAATTCTGATAATAACTAAACCCTGCAATGCTATTAATGTAAAAAAGAATTTGAGTGACGTTATTGTTTTTGAACTAGATATTATTATGTGTTATACATTATATGCTTATAAGTCTAAATTCGTCATAAACGAACTAAATGTTATATACATATTACATATACTGTCAAAATAGCGTAATCTACATTACATAAATAATATGATTTTGATTGTTGTGATTGATATTTATATGAATAATTAATTTACATAACTAGTATCTCATGCATGGATAGAAATAATCATAATTATGTAGAAAAACGTTTACAATTAGATAAAACTGATTGCATGAGTATACCAAGTAAGTAAATGAAAAATCAAAAAAAGGGCTTAATTTTAAACTGATAACAAATTTATAATATTATAATTATGTTAATTTGTGATTCAACAAATACGGGAAAACGAAGGAAATTTAACTGTCATTCAAATTAAAAAAAAGTTTATAATGTATATTGTGCAAGTTATGTAAATTTGTCTAAAATAAAATCTAATTGTTTTTTTCTTCTTATAATAAGTGTCTTCCAAGCAATTATAAATCAGGTCTTAATCTATTAACATAATGTACCTAGACACTAAAATGTTATAAATGTATATATTTGTAATTTAACTTAGTATTTATTAATATGCAATTTTGTATAGGTAAAGAATAATAATTTTGAATTTTCATGTTTTTGAAAGCCAAATAAAAATAATATTTGTAACGTATTTAAATACATCAATATTATAAGACATGAGATATGACATTTCCTTTAAATTATAGAGATAAAAATTATACATTATTCATAACAACTTTAAACGATAGTTTAGTTCGAGCCTTAAAATTACATATAATATTATGAAAACACGTTATTAAAAATTTAGAGCTTAAGAAAAAATAAGATTATGAAAAGGTATTTAAACTTAAAATTGTCTAAATAATTAAATCATATTTTTCTTAGTAGGTACCTAATATACAAAAGCTATGGGTGGGTCCTTTTTTTGCTATAACAAAATGTTATATTAGAAAATAAATGGTTCAAACATTTTTTCAGTTTTTAATTAATTAATTAATCATTAAACATCCTGCAGTGTAAAATATTAAAATGTGTAATGTACTTACCTATTGTGTTTAAAATGTGGAATGATTTACATATTTAATCGAATAAATTAAAATGTATATATATAACTTAGCATTCTCATAATATAATATCGTCATGTTGTACTATACTCTTTGTTTGATTTTTATTGGGATTAATACTAGTTAATGGGTTTAAATTGAAAAATCATTAATTAATGGCAATTAAATAATAGATGAACGTTTAAAATTTTTTATATGCGATCATTATAAATTGAGATTATTAAACAAAGAACCGCATTTTATCTGCACGATATTATAATATATAGTTTATTTCATTTGGCTTGTATAATAGTCGTATGACCATTGTATTGTAATATCTATTTCAAATACATGTGATATCGTAAATGAACATTATTTTGAGTACAACTATGATGACAATATTCATAACATTTTGTCTTTTTTTTATTATTATTGATTTTATTATAGGTATTTTATAATATTAATACTTGCAAAGTGTATTATGAAGAACGAACATTTAAACTATTAAGTGGTAGAATAATATAAATTCCATTAATCTATTGTTTAGATTAAAGCAACTTTATCTTTATGTACCACCCTATATCTATATTATAATGTAGGGCTTAATTTATTATTAATGTAGGTAGCCTGTCTGTGTTAGTAGGTAATGTTTAGTAGGTTCAACTACCTACCTAAATTGTATAAATAATATATAAATGCAATTTCAATAATGTCGATGATTAAAATGCAGGGTAAATATAATATAATAGTATATAATGTATGGTTTCAGAGCTATTAGTATTGCAATTATGATTTTCATACAAAAAAAAAATTGTAAAATATTTCTCTGATAAGTAATCTATTTAATCACAAAATTAACGTGGATTTTAATGGTAAATGTTTGAATTTACATGTAATTTTCAACATAAAAAAGTGTGAAAATATTCAAATTGAATGCAAAAACTTGTAAAGTTGGTTTCTCAGAAGAAACACCAAATATATTTAAAGCCATTTCTGGACTGTAACAAGACACTCTTCTCTCCAGTATTTTAGCTTTTTGAAATTTGACTAATGCAGGAAACCCGTGAAAAAGAAGTATTTGGAGATATAGCACTATTAGAATATTTAATGGATGACATACTGACATAGTGTTATACCTGGAGAAACTAAAAACAAATAGAAAGTAGTACAAAAAAACTTACCGTGATAATTCAAACTATGTGCTTTCAAATAAAATATTAAGATAAAACTAAGTTTATACTGATCAGTTATGTGTAGACGTTCTGTGTTGCTACAAAACTTGAGTATTGGTGGGTTTTTGAAAAATTCGATAATTTAAAAATAATCCAAGCGTTAGTATAAATTCTAAAAACAACATGCGTCACGAAACAATTCTTAAAATAAGTGCATCAAACCGTGGAAATTGCGGTATCAAACATTAAAACTTCTATAAAAAGACACCAATTTAAAAAAAAAAAAAAACAATACATAGTCCACCTATACGGAATTCTCATGTATCTACGGGTTCTCATGTGTTACGTGGTCTATGATGCCAGGTGACTATAATACTGATGACTTTTGAAAGAAAATAGTTACAAAGAAATATACCACTTGCAAACTCTATAACATTGATGAATACGAGCAAAAAAAGGTAGTGGACATTAATAGGTTATAAACAGCTTACGAGATTTTCTAGAATCAAATAGATTGGAATGGGTTGGACATACGTATTATATAGCAAACATAGGGGAAGTTGATAAAACGAGTACTTACCGGAAACCAAATAAAAAAAACACCGGTAGGAAGATAACACAAACGTTGGATAGATCAAGTGAAGAACGATTTAAAAAGATTAAGAGAAGAAGTGATAACTGAAGATTTAGGAGATCGTGAATGATGGAGATCATTGGTAGAAGCTGTGATAGGAATAAAATATATGGAAAATGTTGAAGCCCATACTTCAAAAGGAGGTGGGAGAGAAGCTGCCGTGAATCGGGTCATATTAGTTATTACTATATTATATAACCCGATCTTATTACTTTTATAAATTATTTTTGAATTATTCACGGTCATCGTAAAGGTTATTTAAGGTACTATTTGTTTTTACATTTTGACTTATTTAGTTTATTAGTTATGATATCAACATAAATTAAAATTAATATATATTAACATAGAAAGTAGACTATGTCTAAAAAAGAGCCAAAATACTTTGAAAATTATAACATTTTTAGAAAATACTTTAAATGTCAATATTTAGTGATCATAATAATTGCAAGTCCTTATGGTTATTATTTTGTGAAATACTATCACAAAAATTAAAATGGATTTTAATTCTCTCAAACTAGGTACTTATAATTTAACAGATCCCTCCTAAATTATGAACTAGATCTTATTTTCTATCAGAAACCACATGTAGTATAGATGTATAGTTTTTGTTTTAAAACGTTATTAGTTATTACAGACAAAAAAACCATCCAACATTTTAAATCTAATGCATTTATCGTTCCGCTTATAATTTAGAAAATATTTTGATAACTGTAATAATTGTCGATACATATTGTAATATTTTAATATGCAACTTGTAATGACATATTATTATTATTATATCTATTGATATGTTACATTATTAAATGAATACGATATTAATTTAAAAATAATAATTTAATAGGTAACTAGTAAGTATTACAATATCAATAAAAATGTATCTGAATATTTTTTATTTTTAATGTTTATAATAATTATTAAATGTATTATTTTTTTTGGTTCCTATATTCAGGAGTTAATTCATATAGATATTATTGACGTCAAACATTCGAGCTATCAAATCTGAAATCAATAACCATCATTACTTCTATACGCGAAATTGTGTGATAACTCCCATAGAATAATACGTGTGTTTATTTAAAAGAGTACATATTATGTTGATACCAATAACAAAATGTATTTACATTTCACGGAAAGTCAAAGTCATCTAAGTCAAACCGCATTTGAACCATATATTGTATTAAATATGTACAGGGTCACCAATTTTCAACCTATACGTCATAACGTATTGCAAGTGTATGAAATTGTTTTTGATAAATAAATAAAGAATCTCATTGTAACGTCATCAGGTCATCTTGACTGTATCCATTCACTATAATGTTTGACTGTCATAGTTTTAATAATGTGTTTGCTCTCGGTTCTACGGAGGTTTTCCAAATATGACCTGTACAGTGGTTTAAAATGAGTAACATAATCCATATTTGTTTTGTTATACTGTACTGCAGATGACAGGTAACAATCACGTCGGAAAACACCTGAAATAACATGATCGAAATGACGCTGTTTGAAAAATCGTATAAAACCCATAGTCTCTGCGCTAGACATCAATTTTGGAATTTCTGTATTGTCAGCAGTAAATAACACTGTAACAAACAATCAAAATGACGGTTAAAATTTCCGTTTTTGCTGTCGTTCTGGTACGTATATTTTAATAATAACTATCGTTCACGAAATAACTTATAATATTATATTAAATCATTTAACGTCCTTACTACCTATTGTATTTTATAATATGTAAGGACGATAATTTAATATACCTAGTCAGTTATTTGTTTTAATAGTATAAATTGTAAAATACAAATATTTAAAATGTTCACATTCACGTGAACATCTAAAATAAACTTTGCACCCTGAACATGTATAGTATAATATTTTGATATTATTATGTATATCTTAAAAATAATAATACGTTTTTAATGTATATTTTTTGTTTAAAAAAATGTATATAAAAGATACATTTTTCAAAGGTTTTATTGAAAAATTGAAATATATTACATTATTGTTATATAATAGTGTGTACATTTCCAATCAATCGCCAAACACTAAAACATTTGATTATTTTATTTCGCAGATTGTGACTTGTGTCCACGCTAATCTCTACCAGCCGCCGCCGCCCACATTATCAATGAGCATGCCATATATGCCCAACTATCCAGTCGATTGTCCAAGCTTCAATGAATTTAAGAAAAGTGTATACACTATGAATCAAGCTTTAGCCAATGTAATTGCCACTGCTAGAAGTGCCTACAACTACCATTCATTGTACAAAAAACAGCCAGGCCTCAATATGGAAATAAATGAAAAAAAAGAAATTTTCGATAAAGCTCTAAACTACTTTGAAAATAAGTTGCTTAAATACCGCCAAGCGTTGATCAACTACAAAGCGTTATTAGAGTATAATAAAATGCCTCCAATCGTATCAATGGACGACGACATTCCCATCGATCGTGAATTATTATAACTTTTAAATATTACATAATTTTAGTAGTTTGTTAATAAATTAATTTGCAACAGATTGTCAAACATAATAACTTGTATTTGTTTTTAAATAATCCTGAACAATAAAGTTCTAATTTATTATTTCAAACCCTTTACTTTTATCGACGTACGTGGCATATCATGCAAAATATATTATTCGTCTTATTATTATTTAACATGTATAAGATTTATGAAAATATTAGGTACATACAAATTTGAGAGTTAATCAAATTATTATTGTCTTAGAAACAGTCAATGTTTGAATATGACTATGTCATAATTCGCATAACACTAATGTTATTGTAGTGATACTGAATTGTAAAATGTATGTGATAGATAATTTACAATAATGAAATATGGTACTATTTATTTCTAAGTTTCAAATGTCGATATTTTTACAAAAATTGTGGTAGACAGCTATTTTGATATTTTCTAGAAGACGGTCGCCCAGCTTTTTTTCAAGCATTCAAATGAAAAGCAACAAATTATTTATTTTTTCTCGTTCTCATTTACCATCACCGCAGTAAGAAAGATGGAGCATAATCTAAGGAAGGATTTTTTATTTTGGTCCACCTCATTTCAATTTTATTCTTCAATAGATCAATTTTTCTTTAATGATATTTGACTTTTTCACTTAAAATAAATAAATAACTGTAAACTATATGAAAAAAAAAAATATACATCGATTATAATATGAATAATATTATCATGTGGTTTTCATATGTTTACACATACATAATATATTAATATGTAAGAAATACATGTATTTATATACATAAAAACATACTTTACGTTTAAGGAAAATAATAATGCACGACAAATTGATATAACTATATTATTTTATTTAAAAAAAAAAACACATTTCGGAATATTTTTTACCGTCCTAATTTACTTTGTGAATTATTGATCATTTAAGTGTTAACCGTAATCTGCCTATTTAAACATTTAAAATTAGTTGTTGAATTCTGCTTAAAAGTTGGCGAAGTAGTCCCGACCAGGATCAGTGGGCTTAAAAAAAATATTTTAATTGGATTGGAAAGTTATAAACCTGTATATCTTCTAGTCTGACTACACCACTGACTGTCATGAATCAAAAATCATATACCTACTCATATAACTAACTCATTAAATGCAGGACCAGAATATTTGTTGGAATTTTTTTTAAACTAATTAATGATAATTCCGGTTTCATATTATGTTCTATCTGTTCATTAAATCTATAGATTTTTTATTATTTTTATTATATTCGATAAAATAAATTAAAAATTGGCATGTAAATTGCTCAAAGGTCACGATGAACGATTTAAAAACAAATAATATTATCATTATAAAACAATGTCAGAAAACGTTTATATATTAATTGTAACGGTTAATATTAATCAACTCAGTTAGAAATAAAACCCAAAACACGTGATTATAATATTGATATGTATCAAATCGCGTGTAATCAATACACAAAAAAAAATTAAGTTGACGTTCAATCACGAATAAAAAAAATTATAACCGTTTAAAAGTGGGCCAGTTACCACTGTAATACATGCATTTTAATACAGCATTTAACTGGCATTGTGAAAATTATTATAATGTCTAAAGACCCAAGATAGTATAATATAATTGTAATACTACGCAACAACGTTGGGTTACGTGTGAACCGTCACGAATGTGACTATGTAACGAGAGTGAGTAAAAATAATAATTGTAAGTAATTGGTTTTGTACAAAACGTACATTTAATGTTCCATCTAAATCGTTGTCGAATACGATTGAAAATAAAACATTATCATACCTACTTCAACAATACAATGATAATAATTTACATCGATAATTTCATACTTTTTAGTTTTTACCAACGAGTCATCATTGATAGTTATAGATGGTAGTGAATAATCATCGTATTAAAACTCGATCAAATATTGACCATTATTAACTAGACAATAACTAATATTGCAATATTATTATATTTCATCAAGATATTTTCCAACATACAAAAAGTGGTGTAAATTATTTCGTATGATTTTAATAACAGTACCCAGAAGAAGCATAAGGGCAACATTTAGTATATACATTGTATGTATTTAATCAAATGCTTATTAGAACGACTGAAAGAACCTACTCATATTTCCTAATGAAATTTGACTGTTGTATCTTGTAAGTAATATTTTCCCATCACTAACGAATGAATAAATAATATAATCTGTTATCGTATTCCTAAAATCTCTATTCTAATTGGTCATAATATATTGTATGCATATTATAAAAAATAAAATAAATTATTTTGTCCAATGCATAACTTTAGTCTGCGAGTTGAGTGCCAAATGCAATAGAAATGTTCTAAATCATCACATTAAATTATCGATTTTTTTTTTTAACTTAAACATTGCGTAATTTTTCATGCATGGTTTTTAACATTTGATGATAATTTTGATGAATTACCATTGGGTAAAAATAAATTGGTGTTCTATAACCCATATAAATGTTTATTTGAAAACTTTTTTTAGCTTATACCTATTAGTAAAAGACACAAGTAAACGGATCTTCATAATTGTCTGCACTTCAAAATATTTATGTATATTTTTAGTTTTTAGCGGATAAATTGACTTATTGCAGGTCGTATATTTAAAAACTAATGACTCAATCGATGCTCGGTAAATTATAGTTTAAATTTTTTTTATAATCATAATTTATAATAAATATTAAAAAGTTTACTTTATAATTATCAATAAACAATTAATCAAACATTTCAATACAAAAAATTGAGTAAAAAAAATGCATATTTTAATTACTTAATTTTTATTATTCATACCGTCCAATACATTGGTGGTAAAATAGTCAATAAGCAGAAGTTCTAAACGAATAATAAAAAGAAACGTTCATTTTGTTAAAGAAACCGTCCAGTGACTTGTTACATGTTACATAAAAATAAATCACTTTTGAGGTTTCAACCAATTCATAATTCAAACTAGTAGAAAAATAAATGTATCAATGTAATCTTCATTTTTACTTAAAGAGTATTTCCCAGTTTACTATTTACAATCTGCAATAATATTGTACCCATACAAAGCGTTCCATACATAATATAAATCTAACCATCCAGGAACGTGAGTTGAGGCGTGAAATAGCAAAACTACGATGACATTGAATTCGGAAATTTATAATCAGTCAATGAATTTATTATTATAAATTAACGTAATCTTTTCTAATGACTAATACATATAATAAAATAATATTATTTACATATTATCAGCTAATCGTATTAAGAATAAATAATAACCTTATAGCGTGGAGTAAACCCAACAAAGCTAACGAAGGGTTAAATAATTTAGAGCTATACAGTATATTTAAAAAAAGGAAAATGTATTCCTGGGATAATATTGTTTTGACCAATTGGTCACCGTTCCCATTTTATTAGAAAGTTTTGAATTTACAAAAGTTGAATAATAATAATTATAAATTGGACATGAAACAGTTTTAAGCCGGATTTTGGTCTTTTTAATCACTTCTACTGCTCTAAAAAAAAAAGTGCTCACTGAAACAAAAAAAAACACATAATCGTGAAACTAATAGCTTTCTCGGTTTATGCCACCCTCAACCTAAATGTATGTTGAACATAACGTTTTATTATTAATTTCAAAAACATTTATCTAAGCTGAAAGGAATATTTAAAAGAACTTTTAATTTGTTTTTTTAAAACTATTTAAAGACCTATTGGAAAATTAAATATATTTTTTGTTTCAAATACAGCAAAACTGTATCCGAATTTCTGATAAACTAAAATATAAATAAATAACTGATTTAATTGTCATACATTTTTATATAATTTCGATTATCATGAATATCATGCCATAGCTATAATACCATATTGCTCAGATTGTATTGTTATGTGTATTTACAAATATCGGCATTGAGGTTTTTGTTTACTAAAATGTAATATGTCACTACCTAGTTAAACATAGATTTTAAAATTCATAGAAAAACATTCAATCAACCGTCATTGCATTTTAGTCAAATCAAAAAATACTATATAGGATGTTCAATTTCACAAGTAATAGAAAAATTATTCCAAATTATTAATATTTAAATTATGTTTACTTTAAAACTATAACTAAACATTTTATAATAAATCTCTCTATACATATATACCTATATTGATGTACTATAATTTTATTTTAATAGGTTCTACCCCCATATTTTAAAATAACATAATAATTCTAGATAACAATTAAATATTTTACGAAATAAAAAAATGTAAAAAGTTCATTCAAAATATGTTATTGTTTTGAATTATTGTGATACCGGCCCTGTATAAATAATGAAATGAATACCAACGTTATAATAATATTTACTATACATACATATATAAATATGAATACTTTTATTTTTTTATTCGTAAAATAACACGAATTTCACTTGTGTCAACAAATTTAAGAGATCAAACATAAAACAAATCGTATATATATTGGTCGGAATTTGGATATTTTATTCATTTAAAATTGACATAAATATCTAATACACTTGCAGAAACTCCGACCAAATATTATGGCTTTCAAGGAAATTGCAATGCTTTCCAGTTTGGTGGTATGTATTTTTTATAGAGTATAAATTAAAATAATAAACCTTTGGTTAATATAAATTAGGCAACAATTATTAAATTACAAGTAATAGAAGTAAGAACAAAATCTAACATTTTAAAACTTTAAAATTTAAAAAAAACATAGAAAAAACACTATTTACTGAATTTGATTAGTGCACTTATATAATGAAACAGATTAAAATTTTTAAAAAAATTTTACTTAGTTGGACAATGTATGATCAGAATTTAATTTAATACTATAGTTTTACATTGGATATTTACTACCTATGGTATATAATAGATTTCGCGTCACATATTTTAAAATAGTTGGGCGCCTAGATAGGTACATCACTACTTCACAGTAACACAAAATAAACAATTAATTGTTATCAACTATAAAAATAAATACCCATGTGTTTTTATTAGCTAGTTGGGTTTTTTTTTAATCTTTAATTATATAACATTATTATCATAATTCATAGAGATTTACACTACGTTTTAGTTATAATTCACTTAGCAATAATTATCACCAAGTACTTAATTACTTTATGTACAAACAAGATGTCCAATATTTAGAAAAAAATAAAATATTTTTATAATTTTAGGTGGTCACTATCATAAGTTACAATGTACTAGAAGGCAATGCACAATCAATAGAACCATTAATAGACCAAGATTACTGTAAAGTAAAAGCCGCATTGTATGACTTGGGAGAAATTGGAATGAACTTGATGGACGATTCGCAAACATTGAACGACATGCAAAGAGAATATTTTGCTGGAAAAGTCGATTATTCTGCTGTGGAAAGAGCAAGGAATGAACTTAACAAGACCAAAAATAAGTTGTTCCTAAAACTTATAAAATATATTTGGGCAACAAATGAATTTGAGCCTACAATCAATTATCAAACCACAGATCCCCAAAAACTTTACAAAACCATGGACGACTTGGAAAATTACAAAGAAAGCATAGATGAGATGCATGCCGATCTTCTTAACTCAATGTCCCCTACTCTCCAACCAACAGTCGTTGGAGCATAATACTTATTGTAGTTTTATGTTTTGTTTTTGACTCTGATGTATGTTATTGTTTTTCTATTAACCAAACGTAACCGATTACAATTTTAATAAAACAAATGAATCATCGTTAAGTATCCAAACATATTTGTTATAAATTAATATTATATTCCTTCGAAATCCTTTCAGAAAAGATAAGTATTTTATGAGTATTATATATTCCTTTAGACTTTAGAGGATCAAACAACCTGTATAAATATGCATACCTATTAGGAATAGGTAACCTATTTCATTAATAAAATATTTTAGTGAAGTTCAAGTACTTATATTAAAAATAAATTATTATTTATTGATACTTAAGATATTTTGATTTAATGTCTAACACATTTAATTATTGAAGGTGCTATTTACAGAGATGAGGTGTTAAAGTAAAATTTAAAAATTATATTTACCATTTTTTTTCTATACTTAACTGTGTAGAACACAAGCGCAAAAAAATTGCCTTTTTAATAAACTACAAGTAAAAATCATTTTTTGTTTTTCGTCCATTTATTATAGTTTTAAGTAAACGTTTACGCTTGCTGTTTGCTTCGATCAAATTATAAATTTAATGTGTGTGAATTGTAAAATTTGTCTTTCATAGTTTCATGTGACGGCGTTATTATTCTGGGCTTTTGATAGTCATTGGTTCATTCGAAGGTGGCTCAGTCCAGAGGTTTAATGAATATTTCTTGCCATTTTCAATAAATTTATATACCTTGGTGGCTAGGTAACAATAGTTTTAAAAAATCCTATTTCATTTGAGCTTATACTGTTTATACAGTATATTATAATTTATATTCAGTATTGCATATTTATTGTAAATGATTATCAACTAAATTTTAACTGAACTCGATCACTGTTGTATTTTGAAAAAGAAAAATACTGCAGTAACCTATTTAAGTAATAATTAATATAAGGATCGTAAAATATTAAACTGAAACTTATACAGTGCAACTGGCACAATATGTTAACAGATAAAACAATTTATTTTGCGATTTTATTCCATTACTAAGATACAAAAGCAAGAATCAATTTTGCACTTTTGGAATGGGCTATTAAAAAAAATATTGCGCTTTTGGGTATCACCGAAAAATGTAAGGACTTACCTACAGGTTATTAGGTGATCATAAAAACGCAAAACATATAAATTATGTATAATCTAATAAAAATGTTAAATATAATCAATCTAAATCAATTGTTGAGAATAAATATTATTCACCAATGAGTTTTGTTGAGAGTTTCCGTAAACTGCAGTGGTTCCAATGATCAAGTTGTAGCTAAATTGTAAGGCATCCAACAGGCATATATTATATCAAAAATATAACATTTACTGCGCAGATTTAACGTGGGCATTACAATGCGAATAAGTATAATATATTAGTTTATATTATATTTATAATGCAATATATTTTATTATTATGTAACTTTCATCCACAAACAAGTTTACAAAATAATCTTTTCTTGTATTTTCCACCGTCGTTTCGGGCACCTGCAACCCCATTTCCGTTTTTTATTTTCTTAGGGCAATAAAAACCACACACGCCGGACACGACATAATAATACAATAATATTATATATCGTACAACATACATGTGCATTGTCATACACAATTCATTCTAATACAGCGGCGGCATTATATTGTTGGCAGTCAATTGACTTCTATTGACTACGGGTCTCTCGCCCAGAGTATATCCGGCTAAGATGTTTGCGTTTGCGATCTAACTTTCTGCTTGTCGCCGTCGTATTTACATTTAATTAGGTATACGCGAAACCCGGGAGTACGGTATTGTATACTATATTATGCGGTGTGTGCGTGTACGCGTGACCGAGGTCGTAGCCGTTTATAACCACGTATACCGGACGCACGCCGAAGGGTATTTCTGCGCAGTCGGACTCCGATATTGTACCCATATTACAGTGACTTGAAAAAATTCGATATGGTTGTTTTTTTTTTTTTTTTACATGTCGCCTTGTCTACACGTCGTGACGCGATTTATACGCACTGTGAATATAAAATGTATATTTCGGCGTTAAGTATTCGAATTTAGAACACAAATGTAATAAATAAATAATAAACGAAAATAGCAGCGGGAACATCGTGGTAGAAATCGAATCGTTGAATATTTTCATAGAATCTTACACCATAGTATAAAAACTACAATGACTATGTATTTCGCTATATTTATAATAATAAAAAAGGTGGTCAAGTGGGTGTCACTCGCTGCTGTACAATAGGTAAAATATGGGTCACTGTAATAGATGGTGTTAAATGTTAATTCAATGATAATATAATATCATATTGTATAAGAAAAACGATCAGTCAGTCTATGATATTACTAAGTACCTATAGGTATATTTGATGATATTATTGTGAATAAATTAATTTATATATTATTATACCTAACCTCTTTACGTGAAACTTTGTTTTAAATTTTCAATCCTTAGTTGAACATTTTATACATTTTAAACTACAAAATAATTATTAAATTTTAAATATGATAAGTTATGTCAAAAATCAAACTTTAAATGCTTATAAAAAAAACTTGTGCCTGTATTTTTAATATTTTTAAGCTAATATTGTAACAATATATAAAGATCCTTGTATTAATTTTTTACGCTTTTCAGCCCCACTAATAAAATTGTATTGATGAAATTTGTAGAAAAAAAAACTAATAAAATTGAAATTTGAAATTGTCGTTAAACAGCTAAAATGAGTCCATTTTTTTCAAAATTGTATGGTGTATAGAAAATGGAAATATAAACATTCAGTGAAACTTTTATGTATTTACAGTTATTCGTTATTGAATTACAACAAAATAAGAAAATCGCTAATGAGAAATCGAGTGAATATGCAATGTTGTAAAAATATGAACTTCAAACGTTCATAAAAATTTGGTTTGACTTTCTTGTAGACATTTTTATTTTTATAAAGATGTCTACAAACTTATGAGGAATCTTGTATTTCATTTTCAAATCTAAGATTTAAAAAAAAAAAATTATGAATTTTAAGCTAAAAATAATTTGCACATTTTTGTTATTTTTTCGAATTTTGTCTATTTTAACTTTAAATGCTTATAAAAAAAAATCATGGGTATGGATATTTAATATTTTTCAAATACCATTGTAATAATATATTAAGAGCCCTTGTATTAAATCGTCATGCTTTTTTTAATGTTGTTTTTCCTGGCGCTTCTTAAAACTATTCGGAATTTTAAATGTTGACCTCCCGTATGCACTAACTAGATTCACTTCCCCATTGAACAAGATACTAACTATTGGTGTTGAATAAAATCGAAGCAGTTTTTCTGCCACGAACCGTGATGACAAACATAAAAAGAAAAAGGTGGGTAAGTGGATGTCGCTCTGCTGTACAGTAGGTTACAAGTGGGTCACTGTAATGGATGATGTTAAATTTGAATTCAATGATATAATATTATCATTGTATAAGAAAAACGATTCAGAGTGAAAACGGTCAGTCAGCCTATCATATTACCAAGTATATTTGATGATAATATTATTGTGAATAAAGTAATTTATATATAACCTAATTACGTGAAGCCTTGTTTTCAATTTTCAATCCTTAGCTATAAAAGTTGAACATTTTATAAATTTTGTCAAAATTTGAACTTTGAATGCTTATAAAAAAAAATTTTGCCTATTCCATCACATTGGAAATTATCCAGTGTCCTATTGTGACTTACTAACAATTTGGGCAAAAAAAAGAACCAAATATATATAAATCTATGGATTGTGCCCAATCAGAGTGACTACCAAATTACAGTAATTTGCATAACTGCATTAGCAGTCATGTCCGTCAACGTGTTAATATTTTTCAACTGCTATTAGAACGATGTATCAGGAGCCTTGGGAAACTTTTACTTTTGGTCCCCCAAAGTACCAACTAGATTCACTTTCTTATCAGAAAAGTTACTGTTGAAGAAAATCCAAGCACTTTTACTGTCCTAAAAGGTGATGACAGACACAAAAACAATAAAAAAATAAATAAAAATTAAATTAAATAACACACAACATTGTAAAATTAATACATTCATCGCTCCGCTCAGAATCTAAAAGCAATTTTAAAACTAATTGGACACACAGAATTTAAGCTACTGTTTGTACAACTAAGGACGAATGGCGACAAATGCCATTTAACGGGAAAAACTGTCCCCGTTTACGAGAAAAAACCAATATTCTTGATTAAAAATACATATTTTTCAAATATTGTGCATACGAATCACTTTTTTTAAATTTTTAACATACAACGGTAACATTTATTAATGAATATTATTATTATTATTATTATACTGATTCTCAATTATAAGTCGTATTATATTCAAACATTTAAAACTTTTTTTATACAGTTAGATAAAAACTTCAAACATTTTGATAAGCTAAACAAGAAAACGGCTGAAAAATGTAATCCAATAATCATCAAGTGCAAATAGTAATAACTAAATTACGAAAAAAGAAAATTGTCCATATAAATTATGACTGAAATGGTTGACCCAATAAAACGAATCACTCGAATTTTTAACTTCTTATCGGTAACAATAAATTATTAATTACCTACTATTATTAGTATTATTTTTTTTATGATACTGATTCGCAATAATAAGTCGTATTATATTCAAACATTTAAAATTTTTCAGTAAAAACTTTTTTTTATATAGTTAGTTAAAAACTTCAAACTTTTTGATTATCTAAACGAGAAAACGTCTGAAAAATATAAACCGATAATCGTCAAGTGTAAATGGTAATGACTATATTATTATGAAAAAAGTTTTCTTTTTTTATGAAATTCTTAACACAATAAGTAAAATTGTTAGTCTTGTTCATAATATTTTATTTCTAATAGAATTATATATATATACATATATACATATGCCATACGTTGCATACAATTAACATTTTACTGTTGAGCACGTGTAGATGGTACTAATAATGCTTAGTATTTAATATTCAAAACCAATTACAGTTTATAATCTAAATAAATAACGAGTACATTATATAAGTATACTTATTATACATATATGTTATTGTTAATACGTCAGTTGTTAGTACAAACGATACAATTCAGGTTGCTATTGCAATATTATTACGATTGAAACCGATAGTTGGATAAACTATGTTCAGACTAATAACATGTGTTATGTTATCACTATTTGTTGCAATTTTAAAATATTTTATACTACCTAAGTATAAATATTGAATTAGCATTATAAATACGTTCCTTATTTGTTAGAAAAACAAACGCACGAAAAGGTACAGCTTAATATACAAAACGTAGTTTTAATTAATGGTAAACAATGCTATGGAAATAACAAAGAATAAAAAGAAGTAGGTATAATACTGCAATAACATTAAAAAAATATATCAAGTTTATACTAGGATCACGGTTGCATATTATAAACATTAAACTAGGTATTTTATTTTGAATCCGATTTCATGTAGAAATGATTGAACGCATTTTTAGTGTCCACGTGATACATTTTAGAAACTGTCATAGGTGGAGTCAACAAAAGTTGTCAGAATATATATTCATCCCTTATATATGTTAATATTCTTCAATTTCCGGACTTGTGATACAAACTGAGTAAATAATGTGTCTAGAATATAAATATGTGTTACTTTTCACGTATACTCATATTTTGAACATTTCTTTGTCACAAGTTTTATCTTCGTTTTTTTTCTCGTAATTATCTTCGTCATATTTATAAATACCTACCATTGTTTTATAAGACAAGTAAAAATGCAGTTGTGTTATGACAAATTTATTATAACTACGTACTAGTGAATGTACAGCAAAATATACTTTTTCTGCGAACAAAAGTTTAACATTATTTTTAAGAAACAATGTAATTTATAATGATTCTTTTGTATGAAGCCTTTTCAAATCGATTATTAATGCTGTGTACAACTTAATTAAAAAAGTTAATTGAACAAATCAAGAAAACTTCCCATATTTATGCATATTATTATTGATTTAATATCTCTACTGTAATTTTAACAAATACGCCAACAGTATGAGACACTAGAGAGAGTTTCTGTAAGTGTTTGACCCAAAGAAAAAGTGAACTATCATTGGTAATATAAAATATTATGATGCAGTTATACTAGTTGTAAGTAAGTTCAGAGTAATTGATCAAATTGAACGTAATATTTTGGCGTGAGTGATATAAATTACCAATATGACGTATATGGCATATTGGCATTATCGGATCGTTATTTTTATCACACGACGTTCTATTATTCTATTATACCGTTGATACAATTTTATATTATTATATTATTATGTCCTTGATTTCGGTATGATATTGACACCGTGCAGGAGACACATTAGCAGAGTATTTTGCACGCATAGTCCCTTCAAATTTATCTTTCATTAGTGTATTATTATATACTGACAAACACTAACGTATAGGTATGCACATAATATTATATTAATATTCGTGCGTAAGACTTTCAGTATAATGTTATTAAGTACCTACAGTGTGATAATACGGAGTCTTTCATTTGGTTTTCATTTGGTTTTTAGTAAAGAATGCGTTGCGACCGTATTCGGCTATGCAATAATGGATTTTTAGTTTTTATTATGTTGGACATAATATTATTTTGGTCGCATTATCATATTAATATTATGTTTACGATCGCTTGTTCTTCACACACACTTATTAAGGAGACAAATCATTATCGTGTAAAGCCCCAGCAGACCTCTGTGAACCATGTGTAATTATAACTATCAATATTGCATTTTATCGCTACGTGTTAATACAAAATAACATGTAATATAAGCTACAGTCGTTTGGATACCATAAACGTGGTCATGACAATATTATTATAAATATAATATTTTAACACCATAGCAGATAGTATTATGAACCGATTTAATATTTTTGATGGTTTTTGTGATATAGATATAATACTCATTTGTCCGTTTTCTTTATTATTCAGTGTTCGTCGTCATGACTTACATCTGAATATCGCGTTTTATTATATAGCATTATTGTATTGGCTATTATATATTATTATTACGGAGTGAAACGATTGTATTGCGCACGTCGTAATGACGACTCCTCGTGTAAGATGTATTTTATGTAGACAACAACAACAATTTAAAGCACCTCGGGGACTCCATTTATACGTGTCAGTGCGCTTTATCATATTTTTTTTCACCATTCGTGATAACTGATTAAATTCAAACTCTAGTTCCCAGATATCTACCACGGTTATATTATGCCTATAACTCGTGTCTATAAATATATTTTGATTTAATTTGATAAATGACTCCCTACAATGTACCTTTGTAACATTTGCAGAAATTACCTATGTGTATTTTTTTTTATAGATGTTTTAATTTTAAATAAACAGTTATTTTTTTATTTATTTCTAAAAACAGAAGAGCTAACTTAATACGCCCGACCAGCGAATTACATTAACTTAATATTCCAAGAATGTTAGACTGACAAAAAAAACGTTGAACTAAAATGTATACATGTCGTCGCTATACCACTTAGGTACATAATATATTAAGTATAATTACTATATATACATATATTTTTTATACTTTATCAAAATAGTTATTTTTAATTCATTGTAATTGAACATCAAACAAAAATAAAACGTACTTTTTTAAAACCCGTCGCATTCAATTATTTTAATTATGCGGATGACAGCTGTTTACACTAAAACCGACGTATATGGGTCAGAGCAGAGTTGGAGATAAAAATAATAACAGTAAAAAAATAAAAAATAAATGAAATGAAATAATTTTGGTTGATGTAATTAAAGATCGACCAGCACGATAATTCGGGTATAATTCCCTTATAAACAAGAAATAGCAATGTCCACTGCCGCCTCCATCACCTCCACCGCCATATCCACCACAGCTACAGTACTTCTACCGTCACGCCACGACCACCATCGCTATACCACCATAATACGCGGACGGACGGATTAAACGAGCGCTCACTCGAGGTTCGCTGGTTCGCATATTATAATATTATACGTACGGGGTTGTTTTTTTTCATTCGTTATTATTATTATTGTAGTCGTGTATTCGCGTGCATTTCCGACCCCTCCGAACCAATGACGGCCGTAAAACACATCGTTCGAATTAGCAAACGACTCGCGGCCATTTGACTTCGACAAGAATAATAATAATTACCTACACGCAATAATATTACACCTGATTGTAATGTTACAACGCGACACATCGGGCAGGATTTTTATCAGCGGGAATCGTGATAACGGACACCGTACGCGTTACCACAACTGTAAGACGGCGGCCCGTGCCTTATACCTTATACCATTGATTGAATCAATGCTTATACGTACACTATTATAATGATATTATATTATACTGTGCACGGCTGCCATCGTCGTCGTCGTACAAGGCCGTGGCCTAGGTAACAAGTTTTCCGATTCCGTCGACTGCTAGCCAATGTGAGAGCCGGGGTGCGCGAGCGCGTCTCCTAAATCACTCGGTTGTTTCCCGTGCGCGCACGTGAAAACGACATTTTCCCGGCACATATTTATCGTACGTTATTTTATATTTATGTCGGTAAAAAAAAAAAAAACAAAAAATATTTATCTCAAAACTTGGTAAGCCCACGGTTCACCCGCCAACGTCCTATCGTCTATTTATCCGCGACGAATGTTCGAACTAAATAGGTAACGTATATTATAAGTTATCACACACCGGAACAAAAATATGTGCTCACAATAACTAAACATATATATATATATTGTGTAATAATATTCTTCGGCAGTTTTGCCGACTACGGTGTGACGCCGACTGCAGCAGCCGACCCCCGAGAACAAAAGGCTTTCATTACACTACGAGATGCCATTATTATAATATTACCATTCGTTTATTCATTCGTTCGTTCGTTCG
This sequence comes from Metopolophium dirhodum, assembly GCF_019925205.1. NCBI lineage: Eukaryota > Metazoa > Arthropoda > Insecta > Hemiptera > Aphididae > Metopolophium > Metopolophium dirhodum. The sequence continues at coordinate 24,191,558 of NC_083567.1, forward strand.
AACGTAGAACAATGTTTCGCGAAAGTTTCTTGAGACTACGAAACTCTTCACGCGATGACGGCTTTACGCCGCTGCAGAGGCCCATACACATTTTGACACACGCGTCTTGTCATCCAGAGCAGACGGACTCAACCGAATAAAATATAACACCGAGCACATCGCATAAATAATAAATACACTGTTATTTGTACACATTAGTTGTAGTATTTGTGCACCCACGGATTTCACAATTACCATGCCGGTATACTACGTGTGTTTCTCGTCTTTATAGTTAATATATATATCGTAATATATTATGTACACGCGCCGAGGAGTTAATCATTATTACCACTATACAATGTAATATAATATTATTATTATCATGCGACACACAGCACACGTATTCATAATACGCCATCTCGGCAAACCGTTGAGTCACATGATCACATTGTCCCGATACCATCCCCTGCAGGGCCGCGGTCGTCGGTGTGTGTACGTTATTATACCGCGGTATAATATTATTATTTAAGTATTACGATACCTGATTATTAACGGACATTAGATTTTCACGAGCATTTTAATAACATATAGTTATCGTTTTATTATGATATTGCGTACGTAACATATTATGTATAGATTCCGTGAATCGCAGGTACGACAAATTCGTTTTGATTTGATTTTAATTTGTTTACAGTTATAGGAACACCCTTCCACGAACAGTTAGAAAAACTTGGGAGATATCCATTCGTTCGATTTCTGCGATTATCTCGGTAACATCTATACATATATAATATTGTATAGGTGTTCGTTTCTACTTATGTATTATACGCCGTACTTATTGGGCTTACAGCCGATGTAATCGGGTTTTTCTTCTTAAATCCTTTTTGAACGGCTTTACAATTCTAAACTCGTTATGATTAAAACCTCTACGATCTACATGGTTTGTCAAATGCTGTCACTACATAGTATATAAGCTATAACATCATAATATTCTGTTGAAGGTCGCAACGGTAATTATTTTTATAATTATTCACTCTTAATAATCGGTAAATTAATAAGTATATGTCACATCGTAAGCATTATATTCGTAGCCATGACATTTTTTAACACATTATAATATATGAAAAAAACTGTACGATGTAGAGAAAAACCCCCATAGCTATTGATTTTCTTATATACCGAATTTCCCATAGTACTTTGGTTAAATTAGACCAATAATAAATTCCGGTTAGTAAAACCCGAATGTTTAAAGTAAAAGGGTGCGAAGAAACGATTGATATAAAAGACATTTCAAATAAAAGTGGTTCTAAATCGCAAATCGTTTACATCCCTGAATTCCAGTTGAGAAAATAGTCCCTGGAGTCTTGGAAAAAATAGAAAAAAAAGATAAGATCAGATTTAACACGAATGCAATTTCTTTCTCGATTTTAAAGTTTAATGTTTAATGCCAATTTAATCTATTGTTTTTAATTTGTTTCTTACGTACAATTTACCAGATAAGCATCATTACTAAACTAATTTTATCTGTTTCGACACGTATTTCCTACGTATCAGAAGAAAAACAAAAGTAAAAAAAAGTAACGTGTAATTAACAAAATCGTTTGATATAGTAAATATAAAAGAAAAGAAACGTAAAAAACTGGGTTAATAACTTTACTATAAACACATCATTAACTTACATATCATAATGATATTATTATTTTCGTCGACAAATATCATGATTTAAAACACTAATTTTAATACTATGATGAATAAATAAATTAAACAAAGGAAATATTAATTAAAATGCTAATTGACTCAAATTTAAGTTGAAATTAGTTTCAAAGAATTTTTTTCGTAGATAAAAACTACGTCGAAACAAAATTATGTTTCATAAGAATAATTGAAAGTTTCAACTCTGTGAATATTTCAACTACCGGCATCACAATGGGATAACGCGTCGAACTTATAGAGACCGAACAGCAGAGCATTATTAAACAATAACTCATATTTATTTATTTTTCTCGCGAAGCTATATATAAGTATTTAATAAGTCGAACTATGTAACGAAATAAAGACTAATATTTGTCAACGATTAATTTCAATAATATTGGCGGTATGCTGTACAAACACAGTTAAAATTAATCGAATGTTTGTTATGAAACAGTTCGTAATGACATAATATCGTTCTTTGGTTGATTCGACTCATCGAAAAATAAACCGTTTTACTGCCGGACGATTAAAACGGAATTTTCGTGTACGATTCGAACTTTGAAACTACGTCCACGCGTGGTTAGGTGGGCCGTTATGTTAGACGTGTTTCGTTTCAGTGCAAGGAAATAAAACAAAAGTATTATTATTTTCCGTTCGAAATTAATTTTAACGAATTCCGTGACGAGGAGTTCCCCGTCTGTCGTTTTCCACGCACTTGTGGGGACGATTTTTTTATTTTTCTATCGTTATATATGGGGTGGGTTTTTAACTTTTTAGTTTTTCGTACACACTACACTAACGGCGTCGAGTGGTCTCTAGTCTCTACGCCACAGTAATTATCACTCACCTATTCCAGCAGCGACGGAAATTATAATTGCTGACAGCGTGGCCACGTACCACGTCACTCGCCGGTCCGCCATCGGGGACCGGAGAAAATCGAGCGGATATTTGCGGATTCGACGAGTTTTCTTTTCGAACGGATGTTCGTCGTCCAAGAAGTTGTGATGTCGGCGGTTGTGGTGTTACAATATTGTGCGGTTAATACCGTTATATTATATTTTCTGGTGGTTCGTTTCGTTATCGTTCGGGGTTTTCGCGAAAGAGGCTCATTTCCGCGGCTCGCAAACGACGAGCCCAATTAGAGTTTTTATTGCGGCCGTAGGTACGCGATAAAACGGTAATATTAATGATAATGTTATTATTACAGCCACCGGCGGTGCGCGATTCGCAGTGTAGTTGTGCACATCGCGTAAACAGAGGCCGAAAATTAGTGGAAACGCACACACGCTGAAGGAAAGTCAACCGGTCGGAAACGGACGATCGGACGAGAGACACAGAGAGAGACAGAGAGAGAAAAAACGTGCTCGGAGGGTCCGGGCGGAAAGGCGGCGCACTTGGAACTCGCACGCGTTTCTAGGGACGGCGGCCGACGGGACCGGCGACGACAGCAGAAACAACCGCCATCTGACGGCCGGCGGCGGCCGAACGTTACGTGCGGCGGCGACCTTGTTGTAGGTACGCGCCGCGGTTTGTTTTATTTGTTTTTGTTTATATTTATTTTTTTCCCATCTCCTAACCGAATTATTATCGTTGTATAGTTATTGTCATCATTATTATTATTATTATTAGTATTTTCCATCAATTACGCTTAAATATTAGCTGACCCGTGAGCGCAATAAAAATATCGATTAGCCTCCGGCAGATGTAATGCGATTTTCAGCCAGTAGACGCCTCTCTCCCTCCCCCTTCCCCGGTAAAACATAGTTTCCTACCTACCTGAATACGACGACAATGACGAAAAAATCAAATTTTATCCAATATAATTTTAAAAAATTTTAGTATTTCACCTACACACAAAGCAGTATTAAAATAATTTGGGATTCAGCAAACGATAATGATATTTTCGTTTCATTTCAACTTAACTCGCCCCGCGCCACCACCAAACGTATAATAATTATTCGTTTCCAACATGACTCTGAAATTACTTTTTCGTTCTCAGCTTTTGACTTTTTCATATACCTATATTAATACGAAGTACCTTTAAAAATTTACTCGGAAGTCGGAGTGATAGTCTTGGAATCGAACACTTGTTCATGTCGTACCTTCCATTGCTTGGCTGCCACGTACGATATAATATAACTATTATAATAGTAATATTGCATATTATATAAATACCTTATACCTATGAGATGGCACAAAACTTGTTTTTAAAAATTGATTTATCTGCATTTTTAGCTAACGTGTAACAACACCATCCAATCCAGTATAGTAAATTTTAATTATAATACTTTATTTGTAAAAAGTAATATTGCATCATTAATAAAAATGGCAAAGCTTTCAAAAACGTTGTCTATATAAAAAATGACAAATGTACTTAATTTGATCAATTATGCACAATAAACGTGATCACTCAAAGATCAGATTTCAAAAATTAAAAACGTTTGGTATTATTCGTTTCAGCTTAAGATTACTATAATATAATATAGTATTTAAATATTTTGCTAGTATTTAAATTGTACAAGGGAAATATAATAATAATATGTGTACACACTATAATGGACGCTTTAATGAAAGTATTATATACGGTTTTAACCAGAATGCTTGTCCTGGTAGTGAAAACTGAATTAAGATATTTTCAACGTACTGATTTGCATTGGATATGCAGTTAACTGTAATATAAGTAATATGATATTTACAAACATAACAAATAATGAATTTTAATATTGTATTTTAGATTGTAATATTTTTGTTATAAATTTGTAATTAAAATAATATTGGACAAAGATAAAAATATCGGATAAAGATTTTGTAATAATGTATACGGGTAAATATAAGTTGAATCTTATTTCTGATACAAGTTGAAGAAACGTCTATCGCAAAGTCAGATATTTTTTCCATGTAAAACACCTTGGTCAAGTGATAGAAAATTACGATTAGATGATCGATAGTAGAAATTAACAAAAATGCATTATTAAATAGGAACAAATCCAGAATGAAGTAAGTTAACGTAAGAGATTCGAAGGAAAGTAACTAACAATATATATCACACACAATTATAACCCAATATTTTATATTATGTAATCATGTAATACCTGTCCATAGAGCTTGAACCAACTATTATATATGCACAGGTATAGTGGCGAAATCAAATGGTTAATAATGTTTTAAATGGACTGGTGGTGTCCAGTATGTACCAGGTACCTATATAGTACAACGTATACATTAATCGAAAGATCAATGTAGTATTGAACATGGCTATAAATAATATAGGCTAGTAATAATAACATATGTTGAACTGTAATAGGGAAAAATTGACTAAATTACTATGAGAAATTTTTTCTTTGAAATCGGTAGGTACAGTCTTTTCCTTTTTTTTAATAATCAAAACAATTTTTTAAAGCCTTCTAGGATATTTTATACCTATTGCCGTATAATTCGGAATAAAAACTGATATTTCCACATAAAAATAAATTGTTTTATTTAAATAGGTAAATAAAAAAAAATTCTAAAATATTTTATAGAATATATTATAGAAATTTATCTCTTAGAAAAAAAATTAAGACCAAGTACGCGTTACACGTCATATTTTAATATTTTAATGATATTTTGTTATTTACTTAATCTACATTTGTAGATTTATACAAATATGTAAACATATAAAAAAATATTCTACTGCAAACATAATTTATTTATTACAAAATAATTAAATACTTAGTTTTCTGTATAGGTTTAAAGTGAAACTTGTCATTGAGTAGGTCACACGGTACTTGAATTTATTAGTGATATATAACTTATATTTGATTTCAGTTATGAGTATTAATTGTATGCGAAAAACAATTTAATCAGTTTCAAATGTTCTAAGGATATTTTAAATCATATTTACATCACTGTAAGTAATAATTTGAACTTATTTTGCTTCTGTATTGTTGTACTATTTTAACATGCAGATAACTAATTATCCTGCAGCTTGCATTTCATTTTCAGAATTACGTTATTCAAATTGAAACGATTATAAAATTTTATCTGAAATTCAAACTTTTGTAAAACAAAATGTTTAATCCAATGGTTGATAAACTTGTAATACAAAATAATAATTATAGGTTGTATTGCGTACATTTGAAAACCATAAGTTACCTATGTATTACAGTTAAAAATGTTTTTAAATTAGTTTTTAACTACAAAACAATTTCCAGATGTTCGTGGTTTTGACAAATGCTGTCATTTTTTTAACTTCAAACGCTTATGAAGTAAAATTATGACAGAGTATTTTCGATATATTTTAATTAATAATGTAAGAAAATCTTATGAGGAACCTTTTATTAAACTGTCAAGATTTTTTACTTGGAAACTAAAATTTAACAAAAATCAAGAAAAAAACTTTGAAAATTCGAAAATGTAACTAGCTAAATAATAGCAAACACCTTTTTAAAACTGCACCATTTCCATGAAATGCTAATTTTAATAAATTCTGGATGGTAATTTCAAGTAGGTATTGATGGTTATAACTTATTTCTAATTATTGAAGTGTAACAAGAAATATACCTATCTTACCTATAATACATAGGTATGTTACAGTTTTAATATACCATAGGTACAGTATGTAGTATGTATCCTAATTTTGATTTAGAATAAACACATCATTTATAATTTATAATTTAAATATAATTGTTATACATTTTGTATTGCCTATAGTTAGTTTATGTTAAACTTGTCAATGGTAAAAAATAGATGGATCATATTCTCATTAAATCAACAATGATAACATTATTAGTGAGTGGTAACAATGGTAGCAAATTTCACGATAAATCAGCGGATGACTGATTGTCAAAACGTTAAACGGGCATAATAATAACATATAATAGCTAGACAACAAAAAACTAAAAACAAAATTTGTTTTAACATTATTCGCTATACTAAAATTGCATACAGAAACTTGGCATGAAACCCAAATTATGCACTTATATAATGTCTTTTGAATACCATGTGATATTCCATTGGATTTCCAGAAATGTTACAGGCTCTGTCTTTCAATAAAAAGCTTATCCGACGCTTACTAAACTAACGTTTCGGACCACCGTCGAACCAACAGAATCGTTTAGTAGAAAGAAAGGATTATGACGTGTAAACGAGGTTTATCTCTTCACGAGTAGCTATTATATTATTATAGTATTTGAAATTTTGTATGATAATGGTATTATATTATAAGGTTTACGTTAATTTTGAAAGACATAATCAAATATTAAAGTGAAAGGTACTAAGAGCGTGTTTAATTTTATTATGACACACTCTTCGTAATTTTCTTACAGTAACATAAATAATAACTAATAAATATGTTACAGATTGTATAATATTGTTTTTATTATTAATTGTCGTATAATAATTACATAATTGAGCGATTAGTATGAGTATTTTATGCTATTGTATGATTTTGATATATGTTGTAGGTATTATGTATGCTTATTATATTTTATTCTTATCAAAACACCAATTATTATTAAACTACTTAAATACTAAAATAAACAATTGATAAACAAAAATTATTAAATACCTAACAATTAATTGGCATGTCCTAGATGACCAATGTATTACGCACTTTAACCTACGAAAATTGAATATATAATAATTATAACTATACTAAATTGAATGTACTAATAATTTATATTAGTGCGCTGATAATTATAACATATGTTGTAGTAGTGTAGTACATATATTGAAATTAATCTGTCTATAATGTCTATCATTTATCAATTTAAGGAGGTACTACAGTTCAAAGCTTATATCATTTCAATATCTGTATCTATATGTCAAATTATAGTATTCAATATTCAAGTACAAATACCGTAATTAATATAATTTGAAGATGTCAGTCTTCATAGTAGGTAATACGATTGATACCATTTTATTACTATAGTTATTTCGAATTTTATATAATATGTAATGAATATCTAAATCAGTAGGAATATAAATTATTATTTACTATAGAATAATATGAGGAAATTATCTTGTTTGTTAGTCCTAAAAAAATATTTTTCTTTAAAAATTTTTCTTTTATGTAAAAGTAACTCTCAATATTAAATACCTACACGTGTAACTATAATATTCTATGAATAATTGTAATATACCTGCAATACCATTATCGGGATAAAAAGAATATTTTATTAGAGACGAATATTGACATAAGAAGATAATTAATTAGTCATTATTTAAGCACAACATGATAATTATAATACATTAGACATTTATATCATTATTGAAATTAAAAAGAAATTATACTATTAAAGCTTTTAGATTCTGAGCGGGAGCGATGTGCATTGTTTATACAATAATATGTCTTTTTTTTTCCTGTATCCAAGATATAACAATGTACCTAATAGAAAAAATGTTTCGATTTTCAATTTCAGCATATTTTTTAATAGAAAAGTGATTCCATTAAAATTAAAAATGTCGAATAATTTTCTTATTAATTGAGAAGCGTGGACATTTTTACGCAAAACTAGTTTTTTTTGTCAAAAATATAATAAAAATCGATTTTCATACATTTTTATAATTTAAAAAGCAAATAGCTATAGATATTTACCTACAATTTCACCAAGTGTTTATATTAACATTTTCTATACATGGTTGAACTTTCAAAATATGTTGACGCTAATTGGGTTATTTAAACATATTTTATACATTAACTTTTTTTCTATAAACGCCGATTAAACAATTTTCGCCTGGTAAAAATATCTTGAAAATTTACAAAAGGTTTCTCGTAAGTTGTTAATAAAGCTTTGAAAAAAGATTACATTTTTTTATAAGCAATTTAATTTAAACATTTTTTATTTGGATTATAAAAAAAAATAATTAATGTTCAATTTTTATAGGTAGCTAAAGCTTGAAAAAATAACGCAGTGTTTCTCATAAGCAGTTCATATTAACAGTTTATAAAACTAGAAATTTAAAAAATATATTAACACAGTTTTAGTTAAATTTAAAGCCCATGTTTTGACGATATCACATATTTAATAGAAAAATAATGGTTTTAGTTTTTTTTTGTGATTATAAATAGGTACTATTACGTATATTAATATAAAATATCATAATGACTTTTTAAAATATTTAGATTAATTTTAAGCTATTGATTATTTATACAAATCTATAATTCATAGATAACGTTCTACAGTAACTCGGTATTGACTCCAAAGTTAATACCTAACGGCTGACCATAATATATGATAATTTATAAATATAATAAAAATACATAATACTATAAATTATAACAGTTTAATTGTAATAATATAATAGGCATTGTTTTCAGTAAAGATTAATGCAACTTATCATATGACTAATATACAAATAAATTATTATCATATATATATAAATAATAAATATATCATAAAATATACTTAGTAAAAGTAATATACGCTGACAGACTGCAATCTTCGCTTAAACCCGTTTTCATATGATTTATAATTGAATTCAAATTAAACACTTACATTTAAGTGACTCGTTTAATGGCGAGGTACACTCGACACCTACAACTGTACAACTGCAGAAAACTTACCTACTTTCTCATTCCTATGTTTGATTATTTTTTTAGCTCCAACTACAAATTTGTTATTAGTTATATAGGTATTTACATTTTATTGGTTAATTTTTTTAACATAGATATTTTTTTAGCTAGATATCTAAATGTCTATTTTTTTTTTGTAATCATGATCAATTTTTTGTTATAGAGTTAAAACGATATAATTTTGAGTTACAGTACCTAGGTTGCTACTAGCAACAGACAATAAATACAATTACGTAACCAAAGTAACCAAAATAAAAACGGACCCGCAAAATCTGGTTACAATGTTTTCTTTTCGTAATCGATTTTTTTACAGGTTACTCTAGCATCTTATGGCTTAATATAATTATTTCACTATAGCAAGTATTAGCAAGTACGTTTATAATTTTTTTTTTTCATTATTAATTATTATTTCAAAACCATATCTATGATTCAATGAGTTTTCCGTTACGTTTACTATTTTTTTTATCTATAGATAATTTTGTAAAAATTAATTTTTTGGTTTCTGATTTCAATTATTTTGGTTACAGGATTTGGTACAGTTGGTACTGATGACATTCTATTAGTAATGTGTTCTGTATTTAAAAATGTATTATTATACAAAATAATTCTAAGGATTGAATTCCCAAAAATAATTGTAATAATATTATATTAAATATATTATGCGTAAAAATTGTAGGTTAAAAATAACTATTAATTCTAAAATATCAGTGATCAATAATCACAAAAAAAAAGAAATTGATTAAAATTTCAAATGTATACATTTATTTTTACATTCTTTATAAATTATAATTGATAAAGTGAATCCATTACATTTTAGATCCATTAAGTGGAACTAAATTTAAACTTTCAATTACCTATTGTATTATCCAGTATCAAAAATGTCAATTAAGAAAAAAGGTAACTACGGTTTTCCACGTTTTAATTGATTGAATAAAATAATTCTGAAACATATTTGCAAACGAGTAGGTAGTAAATTAAATTTTCATCCGCTAATGAGATCGATACATTTTTAGAGTTTAAACCTACACATGACTTTTATTACCATCAAATCAATGAAAAAATATGAGATAAGTATTATAGTAATAAGATGTTTTACTGTTAAAAGTTATTTATTGGTACTTTTAATTATTAGGTAGGTATCTACATTAGGTACATATTTTTTAAAAGTATAATAATATATATAATATTTATATATAAAAATAAATAGTCGATAATATTAACAGCAAAAATGATAAGATAATTTGATACCTGAAAATTGCAATATAAAAGTTGATAAAAACAAAAACAGAAATCTAATTTAATTAAAAGTTCCATGTATAATCATTGATGCAGATTAAAGATCAAAGACGCCCAATATTCATATAAAAGTCATAATTTGTATAATGAAATCACATACCAATTATTAATTAGGTACTTACTTCAAATTTACATATTTGTTTCATCGATGGAATGTGTTACATTTCTTTCTTCTCTAAACGTGCATGCATAATATTTATTAAATTAAGAATGTCGTGTAGGTAGCCACTAGGTACCTTAAATATGTATGATTTGAGTTTAGTATAATATCATAAATCATAATAATAGACTTCATGTACCTATACATTTATTCAAATTAATGAAAAATACAATTAATGTTTCAATAGACCCTGAAGTATTATGATAATTGAATATTAATTTAAATACACAATCATTTATATTTAAAAGGAAATAAAAGGAGAACAAATTATATGTTTGTTATAGTATGTGAGAAAACTTGTACAATAACATATTATTAGTATGTATCAATATTAGACTTTCGCATCGAAAACACCGTTGTTTTTGAAACACCTAAATATGATAAGAATTTATTCATTAACATTATTAACCGTTGGTGAGTTCCCTACTATTTATGTCTTTTTTTTTGGTTGTTGTGGACATACACATGTCAACAAAAATCAATTCATCCTGCATATACGTAGGATGTAGATAGTTTTGTGCATAAACAACCTTTGCGTTTATAATATTAATATATCAGTCAATCAATGCTCCATAATTTAAGGAATTAAAATATTTTACCAGGATATAATATTGTAACACTCATAATTATTATATCATATTATGTTCACGGGTAATTTATATTATATTATTATGGCGACTGTCATTCGCAGCAGTTACTTAGTAAATCGCAAACTTGAGTGAGATAGCATATTATTCAGAACTCGAAATGTACGTCAAACGAACAACTGGATAAACCATAATATGTCCGGGTAAATAATTAAAGATCAATTCTCATAATATATTGGAATCAGTAATAATATTATACTCGTAGACACATACAAAGTGATTCAGAGTCTGATAATTATTAATATTATTTTACATAGATTTATGTCATTCTATAACAACATTGTTATAAACTATAATTATACATTTTACAATATTTTAAGTTTTTAATTTTTGACTGTCAGCATACACGTTTAATATTACATAACATTCCTGTCCAGAATATTTTTCGGAGTTCTTTGATACATACATATAAAATTACGAACAAAATCGTATATATTGAATTGTTTGTTACTATTTAAAGTTTAGATAACTGGAGTAGTTTCTTAACATTTTGAGTTGTAGACACTTAAATGTATCACCTTGTATGCTTGTATAAACGGGTACCGATTAAAATACCCGATGAAAAATATCCACAGAATAAATACCAGGTAAGTATAAAAAATACCTTTAGAAATAATACCCGGAAAAAATAACACTAACAAAAATAAAACACGATAGAAAATATACCTGTGGAAATAATAACCAAAAGAAAACACACTTGTAGAAGTATTACCGTAAATCAAAAATATACAAGGAAATGTTACCCGGGGAAAAAATAACAAAAAAAAAAGTAATATTTTTAGAACATGGGTACCTATGACGAATTAGTAGTAATATATGTTAATTTTTCTACCATAAATTATACAGATAGTAAACTAAACAGAAAAATGGAACCATAAGATTTCTAAGCTCGTTAACCAAACCCATTCATCATGCATATGGATAACATGTAAAAATGTGCCTAGAAAATGTGTTTGAAAAAGCCAATTTATTGCAAAGAGAATACAAGACAACGTCCGAAACTATAAAAATTAACTTATAACAATATTCAAAATACATTTTACCAAAATCCTAGATGAATTGGATTTCTGCCATACTATAATTTTGTAAATAAAAACAAATTCAAATATTATAATTTTTAAGCCACTTTCGTACCTATTCTGTTTTAACAATTATTATTGATTCACAAAATATGTATACAATTTATTAACTATTATAATATGTAATAAACAAAAAGATATTATGCATACCTGAATATATATTTAAGTAAAAACATAATATTCTTATTAGATATTCACATTTACCATTTTTGAAAAAATTATCTCATAGTTGTCAGGATGACAAAAGCTGACATCGAGGGGTCTCGGCGTGGCCCTGCAGTGACGTGTCAAGAGATCCTCCAAAGACCTAGCATTTAGGACATCCGTAAACCAACACGTACAATGTTTTCATCTATATATGCATTGTAGTCACATTTCATGATGTGTCCAGTTTTTTCTTTATTAAGCCTATTACATGGTTTAATCAGCTCTCATCAGTATATTAGGTACACAAAATCGAACCATTATTATAGTTTTACAAATTTTGCTTTCAATCGTGATAAATGCACACAACAATGAAATAATTGGGTGTTTCTAAATATTATTTAAATTTTAAATATTGATTTTAATACATAAGTAATTGTTATGAATAATATTATATAGAGTATAATTATTTTAAATCATTCTTAAACATTTAACTGTATCATTATGATTAGAAAAACAGTTAGAGGATTGTATTGAACAATGTTGTAGTTCATGATAAATATTGGTAATCAGTATTTTAACAAGCAAATTCTATAATTGTAAAAGAATTTGTATTTAAAGTAGTTAACATTTACTTTATAAAATATTTCTAAGTTTTTACTTCATTAAATATCGATTATATTTTTTAACCAAATGCTAAGATTGAAAAAAATAACAAAATTGTATTATTTTTAACTTACTAAGACTCGTTTAATATATAATAATTTATATGCGATTGCTTTATCACCAATTCATTATTTAGTTATTATTAAAATAATATTATAAATCAAATTTTAGGTTTACTATTGATAATCAAATGTCAGCGAATGCATGACCTTAGAAGTTTTAGGACATTGCCTTGTATCTTTATCTCCAATCATATAATATAATATTATAATATTCGATCAGTCATAACTTTTTAAGAAATATTTACCAGTTCTCGGGATAGATATTATACCCAACATGCAGACTAAACATTTTGAATCATAATTTTTAAAGAATCTTCTACACTGATGTGAATTCATTGTTATAATCGTAAACAATAAAACTGTACACGTATATATGTTTGGCTAATTGGTATTCGTTAGAAACTTATTAAGATCTGAAAGTTGATGAATTAATCAAAATGAGGCTGTATGACCGAACGAGTTAAATAGTTATTTATACCAAACATTAATTAGTTACTTACTTGCAACGTCATAATTTATTATAACCCGCATCATAAATAAGCCATTTCAATTTGGATACAAGTTGTTTGAACTAATATATTTCTCGGTTTAAACTTTTACTTTAATATTTTCATCGGTTTATTTGAGATTGAATTATTAAAACGAAATCGTATAAAATGTGTGCTGAAAACAATAAATTAAAATGTAAATATTTCATCATTATGAAAATAATGATGTGAAGTTCCACAATTCACTATATTTTTTACAAATATGATCTCAGGTATGAAAGTAATTTAGTGGTTTCAAATTAAATATGAAATTTAAGTCTAAATCAACAGCTGTCAAAATATGTATATTATATATATATTTTATTCGGCTACGGCGTTTTGTGTTTCTTATTTTTTTTTTTTTTTTTTTATTAGGGTTAAGGCTTCGACTACTTGGTCATTAGCCTGTGGTACTGTAGGGGAGGGTACTGTAGATTTGTTTACACGTGTGTGTTTGTTTTGGCAGAATTTTCGATTTGGGCACCCGTAGGTATCTGCCATGCCCGGGTGGGGGATGGCGGCACTTGTTCTCCGGATACCGTGACTTGCCCGAAGAAAAATGCCGCCCGCGACCGAGGTATCGAACCAGCGCCGGTGTGCGTCGCAACCGACGCCTTAGTCCGCTCGGCCACTCCGCCCTCTGTTTTATATTGTCTTAGTTATATTTTATTGTTTTATATCATACACAGATTATCATGATAATCAACAATACATAAAACCACTGGGCTTTGATGTGGCCTGGATTATTTTATCTTTATTGACCTATATACATAATATAACCATGTAATGTGTAAGTATAATATGCATACATTATAATTAATTGAATGCAATCGAACAATAAATATATGTTTACGTATAGTTGCACCGGTAAAACAACAAGAAAAAAGTATGTGCTGCAGATTTAACTTAAAAAATACATATATGTACGTAATAATATATTATAAAACACCAGCGACCACAATGACAATACGCGTCTTTAACAAATCAAATATTGTGCTTTGATCAATTTTATACTTAACAAAAAGGAACATACCAAATAAATTTAATAACTCCCGCATTGTTGTAGTATTAAACTTGCAAGCTGGTGTCGTCAATATTCATTGACTTTCGTGGAAGTTCGATGTATTGAATACTCAACAGCTAAAATTATTCCTGACAATTTTCCGTTTTATATCTGCTTGTCAACACTACATGTTTTTCGTCATAATCTGACACAATAAAATATTTCCCCCCCCTTTTTTTTTACATTTTCCCGGCTGAAAGATAAATGCGTTAGATGCGATGCGACGAGTTTTTATTGGACGCGTTAAGGGTTTCGAAAATATAACGAGAAAATTGGTCCCACGGGAAAAGCAATATAAGATATACAACTTGCATTATACACGATATAAATAATAAGACGGAAATGCAATAATTGTTTCTACGGCGCGTGTTCTTTTTTCGTGCGTTCCGCGTTATATATTATTGTTCTCCGGAGAAACATGAAACGAAATAAAATTAAACGGAACTTTTTCAAATGTTTCCTTATTATTATAATTAAATTTTTGTTTTCGGCATCACATTGTTCGATCGGTTGGACACACGTCCCCCCCCCTCCCCCGAAAAACCCCAAGACCGTCACTATAATACAGATAGTCGGACGGTACATCATAGCCGTCCGTTTCATTAGGCCCTCCCCGGGTCACTTCTGCAGCAGTTAAAGACATACAAAATAGTCTGTTGATTGCTCTCCACGATGATGACTACAGATATATGTACGTTTAATGGCACATAATAATAATATAACGGTCGTTGCGCGCGCACACACATACATACAAATTCGTGTACGTACGTCGGAATCGATTTCGTGACGTCGTAAAACGGTCGAACGCATCAGACCGTTAAGCCAGCCGCCCACTATATACGCCTTTCGTTATCGGTATTTAAGTAGGTATATCTAAAACGCAATGTTCGCAAAGAATATATCAGAGTACGAGCAGTAATACATATATAGTATAGTTGCGTTATGTATTGTGTACATAAATAATATATATATGATATTATTATTTATTTCTACAGTGACTGTAAACAAAAAACCAAAATAAAAACCACCCGAACAAACATTGACCGGAAACGTTGAAGTTGCTGTTGTCGTTAGATTTTACACCTGCTGCAGTGTTTCATAAACACCGCCGATCTGAGGCACGGCGGGTTATCTGAGGCATATTTCATGCTGATAGTTACAATAATTGCAGGTATAGGTATACGTATTATAATGATGTACTATTTCTTTTGAGTAAAAAACTCGACAGTTGTAAATTTTATGCGATACTCACAAAATATAATTTAATGTGACGAGCCTACTATGTTTTTAAACCGGCAACGTATAACGTTGGAAAATTAATTTAACCAGCAATAATATTTCAGTACCACTACCCTATACATGCTCGGGGTTTTTTTTTATTATTGCAACAATGATATTATACAGTACATTGTATTGTGTTTATAATATGTAAAATCATTCGTTCGCGGGTCACTATCATTAGCTAAAACAAGAAAATTGTCGTGTTGTTTGTTTTTTGTATTTGAAGAATATTAGCGATTTTGCAGCACGTAATAATAATAATCGCGTGTAAGCCTATCAGGAGACATCGAGTGGCTGCGATGACTGACAAGGAACGCAATACTGTCGGGTGATATTATATATATTTATAGGTATAGTCGCTTGTAGACAGGTGGAAATCACGAGAGTATATCTTGTCGGCGGGCCGAGCGGTTTACCGACCCTATATAAGCCCTAAATTATATTATATAGTATTATAATCTCACTGTGCCGTTAGCGATTTTAACGTTTACACGTGGCATATACATATATACCTATATTATTACTATATACTGATACTACATAGTGTACCTATATAATAATATTATGTATTCAATTTATGCGACGAGGCGTGGATACGAATACCGCTAACATATGTACCTACGAATGTTATAATATTATAATTTATATTATAAACCATAATGGAGTACCATATAATGACTAGGAAAATTAATTAATCGAGGCCGGGCAAGTCTCATTCTCGTTAATTTTACGTCATTCCGTTATCTGACGATACTCTGAAAGCGTCTCGGTGGCGGATGCATTTCAAGTTGTCGACATCTGTTGGTATAATAAAGACCGTGATCGAAATCGGAAAAATTGTCTGGATACAATCGAAATGTTGTGGCGATACGTCAGGGAAGACTTTGAAACTAATTTAGCCCAAGAAAAAATCGTATTAGCTAGATACCAAATTTTTAATTTTTATCTAAATTGAAAAATGAATCGTGTATTTTTTCATTATTGTTTGCTCTAGAATCTGTAAACCATTATTCTGACTGACATTCCCCGACAGTTTCAATCATAATGCGTGTAATTTTAACGGCTCAGGCATAGATTTAGAATATTGGGAGGGCCTAATTTTTTTTCAGAAAAAATACAACTTTAATAAATTTTAGTACAAAATAGAGATATGGTTTGATAACACAATTAACAATTTGATTTATATTTTAAATGTACGGATTTTAAGACATATGACTTACTAATTATTATATAAATAAATACGTGACACATAAGAATTTCAAAGATGGGAGGCTAAATCCCTGGATCCGAGCATATATCGGTCAGTTTGGCGTTGCTGTTCGGAGAGACTAAGCCCCGCGTGTTATAGGAGGTATTAAAACTGGGTTTATTAATTGTACGCCGTGCCACCTCATTATCATGTCACTATGTATAATTATACTATATTAAGGTACTTTGTATTTACATTATATTGTATTTTAAATTTTAAAAATATGAGGTCTTTGACTATTTATTATTAAATAAGTTTAATGTATTAATTATATACGAAGAAGATGGTCTGCTAAAGATATACTTGAAGTTCAGTTGTTGATTAATAAACAAAAAA
The DNA here is from genome assembly GCF_019925205.1 of Metopolophium dirhodum. Classification (NCBI taxonomy): domain Eukaryota; kingdom Metazoa; phylum Arthropoda; class Insecta; order Hemiptera; family Aphididae; genus Metopolophium; species Metopolophium dirhodum. The sequence goes on from NC_083567.1 coordinate 24,209,294, forward strand.
TAATTAGGGTGTTTCTTGTTTGATATTTTGGTTTAGTAGCTATTAAGAGCTTACATTTTTAGTCTCCCCTCAATATTTACCCACGGGTCACCACGGTCGGAATCTTTACCCGGCGGCGCTGATGTTTTGTCCTTCAACGCCACCACCAAAAGTCGCGAATTCTTGGAAAATTGAAACTTTCATACCGGCGACGGAAGTTGAAATGACGTGACGTTATCGAATCTTGGGATTTAGGATAGTACGTGAAATTCTATGGTAATATGGTGTACCAGAAGTGTCCATTACTCAGCCAATATACACCGACGTAAAATTACGACGAACTACTATAATTTATTATAATTTAATATTATACCATACAAGGAGTATTGTCAATACCATATTATCATACCAAGAATAACCACCCCGAAAACGCCACCTGTCGCTCATTTGAAACAGATGAGCAACGCAACGCATCGAACTGATGTTTTAGAATTCAAAATTCGTTGTATGTGTCCGTTTCGTGAGCATAGAACAGGTCACAGGACACAGATGCGTTTATTTTTTTTTCTTGGAACACGAGTGTAGCTGAACTGCCTATACAAGTCGCCGTGTGGTCATAATATTATTCTATTGAATTAATGTTTTATACAAAATATATCAAACTTTTGAGATACAGAGGAAATGTATCCAATGGTGGAAAAAAATAGGGAAAAGCGACGTCAAAAACGCACACTGAGTGTACCTTAATACACCAAAGTTCGTCATATTATGGTATCCTAATATTTTATTTCATTGGTGACAAGACAAGAATAAACAATATTTTGCATTTCAATAATAAAAAAATGAAAAAAAAAATGAATGGATGCTAATATTCTGAGATACATGAATATCGAAAGTATGTTTATATTAATTGTTGTTTACGTTGTTTATTTTGTATAAATATCTGTTTTGGCTATAAATTAAATTAAACTAAATTATTTCTTATATTTGTTCAATAATATAAATAAAATGGTGAATAATAGGTTAGGATTTAGAAATATTGATAGGTATAACGAAACATATTTATCAATTTATAGGAGAGCACATTAATTTATTGCTTGGTTACATGTAAAACATCATAACAACGTTATTAACGTCATTTGGTATATATATAACTAAATTTGATGCATATAATAAGACATAATAACGTCACTATAATTATAGTATAAAAAGTAAACACAATTTCGAACTTTGCAGACAGTGTTATATAAAATATCATAAATTTACGTAATATAGTAGCTTACCTACATCAGATAATTTAAGACATAATATTTTTATAATATTCGTGTACAAGCTAAAAATGATACAATACTACTTTTTTTATCCAGTCCATCGTGTCGTAATGCGATGTATTTAACCATAAACTGTGACGGCTGTGGTAGGTTAGGACCGCAGAACGTAAATCCATCACCAGTCAGTGGACAAAGAAACAATAACACGATAATATTTAGTTTTTGTGGCAATTCCTTAAGATTCACCTGCCATGTTCAGAAGATTAAGGGCGGTTCGCAAAAACAGCCAGTCATCCAAAACTCGTCGAAGTCGTCTGTATCCGATCTCTAGAGCCGGCAGGTTCGGGTCAGTGTATACCCCTATACACGTCTTCGTCGTCCTAAGGGGCGTAAAAATAACGTGACATCGTCGTGAAAAGTGAAAATCTAAATACTACCCATACGGGATTGGTCGTCGCACACAACGTACTATATGAAATCCAATTTTCACTGAGCATAATATTAAATTGGATAGGTTGGGGGGGGAGGGGATTAACTTTCTCCCGCGAGTCCACATAATATAATTACATAATATTATTATGCAAGGTTATACGCATAATAAATAATTATATTATCGTGAACTTTTTAAGCTGCAGGGGTGTTGAATTCGTTTTTAATATCGTTTTTTTTTTCATCACACCCCCGCTTGAGCACTGCCGGTTTGTTAACCACGATATTCTACGCGGTCATATTATAATCGCCTGCATGGTGGCGCGTGGTAGACTACGACGTTCAGGCACGCGCGAGGACCTCAGACGCATCCGGTGTCATTTATCAACCTTGCGGTGACAATTCTATTCAGAGTAGTTTATTGTAAAAACTCGCAATCCTCGGCGGATTCGGCGGCTGTTGGTGTGGGTGTCGGTGCAGGTAGGCAGCTGGGGTGATGCGAGCGCGGGCCTCTCATCGCTTTCCGTCCACACACATCCACCTCTGGCACATTGCGTTTGGGAGAATTAATTAGCTATTTCGTCCCCGGCGAAGTGACTAGCGGTGCAAAAACGGCAGTCACGTGTGATAATAATCCGGTGGCGGCAGCGGACAGGTTTGGGCGCGCATGCCATAAAATCGATCGGAAAGAAGCGCATCCGACCGTGGAGGGGGCACGCGTGTGCATCGGAAATTAAAATGTCGAAACTATTGCGAGCCACCGGTAAGACTATATTAGTATTATATATACGGCTGCCGTCGACGATTGTCTACGATGGTATCTGGGCTGCTATTTCCGCACAAGATTATCGTCACGGCGGTGTTTAAAGTTGCGCGTGTACGCCTCTGTCGGGCGACAAAATCAAAAACCCCTAAAACCAAACGTACGCGGCTCTATGTATGATGTTTAGATTTACGTTCAATGATTTTAGATGATTTCTTAAGACATATTAGGTTAGGTTTGTCACACCCACGACACATAAACTTAGTCGGACTGTCTTATGGGTAGTTCAGGAAAATCGATTATTCAGCAAAAAGTCTGAAATTGTGACGTCAAGTATAGTGTTAATACAAGAGTTTAAGCGGCTATAACTACATTTCAATATTTTACAAATAACTTTCTTTTTAAAGATATTATCTAACAAAGAGATTACAGCAGTATAATGCGAGAAAATGTAAAATGCTGTACCTATACTTTTGATTATATAGAATACTTTATAGGGGAAAAGACGAAAAGTTATAATATTACTTCGAAAATATTCTACTGTTCAAATCTCTTGACATTACATTATTTATCTTTGGTAACGCACGGTGTATATCTAAGTAGTATTTTCCACGCATTTGGTAAATATTTTACCCCCCACAAAAAAGCCATCTGAAATTCTCTAATAATTAAGCTTAGACATTTAATGACATTAGCATAATATGGCCGTACAACTTAATTGTATACTTTATTTCATTATAATTTATTGCAAACATCACAATTACAATTTGTAAATAAAAAATATTTTTACAACTCTATATAGCTGCAACTTTTAAATATTTACGCACTTGGGGTAAATAGCGTTTCGATATTACAATATTAAAATTATGTTATGCGCATTGCGCAGGAAATAATAATAAAATGCGTTATTTTTTTAACGATAAAGTATGTTAACTTGAAAATAATATGGTAACATGAGTAAAAAAAAAAAAATTAAAAACCATACAAAGACAAATATTTGTTTGCTCAAGTTTTGCTAAAATACAATGATTTTACTAAAATTATGCTTTTTTATTGTTCGTTGCAACAGTTGAAATATCGTTATAATGTTATATTGTTTTATATGTTATATTTTTTAATATATTGTTTTGAGAAGTGTGAATTTAATGTTTCACGTCAATAGAATTTATATCACAATGATTGAAACTAAAAAATATAACTTACAGGTAGATATATATTATTTATTATTTTTTAATACGACATTCGAAGAATAGAGGAAAAATATTTTCCGAATTGAAATACGATCTGGCTTAGGGCGTTTTAAAAAATATGTTTGTTAAAATATGAATTTCGAATGTCCGAAAGTTAAATTACTTTTCAAACAGAACCTAAATAAAAAACTTTTTTCTTCGAGACTTATTGTACAAAATTACTAAAACATCATCCAACAAGATGCATAATTATATTCAGATTGTAATTTTTCAGGTACCTATACGATTTGTAATACAATAATTTGTTGAAAAATATAATATTTTTCTGATTTTATTTTTTATATAAAAATTAAAGAAAATACGTAGGTATTTTGAATATTTTAAATAATGTTTCCAAAAGTATTTAAAAAATCAATAATCTATTTTTAAAAATGATTATAATTTTAAGTAATAATATAATATGTCTAACCTACCATGTAACGTACTAACTTAATTATTAAAATAGATACAAATATATAACTACATATTAAAACGTTGTATTTTAGTTTTAATATTAATTATAATAACCTTTTGATTTTTGATTTTTCATACACAAAGTTTCTAAGATTGCCCTGAAAATTACAATTACATTTTTAGTATTAATCATTTTTATGTCGGTTATTAAACTATTAATTAGATCTTATCTAGAATATACGGGGTGTATTAAAAGTCTTCATCCGATTTTAAAAATTTATATTTATTTTTTAAAATAAATAATTTTTAAATGAAGATATAAGGGCGAAATAAAGTAAGATATATCCTTAAAATAGCTGGTAAGTTTTATTAATCAGTCAAGCAATAATACATGGGTTGCTAACTTGCGATTAACCGTTGCCAAACTATATCAGTTCGTGATTGTATGAAGACTTTTGAAACACTCTGTATATTTTCTCCGAAATTTTATATAATTTCCTATACTAAAATCAGCAAACAATCTAAGTTGAGGTAGTCGGTGGGCACTTTATGTACTACCTAGCAATTTTCTACACAATTTTTTTGCTTTATCGTCTAAATTTTCTACTGTAGTTCATTACTCAAAATGTGAATGTCTATATTAATTGATTGTCATATTAGAATACAAACAGACGAAAGCTATGTTCTGACAATTTATGAAAATCCACCCAATAAAATATGCTATAAATATGATTAATTTACTTGAACACAAAAAATGAACGAATCAAAAGCATCCAAAATACATTTATACTGTTCTCTGATCTGTATATGATAGGAATGTAGTACTGCTGTTTCATTGAACAAGGTTTAAGTTTCCCAATAATCTCAAATAAAATACTAAGGCTTTATGTTTGGTAAATGTTTTTCGAAGTCTTCATTCTTTGTCTGCACATATCATTTGAAAGACAAACATAAAAAACTCAAGTTTCGTAATATTATGTTAAAAACATGGCTTCCCTTAAAAATACATGACTAAGTGCTGCTTTACAAATGTCTACCTTCTGTATCTTAGGCCATTGAAACGTTTCAATACATGGAAATAATTACAAAGCCTCGCAATACCATATCGCAAACATCTAACTTCATTCAAAGCTCAATATAAATACATTTGCCCAAACTACATCAATAGTCTATAGACTATTATACCTACTCTAAACTAATTTCTCGCGAAACCCTTCTCATTACTCAACTGGTATCAAGTACGCACTACTTCGTAATCCTAAAAGGCGATTATAACAGAACTGGTCCGGGGGCAGTGTCACAATCGTGCAACTTTCCACTCAAGCAATTCACTACATAACTAACGTCATTGTGTTATAATAATATTGTTCACTAATTTACATAATGTATTACATTTTGAATAGATTTTAATAATTATTATTCGTTAGATAAAGATGTTTAACAAAATAAACAATCTGATATCATTGAAACTTCAAAAATATTACCAAAATTTAAAACGTCGTGAATATAGGTTCTTAATAATATATAAAATGTGTATTGTACTACTTTTACCGCTAGTATATAAATTACTTTATTTTGATGTATAAATTGAGTTTTAGTTATTTTTTCTTATTATTCTGATATATTTTAAGTCGGCTTATATACTTAGTTTCAATAGAAAAATTATACTATTGAATACACCCTTCGAATGTTTTTATTTTGTTGAATGAAAATTACTGGTTCTATAAACATCTTAATAATTCTTCTCTTATATTCATATCGAGTATATTATGTTATTTTTCTTTTGCCGTCTCAAAAATATAAATATTTCCACGTATAAATCATATAATATAAAACTGTCGTTGATAATAATATTCGATGAAAAAATAATCTATACATACCTACCGCATTTACTTGCTATAACAATAATAATGATAAAAATGCATAATAAAAAGTACATTTCTCGTTTCCAAGTGAAATAAACAAATAATATTTTTTGTTGTCGTGACAATGTTCTTAATTATTACGAATAACAAAAAAGAATTTAATTGGGACACCCGCCAACACGTAGTCAAAATCATTGTTAACTGGCGCATAATGTTTGAATTTATGGTGATTAAATATGGTTATTTGCGTCATAAACATTAAACATTATACATATTATGACCATTTACGCATCTGCGCATATCTGTATCTTTATAGATACCTTCATAGAACATTACGATATTACTATTGACACGATGGAAATATATTCAGTTTTATTGTAGGCAAGTCGTATATTATTATGAGGGATACATTTCCCGTGTGATTGTTACAGAGCTGATATAATATTTCATGTACCTACGATAAATACAGATACGCATCTAAAAAGAAAATTTACAATGCAACAAAATTTTTATGTAGGTCTATAATATACATTGTTATATACTTTATGGATTGTGAATCTGTCACAAATAGTACTGAGGGTAGATTACAATATTATTAAACCAATTAATTTAACGAGCAAACCTAAATTTACCAACATTTGTATGGTAGTACAAAATGGATTTTTGTTTTTATTGAGACACTAATTAATGTTTAATAATTTATATTTTTTATAATTACAAGTCACAAAAATAATTAATAATAATTATTAATTATTTTAAAGTAAATTAAGATCGTTTTTTTTTTATTAAACGTGGTACAAGTAGGTGTGATGGTTTTTAACTACCCACGTGCAATTATATATTAATACTAATATGCAATAAATTGCAGTTAAAAATATACGTTTTACCCGCAATAAATAATTTATTAGTAATAATATAATTTTGTAATTTTGTCATCACCATGATTGTCGTGACTTAGATTTTTTAGCTAACTTTAGCTTATTATAATAGAGTCTGTCTACAAAAAGACGTAACATTTGAGTTTTTATTAGATCAACTCGTATAAACCACTTGTAAACTTGAACTATTCCAAAATGAGTTTTTTTTTTGTTATTAGGTACTGTGGTTGTAAAATGTTCACCTCAATTTATATCCATAAATTACTATAAATAACTTTTCTGGATAAGGTAATTGCATAATTATGTTACTATTTCTTATATTTCTGCAAAGATGGCTTAACAGATGTTTGATAAGTATAAATTTTCCGACTGTTATAATAATATCATCATGTATCAAAATGATAAAATGCAAGGTGGCAAACATGTATAAACTGTGCTATTTTATTTTATATTATTATAAACAATTATTTCAAAATGATCAATCAATGTAAAATATTTGAGTGAGCACTGAGCATAATGAATAATCAGAAACGGTTTGCTATCAAAAATATTGTTTGATTATTTCACTATTTAAATTTTAAATCATATTTTATTTTTAAATGATAACCAACAGATGAAAACCAATCAGAATTCTTAATATTGTTATCTGCAAAACTTAGTGGGTGATAATATTATTTAAATTGTATCTGTAGGTACCTACCATTTTATAATAATATAATGATCCATAACGTATATATGTATCATATAATATTTCATAATAACAATTACATATATTAAACTATTAGAGGTAATACTCTAGTTAAAAAGTATATAAAATAGAAATTTTTAATTTCGAAAATATTTTCATATAATTGTAAATTTGTAACTATTTATCCATTTTTCTCAGTTTTTTTAAAAAATACTATAAAATATTTAAGTGCATCATAATAAATTTTTAAAAACTACCTTATGTATGTTCATTTTTAGTCGCTTACATATTGTTATTATAACGAATTATTAATTAATTAAATATTTTACTCTATTAATATTATTTTAGATATCAAAAATACTGATTATTTAGAATTTACAATACTTTAATTATTATTTAGTTTTTTTCAGAATTTCAAAATATCCAAATACATTAATAAATATTGGTATATATATTTTGAAATCCAATGCAATCAGCTGAAGTTTTTTTTTATATCATTCAGCAATGGTCATTGAAATAATGAAATACCTATATAATAATATGATAAGTGATAAACAATTACACAGTAATCCTATTATTACATATTCGAAGTTCTATCATTCACATACTAGTATTTAAATTCAATGACCATAGAATGTTTAACTACGATTGATACATAGGAATTTTGACGTAATGCAAATGTGATGTGGAATTTTCAACTCGACCAAAGCTGAGTGCTCTGCATTTTGGATCACATTTTTAGTCCGGGTGAAAACACAACTTCACAGCGTTAAATGCATAACCCGTGAAGGACGGTTGTTATCGGAGAAAATAATTTGTAAACGAAATAAATTCCGTCGTGACATCGGTACGTAAATATTATAAAAATCATTATAATACAAATAAGGCGCAAGTAATGAAAAACATTTGAATGGGGTTGAATAACATTGATATAATGACGTGAAAACCGAAATGTATACATACAAAGGTACCTATTATAATAATATGTCCACCAGTAGGTACTACTATAATGCGGGAGTAGGTATTATGAATATCGTAGACCGTATATTATTATAATGTAACTTATATGCCGTCGGGTGTATTATATACGGAGGTAACGGTGTTTCACAGTGCACCAACCACTCCGTCTCTTATCGATAGTACATAAAATGCGTATTATTATTGCTACCTATTACATGTATCTATATAAGCTATAATATAATATTATATATTTTCAATTCGAGCGGATGCTGTTGTGCATGATACAATATAGATACTATATTATTATATTAGTATATTATATGGTAAAATATCGTGGCATGAATTGTACTACTACTACACGATAAGACGTTTCGGTGACCGGTCGGACGGCGGCTGTTCGGTTATGAGAGACGAATAACCCCGTTCCTACTAAGCAACTGTTATGGTGATTTGACGAATATATTTTTTCAATATATTATTTTATAGTTTTTAGACTACAGATTTTTTTTTTTTTTTAATCATAACAGTTACCGAGTGCCAAGGTGATCTAGATTCTAGATGACTATAGAACAGTGGTCTTCGACCGGTGGGTCACGTAAGCTTAAAAATAGGGTCGCGATACGTCTTTTTTAAAATAAACATTTAATTTAATAAATGAAATAAATAAAAATACAGTTTATATAATCTATATTCTATAATATAATGGATATCAAATCACAGTATATGTTTCATATACTGGTATGATTCTACGTAGCAGTTGGAATTTATATTATGTGAAAACACTCAAAGACAAACATCACATTAAATTTTTTGTGTTGTATTTTTATTTTATTATATTTTTTCGTGTGATTTCTACACATTTTAAATTGATAATAATTAAATATTCAACCTACTAAAATGTAATTTTTATTTATTCAGTTATAATAGTACTATAAATAATACTACAAAGCATTAAGCAATTTTAGCTTTTTTTTTGTTTATCTACAAAGCTTACGCGGGTCACGAAAAATTAAGGCCTAAAAAGTGGGTCGCGAGTCCAAAAAGGACCACTGGGCTAGATGATACCTCATCGAAACTACCCCACCAGCGATCGCGAAGGACGTTAGCCACGGTGGATGACGAACACATCGTCTAAAACATTATATAATATCAATGTTTTTGAACAACGCTGACCCGATCGATAAAATGTGCCTATAACGTAAACAATAAATTACAAAAGAGCTGATTTACCAATCGAGAACAGTCTAATATAAGTATATAACAATTATAATATTATATTTTATAGTGGGAACCTTGCAGGGTACTTGAATAATAAAACGGAAAAGGAAAAACAATCTACCGATATACTATTTCTACTGTGTAGGTGAGACAGTTTTAGATACGACATAATACAATGTATCTAAATCATATACCTATCTAAATATTAATTTATATACGCGTACGCGTTTTATGGGGTGAATGACGTATTCTCGCGTTGTGGACCTCATCGCGTCTTATATAATAGTGTCTATATATATATAAATATATATTATATGTATAAATTATAATATACCTATTGCAGGTAGTCCGTCGTGTAGGTACTTACCCTCTACAGGGCTGAAAAAAAATTACGACTTCGCACGCGCCCAATGAAACGCGCCCTTGAATGTTTAATGCGCGCGACTCGGCAGGGTACGTTTATCGTCGAATGGTATGGGTACGCGCGTGTGAGCTTATATGTTATAAATATTATTATTATTATTATTACTATTATATCGCGTAGGTATAGCAAGCTGGCAGTACATAATATATATATATATTATTGTTATCACAGCTACAACTCGCGTGTAGGTACATTGAACCCAGAAAAACGCGAGTAGTACGGCTGTATATCACGTCGTCCAAGGATTTTTCGCGATGTAAAAAAACGACGAGGACTGCGACTACTACTGCGACGACGACGACGACGACGACGATGCCGCGTCCGCGAAAGAGCTGGTCAATATACTCCCAGTGGGACCCATTGCCGCCGCGTCGCATGGCAAATTCCGTACCGAGGGTTTTTTTTTATTTTTTTGTTTTTCGTTTCATTTCGTTTTTGGGTTTTTTTTTTTTTTTGGTTTTTTATTCCATGTCCCGACAATTGTTAGAAAGGGAAATGGCCGCGCGACCCGGCAGCGTCCCAGTGGCATAGATCACTCGCCCGATGTCCCTGGAGTGCGAATAAAAACTGATATGTGTTTTAGGGACGAAGACTGCTACGACGGAAAAAACAAGCGCAACGCGACGACCATTAGGGATTTTGTGCGAAAATCTAAATCAGAATTTTTCCACGCATTCGGTTCCGAAAACGAAACAAAAATTCAGTTAGACAACGATGTGGGTCGTCGTTCGTACCTACTTACTCTCGTCTCGATCACGCGCGTTGCGCTGGTGTTAGCCTGAACCCTGACACCTGCATAAAGTTACATACATACATGGAAATGGAAATTTTTTTAACGGTATCCGCCTCTTTATCTAAAAATATTTTAAATTTTCAACATTTATTTTTATTTTTTACAGATGATTTATTCGTCGTATAGTAAGTATGCATCAAACATAATATGTTATATATTATATATATGTACATATATGGGTGACGTAACACGCTATTTTCCACACAACTCAAAAAAATACTAAAATATAAAAACATAATTTAAATACTTGACTATTCGAGCTTTTTGTTCGTATATTAAATACTAATTATTATTTCTAACTAACCAATAGTATCAATAAAATTTAACTCCTCATTCATTGTGAAACAACGTTTATTCCAATATAATTTATCAGTTTTTTATACTTTATATACCTATTATTTGATATACGAATCAGTAGAACGAGTATTTTAAAGAACAATGAACATCAAATCATTAATATGCATATTAAATCGAATTTGTTTTTATTGTTCGTCATCATGACAATTCGATTGTATTTATGTAATCACGGACTAAGACATAAAATATTTATTTCAATGCATAAAAACTAATTTATCGGTTTAACGCTATTAATCGTAATTTAATATAAAATACCGTTTTAAATTGTAACATCTAATATTTTCTTATTAGAAACATAATAACTATAGGGCTAGAAACATTTAGTAGATGAATATTTTCCTATATATTTTCAATTTATAGCAGACCAAGATAGAAATCCATTCTGTTCTTTTAAAAGTTTAAACATTTTAATTTTAAATGCGTATTTTCTATATTTTAATAATTTTAGATAAAAACTGCGTATTTCTTAATTTTATTTATTTGAATACATACTTAATATTTTTTTAAATAAATATATTTTAGGTTTTATTAATTATCTCCTTTCATATCATAGTTATTAAATATTATATAATAATATATTCTCTCTTCTTTTATACACAATTATTTAACTTAGGTTTTTTATTTTCCTAAAGATTTGTGGAAACTAGCAAAAATCCAATTTTCCCACTATATTACTATAACAAAACTTTTTGATAGTGCCATGTTTTATTATGGCTTGATGGTACTCGACTCAAAGACGTATTATATACTTGTATGTTAAATTGCAATTTTCTATCACATTTAATTAATATCATATTAGTATATTTTCAATAAAAATAACTTTTTAAAATATACCTATAGGTATAGTAGGTACTTACCAATTATTTACTGATATATTGTTATTTAATTAATAGTTAAATATAGAAACAATTTATAATTTGTATTCGAATATTTTAATTATTAATTCATTATTAATATCTTAATAGTTTTTTTTTTTAATTTTGAGTACCTACCTTCATTTTTTTACATACCTATGTTATTTATTCTAACTTCCATAACTCGCGAGACCTATTAATTACTATATTATATTAAATTAAATATAAAATAAAACATTACACAATGTTGTATGCCCGTATGTAATATATTGTATAATCATATCGTAATAATATTATGCTCTGCATTTTAAGCTTTCAAATTCTGTAAAAAACTTGTTCGATTGAAATACATTTTAGTATAATATATACCACGATTTATACCGCCTACACATAAATTATAATATTATTTTTTCCAGATATTATACAGATCAAGAGAACGAATGTTGCAATCGAGTGCATTGCATCGATCGTTTGGCGTTAAGCCGCCTTATCGCCTGCAAGTGCGTCATGATATAATAATATTATTTATTGTTTTGGATGTTTTGATATAATAATATTATTATGCCGACCGTTAACAATAATAATATTCGTGCGGAGTGAATCGCCATCGATTAATTATTATTATTAATACCGGTCGTACCGTGTTCGAATGTCAGCAGCGTTTATCGGACGCGACAAAGGCACCCGCGCCCAAAATTAATGTCGACGAGAAAATCAACGAAAACCTGAAAACGTATACCAAATCCAATACACACGGAAACATATTATTATTTACTCAACTGTGCGCCTACGTGTATTATTCATGGTGTGCCCATCATAACGCATTCGGTTTGTTGTTTACGCGGGCACGACTGGGGGGGGGGGGGTGTAGATTTCTGGTGGTGTTGTTTTCACACGGTTTGCTAGAGAAAAAGTTGACACTTTGAACCCGGACGGAATGTTTTTTATATGGATTAAAAGCACGGGGGAAAAAAAAACCGAGTAAAAAAAACAACGCGTGTTCTGAATTCGAAATCGAGGCCTGGTGTTGCCGTCGCGCAAACACTGTCACTATCCGCCGGGAGTAAATTATTTTCCATTACAAATAATCCCCTCGCACTTTCATCCGCGGCAAATCGGTTACTCGACGCATATAAAAGCTCTCCAGGGTGAGTATATAATATCATTATATTATACTCTTATGTTTTGTTTTATCATATCGCCCCTCCCACTTTTTCAGTTATCATTTCTCGCGATGCGCCGCCGCCGCACAAGAGATAACTGCTATTGGCTGTTGTTTTTGCGGTGGGGGGGGGGGGGGGGGGCAGGTATAAGTACCTGCATCGCTCTTCGCATTTACATTGCGACACTATACTAATATGACGACGACGACGACGACGATGATTATGATGATGATGATGATCGCTCAACGTCGTGTTGATAAATAAGACCGCAGACGCAGATAAACGAAAACACGCGATAAAACGTACACAGAATTTTCAAATTAAAACGTTCAAATTGTATTACGATGGGCAGTGTGCCGGCCGGGTTGTGTGTTCCGTTCCTCCGGGAATCCGCGCTTGCACTAAATGCGATTTTCTCATTATATCGTCACGGCAAACAAGTCGAAACAAACCTGCACACGTTTATTATAATATAAACTGATACTTGGCATTATTTTGATTCGTTGTAAATAGTGTCTCGGGACACTAAGACTTGCGTGCATGCTGCATATATATCTTTAGTGTTTATCACAATTTTCCCGGGACGCCTCTTGAATATTTTACACTCGCGCTCGTTTTGGTAGTTGTTCATCTAAAAATACTATTGTATTGAATCTTTTGTTCACCTAAAATATAATTAGATATAACTATCAAATAAATACAATGTAGGAACTGCGAGCGGTATTAGAAATTAGAATTCTTGTTCCTACTTTTTTTTTCCTTTTTTTTTTTTACATTATATTCAAATTCTGTACATCTTCGCGTTTATCGATTTCTGTTTAAACGCAAGCTTAAGACGTATATTCTGGTGTAATTTATGAAAGTACACATACAATCATAACTAAAACAATATTTTAGAAACAAATAGTCTACTTCAAACTCATTTTTTCACTTTTAATGATGAATTTATTAAAATTCTGATTTTTTAAATTTTTAAATATACTTAGAGACCATATTTCTAAATTGTCTATTCTGCTCAAGGAGTGTTCTGTAGCGATTCAAAATTCTATTTCTCAAATGAATACCTCCCTTTTTACAGTAAATTATCCGCTAAATAATTTACAGTTAATAATTAACAAACTGAGGCATTCGTCTAATTTTACCCGATATGATATTATTCTAATTATAAAATTAGATATCTGAATATTAAACAAATACTATTTTATATAAAATTCTATATTTTATAAATTCTTTTTTTTATATAGATAATATAATTAATATAAATATTATACATTTTGATTCACTAAGCAATTTATCTGAATTTTATTTTATTGATAAAAAAAACGCTTTAACAACAATGGTTATATTAGCCATTTACATTTTTTTTTTTTTTTAAACAGTATTATTATGAAGATATTTTGCTTAATAAGTTTATATAAATCAGACATTTTTAGAAAATTTATTATTTTGTTGTTTGCATATTCGGCGGTTCCTAGGATTTCGGATAATTGTTCAGGCAGATTGTTTTTTTTCCTGAGGTCTTCGTATTTTAGACAATCAGTGAGTATGTGTTTTACTGTTGTACGTGTTCCACATGTGGTGCAAATTGGGGGGGGCTTTCTTTAGCCATTAAGAACCCGTGGGTGAATTTTGTGTGTCCTATTCTTAGTCTGTTTAAGACTGTTTCATTTTTCCTGTTTTGATTGTTTGAAAGCCATTTGAAGATTGATCTTTTAATTTCACTGAGTTTTTGGTTTTGTTTTTTCCATATTTTGTCCCATTCTAATGTACATATATTTTTATTTGTTTTTTGATGTCGCTGTATGTTTGTATTTCTATTTCTATCTGTTACCAGAATTTGTATCCTCTATTTATTACAATTTTGGTATTTGGAATTTGTAACTATAACTTAGGTCTAAACTTTACAGAATATATTTTTAAATACTCAGATTTTGTTCCTTCCTTATTATTTTATCCTTAGTAGGTACTTAAAGTTAAATAACTAAAAAACAACTTTTTTAACTTTGATTTATATGCTTGAAAATATTCAAGACAATCATCCTTTTGATAATTTTTTTTCAAAAAAAGGGTATTTCTCAATTTCAAAATAAATTGTTTTCTTTTCAGTACATTCCTTAGATTATTTAAAAAAAAATGTAAGTAGGTATTTGAAAATATTATGGTTTTTGAGTAGTTTAACTTGAAACTTCCAAAAATCATTATTAGAGCGAAAATGAGGGTGAATATGCTTAATGTATCATATAAGGCTATTAAATTGCCTACTCAACATAACCATTTATGAGCAGGTACAATATAAAAAAAAGTATTTATTTTAAAATAATTTTTTAATTTTTCGTGATTTTGACAAACTTTATAAAAATTTTGACTATAAATGCTTGAAAAAAAAATGTGACTATGTATTTTTGATATTATATATTAAGTACAACTTATAATGCATCATAATTTAAATTTAAAACATACTTAATCATCAATATTTGTAAAAAAAATTAAATTAATTAAAAATGTTTATTTTATAGGCATCAGAAAGTGCCAAAATGTATGTATGTAAATATAAATATTTGGTGAAAAGTATACTACGCTTATTCGTTTTTGAATTTAAAAAAAAATCCATTTTTTCCTGGTTTTCTGTACTTATTTTATTAGTTATTCTCGATTGCGAATTCTTACCATCTAAATCTAATTTTCTACCAGAAACCGTTCACGAAATTAAAGGTCAAAGCAATTTTATCTGGTATACAATTTTTCTTCAGACACATACACACAAAAAAAAAATACATACTTCAATGTGTTCAATACATTCATTGCTTAACTCAGAATCTAAAACTTTATTTATTTTAATTAACCTTACAACGAGAAATGTTAATTTTTTAAATTGGTTTTATAAATCAATATATGACGTATAATATAAACAATAGTTACCTATTTCAAGTTCAATTAAGAATATGTTTTTGTATTGTAAATTATAATGACTATGGTGTAAGTTTAATCACTTTAATTCAATATTATCAATTATGTTTTCGCTGGAAACTTTACTAAGGACTTCAGAGTTATGAGTATTATTCAACGATACATCATTTCAACTGTCAATATAGTATACATTACAATTATTATAATGCATAAAGTATCCATTAGTTAAATATAATAATTATTATTTACTTGAGCACATATGCATTTGTCTTTTGAACCTTCATCTGTTTTTGTTATTTTACTGCTTAACATAAAATATAAAATGCGTTTGTTGAAAACAGAAACCGATCAAAAAATATAAAATATTAATTTAATTTAATTTAAAAAAAAAAATGTCTGTAAATAATTTTTAAATCACATTTGTTTTCATTTTCATGAACGATTTGATATTTTTTTTTCTGTTAAATGTATTTGTTTTTAATAACAGCATTATATTACATTATTTATATACATTCCTTTGTACTCATGCTCTGCACGAGTTAGAGGAAAATAATGTGTACACTGAAAACTGTCTGAAAATGTTTACATAAACACCCGAGGGATACCAGTAGGTAGACAACTTTACTAGTATGAAATCTATGTCATTTATAATTATAATCAACGTGCGTGTACCACATATGAAATGTTTTTAATATAGGTACTCTATATAGCCGTGGTCGGCAACCAGCATACCGCAATAAACTCTGTACAGTCGACCATTATAATATTATAATACAGGTATCACGTAGGAGGTACTTACTATAAAAATAAAATATAAAACTCTCAGTATATTATATTTGGTTATTTAATGTCAGTGGTGTGCTAATAGTTATAACACCGTTACGTTTACCGATAAGGTGAATTCCGAGCAGTATACTTAGAGAGCTCTAAAGCCCCCAACAAGTTATTTTTATGGAAAAATTGAAAAAAAAAATCCAACGACAATTATCCCGTTAAAAATAAGTCTTTTAAAATAATTCTAACATAACATTATTACATGCTTATTCTATATTGAGTTAATTAATTGTATATTTTATACATAAAAATGTATAGGTGTAATAATATATTCTGTGGTACAATATACATAATACATACACACTACCTTTTTTTTTTTAAAGAACCAACCGACCCTTTTACTTGTCTTAAATAATATTATAAATGTTATAATTATTTTTTGCGAGACACTCTGGAAAGAAATCTAGTTTAGCACCCCCATAAATGTTTTCTTTAATTATTTTTTTCAGAAACTTCCTTATAGCTTCGTTTAAATAGAAAATATCTTTCGACTTGTTATGCAAAACCACCTTGGGTTGGTAACTTGGTAGAAAATCAATTGTTTTGTTGAAGCCTAAAGACCGGGAGGGGTCTTTTTGTCGATACGCTTGCTTGGACAGTTTTGTGCCGAATTGTTTTTACAATGTTCAAATACATAATTTAAACTCCATGCCGAATATAGTATATACCCATCAGATGATTTTTTTGATGAACCAAAAACTGGTTCAAAAACTCAAAGTATTGAGGTGGCATTTAATGAACAAGGCTTGTATATGCTTGTTACATAATATTATCATGAAACAATGCCTATACTAGACCAGAAATAATAAAAGCAACATTTCAAAACAGTATTAATTCCAAAATATTAAGTTGTACATAATTTATTATGAAAAAATAGACGAGGAGTATTGGATGACGTCAGTGACGTACGCAGGATTTTTCCATGGAGGAGGCTAGAAAATTAGTTTACAATTTTATTTTTGTTGTATCTAGTCTAATAATTTCAAACGTTTATTCGAGGTATTTCAAAATGTTTGTAACATTTCAACTTTTCTGGTAGAAAAAATGCTCTGATCATAAGCTGCGATGCCCAATGTATGTTTTTGGAAGCAAATTGGATCTAGTTGGTACTTTTAGCAGGTCGAAATTGAAAATGCTCAGTGCTTTTTAAAATAATTGGAGAAAAAAAAATGAAAATGTATTAAAATTGTTTGGTAACCAGCTTGGTTATATCATCCTCACTTGGATTGTATATGATAAGTCTAAATTTTTTTTTTCTATAAATGTCAATAAAATATTATTTATCCGGTTAAAAAGCTTAAAAATGTAATGCGTAAGTTTTTATTATAGGTAAAATATTAACGATACATAGGCATCATGGTTATTTTTTATAAGCATTTAAAGTTCAAATTTCGTCAAAACCACAGTTAATTTGTATGGCTAGACAACTTAATACAAGGTCTTTCATACAAATAGTTCATACTTTTACCGAAAAATTACAGATAATTTTAGGAAAATTGGTATGCAAATACAATGTTTTTCAAAAATGAATTCATTCTGGTCAGACGTATATGAAATGTACGTCTTGCTTACTATAGTTGACAGTTGAAACTTAATAAATATTTTTTTTTTAAGTAATATCATAAGGGCAATGGATGACGTGATCTATTTGAATCAAAACGTAATATTTACCATGTTAAATTTAATTTAATAATCGGTTATTGTGACATAACGCACTTGTTCCGTGTCCAGTATTAGGCCAAAACTAAGTATAGTTTACAATTTGCATCAAAAGTTTTATTTCCCGTGATAAAAAGATATTTGATTTTCTAAATGCGGCAAAACGTATAGAATCCATGTATATTTACAAATTGAACTATTTCAATATCACTTAAAAACTCACTATTTTATATAAATAATAAGCATAGCGAACTAAATTTAAGTTAAAGCAGAATGTACAATTTCCATTGATTTAGAAATACACATAAACTTTTTTGTATATTTTTAATAATTAATTAATTTATACAAATTAAGTGTGCAAATCATTTTGTATGATTTATTTACATATTATTTTTATTGTCTGAAGAATAAAAACATAGTTATTATACCTACATAGCATTATGGTTATATTGATAGTAAATTTCACAAAAATTGGAGATGGTCGCAGTGATATCACGTATTATACTAATATTATTCATCTCGAAAACCTTTGAAAAATGTATACGGTAGAACATAAACATGTATAAAACTAGAAGTCAAGCCTTGTGCGTCAAGCAAAACAGGAAGTAAGTATCTACAATCGTTTAAATATAGTAATTTTAAATGTAAACATAAATGTTATTATTTCGTTGATATATTATCATAATGTTTGCGTAATGCATTATAAGTATTAAAATAGGTACTATATTATTTATTAATGCATAAAATGTATTGCGTTAAAAGGTTAATAATATTTTATTTTGTTTTATTGATATTGTATAATGTAATATAACAATACGTTGTATACCACTATACTTATACTCGACTACTTAAATAATTCTTATGTTCTTTTATACGTCTTGCATACGTCTAGGTATGTAACAAATTTTAAATAACTATTCACTTACAATAAAGCGGTGCTTCTTGATGCTGACACGTTGAACGGATGTGATGGCGCTGCAACGTTGATTTTGTTTGTATATGGTTCTTTCTTCGGAATTTTCGCCGTGGAAGAATGATCAGGTCCTCCTTGTCGACTGTAGCCTTTGAATTGGTGGCCTCCTTTGAAAAATCCACTCTGACTGCACCAGTGTTACATGCGGCCACGTCAGGGATCCAAAAGATTTTAATTGTATATAATGAAAATTAATTCATGAACATTATTACATGGATTTAGTACAAAATTGTATTTATCCTAATTAAAATAATTATAACTTTTAATATACAAATACATTCATTATATTATTATTATGTGCATTTCTATTATGTACATCTTAGTGCATTTAAAATAATAAGTAATATTATGTTGTGTTCGTTGTAAATACAATGAACACAACATAATACCTATACCTATATATAACCATTATAGGTACCATTTATACCTATATGTTAAAAATATAAAGGTAATATTAGTACCTACCTAATAATTATATTGATAACTAAAAATATATCAATACCTATTGTTTACTAATGATATATATCATATGAAAATCAATTTTAAATACATAATATAAGTCTTATTGAATATTCAAATATTTTTAGAGATATTGATAAAGATTTTTTTTCAATAATTACGATAGAATCTATGATATAAAATCATTTGATACTTGGAATATTTGTATATTTTAAGGACAAATTTATCATGAGTACCTCCAATAGTTATAATATTATCAGAAAATTATTGACTAAATACCAGCTTTTTTTAAATGTTAATATATTTTCCGAGTGTAGACATAAGTTCAAGTAAAGTTGAGTCTATTTCACATGTTATGTCAAAGGCCATGTAAGAAACTGTAGGAATTTACAAAACGTATAGTGCCTACGAGAACAATTTTAAATGTTAAAGAAATTACCTTGCAATATTACCACAAACCCGTATAAAAATCTTTAAGACTGTTTTTAAATTCCTGATTAGGCTGAATAATTTTATGAATAATTAAATATTAAATAATGTTAAAAATTCCAAAAATAATCAATTGAAGATTCTTTTTATGTCGAAGATGGTGATTATTTTACTGGTAGTAATATTATCAGTAATAGTAAAATTACAATATAGTTTTATGTTATTTAAGTTACTGAAAATTATCATGTTGTTATGTTTACTTTGTATACCTATGCCGGATTGCATAAAACATTTAATGAATCAATAGTGAGCTAATGGTCCCTTAAACAAGATTTAGTGGACCGTGATTGGTCCATTAAATTTTTAGTAAACCATTAAATTTAATAAATTGTTTATGCAACCCAGCACTAGTGTTTTATATTTAGTTTTTAATGTTATGTAATAGACTCAATTACAACTCCTAATGTGACTATATCAAGATACTTTATTATTTGTAAATTAGTAGGTAATGCAGTTTTCTTAAAGCTATGTATAGATATTATATTATAAATAATTAATAAATTATTTAAATATTTTTTCATTTGTTATTAGTATTATTACTAATATTACTACTAATATTATAATTTGTTGTATACATAGTATTATAAGGGTGTATGTACTCTAAAAAAAAGATAAAATTTAATTTATTTTCGTTTAATGTGTTAATAATTACCTACTCATGCATAGAACTGACTAATTCGAAAACAACATATTATTATGGCAGCAGCACTAAATTTTGGAAAAAAGTAAAATACTACGTTCCTACGTTTTTTCGCCACAAGCTTGTGGTTTAAGAAAATAGTTATTTCAAGTATGATTTAATTTAATGTATTTTAATTTTTTTGTTCTAAGCTTGAATATTTTGTGATAAATAAATAATACTAATCTGATATAAAGGAGATAGCTTCCTGGTTTAATAATTTTGCACTTAGGTAATTTACTTTTTTTTTTAATGTAAGATAGATTTATTCAAGTGTGTTGATGGTATTAACTCAATTCTAAGATAATTCGATATTCTTGGAAAATATAATATGTTATGATAGAATATAGAATTTATAATTATTTATAGGTATCCATTAATCAGATCAAAATGTAGTGTTCAGAATAGAAAACCGTGATTCCTGAAAAAAGTGTATGGTGGAAATGTTGCTACTAAATTATTTACTAAGAGAAGAACGGTGTAAATCTGTAAAACCAAATAACCATTTTGAGGCTTTTCCTTGAGGTATCGAAATGTTCCAAACATAATGTATATGAATAAGACGAAGCATGTTGTAACTTCAACATTACTTATTGTCTGTTGATTATAAAGTAAAAATCGTTTTATAATTTATACAATAAATACGTGTATGTAGCATATGAAACAATAAATGTTCCGACATAGGTAAACTTTTGGCATTCAGCCAATATGTACTTATCGAACTACCATTATGTGTATTACAAAATAATTTTATTTTAAATAATATATATGAGAAGCAAAATTATGCTATAAAGTCTAATAATTAAAGTGAAATTTTTTATAAAAATATAAAATTGTGAGTTTATATAGTTGTATTATACTTGGCTGGTCCTCAAAATAAAATACCTACTAATAAATTAATTAATACAACTATTTTTAATTGAATCGACAAAAATAAAAATGTAATAAATAAATACTTTAATATAGACTAAAATGTTATTCGTAGCTTACAACTACTGTTATCGAAGATGTGAAGTACAATACTAAAAACATTTTATTTAATTAGGTACTATTATATTGTTGGTATCCAAGTATAAACAAAATGTTGATAGTTTGAAACTGATATTAATAATTGAACACAGACAGATAAAAAAACATATTCGTTTTTTTCCGTTGTGCACAGATTTTGTTAAGACTCATATTAGAGAATACTAGTCTTGTTATAAATACTATAAAATCTTTATAGAATACTTAAATACAATCTAAGTTTGACAAATGGCGCATTTAATAAATAATAGGTGTCTCATTGATTTGAAAATATAGTTATAACATTCACCTATTGTATTATGACGTATATTATAGTATATGATATACGTATTTTTTAGTTCATAAAACAACCAATTTTCTTCAATTAAATCAGTAAATCCTTTTACGGATATAAATAATTGAATACAACAACTGGGTGAACGACTTTATGCGTTACACACTTCAAATGCGTTTGATTTTGTGCCACTCTGCATAGTTTAAAACATTCGATAGGTTTTATTCTGATCGACGGGAAAAAATGTTTTTGTATTTATTTTTCAAACTTAACAAATAAGAAGCAATTGTTGAGTATAAGCCGATGAATGTTTTACATTGTTCCTGTCGAATGGCAGTGAACGCGTTCTCGAGCAAAGGAATAAGTAGTTGGCATTATTGTTCTGAATAAAAAAAAAAAAAATCAAATCGTGTAGGATTTAGCAGAAATGGGAAAACATGGTTTAGCCACTTAATCATTATCGAGACACAAACAGCGAGAAAAAAAAACAAAACCGGAGAAAAACTATGACTGTACGAGAAAGTCGCCTGAAAGAAATTTATTTCGATACTGAAACCGTATTAGTGATTCGTAAACGTCTTGCGTGTTTCTGACGAAGAAATATATTCGAATCAAAACAGCTCTCAGTCAATCGTAGCAGATAAAAACCTCGAACAATCAAACGGCGCAGGGAGGGTTGAAAAATTGCCATTTCCGAGAGAACAACCACCCCACTTCACATCCGTAGGACGAATAGGCCTTAAGTATGAAGCCAAAATGTTCGTCATAAAAAAAAAAAAAAAAACATCTTCATTATCATAATCCTCGGATTGATGACCCGTGACCTGCACAGATGACGCGTAATACGGTTATACGGCTATATAGTGATAGTTCCACATGACATCAGCCATTTGTACGATGCCGAAAAAATAGTTGTCGGAGTAAAAGTTACACGCGTCTAAGCGTCTTTTCTATAGTAGTACTTTGAATCGTAAACATTAAAAAATAAAATAATAATAATAATAATAATGAAAAAACTGCTCGGTAAGTAATTATTTTCGGGACTGCCGGAATAATAATTATTTAATTCCTCCTGCGGCAATGTGTGATGGCACAATGGAAACGGGAATAAAAAATATAATAATACATTATGGAAATTAAACGCAGTCCTATTATTTAATGTCCACTCGTTTGACGTTATGTCCCGAGATGGACGTCTGAAAATATCGCGTGGCGTCGTTGGCGTATTTTTTTTTTTTTTTTTATCTGCTTATTAAATAATTATGTAATCGACGACCCTTTTGAGTGCTGGGCGTGTGCCGTCTGCCGTAACAATATAATATCGTACGCATTAAACGGGCACCGGTAGATCGAAGATTGTGTACGAGGCCCTCGCGATTTTTACGGCTCGTAATGTCGCGGTAACGTCTACCACGGTTTAGTGGTAGTTACACAGTCATTAAGTTAATAACGCAATATTCCGGCGTATAATAATAATAATAATAATATAATATAATATAATATACTGAATATAGTCAACAAACGAGTTTATGATGTACACTATTATACTAGAGGGGAGGGGGGGGCGTCTATATAATATGAACGACACTATATAATGTTATAGCACAATGCACTGCAATGATACACAATGATAATAATAATAAAAATAATAATAATAATAGTATTGTAATGACTCAATTACATTAGATCTGACCGAATCGATACGACGTGTTGTAAACAATTACGACGCACGAACGGTACGGAATATTGCATTACTATTATGTTACCGCGCATATGCGTTTCGTTTAGTGGTATATTATACGCGGTATATGCATTTTATTTTATTGCCTCGACGTCGACCACGATGACAGATGGCGCGTGTGTAGAGAGCTCTATTCGCGACCGAAACGTTTATAATTAATTTCTATTATATTTATTGACAGTTTTTTTTTTTATAAGATCGACATTTTTAAATAACTACCTACCCATACTTGTATGAAATATATATTAATTTTGGCGCACATTATAATATGTCATTTTTGCACCTTTGGCGCTTCTGTCATACAGTGAAGTAGAACAGGTATATGGTAATAGGCTGGCGCTTATGTCCTGCTACATATCTGGGAGTAAATAATATGTAATTGTTGTACCTTTGGCGCTTATGTCATATAGCCGTTCGTTCGACATATTTTTACGTCAAATGACTCGCAGATCCTACGACTCCGCCGAACGTGTTGATGTGATATCGTAAGCCGCGAGTAACATAGGTAAAATGAACGCATACGCATCATTGAAATCAAAAACAAAACGAAATGTTTTGCTTATATTTTTAGCGTTCGCATACGCTCGATTTCGGTGTCGGTATTACAGACTAAAAAATAAGTTTTTAAGTCAGTGTGATTTCATGTGATCGGCTTGAATCCGGTTGTAATATTATTACAGTATTGTCCACGCTGAGCCTGATGACCGGCGAAGCATTGACCACGTGCGCGACCGACGGCGCTGTGGCCGGTTACTCAGCCAGGCCATCCATCAAAAGAGTTATATTTATCTTTATCTTGATAAATTCCATTTATGTCATCTTTATTTTCATCTAGTTAATATTTTGTCAAAATTATCTTATCTAGATAATTTTTTAACTATCTATTCCCGACACATGGCCCTTTGTGAACGTGATTCGTCTCGTAATTATGTAAGCGATTTAGAGAATTTTAGAGCCACGACGAAATAACCTTTTTATTAGCAACTCCACGTATAGGCTTAAAAAATGTATGACCTTATGGAAATTAAAAAAATAACAAAATGTATTCTCAAATTTAAAAAAAAATATTACATGTCTAACTTTAACTGGCATTTTGATAAATTTATATCTCCAACGCACACAAACAGATGATAATTTAGCCGCATATTCTATACTAAATGTCTCAAGCAACATAATTTTTCACAACATCAAAGCCTTTTTTTGAGTACTGTGTGTAAGTTACTTTATACCTAACACAAAGAAAACCAATGTAAAAAAAAAACAAATGGCGACGTGAAATAAACAAGTTAATAGATTTATACTATCTTCAAAAATGATGAAAGTCGAGAAACCGCACTTCCGTTTTTTGTTTGTTTTTTTTTTTGTTTACAATAAGCGAAATGCTCCAAAGAGTCCAGAAAAACATTATAGATATATAGGTATAAATGGTTCCCATTGGTTTTTAAAACTTCCGGTTATAATCAGCAAAAGGAACGACACAAACAAAAACGCTCTGGTGAAAATTAGAACCACTTTTCGACGCAATAAAAATAAAAAAATACATCAAAGTTAATATATTATACTCGTTAGTTGGGTATACAGAAAAGTTTAAAGAACATTGTATACAATTTTCTTATTTAAAATAGACGGAAAGTCTTTTTACAAAACAGTGCATCAGCTTTTTAACATAATTTTCGGTGTGATGAAAATATCACTTATACTTCCTTATAAGCGTCAGTAAAAATATAAAAAAAAGTATTTGACTAGATTGCAAAAAATTACGCATGGCTAAAAATTATTCAAATAATGTGTTTTTCAGGTGGAGAATGGGGGGCCCAGTTATGGTTGGATGTGTGCAGTGAGTTTCGGTCCTTAACAATAATAATTGTTGAACATTGTCGACATAATAACATCCAAAGAATATTAGGGTAGCGTGTGATCACGTCACAAACAGAAAATTTCACTCGACTTACCGTAAAAAGCATGTTGATAATAGGTTGAGGAACCGAATTGTTAACTATGGCGAAAAGAATTCTAAGCATGTAGAAACGAAAAAGAAAATAGTAGTGCATGTAAAAAAAAAAACCTCTGGACAAAAATATCACATATTTACCTTGCACAATATTATCTGCACATTATTTTTCACCCTTCAGTCGCGAAATGTATAGTAATATATTATATTATTATAACATCATATAGTATTATTTTAATATTTTAATTTACGAAACAATACAAATATGAATATGAATAATGCAAATTAATTTGTAGAAGAAAAAATATAGTTTTCCATTTTCATTTATACGGTGCTGCATTATAAAAGTTAAAAACTGAGCTAATTCGGTCAAATTACACATAATTGGTTTTTTTTTTTATGCATGTATGATAATAGTATAATATTTATTATAGCAAATACAAATCACATAATTTCAACATCAAGAGAGATATCATGTTTTCTATTAGGCAGGTAGTAAATAATAATTATTAAAGTCATATTTTTCTACATTTCTTCCATGATTTTTTTTTTTTTTATATATACGAGTAAGCCTTGATTTTGTATTATACTCAATTCAATATAAGTGCTTGCAAAGAAAACACAGACTGAAGTATCGTTCAAATATGTTTTTGCTATATCACATTTTAAGGGTTGCAGACGCGAAGGCATCAGTATACTCAAACAAAATCGTAAAGAATTTTATAAATAACAAAAATAATATTCTTGTGTTATACGACTACTACAGGCTTAAGTGCCTCTCGAATATATTATACTTAAAAATATTTTATTGAAATATAAAGTTAATTAAACAAATTGAAGTGCGGTATTTAATGATATTTAATACGACTAGACGATGTTCTGAGTCAAAACAAGAAAAGAGATTTTTATGATTATTTTACATTCTCTTATTGACGTATTGTAGTAATATTATTGAAGTAAGGGAATCATACAAAGACACGTGTTAAGTTATGTTTAGGTAATTATGATATTGTTTATTATAATATCTTATCTATGTTATCAAAAATGCTTTCACAATAATATTTAAGTGGCTCGGTGTGGTGCGGCGAGTGCATTCGAACCCCGTTCTGAGTGTACGCACTGGCCGGTTTCACTAGCGCCCGGATGGGTGACCACCCGGGATTTTTAGTGACAAATCCTTTCCACACATACACACACGTGATTAAAACTTACAGTACCCTCCCACATAGTACGCCAGGCTAATGACTTCAGTTTTCGAAGCCTTAACCCCAGTAAAAAAATAATTTAAACTACTGTGTCTCTGAAACTGAGCTTAATATTATGGTAAGACGTTTTGAACCCAATAACACTCAAGAATTCTTGTCTGATCAAAAGAGTACAAACTTTGTGGAATTCTGTATAGATAAATAAGTACCTATAATCATGTTCCTAGTATGGAACATGTTGATAATTATAAACAATCGATTATTTTGCTGTATTATACGCACAAATGGCGCACTTAAAGGAATGTGGGGTGGAGTCCAAGTCCAGAAGAGGTGCATCGCAGCATAGTAGGTACTCTGTTATTTTTATTTTACCAACTGATATTTATTTATTAATATTTATACGGGCAATATCCAATTTACAATATATAGAATAACGATAAAAATAATAGTATAGTATAATAATATTTGACTAAGAACACATTTTTAAATAATACAATATAAGTAGTACAATTAATACAAGGAATAAATGTAATATATTTTATTATAATAAGTATAAAAATAATATTAAAAAAAAATGAAAGATGTGTAATTATTTTTCTTGACACCCCCCCCACCCGAACCACACACACAAACTACAAATATTGGTAGCATAGTGATTAATTGTGTTTAGGCCATGTCGTATAATAGACATAATACTACGGGAAATTTTATGATGGGTAAAGTGTATGAGGGTTATGCATGAGGTCATTAAGTCGACGAGGGACGCAACCTTTTAGAATAAAATAATATTATTATGAGTTGTAACATTGAAAAAATATCAACAAATCATTTGTAAAATATATTATACAATTTGTAATTATATTATGGTACAAAATAATTTTTCCTTGTAATCCCATTTAAAAGTACGGCATACTTAATTTCTTTTATATAACATATGTATAGTGAAAAATCATAATTTATTCACGATTTAATTATTGTACCTACATAAATAAATTATATAATAAAATCATTTCCACTCGATTAAACAACGGAATGGCAATTTTTTCTTTCTTTCTATTAGATTTGAAAATTAAAACTTCTATTTACTTATTTTTAAATGCAATTAAAATAATACCGTAAACTTAAATAGTCTTATATATGCTATATATATATTAGATAATAACTTTGGTATATTAATTTATGAGACATTTTTTTTATTATTATTACTTATCAATTACTATTATAACAACATATATTATTATAATATTTTACCAAGTATGATTATTAATATTAATTTAATTAAACATAATATACCTACCTACATATATTTTAATACGCACAACACGTAAAACAAGTTTATAGATAATTATTCCATGTATAGATTACAACACATTTGTACGTTGCTAGTGGGGTTTCTAAATTCTTCTAGAACAAGTTCGATTAACAAAATATGTTTTACCAAGGCTTAGGCCGGTGTTACTTGTGGTTTTGTCAAAACAAGAGAAGCTTCAGAAAATCGTATGAGTATCTTCCAACCACAGCTAATTTCTTAATTAAGTGTTTGTGCGAGTGCCTATATTTCACAGCGCATAAGTTGACGGTTAACTGCGCCGGGAACTATATAAGCCTGCAAACTCTTATGGTATGGTACCATACGATATCGTTGTACAATCTCATATATTTTGTGTACGATTCAAGCAGGAGTTTTTGGTGACGAGTAAAACAACACCAATAATATTGTAGGTACTTAGGGTTTCATATTTCACACGGCGGAAGTTAATAGTGCACTTCACGATATACATTATATTATTGTCTTTGGAGCTTCATAGTTTTCAAAATTGAATAGCAAATTCTAGTATAAAGGCACCGAAACAAAATACGACCCAAAGTTAAAATTAAAAAACGTCACAGAAAATTTTACTAAATACCTATGTACATTCTCAAGAATTTAAATTAGATTTATAAACACATGCTGTATAGGTGTATCAGAACATATGAAAATGATGGCTAATATTAATTTGAAAATAAAGTAATTCGTTTGCACAGGTGATATAATATCATCGTTTTGAATAGAGACAAATAAATCAAATAATGTTTGGTTCAATACTGCAAAAAACTAACCTTTCATCATATTATTATAATAAACATGTGTAAATATTAACACAAAAATAAAACTATTATGCTTCGATAAAGTTTCAATTTTGTTTTTATGTTCAGACGCTGTAGTACTATAGGTCTGTTCCTACCTAGGTGATTAACCCCAAATTGCTATTTTTAAATTGTATAATATCAACAACAATAATAATATTAGATTTTAAACAATTTAATTATAATAGTGTCTACGATCAATGAAAATCAATAATATATAAAAACATACTCATACCTATAATGATTATTTTTTAATTATTCTCTAGTATTATTTTATTTGCTAACAAAAAAACAAAATATTTTTTTAATTTATTTGACATTATAAGTAATAACAAATAATAATAGGTACAAGTTATTAATAAAATCGGATTACTTATTCAAATTTATTTCTCATGTATTGTATCTAGATCATAATTCGTATTATTTCTTATATTTTATAATATTATAATACCTCTTATTTTATATAAAAACTGAACTTGGAATGTCATCTCAAATAAACCAAGAAACAATATAAATTTGAATAATTGAACAACTTCAAAACTTACTGCAAAATATAAACTTAAAAAAAAACTTTTTTTAATATTAAAGTTGTTGAGAATTAAGTTATTGCACCATCAATGATAATTATTTAATGATAATTAAAATCATACCGTAACTTACAGTAGTTACATAAATTACAAATAATTGTTAATAAATAATGTTATGTATGAATTATGGTAAATATACATTATATCTATCAAAATATCAAATATTAAGTAAACTAGTATTGAACATCAAATTATGTTTATGGTATATTACAGGGGTGGCCAGTAATAAAAGAGTCGCGAGTTGCACAATATTATGATAAATAATATGGAGATCAGGAAAAGGAATAATACCTATTATTAAATTAATAAAAATGTTAAGACGTGATTTTGCCACCTCTGGTGTATTATATGTATGATTATTTTCCAGTATTCTTTGAAATCTACACTTCTAACATCGCCGAGATGAAATCTATAAAGTGTATGTACTCTGATGATATAAGGACCGGTGGCACAAGCAGTTATCTCACTCTATTAGAAAACCATGCTGAGGTCATGAGGACTTTTCATGTCTTGACAGATACTTCACAAATTGGTACTTAACACTAAATAATATAAGTTTGTGGATAATGCTTTTAACATTAACAACAAGGAAGCTAAGAGAAACCTGTAGGTAAACATTGCACGTACATAGGTACCTATAGCGGCAAGACGCCCAGTTACCCAGGATTAAATAAGTTGGGTCATTATAACCTTCAAGCAACATGCTGAAGAGGTTAAGAACTAAATTAATACTAGAAATAATATAACAGGTAAACTGACTGATAACACACCACACCTCTGCTTCGACTCTTGTGTATAGTGCTGCTGAGTACCACTGATCTAAGCTTGGAGTGCTCACTGTAAAAACTATATCGAGTTTATAAAACGATGCAAATTAAATCAACGACCTTGCAAGAAACTCAAATTCAGCGGTTACTAGTGCTTTAAAACATTGCGCCATCTGATATACGGGAAATAAAACATACCAACAGAATAATGAAAAACATTAAAAAAACAATCCACTTATACACGGCATACTTACCTATATTATCTGATACCAAGAATTTCCTATTTAAAATATTTAAGACGATGCACCTGGTTTGGGACCACAAAACTGGGAATGTTCACTAGTATAGGAGATATTTGAAGAAATAATCCCGCGTTAAATTATCCATAAAACATGGCATGACAGAATTATTGGGATTTTGTATCACCTTCCAACAAATTAAAAATATTAAAAAAATGAACTAACAAGTAGCACATTCTTCAAAACTTAAGCAGACGACAAGAAGTTACTTTAACCATAGCGAGAATCAGACATTTTTTTTCTGATCCACGCATTTTTAATTACCTAGTACAAATCCAATACCCATATGCAATATACCAACAAGACTTAACCATCCAACACATCATCCAAGTCTGCCCAGATCTACAAAACACTTGAAACACCCTATCAATAATAATAGACAAATTTTATGAAGCTCTAAACGCAGACAACTCTATAAAAATCTTAAACTTTCTTACAACAGTTAATATTATAAACAACCTCAGACCAATTTGCTTACACGATTCATACATTTTAAAATGTTAAAATTTGTATACTTTAAATCAAATTCTTAATGTAACACACAAAATGTAATATGTACAAGGCTAAAAATCTGTTGTTGAAGCCTCTTTTATCTTTTCAAAAAAAATCACGTGTTTTAAGAAATACGGGCGTTTATACAAAATGCTGAATTTTTAAGAAATTAAATTTCCTCTTAGAGTCCCAGGATTCAATCTTCCCAGATCCCTCCAGTGAGCCACCCTAAATAATAAAAGATAAAATCAGGCACCAAAAAATTGGGGCCCGCGGTGAAATATATAGTTCCAAATGTAGAAGTATAGGTATGCAAACCATAAGACACGTTACAAAATTTCAACCAAACCTCACTTTCAAGATACTCTAGAAAAATTAGAAGCGAGCAAGTGGTTTAAGGAATTGAAAATACGTCTTTGTTCATAGTCACAAAATATTTCATTTTCAACTATTTGTATTGTGTCAATGTGAATTATCATGTTATTGTTCATTTAATATTAATTGTATTATTTAGTTTATTTGATTGTCTATTGTTCATATGTTTCACTTTTAATTTATGTTAAATAACATTATTTTGTCGATTAATAAAGCTATAGTATGCAAGAAAAAAAAACCGAAAAATCATGGACCAATATCCAATTATTATTTAAAATAACTTTATAAAGAAGGAAGAGTGTTCCAAAAAGGGGAGTATCTCCTACAACTCATTTACTAACCATTAAAATGTATGGGTATTATTATAATATTATATACATGATACTTCCATACAAATATTCAGTAAAAATTATAAAGATATAACCACATTTGCTCATGCATTTGAAGTTTCAAGAATAAAATAATGATAAACGTATAAAATATTTTGTATTTATTTTATTATACAGGTATTTGTATTTTGTACACACTATAATATTAATAATAAACATACAAGCAATTTTTTTCATAATATTTACTTTACCTACCCGGTAATCATATTATTTATCGCATAATATTTGAATTTATTGCCATAAAGTATTATAATATATTCGTTGACACTGACTAAATACAAATACCATATATGTTAGGCACTGCGCGTCGAGATCATTAGTGAATTCTTTTTTGTTTTCCTGAGCTTGAATTATGTTATATCAAGATATTGTACTGCAATCTGAATCCGTAGGTTTAAATAACAAGTAACTAAAATTTGAATAATAATGAATAGTTATACGGTAAATACTAAATACGTTGTAAGTAATAAATTAATATAAAATAAGTTTGCATAAATCTTTAGATAGGAACTGGAAATTTATGGTATGTATACTTTTTGAATTTGCAAAGTTCACAGTGCATTTTGAAAAAGTTTAAAATTCAGTAATAATACGTTGAGTTCATGCGATTTTTTTTGAAACTGTATAAGTGTATTGATCGATACCAACAATGCGCAGTGTGAAAATTGAACGATATTGAGTTAAATGTGCGTGCAAAAACAACAATAATAAATTGACTTTTAACCAAAATCTGTTCCGTGTCTCAGTGTCCAAAAAGGTACGTGTACCTTGTCAGGTATGCTTTGCGGTTCGTATGAAATGTGACATTCATAAATCGTTCATTATTGTTCAAAAGGAAAAAAGAAAACAAATATGTTATAAAAATCATAATAAAACCCTATTATGAAACCGGTCAAAGAGATAACGCATTAACGCTGTATTGTTATTCGTTCGGGGTTACCTGTTGATTGTTCTGTACGTGTGCGAGTCATGTTATAAATAACAATGAGTTTAGAAAACAAGAGAAATGTATTTCAATGAACAAATTATCGAGTTAAATTATTCCGCAAATTCATGTGTGCACGAAGTAATGAAACAAAATCATAATGAATTAATGACGTAAAGATAGAAAACAAAAAGGTAGAATGAACAAAAATCACCAGAATTTTTAATTACATACTGAAATCATTTGGTGGTAAAACTATAAATGTCAATACCATAAAAAAATTACACACAAATTCAAATACGTCATATTAGATACTGCAGTGATTGGTTAAATACAAAACTTGAACATATTTCGTGTTGAATAATTCATTGAACATGATCGAAACGAGTTCATTTTTTAAACAATTTTCGTAATTTTGTTTTAATATGCTAAGAGCCTTGGCTACAGAGATTATATTTTAAAAATCAGCCTTGGAAAGTTTCAACGAGATTCGAAATCAAAATTTAGCGCTACTTGAAACTTTTGAAGAACGGCGTCTGACTAAAAAGTGTATAGAGTAGTCGAGTAGACTATAAAAACATATTATAAAATATATATTGCTAAATAGTAAATATCATCGTAAAACCGAGATATTCCTTCCTTCATTGAAAATCTTAAATATAATTTAATATAATACCTTTTATTCTGATGCATTCACGGAAGACGTCTTTGCCAGAGAACCATATTGAATAGAAACAACTGTCTGATGTTGTGAGATTGATATGTTTCACGGGTTTCAAGAAGAACATAATTAAAAATGTAATTAATTAAAATAATTTGATGACTTAAAAATTATAAACCATTATAAAAATAATCGGTATTTTGTACTGCATCGTCCACATAAAAAGGTCAAACATCAGTTCAACAGGTTATTGTTTGATAGAATTTATTTCTATGGCATTTTATTGCTATATATGAAACAATAGCATAATTTTGGTATAAAAAAAAATTCTATTGTATATTTGTATATTTATAAATACATACCTACTATTATATGTATATTATTGTAGTAAAATAAACAGCACGAAGTTAGCCAGCAAAAAAACTATACATGATATTCTTTAATATTTATGTTGTGTCTTATGAATATTAATGATTTTGCAGTATTTCAAATACATTAAAATTGTATTTCCCTGAAAAAATACTATACAGATGAGCTATTATAATGTAGAGCACTTTATTATATTGCTATAATAAAGTGTAAATAATATTATATCATCATAGTATAGACTCGTCGTCAAATTTGGTTTAATTGTTTCGAGATAAATTAATATTATAGATTTTATTGAAAATGCTATGATAATACATTGTGTAAATATGGTATTTGCGGGAAAAATAGTCACAATGTGTATTGATGCGATGATATTTGCATGTTAAATTCTAGACCAAAGTTCACATCTAGCGTTTGATCAATGACCATAAATTACGACTGACCATGATTGTATACAATGGGCTAATAGTGAAGTAATTGATATTGTAAAAGTTGAGTAAAAAAAAAAAAAAAACAGATCGCTTTAAACCCGTACTAACTTTTGAGAAATAGAATATTTTTGAAAGTTTTGCAGTTTTGCAGTGCGAACAATCAGCAGCAGATTGATTGTTGGAAACTTTATGTTTAATCGTCGTAAACAGTTAATTTTCCACTCATCATTTATTACACGAATCGCTCGACGATTCGAGACGGTTTTTCAAGTGATCTCCTCCGTCGAGTCTAGACGTATAGTCACTCTGTGTAATTTACAAACTCCCAACGTTCTACAACTCCCATTTCCACAGAATCTAAAACAAAAAACCACACCACGTTCCTCGTATAATGAATACGAAAAGGTTTGATCACTAAAATTACCCGGTTACGCGAAATATATTATGTATGTATGTTTTTACTGAATTGGTAAAAAAAAAATTTTAAGAGTTTTAATCGAAACTCAAATAATTTATTTGATATATAACTATATAGACATTGTTAGACTATGCTATTTTTAAAGTATAATATGTAATCATGAATTTTATTTCGGTCTGTGTTTTTATTTTATACGTTCAAAGTACGTATTTGACATTAAAAAAAAACATTAAAATGATTAATCCATTTTAATATTATGTTGCTAACAATATACGTATTAACTATTAGATATACAAATTGTACAAATTTTAATAATGTAAATGCCCTAAAAAGTATTTATTTTGCTTTTGTCAGATCACATGTAGAATATGCATCCCTTATTTGGTCATCAGACAACATAGGAGTTAATCATAATCTCGAAGCTATTCAAAATCGTTTTCTTCGCTCTCTAGCATTTAAGTTTAAAATCGAACGTCCACCACATTCAAATTATAACGGAGTATTATCCTACTTCAATATAGAATCGTTAAATACAAGAAGAAGTAACCTCCATTATTCATTTTTATTAAAACTATTAAACAACTCAATAGATTGCCCTTATTTACTGCAACGATTAAATTTTCGAATAAATACTAAATCCTCCAGAAATCTAGAAAGCTTTTTAATTAATAATGTTTCTAAAACATACTCTAAATCATCTCCTTCAAATATACTGATGACTATAGGAAACACTATGAATATTAATTTTAGTTAAAATTATTATAGCTGTAAAATTATATACCACATAATATGTAATTGTTATATTAATTGAATGTAAACTTTATACTATTTGTACCAACATTTTATTGTATTCTTGTCACTACACAAAACAAATTTTTTTTTATATATATATTATTCTGTAAATGGAGTTTTTTTCCGTCAATAAAGATAATAATAATAATAATAATAATAATATAGGTATATTGGAAATACGATATTTTATATTGAGTTAAATAATATTGTAATTATGTCGAAATATATTCAGTGGTATGTTCTTGACGTACTTCATTTGTCAATAATATTATTGCTTATAATTGTGCAAGTTGTTATCAGTATTCACTATTCAGTATATTATATTATTGTAATATTTAGTTCGAAGTCTTGAAGACCTGAATTATTATTCAATGATCGAGGTGAAATATACAGTGGTTGTTGAAGTATGTACTAGTACACTAGGTACTTAAAACTTTAACCACCGGTGAGAACTTTCTACTAAGAGGCCATCTCAAAAACTTTAATTAATTTCAATAATATTGACCGTTGTTTAGAAAAAATATTTATAATCAAGTAACTTTTAGCCTTATTATTTGTATTTTTATAAAATACACAATTATTGCATCGAAGACAAGTACTTAATTATTTATTCGACTGTTAGGAATACTTTTTTTTTAAATATAATTTCAATAAATTCTATTTTCGTTTTAGTATTTTTTTTCCAAATATCTATGTTTTTTATTATATAGTTCAATGTTTAAGTTAATATGCTCAAATTACAAAAATAACATTGATTATGTAGTTTGTCACTCGACTCATTTCGGTCATTATAATTTATAATACTATATAGTATAATAACAATTTACTATCTTTAAGCTCTATACTATAAGGCACAAGCAATTATCTTTAATTGTTTCACAAAATAATAAGCAGTTTACAATTCCGACATAAATTATAATTATGGGGAATCTATTAAAATAAGAACAGTTATTAAAAGAATATGTAATAAAATATAATATTTTAATGATTTTTATCAACTTAATTGAACATTATTAAATATATAAATTTTTCAGTTGTAAAGTTCTGTTATTGGACTCGAACACTTGTTAAATTGTAAATATTATTTTAAAAGCCATTTAATTTACTTTTATTCCGAGAAAAGCACGGGTTATAAGTGCATTTTAATAATAATAATAAAGAGTATTTGAAGGGCGAATTGAAAGAAAAAATAAACTGTCTTTATATAATTAATGGGAGGGTACAATTGCGTTCTATATAATCTAAAAACAAGAATATAGTATGACTTATTGCAATATCAAACAATTAGTATTATTAAATTTTTTTGATATTTTTCATTACATATAAAAAAATGTATAACACTATATTTTTGTTATAGTATTATAATATCTAGTTTTGTTGTGTCATTAATATACGTATTTCGGGGGGACGAGGAGGCCGAGCGGTCTAACGCGACGGATTCGGCACAGCCGGTCCGAGTTCTCGATCCTCGACCACTGGGTGGCATTTTTCTCCGTGCAAGTCACGGTGTCCGGAGAACAAGTGCCGCCATCCCCCCACCCCGGGGCACGGCAGAAACCTACGGGTGCCTCATTAGAAATTCTGCCAAACACAACACACGTGTATCAACCTACCCAATATAAAAAACCTACAGTGCCCTCCCCACACCCAATGGCCTATGTTGCCGCGGGTTACCCAATAAAAAAAAAAAAAAAATATACGTATTTCAATATAATATGAGTATCTGTATTAATTTTTTTTTTATGATATTGAATATTTATTAAAATACTTTGTTTTGTATTAAAAACTTTTAATTTTATCATATTATAATTTATAACTTACACTATAGTCGAAACATTATTGTATAAAATGAAAACTAATAATATTGCTAAAGCATTGTATTTATTAGTAACCCAATATTCAAAACTGCGTAGACTTTAGAAAAATATTGATAAAGAAAAAAAAAACAGTTGATTGTACAGCAATTCGTTGAATCAGAAATTGTAAAAAAGTATTTCAAGAAGAATTAGTTGAAAATGAATAATATAATAATAAAACCGATAGTAAATATTTATATTTCCATAGTTAATTATAATGTTTAACACTCGGTTACCAAGAAGTGCCTCAATTGGACGTATTTGTAATGCAAAGGCGAGAATGGGGCTTGTGGCAATAACAGAACTCGTCTTATGAATGCACATTTCAAATTGTAGTTTATAAAAAATGTAACGAAAAATAAACATTTAGAAAAAAAATCAAATTTGTGTACTTAATGCATTTCACAGTAACTCTCAAATAATTTATTTTTAACTATTGGATATTTACACAAATACTTTTTAAAAGTATCTTTTACGACACATAATATAATATTACAGTTTTTATTTAATATTTAAATCATTAGTACTATAGAATAGGTAGTCAAAAGGAACAAATTTAACATCATTATTATTAAATGTGTACATTTAAATTAAAAAGTGCTAACTGACGGAACTTCTATTTTATTTTATTGAAATCCAATTACCAATCTATTATTATTATTATTTTTATAAATAACCTGTATTCATTGATTTATTTACATTATAATATGTCAACATCATATTTCAGTATTTTTTAGCAATATGGATAAATTATCAAATAATTATTAAATAATAATTTCAAATTAATGTGTTGATATCCAAAATTAGTAAATAATAGTAAAATAGTAGGTACACTTTTCCATATTTTATAGATCATCGTTTTTTTTAATTAGAAAACATTTGTCGTTACTTATGTAAAAACATAGAAGTATAGAAATTAATGACAGTGGTACACGTACATTTTAACGTTGTATATGTGATTTATTTGTATAAGATAAAAATATCAAAGAACTTGACTTACATTTTGATTTACTCAATCAACTTAACACTTAACCAAATAACAAAATTTGAGAAAACTAACAAAATGTCAATCAATGCCATAAAATATAATTGAATGTATGAAGTAACTATATGAATTCGCGGTCAATGGCCGTTTTATCTGATACTAATACTTACAAATTTAAAATTAAAAAAAAATTGAATCGCCTTTATTTTAATTTTTCCCATGGTGAAACGAGAAGTAGCTAGCTACCTTATATTCTTCGTTGAAGCCTCAAGCCACAACGCATGATGCGACAAAATTGTAGTCACGTTTTTTCGCGTTATTGTGTACCCAATTAGGGTTGAAGGAATATGTTTTCTCGGAACCGGTTCGATTTTTATCGTCGTGAAGGAGATGATTGCACGTGACGCATGTGCGGTATGCCACTCTGCTGCAGCTGAAACGGAAAAACAACGTCGTGGAAACGGCTGAAATCTCCTTTTGACTCCTTTGCTTCCGCGCACCCCTGCGACACCAGGGGTGGTTCAGAAGTCATCGAGGCGGATATCGCGTTTCGAGATAATTAAACACAGAATAAAGAGGCGAAACATGTCATCCGCGACCTTTGCGCGCGTAACGTCGTCGTCCACCCCACCAACCAACCACCCACCCACCCTCGTCCTCGAGACGGTTCAATTTAAATGCGACCGGCAAACGTCGCGCCGCCGCCGCCGCCGCCGCCGTCGTCGACCGAACGGTTGGCTCGTTTCTTCGCTTCTCGTGTGTCCAATTTATGGTCGAAGGCTTGATTATACTCCATTCCTTTCCATTAAACAGTCGCCAAGAAAACATGACTGTACGAAGACGCGGCGGTAAACAACATTGACGGTGTAGTGGAATGGGTGGATATTGGGAGGAGGGGGGTGGGGGACAAACGAAGCCGGAGGAAACTCGATGATCAGCTGCACGGTAGTGGTGGCGGGGGGGGGGGGAGGGCCGTTATCTCGTCGCGTTGATGTTTACTGTTCGAGCACGATAAAATGAAGGCGGGTCGGTAGGAAAAAACTGGCTTGACTCGAACGCACTTGTTTAATCAAAACTGACGGTTGTTTTAATTATGACAATTGTCGGCTTAAATGGCCCGGCAATTGGATTGACAAATTGTTCTCTCCCATAACGCTCTGAGCACGCGCCCGTAGTCTTTTCCAACCTCGTCGCTGGAACGTGCAGGTCGTGGCGCCTGATTTAATTTCCTCTCGGCCGAGGCGCCACCGCTACCGTATAATGCGCGCGTTATTATTTTCGCGCCCTCGCGCACGCCGCCCATTAGCATATAACCAGTCGGTCTCGTTTATAACTGCTACGGCAATGATAATAACAATAATAACTACAACGAATAATACTATGGATGATTCTTTCTTTGTTTTGTTGTTTTTGATCAAACAATGGCGTCGTAGAGTAAAAGATAAATACAAGTATATTATATTATTATACTGCGAAAACAATTTACACTATTCGATATTACAATATTCGAATATGATAAAATTCTCTGAAGCGCACGGCGCGTGTCTTTGGCATTATTCATATTTTTGATTTCACCTTACTATAGTGAATTTTAAACAAGCTTATATACCCGTTATACTTTTAATTCCCTAAATACAGATAGTTAGGGGGGAAATCAAAATGACAGAGAAAAGTTGTTAGCTTTCTTTGTTGAAATGTTGTTTGATATTATACTCTACCTTCCTGATTAACCAAGTACATAAAAACACATTTTGGGTTCTTCCTGTATTTTATGAGACAGAAATGAAACAATAAATTAATAAAACTAATAGACATTGCTTACAGTATACGAGTTCAATTTGTATAAATTGATCATAATAAAAGTAAATATTTACCAGCTACGTCATAATGGTCATAAAGGCCCTGAAAACGTGTGATTTTTAAGGAGTTGTGTTTAGGCAATTATTTCGTTCCTTGAGCTCACTGTTCAACGTTGTGTGTGTAATAAATTATAAATAATGTGCGTATACTCCCAACCAATCATCCACATTCCACATCATACATATTACCATCCACATGGGCCACATGATATTTAGTCATTAGATTAAAACATTCAAAATCAATTTATGGACGTGAAATAGCTACACGACTGACAAAAATGTAAGTACCTATACTTCCAAATTGGACAATTTAAAAGATGTAAAGATGTTTGAATGCATAAACAAGATTACTTTGTATCGGTCGGAGCATTTTTTCAATTTTAACAAATTCTTGACGGGAATAAATATTTTCAGTTTTATCAATTTACTATAAATACATCAAAAATATTGAATATATATGTGCTACGGCCGCTGCAAAGTAAACTTTTTTATCAAATCAAACTACTAGAGGTACCTTAATATAATATGTCAGTCAGGTAATTTTAGTGAGTAATGTATAGGGTTTTGTAGAGGTTTAAGGCATAGGTTTCTTTTCAATTACCTACATATTTTAGGTATATAAACAAATTAATACATATTATTATTTGTTGATTCAATTATTGGAAACAGTTAAAATTAAAATTTTAAAATCAGTATGGTCACAGGTTGACATGTACCATCCTGGCTTGCCCCTACGAAAAATCGACGGCTAATCTGAAACTTCTGGTAAACGTAAGTCAAGGTATCCAACAGTAAGCAATATCAATACATTTATCGCCACCACCAGTTTCATTTTCGTGCCCATTAAAGATTAAAATTAAATACATTAAAATTATAATAATTTTAAGTGAATTATTAAAAGCACGTCCAATAAAAATAACTTTTTCTGTTTGAAGTTGACAAAATATGTATAAACATTTATTTTACATAATACTTATTGTACAGCAATTTTGTATTTTTACACATTGTATAACTATTCAGTCACTGCTATTTTAACAATCGATCGGTATTATGATTTCGTGGATATGACATGCTTTCATCAAACTATGCAATTGTATATTGTATTAAAATCCCACACGAAGAACTACGAGAAAAACGTTCTATTTAATAATTTAAAATTCTCGAAATAATATCACACATTGTTTTTTTTTATTTGTGTTGGAATTAATAATTTTTATTGTTATTTTAACACTTTCAGACATTATATTTCACACTGGTTAACAAAATATAATAATATTTAGTAAATTATGTCGCAAAATCCAATTATTATGTAAATCCTTGTTTGTAGTTTTTTTTTGTTGATATCTATGTAATTTTCGTTTCGTTTTTTTGTATACAATATTAATTTCATTCTTGTTTTTACAAGTTTAGTGCTGTCCTTCGGTATGGTCAAAATACTGTTAACTCCCATAACATTTTAAATCTGACTAGTTTAAACATTGCAAGATCTGAGGTATTTTCAATTTTCTCGGATGTAACGGGTGCCCCGCGGAAAGTGATCGAATGCCACACGCTCGAATGATCTGCAAAATTTAAAATGTCAAAAATTCGTATGAACATTGTAGCGGGGATACAACTTAAACACGAAACATTTTTAATCAGGACAAAACACGTCTTGCTATCTAAGAATATTTTAATTCGTTGGTAACTTAAGGTCTCGTACTGTTATATTAATTATATAATCGTTAGTCAGACGCATCTTGAACGCTTAAAGTTCCTAAATGTTTATAAAATATACTTGTTGAGTCACGGTTGATTTACAATTATATTAACCATAATTTATTATATGATACGATTAATAGCAATTAATCAATCATGTCTAAAAGTATTAGTTAGATGTATTAATTCACTAAAACATACCATTTACACTGTTAGGTAAATAGATATCTGCATGGTTAACAATCTTGTTATTAACCGTTGACGACCGATAACTTAACGAGTGTGCATAAATCTATTTATTCGAATATATTAAGCCAAATTTTCGGATTACAAATTTACTTTAATTCATATCAGCTATGCAAATATAAGACACATGATTGTAATTTTATTATGAGTGTCTCGGGATTCGAACAAATATATTTACGAACAAATCACTTTGAATGGAATTATTTATGTGTTCGCATTCCCCCGAAGGGAATATTGTGTCCCATTAAACTTTGAACTGTTATGATTTCCAATTGAAAACATAGCATGCCGTTTACAACAAAGACATCGCACAAAGACTGCAGAGAGCGGATGGACGGTACGAAATTTCAATACAATCATCATACGGTAGAGTGGCTTTAAGTATATATACTTTTGTATTGGTCGTGCTCGGAAAAAAAATATATATATACGTATATAATAATAACATATTAAGAAATAACATGAAACGACGTACGCGATTACGGCTGCGTGTCTACCTCCTATCATTTGGGTCGATATATTTTTCGCAATCGTATACAGTAATATTCCTCCGGTATGCGGACCATGGAGGACATATATGTAGTTATGGAAGTTATAACGGTCAGAACAGAAAATCAAATAACACACGTTCGCGGGTCGAATTCGAGCTGGCGCATCGGCGCTCGTCACGCGGTCGTAGACTCGTGTGGGTGTGTGGTTTTCCGTGACTTTTCGGCGAAATTTCAAGAGATGATTTCTGAAGTAGGTAAACTATAAATACAAACCTCAGGAGACCCGCCTCGCAGGATAGCTGCTGCTGCACTTAAACGCGAAGTTAACACGACTTTTG
Source organism: Metopolophium dirhodum (assembly GCF_019925205.1). Lineage (NCBI taxonomy): Eukaryota > Metazoa > Arthropoda > Insecta > Hemiptera > Aphididae > Metopolophium > Metopolophium dirhodum. Next base: position 24,252,881 of record NC_083567.1, read on the forward strand.
ACGTTCGGTGCAGGGAGACGTATACTTATACGTCGGCACGTCGTCGTGGTATCGCGGTCGGCATTTGGTCTGCCGGGGGATAAAGTGAATTTTCGATTAAAGGAATCCAGCTCAGTGTAACAGCACCACCGCTCGTAACAATTCATTGGAACGTACAGAAGTCGTCAGAAGTCATATTATATAATAACATATGCACACGCGTCATCACGACTGCATCGTCACTTGGCGCGGTCGCCGGCGAAATAAATTACCTAATATGCGTATCCCCTGCACGACAATATACCTACCTTGTCGGCATTGATTATAAAATATACTATTCAACCAATCAATGGTGTCGGGAACGATAAGTTATTATTTTCAAATAGGCGAACCACAGATTAAATGAAAATTAATTGATTTTCATGTAATCTTTGGGCGAGCGTAGGTCGCGAGTTGTACACACACACACACACACACACACACACACACACACACATGTCGTATAATAGAGACGACCAAATTGTCATAGAATGCACAGTGTATACGACGACGATGTACCAACAATATTATTCCTAATATATTGAATATTAATAAAAATTATCGATACCGGTTTAATGTGTTAATACATATATTCATTTCAATCACAATTTTTATTCATTCTTGTCGTGCCGTCGTACCGTTCACTATGCAGCTATTGACGTATTTAAGACGAATTTAGAGTAACGAAACCCCATGGGAAAACATTGACCTGTACAAAATGAAATATGATATCAAGCTTGTATATAATATTATTGTTTGGATATTTTCAAATCGACAATTTTAATACTTAATAAATGTGTAGCTAAGTGGCGAGTATCCATGATTAATGAACACTTTTTTTTTGTCGGGAATAATAAACAACTATAGTATTATGTTTTTTAAACACATATAAATATTGTAAATTTTATCTTTTAAAATATTAACCATTTACCAATATTTATGTTCGGAAAAATTGCATTTATTAGATTGCTTTGCGGTAAAATATGAGAAATAAATCACATATCTTGGTTTAATAAAATACCCATAACTAGACTAAAGTGTGTTTATATTGTAGAAAATCGTTTAGCTTAATGGGCGGTACATATCGTTGTATATATACTTCCGCTATTTTTAAATCAATTTACATGAAATACGAGTTAATCTAAATGTATAATATGTATAATAATATATAATATTATTTATATACTAACTGTATTTTTCCATACTGTATATGTATTATTTATTCAATAGTACTTTTATTTTGAACACGTTTTAAATACCTAGTTTACCAAACAGCATTATATTAATAATTATAATATATGATAATATCTCATTATGTTTTTTAATGTTATTTTACATCTTAAAAGAACGATTGAAATTGAAATTATGTAACACTCCGGTAAGTCATTATTCATTAATATTAATTAGGATGAACAATTCCACAGAACTGTTGAAAAGGTTAATTTTTAATAAAAGTTATGACGCTGTACTATAAATATACTCTGTACCGTTAGAGGCGTTTGAGCAATAAAGTGTAGACGGCATGATAATAATAATAATAAAAAAATGTGAACTAAATGAAAAAATAATCATGGCAGTGCGAAGGATCAAAGAAACCACATACCTAAAACACATCCGCGTGTACATTGTAGGTAGGTATAGGTACTCCTCATATAGTTACATGAATATAAACATTGAAGCGCAGTTCTGAAAAAAAAAAAATAATATAATATAATACTATTTCACATTCCAGCGATCGCAGTACGGTATACATAATATATAATATTATATTATTACCATACACGTCCGCCTTCTCTATATTATGATAAATTATTTCTAAGGCGGTCGGTGGATATTCTAGTACTATGCGAAGTCCCATATTATACGTTATCCGGTATATACGTCGATTCGTAGAGTTAAAATTGCACATGTGCGCCACGATCGCATAATATAGGTATTATATTGTATATTTTTATATTATAATGTATTGTATTATATTATTACCACCGTTATATTACATTATAGGTATATAGAGCACGCCGGGAACGAATTGTCTGCGCATCCAAACGCCACTTGGGAACGGGCCTTGGCCTATACAATGATGATGTTCGGTCCGTAGCAGGTACTTGGCGAAGTCGTAACTTGTAGTGTGTGGTTTTATTATTTTCTTAACGAACGAGCGGATTCACTGAGATTTTTCTCCACGAATTCATATGGCACAACGAGGATCACGGAAATTTTTATTCTTCACCCCCTTAGTCATTATCATACGTAATAATAGAGTCCTATAATATTATGTCCGGTTCAAAACCACCACTGACCTTTGTGCGATTTTTTTGGGGGGAGGGGTATCTGCAATTATATTATCATCATAATATATTTCTACTCTATTAATTACTCTATAGGATAATTTTGATTATTCGCTTATTTCAGACTAATAATTAGTAGGAATTTATTCCTCCTCCATCTATTATAATATATTATCGTCAAATTGTAATTTTAATTTTAGAATTAGTTTAATTATGGGATTAAGACATAAGTGTTATTTCAACGTGTTAACAATGCAGATTCGAATTATACATAATATTTTAATGATTTACAAATATCGATACTTTGAAAATTTAACATTAAATAAATAAATAATTTCTAGTTTTTAAGATTTATGCTTAGATACATAATATTAGACAGATAATTTGGTAGATATATCTATACTCAAAAAAAATCTATAGTTGTTCGTAACATGGTCTTACTTATACTCCGAACAAATGCAATTATAATTTTATCTACTAGATGTTTTGGTTTAAAAAGGTTCAAAATAATTAAATAATATTAGCAAAAAAATAAAATTAATGACATAATTTAATATCTAATAATAGCCATGCACGATTTAACATTTATGATAATAATTTAAAATACATATTTATGGTATAATGCAATTTTCATATATTATACTATAGGTTATAAATCTATGAAGTATGAAGTACTTCGTTTTTATAATTATGAATCAGGTCCGATACTGTAATGTATATTCTTCCTTGTCAACATGTCTGTACCTACAATATGCTTACATATTTTCAATAAACGTTACAAACATTTCTATGTAGTTACTGAAATGAACACATATTTTGAAATCTACGCCAAAAAGATTATACATTGGTGATATCAAAAGATCATAAACGGTTTTACGTCAAAACTCAAAAGAGCAAAAAATTAGTCTTTTGGAATAACAGTTTAAAAGAGCACACTGAATAAAAATGTGGTTTTGAGTTATCATCTACAGTCTACACCAACCTTGTCACGAATATTTATGCGGATTGAGATTTACGATTAAGCTATGGCGGAATCATAAGTATTGCTACTCAAAAAACTTTAAAGTTATTGTTATTATATAATGGAAAATAATATTGAATTATAAAACATTACACCAAACTCGCAATTAGCTTAAAAAATGTGATGAATTTTGATTGCGATGTTTTTTATTTATAATAGGAACTACGTTCAAGGATTCCAGAAAAATTTAAAACTCGTTCCAATAATTTATTTGACAGTATTATTAAAATATATAAAAAAAAAACACCATCTAAACTAAATTTGTAACACCACTATTATAATTATTGGAATTATATTAATATATTTATTTAAAAATAGGTACTATACTGTTATAAAAATATGACAGTGAAATAATAATAATACATTTCTTTGTGATATTATGTCAGAGATAAAAGTCCACAGAGCCATACATGTAATATTTTGTAAAACAATACGCCAGAATGGGTACATCATGAGAGGGTCCAAAAGAACACTAATTGAGATGTATTCTGTCACCGAGTCCAAAAGCACACTCGTGTCAAGCGTTATTAAAATATAAAAATATAATTTTGAACTTATGAATTTTAAAAACTGTTTAATAATTTGAACATGTATATTTCATCAGGATATTTTACTCTTATAAAAAGATACATAGTTTTAACACAACAACGATATCTGGATAATATTAATATTTTAATGAATTAACAATGATCATATATTTTTATATGATATGTATTATAAAATAAATTAAACTATAAATTAAAATACGACAACAGCTATTATAATATAAGGATCAAATATTGTATACAATTTTTGATAAAATAAAATACGTGTATTCTTCAATGGGAATAATTATTTGAGATTCACAATATTTGTTTATTTTCACCTAACTATTGCCAAATAACTGTGAAAAATGAAAATAATTTATGGAAAACACGTGCTATTAAAAATATTACACCTCATAATAATTTTCAAAACTATGTTAGTATGTTACGTTATTGAACTAAACAGTTATATTTAGGTGCTAACATTGTACACGCATTATACCGACAATGCATACCTGATGCTAAAAGTATTTCTTTGACAACGTTTTTATAAACACGTTCAACAACTTTGTTCAAACACTTTATACTTTGAACTTCATAGTCAGTGTAGCCTCTATTAGTTATAATTATTTAAACTTTAAATGTATGTATGTAACGAGTTAGTAATATTTCTATAATTTTAATAATACATTTCACTCCTTTGATAATGGCAAACAAGTTTCGAAATAAGTAATTATGTGACTTCAAATGTCTGCCAACTTTATTCATAAATTACGCCAAAATAAACCACATATTATCGTAAACTAATAATATTTTCGTTACTAATGATACCTACAACATAGCAAATAACTATTGTGTTCGTTTAAAAATATTTTTATTTACTATCAACTTATGCCTTTTAAGGCTTATTAAGTTTTACATAATGGATCGTTGAAAATTGGATGTTTACATAAGTTTACGTATGTATATAATAATTGAGACACGACTACACGAGAGACTCAGTGTGGCAAAGTATTATTTTGTTTAAGAAATATATAAATAATAATAATAACAATAATTGAAGAGCAAAATTAAGTGTACATAAAGTTATAAATGTATAAATACCTATTAAAACGTTATTATTTTTTATTATAAATAAGCTAATCAAAACTATAAAAATGGTACAAAATTATATAAATGTATATTATTATACCTACCTATTAAAAGTAAAACTAATTAAATAAAAATAAAAATATATTATACCAATTTTAAAATTGTATTTTGTAAATAGTTTGCCACGCTTCTTTTTCCAAAGTCACTGCAAGTACCTACGTTAAGTGCCTTGTGCGGAATTTTCTTAATTTCTTGACTAGCCATAATTTATTGTACAATTTTACAACGGTTAAAACGTTGTTCTTTTTTATGCAGCAATTGTATAAATGTCATTATGCTTGGCCATTTTAATCCATTTAAGCAAGCGTGGTAGAAAATTCATTGTGCACCCTCTCAACAGGAGTTATTAGGACGAGGTAGGTATTTTATCTTGTAATTGTGTTTAAAATAATTCCATTGTCAATTGTAAATAATGCAGATTTACTGAGTTTTCTACGGTTTATTGCACCGATCTAAGTAGATTGAAAATAATCTAAAAACCCGAGAATGCGTTATCATTTTTATTTTAAACGCATCATATTGTTTCGACGATTCAAAATAATTAACTACAGATTGGGTGGGAATATATATAGCCATATAGGTACACCAGGGAATTCAAACACAGAATTTTTAAAGCCATATAAGGATAATTTATATATTTTGTTGATAGTGTTACTTGTTGAATATATCTTCATATATAAATAGAAAATGGCACCCTCTAATAGTCTTATCAATTAATACCAACACTAGGAAATATAGATTTTGCTACTTTAATTGAATAGAGATGAATGGATAACCAGATTCGGCAGTAGAAGATGAAGAAGAACTTCAGTAGGTAGCGACTTTTTTTTAATATAAAATATTATTGTATTTGGTGCGGCCCGAGTCTGGTAAATGATAAATTTCTAAATTTGTTAATGCATTAATCATTCGTGTATAGGTAATTTTATTTTTACCTTTTAGGTAAAATTGCGTAAATTTCAGAAGTGATATTTGAATATTGCACACCAAGGATAATATACGACTGAGTAAATCCGCCTGCATACCAATGAGAGAAGTTTACGATGATAATTTCTTATAAGTGGAAATAAAATTAAATCCTATTTTTACGATAATTGTCTGATATTACGTCTGACGTTAGTTTAAAGTCGTTCGGTCGGATGACGTATTAAGAGTTTAAGACACATCGTTTCTGGTAAATTTGTTACATTTCCAACCATTCCTTGAATAATAATTATTTTTAGGTTAGGTATATACCGTTGGTAAATACGTAAAACTGCTGGAGTTAACTACATACAATTAATGTACAAAGAACCGGATAAGTATAATATGTACCTCGTACCTAAAGTATTAATATTATTTATGTATATTAACAATAAACGTTATGGTATAGTATACCTAATATTCGAAAATCCTGTTTAAAATGTATTCAAAAGATCTCGAAAAGTAAGTGACCATCGGGAGTGATTCAAAGATATTATTACATATTATTAATATTTATTTACATATCGATAACATGATAGGATGGTACAATAAAAAATACACAAATATGACATGCTATATGACTTCAGTGTGATTTCAATACACCTTAAAGAATATTTATTTTTTTATTTTTTTCATATTTATATTTTAAAAAAAAAAAACAGAATCGAATACCGTGAACTAAACTAGAAACTATATTTGAAGGCCTTTAAAAAAAAAAATTGACGAATGGTCAGTGTTTCTTTTATTTGTCGAATCATCTGAGAATAATGGAGACCACTATTATGGTGTACGAGTTACACAATGGTATGGTTCATAACGAAAAATGTCTATATTTTTTCTTACACATTATAATACCAGCTAGTATACCACATACAGCTTTTATGTTTTTATATGAGGTTTTCATTTCGATCATATATATAATCAATCATAATGAAAGTCCCTGTTATTCATTCTTTACTGCGCGAAACACCAGATACACGTCCATGGGATATTCCATGCATCCGTTTCATTTGTTTTCGAACTAGGCAAATCAATCGATTTAACAGGAATGATATTTCAGACAAAAAATGAACATTCTATAGTTGCGATAAAAACATATACATATCGTTCATTTTTGGTACATCAAATGTGAAACATAATGGGTGCACACGAATGTTGTTCGATGCTATAATTTTCAATCTAAACTGACGTCTTATATGTTTAATAATAATATTTAGGCTACGTATATACTTATGTAACCTAAACGAATACGTGATAATAATATGTCAAACACGATTCCACGGATGAAACATTAATTATTGTAGGTAGAATTGGTTAAGTGGATAACCGTGTCACGCAATTTATATTTTTATATGTGCAAAACCAACAAAAGTTGTGCGTATTATTAAAAATTCAGTCCTGGTTTTCAACTTTCAAGAAAATTGAACAAAATCGGATCGTTATATTATAATACCTATTACCTGGTAGCAGATTCTGTGTGTTCACTTTCAATATCACATTGATGCGTTTTTTGTTTTATTATTAATTATACAGCGCGGTACACTCGTGTTATAGTGATTAATGATACAGTAGTTTTGAATCTTATTTTTAATAAATTATTTCAAACTTTCATTTCAACGTTTTCAATACGTTCGTTTTACTTCATTATAATAGGTATGCATTCATATTATAATTATCGCTTAGCCCGAAAAATCGAACACTTAGTCCAATAATCAAAATTTCGTGATTGAAAAATCTTTCTGGCCATCTCTCTAATCATATTACACGTCTTGTAAAATTAATGTTTGATTGGCCTGCAACATATATTTTAAGATATTATAAAATAAATCATTGTAACTATACAGGTCTCTTTAGTGTCATAAAACCGTCTTATACTGTAAATATTTATTTGCATCGGCACCAAAAAAATTAAAATGACACCTTTTTCTTACATCGAAGTAAATGATATAAAAACTCCTTTATGAAACAATATTAAACTTAAATTATTAAATATTGTCATATAATATTATTATGAAACTACAGTGTATCTCTAATGAAAACAATGAAAACATTAACAAAGGCAATTACGTCGAGAATTCGAATTATCTTTAAGCATTAATTCATATTTAACTTTATTGATATTGAATTATGAAAAAAAATATTATAAATCATGTCTACATTTTATTTTAATGAAGATGTATTTCACAACTGTGATGGTAATAAAACTAAGTAGCTATTTAAATTATTTCAAAATTGTAGAGCAGAAACTACAAAGTTATTTATGTATTTAATTTGAACACTTTGACGACACACAGTTACGTAGTGAACATAAATATATTTTCAATGTAATATCATAGTGAGCTCTTGGAAAATAATTATTGATAAATAACATTATTAGTTATGTTCTGACGTATAGTACACTAGAGCCGTACAGCTAACACTGATGCATTATTATTTACATACCTATAATATTTAATTTATTTCACGAGAATTATTCTGTAATATTGTGTAATGTAGTTTTCCAGTAATATTAAAAATATGGTCTTATAGAAGGTCTAATTAAAGGATGAAATCATTTGTGAAATTCATATAGATAGTTAACTTATAAATATTTATATAATTTGTAATCAGAAATAATAAACGAAAATTTCTAGTTGTCAATCGGATATAATGTTCAGCTTAGACAAAAAATTCATTTAAAAAAAAAAAGTATTTACTTTTGAATATTATAAAATCAATCGACAAGACGTACATAATAGCGAAACATAAACTATTACAACCTGAAAGTTAATATCATTACTTTTTATCGTAGGTAACACTTATTAGTTATCCTTTAAGACCCTTCCCAGGATATAGTTTGAAGTTAACAATACTTCTTTTATAATTCATTAAATCAAGTGGTAAAGTGAGTTGATTTCCTCGAAACAATTAAAATTTTAATTTGATACGAAGATTGAAGGAGAAAATGTAGAGAAACCATTAGTCCCTCTTTACCAGATCCCTCCAAGGCTTATTTATTTTTGTACCTAATACGCTACATTAAATCAGAGGTTTGCCTTTAGATTCCTACGGCACATTATTTTGATTTAAAACTTTTAAGACTATAAATAAGGACGATGCAAAAACTATTTTCAGTATCTCACCGCCGCCGTTTTTTCGGTATTCTATCCTATGAATTATTTTATATGTTTCAATAAGTTCAATATAAGCAAATACGATTCATGATTTTACTCGTTCAAAGCTAGTTGTAGATATTTTCTGTGTGAATAAATTATTTCTTACTATTTTCATAAGACACAAAACAATTAATCACAATCGTTTATCCTTGGAACGATTTAATACAAAAACTATACCTAAATAAAAAAAATCATTTCCATACCTACCATTTGATATAGTAAAAGCCATTATTTACCATAAAGACGCACGCTGTTTTTTTATTTTTAATTGATCAGTAAACAATAAAAGATTTTTACTGGAAAATATATTTTGAATGTGAAATAACAACACAATGAATTTATAATTTTAATTGTTTGTTTTAAAATAGACCATTTATATTTAAATTAAACCAAAAATGCATTCGATTGAAACATGAATATTAACATACCCGTAGTTATATTACAGTGTTTGTTATATCTATTTAGTATTTACAGTTAAATTTCTCAATGTGTTTGCTTGACAACAATATCGTAATGCTAAATGCAATTGTTGTTTTTGTAAATACTATGTGATATTATTGATGATTGTAAATTGTTTTTACTACTGTATATGTTGGTACAATTTCTTGTTAGAACTTGGTTCCAAGATCTAAAGTAATGGCCTAGGTTCAACGAAGCATTAGACAAAAAAATAAATCCAGTTTTAGCCTAAATGTAATCGAATTTAATTGAATATAACTCTAACCAAACAAAACCCAAAATACTTGCTTTATTGATATAATCACAACGTTTATTTAGTCCCCTTAATACTCGAGTCTCTAGACTATAAAACTGCTAGTTTTTCCAAATCTCGAGTAACGGCACTACAACTTTTATAAATTACAGTATAATCCCTCAATATAACTAAAAATATATTTAAGTAATTAAATTTACCTACTTTGTTTTTTAATGTTATAGAAAACATGTTTATAAAATGTATTTAATTTGAATACTTTCAATCGTTTTATTATAATATATAAAAACTACGTATTTATATTCTTAATACATATTATATAAACGAACTACTCACGATATTAATCAAAATTAAAATTATTTAAGCTCGCAATCAGTGTGCTCGTACACAATCAACGTTATTATTATACAATTTAAACCCCTTTTTATAACTGCTATATAATGACAATTTAATCGTAACATTATGCGAATTTGGTTTTTGTTTCAATACGAATCGACTGCCTAGGTCATTAGCGAACAATATACATCAAATTACAATTTGCATAATTAATGATAACATTTAATCTTTAGTTTAAATTTTTTTTCGTTATTTTAATTTGGATATAAAGTATACTATAATATTATCTGTATTTTATTTTATACCCCGTTGTAGTTTAATTTTTTTTTTTTTTTTTAATAGTTCATAAAGTGAGTTACATTTAATCAAATAAAATCTAATTTTATAAAATTAAAAATTACACTTTTTACTATGTTTGCAGAACAAATAATAGGTTAACACTATATACTATCAAACATATTATAAAATATAAACTACTGTTTTTACGCGCTATTTTATTATAACTAGTCTGTTTGAATTTATTTTTTTATTCTGTCTTGCGTGAAACAACTATATTTATTTTTTTGACAGACAGGGTAGAGAGATTTTATTATTTATTATATTAAGAATACATATATTAAAAAATATCTGTTCAACCTAACTCTATTAATTGTTCGCGTAAAATAATTGGTAAAATAAATTGAAATATTTCAATGTACCTTTATACTTTATGCCGTTTTAATTTAAATGTTTGATTTATTATTAATAATTAACACTGACTTGATGTACCTACTTACTGATAGATAACCAAATAAGCAGTGGGTCTGTTTTCTATTATTATTATTATTATTATTATTATTATTATTACTATCATTATTGTTTTTTTATTTTAGATATCATGGGCACCTGTTCATCGTTTAACAATAATTATTTAGTTAAATTAACATAATTTGATAAATAAATACAATTCAATTATTTTATAATACACAAATAAAATCACAACAATTTATGTTTACAAATTTCGTTTAAAAATATCAATATTTGTCTGTACATATTTTCATCTGGTGCCTCTGGTCATCAAAGCTTGATGTACAAAATGATGTTCAATGACCAAAAATTATTTTTGATATAGGTATTTTATTTGTTTAACATTTCACTTTCAACTTCAACTTCATCTAAGTACTTATTGAGAACATGATCATTGATTTCGATCACCAATTAACATTTTTTTATAATTTTCTTTCAAATTCAATAGTATATTATGTACTTGTAATTTGTCTAGTCATATTGTGTGCAATTCAAATGGTTTTTATAGGATTTTCTCTTTTTAAAAACAAATGTTTTCATAACATAATAATAATTTGACAAAATATTATTTTTTCATTCTGTTTTGTTTTTAAATTTTAACTAGGTACCGTATCATGTTCTTACGTTACCTGTATAACACATCATAAACAATATAGTCCCGAATCAAATATGCCATAAATATTGAAACACGATGAATAAAATGAAAATCAAATACAATCGTAAAAAAATGATCTTATTAAGAGTTATAATTATTGTTATTATTATTTACTTATAGTTATTAACAATAATTATAGGTACAGTGACATATTGTATATCGTGGAATTATCGTAAATTATATACTTCTGTGCTGCACATCACACCCCTACTTAAAGTTTTTATGAGTACACCGCATATAATTATTATTATATTATTAGATATTAAATAATAACAACTTAAGTGACAAGTAATTGAATAATTTCAAATCATTAAAATACATTTTCTAGAGAAATGTTCTAGTAACCCCGTAGTATTTCAGAAAATTAATTTATTTATTTATTTATCTTTCATTTAAGTTAAATTTCCATTTTTATGTCTAATATCTATTATACTTTTAGACATTTTTTTTAGTTTTTATTAGAAAGATAGAAAAGAATATTACAATCTGTACCTACAATAAGTAATTGTAATAACATTTTTTTTTAAGTGGGCATGATGGCTTAAGGGAAAGAGGCCATTGACATTACTCCCAAACCAGTTAATTATTAGTTAATAATTAATATTCTAACATGATTTAATAATATTTTTACTTTGTACACTTTTTCATTTTTTCTTTTTAAATAATCAACTAAGCACTTTTATTCGTAGAAAAAATTCAAAATTATTTATGTACAACATTTGCATACCTAAAACTTGTACAAGTAGAAATAGAGTATATGTATATTTGCTTATTGTTTGGAACTTAATCAATAAACATTGAAACTGCAGAACCATAAGTACAAGGAAAAGTATTTTTATATTGAAAAGAAAACGCGAAATTTCTAAGTACTTAGATTGAATTTAATTTAGGATGATATCTATTTTAAGCTGTTTTACTGAAAAGTAACTATGTTCATTGAGTAAGCAGCTGTTAAGACCAAAACCAAAATCTAAAAAATGTCATTCAAAGTTAATTTTATAATTTCATAATTTAGTAAATAAAATATCCTATAAAAAAGTTGAAAATAAATTAAATAAGTAGTGAACATAAATAAAAAAAAATCATATCACAGCACTTGCTAACTCAATTATTAAGCATGACTTTTTCTATTTTATTGGTAGATAATTTTATAAAAACAAAAGTATGTCACGACATTTTTCATAAAGTGGTCACTGAATAAAAATGTGGCACCTAAAACATTTTAAAAATCATGGACGAAGATAATATTTTTGAAAAATTTGGTGTGACAGACAGAAGGTTTATATTATAAATGCCTGTGTTTGACATAAACATATTTTCACAAATAATTTAAAAGAAAACATGAAAGAAATATACAATGCATATTGCATATTGAAATGTTTCTAACAATTTTAGTTATCGTCATACTCAAAAAAAAATTGATCTTAAGGACTTGAAACTTTTCTCCATTATATTATTATTTTCTATACGCAGTGAAATTATCAAAACACTTAGACTACCTAACTTTAATCTATTTATAACACGAATCTAGTCACACCGGTACGCGGTATTGACTTATAACTTATAACAATAATATAATATCAAATCTATGATATAAATACTATAATCATAAATAATAATAATTTTAGAGTTGTTTAAGGCAACATTTAGTTCAACAAACTGTTTAACTAGTTATAGAAAATTAAATTACTAATAATAATATAAAATATCCTTAGAAAAAAGAGGCTGAAGAATGATCATTCACTCAGATTGATTTTTCGTAAGTACCTATACGCATTGATTTAACATTGAATTCAAATTTAACACGTCCATCATTACAATGACCTACTTAGACACTTTCCTATTTTTTAAAAATTTCATCAAATCAATTTAATATTTTGGCCAAATATTTTTACTTTTTTCACACCACATTTATTACGAACAAAATGCGGATGATTCCCTCATACAAGTTGGCAAAGAGCAATAAATATTATTTTTCTGAATTAAAATCGGGATTGGCGTTGTGATATTATACTAATTGTTTAAGTCAACAGAGATAAGTAACAATATTTAAATATTATGGTGTAATATGTGAAACACAGTAGAACTACGCATAGTAGAAAAAAAATTATCATAAAATGACATACCTAGTTTAACTATAATAGTTATAATGTTAGTGAAAGTTAGTGTGATACCATAGGGCATTATATTAATGGAGCGAAACAGAGGCTGAATGAATCTAGTTTGGGAAATATACGTGTAAATAAAATTACCTGAGATTAAGCACATGTTTAAAGTCAATGATATAAATGTGGTTTTAAGATTAATATGAAAATTGAACAAAGTATAATTATTATAAAGTAATAGAAAGCGACAGTCGTTGGTTGTTTTTAAATGTACCTCGAATTAATATAATATTCATTATTTATTAAATAATGCTACTATAGAAGCGTTACGAATACCATTACCAATGCTGTGATTATTTTATTAATGACGAATGAGAATAGACTAATGCATGACGATAACAAAAGGACATTTTGTATAATAACTTTTAATTAAATGTACTTGCTATGAATTTCAATTGCAAAATTTTAGCATCATAATATTAAATAAGACAATAATGAACCAAATTTGCATGTAAATGAAGAATAATAATAGCACGTATTATTAAAAATGGTGCCCTGAAGTCCGAACAGAAAACGACCTAGTACAGTGTATGAGACAAAATTACGATGGGATAATAATATCTTGCTTGTTTACTGCAGCAAAATATTTCATTTCACATAAAATCAATTCATAAAAAATGCATAAACATTTATTTTATACCTATATAAAAATCAGTCATATAACAGTTAGGATGTGAAAATTTCTGTTCCATTAATAAATAAATAATTAAATAAATAAATATTATTTTTACAAAACATTGTAAGTACATATCTGAACTATAATTCGTTCAAATCTGATTCATAAAATACCTATATATTTGTATTTTGTAAAAATATTCAATATCCATTATCCACTGTATACAAATATGGCTTTTGTATAGTTTAGGGCTACAGGTACATAAATAAATATTTTGTCAATGTCTAATATTTTTATTCCACGTTCATACGTTATAATTACTAAATTGTACATTTATTAATGCATATAGGTAGAATATATATTATAACTGCTTTAATAGTATAATATGTTTAGCATAGTTAGGTCTGTTGAACAAAAATATGTAGGTACAAATACCTACCAATAAATAGTTTAACTACAAAATACCATAACATGAATGATAAATTTATTATAATTTACTTGTTTACTGAGAATTATTGTAATGATATCATCAGTTTTGAAGGACTATTTAGGTACAACAGTTTTGAGAAATTAAATTAAATTGTATACATTTAAAAGCACATATTTTAAAGTACATATTATAAATTAATATTTAAACTATTTAATAATAGTTGAGTTCGAATAAAATTGTAAATTGTAATAGTAAATGAGCAGTATATTATAATATAAAATTATTTCGAAAGGGTATATTGAGGTTTGTTCAGTATATAGTATATATTGATTATATAGTTATACAATGAAAATAAATGATTTAAAAAATATTACCTGCTTAAAAACTCTATATTTCTTTAGTAAGATCAAATCTCGAATTTGGTCATTTTATCTGGTCGTGTGATTTTTCAACTTACAATAGTGATTTAGACAATATCCTAATATTATAAGTTTTTAAATATAATAGCCCATGTCTTAGGTTTTTCTCTATCCAAATATTCCCTAAAATCATTTATAGAATCATTAGGACTTCGTAATCTTAATATAAAGCGTAAATTATCTGATAGTAAAATGTTCATTTTTGATAGCTAAAATGGTTTTGTTATCTACCCTGAGATCTTAGCTCTAATTAATTTCCGTGTTCCTCGCAAACACACTAATAATATAGATTTATTTATCGTTCCATTTTATAAAACATATACTGGTACAGATCATCCCTCCTTAGAGCTCTTCTTTTAATCAATATACTATTTCTACGACACTTGATTTTTTTTTGGAATGTCACGTCAGTCTTTCAAAACTAAAACTTTAATTAATAATTAATTTATATGTATAAAATTGATATCGAATCTGATAATTAGTTATTGATTTATATAATGTTTTAAAATTACAGTTATTTTTACGAACCAATATTATTATGATTATATTTTTTGTTAATGTCATGGTGATGTACTATATCTAATGTAGTTAATCTTGTAATTTTTCTATAGTCTTTTAAGTATTCTCTGTTGGTCATGAAGCACGTTGATTAGGCACATCTTTGTCCGTTAAATGTATAGTAAACAAATAAATAATAATATGCTTAGTTACACCTGTCCATTGAGTGTTCAGAAATGAAAAATAAAATATTACCATACTATTTAAACGTTGGCAATTCACGTTGACCACTAGTATCACTAGTACGTATATGTGATTTTGTCTGGACAACTCGAAGTCAAAATTTGAAAAATTCGTGTGGAAATAACTAGCTATATTATATTATGTCACATTAATTACTTAAATTATTAAAAAATATGATAAGTACGTTGCCTAAGACTCCACAGTATTTTAAAGTGAATTCATTGGTACCTATACTCCAAATACATAATATTAGAAATTAGAAATAATATATATATATATAAAATCATTGAGTAGGTATATAATATTATACAATATATTATTATACTCAATGATAGTACGTATTTATATGTATTATAACGTATATCAAAATACACAAAAAGTACAAATTATAATTATATTGTCTTTTGAATGATAACCATCGATGATTTGTTTATAGTTTGAGAGTCCATTATTTCCAGTATGAGATATAGGAGTTGGAAAAAATGCCAATTTGTCGAGTACTGTTGTAGTACTCGCTAATAGTGTGTAAAAATACAAATACCGTTAAAATGGCAATAAATAATTATATAAATCTTGGAGATTCGACGAAAAGATATGGGACAAAACTCTAATTAATCGTATCGGATACGAACGAATTTACTCGTTGATTGTCAGCCACAGATTAACGATATACTATGTGAAATGGAAATCTAATATTAAAAAATATATACAATCTTATATCTTTAATATAATATGTTCGTTGACTTTGAATTAAAAAACTAAAACTAAAAGCAATGATTTGTGTGTATTTTATTTGTTTTTATATCACTTTAATGTTAATGTTCTCATATTATATTATTATAGCTGTGCTCAAATACGTTTTAAGTGATAATAAATTATTCTCAACTATTACCAAACCCAATAGAAGATCACATAATATTTAATCAGAAAGTATTTCGTACCAATATCCAGTGAATTGTTATTTTAAATATAATGTTTAAAATTAATTTTCTTTTTTTCTACCCCCATAAATTAGTGGATTTATTAAGATCTGAACATATTTACTACTAAAATCGCAAGCTATCATTGAACTGTATTTGGTTTTTTTTTTTTTCAACAGCTGATCTTGTACTTTGGGATTAAGTTGTAAAATATATTCGTTTTCGTTAACCGGTATTTATTAACATCACTTAATATACAAAAATGTATTGTGAAACTGTACAAATTCGATGAAAAAAACCTTGCCGTAATATTTTTGTTGAAGTATGGTTTTTTTAATACTATTTAGAACACGAACTTTAAATGTTTGAAGCTGTTAACTTGACAACTTAATTTTTCGCGTTTTCTTACTTTTGCACCGCACTAACTTTTTATTTATACTATTGTTCTCAGAGTGCTCCTTAAGTTTGCACATTAATAAAATGTTGATGAGTAAAACGTTATTGTTTTTTTTTTTCATCTTATTAAGTTTCTCTCCTCTCCCATTATGATTCTCTATTGCACCTCCACCACCACCGACAGTTCAACCGGTGACGTAGTGTCGGCATTGACCTCACTGGCTGCGTTTTCATACCACCGCGATAGATAAGAGGATTTTAGGCGGTCATTCCCCTCATAATGAAATGTCTGGTGTATCAAATAAAAAAAGAAATATAAACACGACAATCAACCCCCAACCAAGAAAATAAAAATAATAAAAATAATACTCTGGTGGTGTTTTTACGGGTATACGATCCTACACCCTACGTTGGTGGTGGAGGCAGCGGTGCATCATCAGTGGTTCGGTGGTGCCAGCTAAAACAGCGACGTCGACGTATACCAACCACCAACCGAGAGAGCCGAGTGTTTGCGCCGAAGTTACCGTCACCGCATAACCGCAATTTCATTATTTACGTGACTAAAGATATTCGCAAACGTGAGCTCGTAAATTTCATCGGCAATGTCTCCCGCTGTTTGGCCCTTATCTCCGCTCGGTGTGCGTGCATGTCGGTTTTTCTATTTTTACCCCTCACCACCTCTCACATGGGAATCCAGGAAATTAAATTTTAATTCCATCGGTCCTCCTGCGCGTAGCTCCATGCCCGCCGGTCTCACGTCGCGCTGTTGGGGGTTAGTTGTTTTAATATAATAATATCGCGTAGCTAGTATACCTACCTACCTTTACAATATAATATAATACACCAGTATAAACGCGAGAAAACGCTCAACACTTTGCACTCGGCGGTGGCGGCGTATATACGACTTATATACGTACCTATATACGATAGGTTGACGCTGCGGAGGATCCCCGCGGAAGGGTTTCGGGGGTCGAATTTAATCTAAATCAAGTCGATAATTATGTTTCACCGAAACAACAAAAACTATACGTAAATAACACATCACGGTGGCGTATATGAATACACACACGACATCAACCCTCGACGCGGTCGTCGCCCAACACCAACCCCACGTCTCTCCCACGTGTACCTGCACCTACCTCCTCAGGGCCACGGTGCAGTCTACCCCCCCTCCTCACACAACCTTGTTTGCGCCTCATTTCACTCGTACGTTTTCCACCCTCCACGACGAACACCCGAATGAGTAAAGACGAGAGAGAGCAAAATATGTTTACGCGTTTTTGATTTGCACTAGGTATATGAAACACGCATACAAGGATATTGATGACGGTACACTGAAATTATTCGCCCCGTTTTCTTATACGCCCTCAAGGTCCGTTATTCGTTTAATTTGACGTTAATAAATAGTAAACGCACAACTGCAAACACACGAGGCTATTATTATATATTAATATTAAAATTAAAATTATAATATAATACTGCAGTGGATTAGAACCCATTCTCTCTGATACCATTTTTGTCCAAGACTAGAGAAAGTTTTCCCAGTTTAATATTAATTTTAAACCTCTTCTAAAATCAGATAAAATAGTCCTCGTGCAATGTGAAGTAAAACATCGATGTAACGCGAATACTGCAGTTATACATATAATATAATTCGTATAAAGACATTCGATTACAATTTTAGAAGTTCGTCATTTGACAATATAATATAAGGTAGTTGGTACCTATCTAGCCGTACAGTCTGACGATTAAAAAACTTTATGCATTGATAGAAAAACAAACTTACGTCCAAACTTATTAAACATGTTTCAACATAAATCTTTTGTAAAGTTTTTCATTTTTGGTGAACATTTAATTGTATAAAACAAATTATAGGTTTCTACGTTTATCGGAGCGACTATTTCAAATAAAAAAATATACATTCACCTGGATGAGAATACTTAAAATTATTTAAACATAAACTAGGTTATCTATGAAAGAACTATTAAGGTCGTTTTATTTTTAGAAACTTTATAAGTGCGCACCTGTTCTTAAATAATATGAATAACTTACTATTTTAGTATATGAAAGTTCTCTATTGCAAACATTAAATATGTGTATTTAGTAACTTGGCAAATATTAAATAAGTCGAAAGTCAAACCAAAAATATTCATCTATAGTTGTTAAAAATTAAAATTTAATATTTAAAATATAAATTTCTAGTTGTTTGAATTAAGCAAGAGAGGCGAGAAAGATAATACTTATTCTAAAATGTAATATATTACTTTATATTAGGTACATATGAAAAGTTTAGTATACTTATTATAGTTTTCACTTTTGTAGATTTAACCTACTTCGAGTAACGAAAATGCATATTGTACTACAACGTGGTCGGGGGAACCTTGTTATGCGATATTATAGTTATCCAGACAAGGTTTTTTATTCCTTATGGATAAGTTTACCGTACGTAGGGGGTATAGAGCATTGTGTATGAGGTATTTTATCAATAATAAGATACGTTTGGTTTATAGATCTGTAATAATTTCTTATATTTAAAATAATACTTTACTAAATATGAAGATGATGGCCGTTAATAAGTGTATAGGTGAGTTCGCTCCTCTTGATGGTTGGTTATACTTAGTGTTTGAAGTATGAGAAATATTTCAATGTTTTGTGAAATATTGGATGTTTATTAATTATTTAATTTTTATTTTTTAAATATTATTTTGTTTTATATTTTTATTATATATAAATTATAATTATAATTTATATTATTTCATGTGAATCGTTAGCAAGAAAACTATGATCTTTATAATATATACCTAAGTACTGATTTCCTTTTACTGTTTCTTTTTAATATTTATTATGTTTTTTGTTTTATATAATTATAATACATGTCAAAATTAAGAAGAAACAATGATCTTCATAAAATAGCCAATTTATGAATCTGATCATAAGAACAATTTTGATGGTAGAAACATTTATCTGAGTCAAGTAGTTTATTTTTTAGAATTGTCATACACTCATACGTTTAAATAGCATCATTTTTTTTTTCGTCAAGTCTTTCTGTTACACCTTGTATATAGAGTGTAACAAATGTTACAGCACGTTTAATTGTATTTGAAAACATCCATTTTATTTTGTAGTATTTTGATTTAGAATTTTAATGCTTACTATATTTCAGAGAGAATATAAACTAACTCTTTTTTTAAATTAATATAAACAGGACATGTCTACATTTTGAATTGTATGTCTTGCTCGTGTAAAATATTTCCAAATACTTCACAATACCACTGATCGTTTAAATAAGTAAATTAAAGTAAGTGAACATTTAATATAATTATAATACAAAAGTTCATTATATACATGCAGTAGTTTTAGATTAATAGTTATATGTTTACAGTACAGTACAATACGCAATACTTATTTTATAATATGCCATAAACTTTTTAAAATTGAATATTGGACCAAGCATTTGTTGTACTGTCGAATGGCGATTGATTTCTAATAGTATTGTCCTAACATTAGGTAGTATAGACACTTGGATAATTAACAAAATTAATTACAGATGCAAAACAAACGGAGACAAAAGGTTTATGCAATAAATTACCCACATTATGAACGGAAGGTATTGCAGGACCATTGGTCAAGGGTTGTTTGAAAACTCGATTATACAAATTGAATAATTGTGTTCTGTAATATGAATATACAATTAAAATATCAACCGACAAAAAAACTTATTTCCACTTATTATTCGTATTTTTGTAGCCTAACAATGAACTGTGTAATATATGCAAGCTAAATCTAATAGTTTTCGAACATTTTTTTTTTGCAGTAAAATATTTTTGAATAATAAGTTCATCGTAACACATTGGCGTTCTAGTATGTATGAATGTATGCTAAACTGTATGTTCGCGTTGGAAAATTAACTGTTGACGATTAACGGGTATGGATTTTTTATTTTAGTTATGAACGTATGATAATTAATATCAAATGAAACAAAACGACGACCTCCTTGTGAATTATCGTGCTGGGATGGAAAATATTATTAAGACCAAAGACGAAATAAACAACTATCAATATTGCCATATTATTATTATCTATTTAATTGTAGTGAAGAGGTTTTCATTTAGACACTAAAATAATCGTTTTTGTACAATTTTACGAAAATGAAAACAAAATATAAATAAAAGATGAAATAATGTATTAACAGCATCAGAATTAAAAACACAATTTAGAAAATTTAACTGACCACAGTTTTATTTTATATTTTCATAATTCTTTATCGTATTATATAGCTAAACCACAAATAAATGTTCGGTATTATCAACGAATGTGTCTCGGTTTAATTTGTTTTTAATTTGTGCGCTTGAACAAATGGATTCACACCATCGACACATAAAATATTATAAACTTTTCAAAAATGTGGTTTACAAACTTAATAAACGGAACACCGAACATTATCGGGAATCGTAAAAAATTGTTTACACATCAATTTTTATTAGGACGTTTTTCCACCCAAAAATGTTTAAACGAGACGCAAAGTTAGGACGCATTAAACTAATGATGCGAGTATATGAGAATATAATACAAAACAGACGTGTTAATACTATATCTACGAACTATAGCTTTTATTATATCGAATAACTCCGCAAAACAAATTGTATTATTATTTTTTTCTCGTCTACACACCACTCCGGTTTATTATACACGCTCGGCACATCGTTCAATTGCAAGCCGAAAGTATATTAGAACGTATTATTATAGACGATCCAAAACATTGTGTATATACGTCCTAAGGTCGTTAGAACACACTTCTCCTCAGTCCTCCTAACCAATAACATCTTGCAGAAAGCATATTGACAAAAATTCGACGAAAAAGCATGAACCGTACGAGTCATTGTATAGGATAACTCCAAACCGTACTAGCACCGACGATACTTTAAGTTATTGATAATTATTATTAATAATATTATTTCGTGCAAAGGCGACCGTTGAAATATTATAACTTTGGAGATTAAGCGTGATGGTGGTTACATGAACCATACTGTGAACGAACGGTTTACATCTTAATCACCAAGTTTATCAATCTCGAAATTAATTAACGTACATTAACATGTATAATGTATAATATTGTATACCTACCTATTTTGTACCTATGTTGTACCTATATTATACATAGTTCATAAATTTATAAATAATATTGTACGTATTTAGTTTATAAGTTGTATTACAAAATATTAAACTATAGTTTTTTAGTATGAATATTGTAATAGTTGAGATTCAAAACAATGAAAGATACTATTTGTTTTGTAATTATTATATTATATCGATATACCTGCCTACCTGAATATAAACATATATTGGTATATTGTTACTTATATTTTTCTTACCTATTGAAATTGATTGACCTTTTTTTAACACAAATAATAACTTTAATTTTATGGTTTTAGATATTTTTAACAATACATTATTTTTAAATTTAGATTCTCTTTAGCTAATTAAGTATATTTATTGAACATTATAAGTACTTTAATTTTAATTACACGTCTTAAATTATCTTCTGAGTTTCTTTCGTTTAAATATTTTTTAGTTGAAAAAAGTGTTAATAATCATTATTTTGTGTTATGTTTATTTATAAATACCTACTTGTTTTCATTTGTATTAATAAAAAACCAATAAATTATTACCAGTATATTATTCTAAATCTGAGACTACCTACATATTTTGAAAGCGGCTCTGATTATGATTGACTGTTCATAATTTTTTTTTTTTAATGCATTTCAATCAAAATTCTGAAATGATACTCCCGGATTATATTATTATGTTAACATAATAACATTATTATGTTAATATGTTAACATCGAAAATATATAATAAATTACTATAATATAATCACTAAAAAATGTAATTAAATATTTATTTTATTAAAACAAGTTTGGAATCAATATCGCGCTTTATGATTTTATTTACGAGAATTAAATTCTATAAAAATGTGATTGTTAATATTATACTACCATAGTACTTACACTTAATCGATGCATGCATAATGTCCATTTACCTTAATTCTACCTAGGTAGCGAGGTTACCTGAATAGGTAGATTTACTAAATATAGTTCAATAACACTTGATTTTATTATGCTATTAATGCGCATATTATAATATATTTTATAAGAAAATATATGTTTACTAGATTAAAGACGAAAAATAACTGTTGAGTTAAAAATGTTGAGCGTAAGTAATATAATATCTGCTCGCTCATAATGTAAAGCACTATCCGTGGTTATGGATATTTTTCTGGTAATTCCCATGGCGCTAAACTTTTACTACAGTCAACGGACCTTGACCTATGTCTTTGTATTAAAATAATTATTCTCGAGTATTGTTTATGCAACTAGGATATAGTTCTCGTCCCAGTGGATTCGGTTTTCGAGTGTAAAGAGACAAATTGCCTATGCAAATCGTGGTGTCCCGCGTATTGCATGTTGGTTATGTAAATCAAAAAAACCACACTCAAGTCCCATCGGCCATTCTTTTCACTTGCAAATGAGCCGTATTTCTTTTTTTAAAGAGTCCCCTGTCCAGACATTACTTTTGGCCCTCGAACCACATCGCATACTTAAAGAATAACCCATCAGATTTGAATACCTATATACTTAATCCCACTCTCTTTATATTCAGTCAAAACAACGTCGAAACTTCAAGAAATTGAAAAGATATACTTGATTAGTGACGGTTTAACGACCAGTAAGTAGTATATTTAAATTACAAAAGTTTTGCAAAAAGTGTTTTGTTTGTTTTATATATACATATATATTATATTTGATATATATACATACCTCTTACCTTTTTTATTTGGCTCGTTTGAAAAGGACGTTTTTAGTGACTGACAATAAGTGAATGAAATAATCCCTTTTACTGGCCATTGTGATCAATCTAGTGAAAAACTTTTTAAGCTATTATAATAATCCAAATAACTACTGATCTTCTATTCATTTAACCATAGTATAGTATTTTTTGATGAAAATTAAAATGTAAATCAAACTCTTTGTGATTACAAAATCAAATTAAATAAAACATTTAATGGATTCAAAAATAAGCTCACTTAAAAAATATATGGGTACTGCGTTAAGCCCATTTTTGTATACTAAATGTATAACAATATAATATAATAAAAGTAAATATCGCTGATAAAAAACAAATATTTATTTTAAGAGCTTATGGAGTTTTGCATAACATTCACTGTATCCACATTTCCCCATTTCTGAGAATTGTCTTTAATCGTTTATATTTATTAACTAATATAAGTGGTACAATGTGCGCGCCGCATGGTATATCTTCAATAATTATTATAGTATTGCCTACCATAGATCTTTATTACTTAATTCACTATCAATTTTAATATATGCATTTTTAATTTTGCATTCCGTAAAATTAAATTTCTAATAACATTCCTTTGTGTATTCATTATTAGTTGAAATCGTTAAATAACAACTCTAATGTTTAATGAAGAAAAATCAAATTATAATATAATAACCAAAAATGTATGGATTTAAATCAATTGTGAATAATATATACATTTTTAGATTTTTGGGTTACTATATGAACTACCTACCTAAACTTGTGTGAAACCTTGTTTTAAATTGCCGATCCTTAGCTATGAAAGTTGAACGTTTTAATTGTAGAATAAACAAGGCCGAAACCTGCGGCAGCTCCGTCAGGACGGCGGACGGCGATCTCTGCTCGTCTGCATAGCAATTTTTTCGACATTGAACACCATTCCACTTGGTCGACGGGCCGGTAAAATGACGACGTACAGATGGAATTTTGGACGACACATTACATTTTTCAGGCTCTGCGGAAACCTGATGCATTAGGTCCGTAGCGGACAGTGACCGGAACTCGACTTCGGACGATTATATCTGCTGCAGTGGTGCTATATATTCGTCATGATAATCACGTCAATATAATATTATGAAAAAACTAAAAAGTCCTTAGCTATGAAAATTGAACGTTTTAACTGCACAATAAATAAGGTCTCAAACCTGCTGCAGCTCCGTCAGGGCGGCCGACGGCGATCAGCTGATCTCTGCGGATACGTCCCATGCAGCAGCTGAACTCGTCTGCATAGCAATTTTTTCGGCATTGAACACCATTCCACTTGGTCGACGGGCCGGTAAAATGACGATGCAGGAATTTTGGTCGGCAAATTACATTTTTCAGGCTATGCGGAAACCTGGTACATTAGATCCATAGCGGACAGTGACCGGAACTCGACTTCGAACGGTTGTATCTGCTGCAGTGGTGCTATATTCATCGTGATAATCACGTCAATATAATATTATGAAAAAACTGAAAAGCGCGTAATAAGTACAATAACATTACAACAGAATAAATACTGTTCGTATACCTATTATAGTGCTCACTGTAACAATAGATATAGATACTGAAAACAATACGGTGACACGGCAGATACGAATATCATTATATATATTTCAAACACTCAGCTGCCTATGGCCATAAGATTTTTGTAGTTTTTGTGTGTAGGCTGGAAAACGTTTCGCATAAAGGAAAGTACTGTGTGTACGTTTTAGAAAAAAAATCGAGAATCGAAACACGTCATTTTTTAATGATTCGAAAAATTGACTACCAATCTATTAGACTTCTAATGGCATTTTGACCAGTATGAAGCTGCTAATAGAAGAAATTAATCAAGAAAAATGGCCTACAATGAAAATAAATAGGCACCTCCATATTATAAAACTAAAATCACACCACTGTGATATTATCGAAAGATGTTTAATACAATTTAAATATTGGTATTTAAAGACGTATGATGATAAGCATATTATGCGTGTTTATGATACTGTGAAATCAAATGGAATCAAAATGCATTTTTCGTCATGTATCTTTTTTCAAAATGCAATCAAAGACATTCGCTGAAGAACTATCACTGAGTTGGTTACAATTTATTGTATCAGATTTGTGGCATTTGCAAAGGAAAAACTTATTGGCCATTTTAAATCAAAAAATTTCAAGGTATACTATACAATTGTGCCATAAAAATAAAAAAAAAACCAATATTATACCTAATATGAAACAAAAAAAATTTTGTATTGTTTTAGACTGTTCCTTTTTAAAAACCACAAAGAAAATTAATACAAACTAATAACGGAATATTGAAATCAACTAAATATTATACACCAAATAAATAAAAATCTAAAAATCTCAACGAAAAATATGTATTTCCTGAGTGTATAAGAATGGAATGAAAGCAGATCAGGAGCATTATCGATTGTAAATTTTTCCAGCGTGACGGTAATGGTTGAAAATCAAGCCAAATTGGCTGCATATAATTATTATCAATGTATCGAGCACAAAATTGTTCAGTTATCAATCATTATTTGACTGAACATGAATCATTAGACATATTCAAAAGTGTACACCATGTTTCTAACCCTTAATATAAAACAGTCATCAACATTTTATCAATTTCCAATAATTAATAAAAAAATGTACATAATATATGTGTGGTTTCTGATGAATTTGACAATTAAAAATAAAAATTCTGTATGTATATGTAATTTCGATGTTTTTTTCAACTTTTGAGGACCTTTTAGTCTTCAAGCTATATAACTTCCAATTTTGTCATATATAAATTTAAAATATTCTAAAAAAAGTAAATATTTTAACTATCTATAAATGGCACAAGAAGAGCCAAAATATTTTGAACATTATAGCATGTTTAGTAAACAGTAATATAAAATTGGTGGAGATATCAAGTTTCTGCAGTTATTTGTTTTTGAATTAAACAAAAAAACAAAATTAATTTTGTGAAAAATTTATTTGTTTAATGGGAAATTTTCCCGTTTTTTTAAATTTATTTTTGTTTTTTTTTTGATTATTTTATTTATTTATTTGTTTATTTATTGGGTACTGTAACATCCACTCAAAATCTAAAAAATGTAAAATTTAGATTTATAATAGGTAATGCAAAAAGCTCTTTAAAAATAACTTAAATGTTCTTAATTTAGTAATCATAGAAATTTTACTCACACGGTGTTTATATCGACAAAACCACTTCACAGTGCCAAGTTGGCACTAAATGTGTTGCAGGTAAACTGTTTCTGAATTCCGTCCCTAGAATTATTGAAAATACTTAAATTCAAACTAAACTGCTTTTATTTTTAATTCATTCGTATGTGTAATATATTTATGAATTAATAAACACAGCGTGAAATTTAACTTTGTGGAACTTACTTTGGTTGCCTTTATTTTTAATTTCTTAAATATATTTTTAGATTCTAAGCGGAGCGAGATAGTTTTACAATGGTGTTTTTTTTTTTTTATCCTGTATACAACATTTTTACTAGAAAGAGGGCTTTGATTTCAACATTAAAGAAGTCATTTTTCGATTTCTCAATAGTTATTTAATACCATGGGAAAAAACACCAACAAATTACGAAAAACCACTTTAAACGGGATTTTAATTTCTAACGCTTTGTTTATCATCGTAAAAAATAATAAAAAATAATAATATTATTATAATATTAATTCAACTTACAGAATAAATAATAACGATATAAAATATCCAGACTGACAAACCGTCTCCGCTTATAATCGTTTTTCTTATACAATGATATTATATCATTGAATTCAAGTTTAGCACAATCCATTATACATTGAACCACTTGTAACCTAAAGTACAGCAGAGCGACATCCACTTACCCACTTTTTAATTTGTAAATATTTTTTTAAGCAAAATTCTTCGATAAGCTCATCTGTACTTATTCATAAAATAATGAATTATATAACTAAGTTGTTTTGAGTAATTGGTATGTACAAAAGTTAAAAAAAAAAAAGGTCGAGTCCTTAGGGGGACAATTATGGGCTGTTCGTATGCAATATCGCTCAGAATCTGTGTCTCAGGACATAACTATAATTGTGCCTGCAGGTGTATGTTATACTGAAATAAAATTACCACAAGCTGGGCCTTGAGGTGGATCTTCCTGCCATGTATAGTGTCCGTCGTCCGTGTATGAAACAAGTGTTGGATATTCAAAGGGGGTTCAAAGCCGTTATAGAATATTGTGTGTAATGTGTATAAAATAAAAAATAAAAATCATAATATGATTGATGGTATTTCTGCACTAGGAAAAAACACGCGTTTCAAATAAAATGTAATTCAGGTTGAATAACCCCCGGCCCTCTCTCTAGCAAAAATAAATAATAAAAATATATTAAAAATATCGACACGATATTGTTATACTTAATATTATATCGAAGCTAATAATTATAACAGAAGAACAACTCTCTAAATATTATAGGTATATATTGTATATTAAGTAAAATACATTTCTTGGAAACTGTGAATTTCGGCCGGTTTATATATTTTCAACCAACTTTTAAGTGTATTTTTTTGATATTAACGGAAACTGGCCTAAAACAAAATTTAAAGTTATCGACAGTCATTTTGGCAGTTGTGGTATTTTTATGGGTCCATAAATTCAATATGATGATGGAACATTGTGGTGTATAAGAGCAATAAAAAAAAAATAAACAAAACCAACGATCACCGCAAACCATAATATACACAAAGGCCAGCCGACGTTATAAATAATCGTTTTGTGTTATAACTCAGTACATCCATTTTCGTTGAATTACGTAGCATATTAGTGCATTGTGTTTTGTATGTGTATTAGGCGATCCATTGAAATTTTAAAGCTAACCTGAACATGTAAATGGTCGCAACTTAATCGGAACATTGTTGTAAAAATATTATTGTTTGAACATTAAATTTATAGCAATACTGCCATTAATTGTATAATAGTAAAAAAACAAAAGAATTATTTGGACATCATCAGCTATTAATTATTATTACGGTATTTGCATGACGCATAGTGTCCAAAATACCAAAGTCTACGTGTACCTAGGTACATGGGTTTTATTATATAAATTATTTGTATAAATGTAGTATTTTAAGTTTATTAAAGTTATGATTATAGTTAAGTTTTATTATAGCACATGCAGTATAAAATATTTAAGTATACTGAAATGAATACCTACATTATGAATTAAATTATCAGTGAAAAATAATAACAAATATTTTACTCAACATTTATTATTCGGTTTTAGCCAAAGGTAAAATAATAAATAAATTTTCTGTTTTTAAATTAAAAATAATAATTGATGTTTAAATGGATGTTCTTCAAATTGCATAAACATCATTAATACTACGGGATTTATGTCGTACTTAAAATTTGCATTTTTATATAATTTCACGATATTTGAATTAAAAGAACAATAACATTTATTTTTAATAACTTATAATATGTATTAAAAATCGGTTTTGAAACGCATAAACCAGTATAAAAATACATCCTCAAATTGTATGCACTTTTTTTTTATAAATACGTACTTTTGAATGAGATCGTTTTTCATGTGGGTACTTTCAATTAATTGAACATGGCGTGCATTTTATATTATAACTCTCTAAGTTATATTAATATTCCCTTAATTGCATATAAATGTACTATTGGGTTAATAATTTGTACAACTATATGCATTTATATGAATATAAACTTATATAAGTGTATAGTTTCAATTAAAAAAATCATTGAAAAAAGAAACATTAAAATCCACGATGCGCCTGTCTACTAATAAAAAAATAACAAACATTCTATAGTTCTGATTATCTACACTATAATTATATTATTTATCTACAACAAGTATTTCGTAACATTTTTATATTGTGGTTTTAATATAATGAAAATTGACTTTTTTCTTATTATCAAAGTTTTGATTGCAATGTCATTCAAAACATTTTGGGTGAAATATTTGATATACCGCGCTTTAGATGCCCCGAGGAAATAACACAATGCTGAAAACTTGTGCAGTTACGTCTTTATGAAGAACTCTTGTTTTCAAACTTGATAGAATTGTGTATAGAAGATTTATAGAAGACTTGAGTTTTCTGAAACCTAAAAACTAAGATACTATACACACAATCACCGCTTTCGCAGTTTAAACACTGGTCGTGTCTGAGGCATCGTACTTTAAGTGGTTCTAAAACAAAAAACATAATATTAACAACATTTTTTTTATTGTTTTTTGAATAGAGTCCATATTAAGAAATTAATACCGTTATGATTTTGTGCGTCACAATACAAATTTGGAACAAATATCAATCAACCGTTGTCAAAATCTAAGACTCAACGAACACTGTTAATACATTTATGCATAAAATAAAAATACTTTACAACTTATTTGAACACGGTGAGCGAATTAAAATATAAATATTTCATACAATATATAGATACCTACAACTATAATTATAAATATTAGACTCTGAGCGATGAATGCATTGATTTCACAATAATGCATGTGTATTTTTTTTTAATATATAAATAACATAATATTCTGTCGTATATAATATTTTCAAAAATAGTTACATTACAAAATTATAAAAATTACATAGGACATATAATACGATGCCAAGGGTTATCTCAATACCAACTCATCCTCTCCAGATAGGATTTTGAAATATTTTTCCGTATTTAGTTTAATATTTGTTTTGTTAAGTCGTTTACGTTACACAGAGTATGGCTTGCGCGTTACGATTAAAATCTGAGTTTGGAAATAAACAGCAAGATAAACTTTATAACAAGTTTACAGCAATAATAATTGGTTAAATAGTGTACTTTATAGTATACCTAATTATTATTATATAGTTTATAAAAACGGTTCTACAGCTGTTTGTTCGAAAACACGAATTTAGATAAGAAAAAAGTAAATTAAAATAAAATAAATTCAGAGCAGGATGTATTTAAAAATGATAAAAAAATAAAAAAAAAATACACGTGTAAAAATAATGGTTTTTTTTTTTAATGGAATGCGGGTAGTTGTTGTAAACCCATAAGCTACAAAGACGGAAAAACGGATTTAACCTTTGGTGCCCGCATAAACACACAACACAAGATATCGTGTCCACGCCAGCCATGCGAATGCACCCCCAGGCCGGTCGACTGAGCGACTATGCAGCTTTTGTTTG
This sequence comes from Metopolophium dirhodum, assembly GCF_019925205.1. NCBI lineage: Eukaryota > Metazoa > Arthropoda > Insecta > Hemiptera > Aphididae > Metopolophium > Metopolophium dirhodum. The sequence continues at coordinate 24,284,207 of NC_083567.1, forward strand.
CAACGGCCGTGTCAAAAATGTCGACTTTTACAACAGATTACGTGGCGACACGACCAGAAAAATAACATATTATTGCGACTACCGGACCCTTAGGCATAATTTCGGGGGTGCAATATAACCGTGCCAAGTGCACGTGGTCTAAAATTGTTTAGACCGTGTAATATTGTTATTTTGTCGTGCGGCAACCGTCGAAGCTTTTTTATTTAGGGGTTGGTTGGTGGGAGTCAGTGGTCATTTTTCCGACATGAATTTATACCGTTCAACGGACTTCAGCTGATTTAGTTATATTCTTATAGATTTGTATTTTTAGAGTCGTATATGAATATGACTATAAACGAATACACGTATTTTGAACGATTATAGAAAATATTAAAGGGATTTAGTGATGGCGGTGAAAACTCTTAAAGAGTATTAAGTGCTAGATAAAGAAAGAAGAAAATAGAAAATATTAAAGTACCGGTCATTGTTATTATTTCCGTTATTATTGTAAGAGGACCAAAGCTCTTTATGAATAATTAACTGTAAATAATATTGCGAGTAATCATAATATGTAGATAAATACTTTCTGGTCGGTTTAAGAAGTTGTGAAATCACTCCTACGTATATGCATCCTCACGTGTGATTTAAATATTGTACAGCTCCAGGTAATCTTATTCACTGTAAATTATGCAGAAAGATCAGAAATGTGTATTAATAAATTTCTGATCACTGTATATCTAATAAAATTGTATGATAGTAGTATACGCCTTGAAATCAGTATAAATATGGACGCAAGATCTGGTATTTTTATATTTTTTACTTGGAATGCGATGCGGAATTATGTGGCTATATTTATAGACTTTTATTCAATACGTACCTAAGTCACCGTATCTCTCCCTCTCTCTCTCTCTCTCTCTCTCTTCGTCTCTCTAATCAAAAAGTCACTGATAATATTATTCCATCGTCACGCACGCAGTAATATAATACCATAATATTATAATAATATAATAGATTATTTCCCTACTAGAATTTTAAAGTCCGAGTCCGTATGCATTCCGCGTGCATCATATGTATATGTATAATAACTTATACTTATAAATATTACCCTAATTTATCAATCCCCACTGCACGGGTTCTAATTATGTTTCTCGTATTTCAATTTTGAACCACCCTTAATATATTTTGAAATTGTTCAGATAATATTGAGCGAAGGTCGTCTTAATCAAAAATATTTACGACGTGTACTCGAAAATAATACCACCGTCACTATCAAGCCATAACTAGTGTGGTACCTATGTATTATGAAAATTGAGATGTAACTATAGACGTAACAATAAGAGAGACTCGAGTCTTCTCAATATAGTTGTTCATTTATTTACGTTTATTTTGCATATTATTATATTTTAACATTAATTTGTCGGACAAAAGAAACGAACATCATATTATAATATTATATTATAGTCATGACTCGTGTCCAGTGTAAAAACTGTACAGTTAAGTATGACATAGGCGCCCGAACGAAGGAAAAACACGATGACAGATAAAAAAATTAAAGTTTGTAAAATATAATCACATATAAATCACGTAGATATTATAATGTGACGATCCAGAGCTGGTAACCCGCAAACTCACCCGATAAATTACCGAAATTAAAATATAATGTGCCTTGCAGTAAATGTTAACGTGCATACTATAATAACATAATAACGATGTTATAATATGATCGATACAAAAATAATTATAATAATTTCGATAATATACAAATTACCGCTGGCAGTCTCGTATATTTCATTTGTATTTATATAATTGATTATAAACGGATGACCGAATTCGATTTTAATTTATTTAAATTTTTATTTTCAAGTGGAGTACATTTTGGTTCGCGTGTGCGAATGTGCAGAGATGAAAACTGTCTGCTGTAACGCATTGCACCTCAACCCTCCAGCAAGTATAATATATACGTCACCGGCGTATAAACCTTAACCTGCAGCACCAGTATTATAAACGACTGGTAATTTAATTCCGTTGATTCGCGTATAACGAGAACGTAATTTATTTGGATTACACGCACAATTGCCGTGTTCGTATGTGATACCGTTTACTCGTTAATTGGCACGTCAAGTATCGCGCAATGTCGCATGGCGAGTCGGCGGCGCCCCAGCTATATTATATAATAATATATATATATATATATATATATACCGTTTGTAACGACGCACACTACAACTACAGACAACAAACGGTATTAATACGACGTGTACGGTTACCGCAATGGGTTTCGTATACATTACCACGGTAGAGCATTTGTGTTATTATTATTATTACCATTTTTTTTAACCCCCTCCCCCGATGTGCCGTTCGCTTGCGCGGAGCAAATCGTCGTGACAATATGTTGGCAAACTTCAAAATCGTTTACAAGCGATTTGTTTTTAATGCAAATATATCGCGCAATGCGAACCGCAGAATGATATCCAATTACACGCCTCGTCGTTATTAAAACCAATTAATACAATTTATTTGCGAGTGTGGCCGATAATAATAAGTTACGCACGTGAAATAAAAAATAAATAAAAGCATTCGCAGTTAATTTCGTACCAATATATTATTATACTGTAACATTATAACATGTTTAATCAAATGACAAAAAACATTAAATATACCCGTGTACGATATAATATACGCAAGCCCGCGTTATATTACATTTTATGTACCTACCTACATTATGGGTTAGGTTAGGTTAGATTATTCAATATCCGTTTCAACCTAACCGTCGGCTTCGCGTTGACCACGTGTCTACCACTTCAGCGTCGAGGAAATTAGAATTTCTTAACTGTGGTCCTTGCTGAGTGCAGCCGGAAACTATATATCAGTGCGATATAGAGAGATGGTTAAAGCGAAAACCGACCGAATAAGGTTACTCGTTGATAAAACGTTAAGGGTCTAACTAGACGATCAAACGAACGAAATAGTTTCATCTAAAACCCAGTAAACGATACAACACACTTAATTATACGTTGGTACCTACCTGCCAACAAGAATTTAAAAAAAAAAACGTATAGGTAAGTAATTTAATATTATACATACTCAAAAATCGTGTATCATGTAAAATGTATACTTGAGTAAATAAATAAATCATATTTACGTGCTAGAGGTTAAAAATATATTATAAATATATCACAATACACAATATTAGTGACTCTCAATAACCATAAAATGATATGATAAGTTAGGCCTGTGTAGTATAGGTAATAGTGTAGCAGGTCTGTATGTATTTTATAATACATTTACAGAACTTTCTTGATTGAAGCTAGTAGCACTAGGTAAAATAATAATACATGATAATTTATAACAAGATAAAATTGTCCTTCAAACAGAATATATTGCCATCTCATCTAAGCAATTGATCATCCAGAAGTAGGTCAACTATAATATACGTGACAATATTAAATTATTCAAAGGGAATTAGAGAACAATAATTAGCCAACAAATCTATAAATCAATTTACATATTGTGATAAAATGTCACGTTTTTTTGTTCATCGATACACTAGTACCAGTGGAACGTCTTACCTACAAAAAATAGTGTAAAAATAATTTACGAATTAAATTTAAAAATTAATTTATCAAAATTTTAATTTAAACTTACAGGTATGCCATCTCATAGTAAAATGTATACATTAATTATACTGTTAATTTGTTACAGTATATTATGCTTAAGAGTTGAAAGTGTGCAGGTACTTAATATTGGTTAGTTAGTTAAGTATTTAATAAAAATAGTGCAATAGAAGATCTCAAACTATAAATATATATTTTTTATATTAAATTTTAATTTAAAGCTAAATTGTCTTTACCTTGACAGATTACTTGTTCAGTGAAAAAAAAATATAATATGATATGTATTGAACACAATTTTTATAAAAATATTTTGTATCTAACCTATTTCTTTTAGTTAAGAGTAATGGATTATTTTCTGTTTAATATTTACAAAGAAAACAATAAGTTATTTTGGGAAATGTATTGATTTTAAACGTACCTATAAGAAAGTAATTGCATCGTATAATTAAATTTTTTTTTAAAACTGTTAGTAAATTGAATGGGATCTTACATAGGGACACATAGTTGTTTATCTTATACACTGCGATTCTTTTATCCTTGACGAATCACGTTTTTATCAATTAAGAATGTACAGAGAGAAAAAAGCAATTTATACTCTAATTAGATTTTTGTTCGTTACAACTAGCAATCATTGTGTGTTTTTATCCAGAGCAATAATAATAAATTATGCTGCAACTAATTTTTTCATTTTCCTAATAACATGTATACAATAACTAATATAAGCCCTATATAGATAATGTATTGTTTTAAAGTAGGACATGCAATTTTTTTTTAGTCAATTTTATATATATTATTGCATATAATAAAGAATATACCTAAATATTTATAATCAAATGCAAGTATGCAACATTTAGTTTCAACTACGCATTCTGCGGACACAAAATGTCTTGAAAAATTTGACTAATAAGCATCAAACATTAAAGGAATTTTCTTTAGGTATTCACATTTATTATAAACATTTATGATACTTCATAAACAGAAATGGGGTGAGATTTTATCCATGATTACTGCATAATTTGCATGATTTTCTCCTTATCTAAATTTAAGCATTTCTAATTTCTAAAATCTGTACCTGAGAGGCTAAAGGGTCTAAGTCCATTATTGTACATTTTCAGGAGAGCCAAAAAACCGTTTTTCAACTATTTTTATTTTACTTAAATGGCTGGTGTAAATTCAATTTAATGATTATACCAACAAGGTTTGTTTTAAATAATAAGCTGTAATATTCTCAATAAGATGAATATTTTTTCTTTTAATTATAACTTACCTATAATTGTTTATTTTACGATTTAAATGAAATGTTTTGGACTTAGATCATTTTGCTCAATCACACAGTGGACTTGGACTCTATTAATCTCCATGTTAATTTTGATTATTTTTAAAATATTATATCATTGAGTGTAGTAAATACTAAATTTTAATATAGATAAAAATATTATAGTACAATATTGAATAATTTACAATTTTTATGAATTTTATTAAGGTATTAGTAAAGTTATATTGTATTCCAGTTAAATATAAAAATATTTTATCCCTATAAAAGGTCTTATTAGACCAATAAACAAAATTTAATTAAACAGTGTTGATAAAATTCAAAATAAGAACAAAACATATTTTAAAAACAAATCTTTATTAATCAAAACATAATAAATAAAAATGCATAACCATCTTGGTTTGATATTATAATCCAGGTTAGGTTATTATTAACTAGGTACCTAACTACGTACAATATTAGAATACAATATATACTAAAATATAATATAACTTATATCATAATATCTATGATACCTATTATATTACATATTTTAATATAATTTTAAATCCATAATACTATGTAATTATAATAATTAATAATAATAATATTATTTGGACTAACCTTTGTTAGAATTTGCAAGTGTTGAATTGCCATTTGCAAGGCTTACAAGTTTTCTCCCTCTGTTCATATTATTTAGTATATATTTTATATAATTTTTATAATATTATATTCTACACCTTGTGTATCACGTCATTATATTTTATAACATTCAAATTAATATGCTAATTTACTAACAAGTAACAACTAACAACTTTGGTTCTCTTCATAAAACAATAAAATAAAATAAATGATGATGATAATAATAACGTTATCAATTAGATCTAAGTCACAGCAAATCCTAGCAAGAAGAGCCAAGTCCAAAAATAGAATGTTATCAATTGGGTCCAAGTCCTTACAAGAATTTTGCAAAATGATCCAAGTCCTAATCATGGACTTGGATCATAATTCATAAATCAAAATAAATATTTGGACTTAGTTCTTTTTGTTATTTCCCAATATCTCGGTAAATATTCGTTATTGGACTAAAATGAAGATAGCTAAAATGACGCGCGTCAACATTTCACATAAGAAAAAACCATAACCTCAATTTTGATAAAAGTGGACTTGGACCCTTTAGCCTCTCAGGTACAGAAATATTATCATAACTATTGATTAAACTTTTGAAATCATCTTACATATTTTGCAAAAAATATTCCACTTCCAATTAAATTAAAATAATAAATTCCAAAATCAAACACAAAAATAAATATTTACATTGGTTGTGGAAAATTAATGAGGTATTGACATGTCGGAATTTCGAATATGTTGTGATATTTTAAGCGGGCTCCATGCAAAGACTTACAAGACATTCTAAAACTCAACAGGTGAATTCGACTAAAAGTTAGACGTCAAACTTTCTGTACATAATGTTTACTAATTTATAACTAAACTGGAGTTTCGCCACTTGTTATATTCAACTAAACCTAATGTTTTACGGATATTAATTTGATGTACATCTGAAGTCGTATATTCATACAATTAACTACCAGCTAAATTATGTTATCAATAAAAATATTTAAATATTTAAATAAAAACGTTAGATGAAAAAAAATATATCCCTACCTAATAACAAAAAATGAAAATTTAAGTAAGCTTATGAAACGACGTTTAAAAATAACTTAATCATTAGTCATATATTTTTAGTTTAATTTAATTTGATTTTTAAAGCGATGATAGCTGGTTAGTAAAATATAAATAAATGTTATGCATAAATTACCAACTAGATCCAACTTTCTACTGGAAACCACCCTCAAAGTTGAAAATCGAAGCATTTTTACTACCCAAAAAGCTGATGACAGACAGAAAAAAAACACACATCATTGTAAAATGAATACATTCATCGCTCCACTCAGAATCTAAAAGGGGGAAAGTAGGTAACCACTTTGCTATACAATAGATGTTGACCAAACTCGTCATTGAGTAAGACAATGTACTACTGTAATGTACCAATGTGTTAAATTTGAATTCAATTATAAGTCATTGCATATGAACAACGATTGAGAGTAAAAACTTTCTGTCAGGTACTAAGTATACCTATAGTTATATTGGCTATATTTAATGTATATTTGATATACTATAGTAATTTATTCTACTATTTTATATGGTAGGCTGAATCAAGTTTTGCCGAAAACATTGTATTTATTATATATTTAATTATCATAAAATTATATATTTGTACCGTTTATTATTGACTATACAGTTATTAACTTTTGAGTAAACACCACCTTACGCATGAAACGGTGTGAATAAGTTCGATCTACAGGGAATATCTTAAAATGAAGCTCAATGTGTTGAAAATGTCATTGTTTACTTAAAATATAATAATATAGATAAAAATGTAAATTTGTTGTGCATAACATTTTTGAATTATAACAAGAAAATAAATTACAATCGTTATTTTTCGTTTAAATATCTATAATTTCATTCAAATTTGAAATTGAAATGTCTATAAAAATTGTATTTTTATATTTTTTTTAGATTTTCTGTTTTCAATTTGAACTACTTTTAATAACTCTTGTAGGTGTTTCATTTTCAAGCCTTAGCTATAAAAATTGAACATTTCAGACATTTTGAACGACTTACAAAATTATTTGTAAATGTTCATAATTTTGTCAAAATCATTGAAATATTTAAAAATTTAGAAAATTCTAATATAAACATTTGGTGAATGTTTCAGGTATCTTCAGTTATTGGTTTTTTAATTATAAGCATTAAGAAAATCGATTTTGTCAAAAACTGATTTTTCCTTAATTGGGTTTTTGTTTTTCCCAATTATTGAGACAATAGTACTTGGAATTTTCAACATTTGACCACATATAAGTACCAACTAGATTAACTTTCGTATCAAAAAATATAATTATATAATATATATAGATAAGTTGAAAATCTTCGCACTTTCACTGCTCCTTTCATAATACGATGACGGAAACAACAATTCATAAATTTAAAAAAAAACACTTAATATCATTAATTAATACATCCAACGGTCTATTCAGAATCTAAATCCATAACATCAGTATCATCATTATACAGTCACTACAAAAAGTAAATCAATTGATTTAGTTCGAACAATTCAACAAATTATAATTTTTCAATATTCAATCGAAAACCATTTTATACTTTTATTTACGCTATTTTTTTTATAAACAATTTTTCAATAATTGGTTGCAACACATTTTAGAGTTAGTCTTAAGTACTTATACCGTTCAACTGTTAAAGTATTTAATTTCTATGTATCGATAAAACGAATATCATAAACATTTAACAATGTTCCTTAATCTTATAGATATCAGCTAAAAAAAAATAAAATTAAGATTCACAATTTTATCAACATTTATTTTATATCTATTAAAAAGTTAATAAAAATGTATTATTCTACTCTGTGTATTTATTATAATGGTAAAGACATTTTTTTTAGAGATGACATTTTGGGGGAAAGTAAGAACCCTTATATGCTAACCTCTGCGTGTACCACTGATAATATCGTGCATAATAATATAATATATAAAAATAAAACACAATATGAACAATATTTTTAAATTAAAAAAAGTACCTTTATTTGTGTTAGTAATAATGTAATATTATTACATTTAATTTAATGGGAGTACGAAGTAGGTATATATATATATATATACAAATAACATCGTGTGGATATCACATACTTTATCACTAGAGTAAAATGGACCCAACTAATCTGTCTACAAATTTCCTCCAGATACACTTATCTTCTTCAAACTAATTGATCAAATTAAGTAAGACAAATGGTGTACGTTTTATACTTTGCTTCTAGTACAGGTAGAATCAGACGTATTTAGTGAATTAATAAAACCAAAAACGAAACAATTATCCGAAATATTCGTTCAAATATAAATGTATCCTCTCGTAATTTAGTGTAACAGATTAAATTCACACATGCAACATTTAATAATGCATAGAAGTTGAGGAATCACATTTTTCAAAATTACTTAAAAACCAAACAGGTACAGTTCATCGGTTCTAAATTTCTTATAACTATAAAATATAATAGGATCTGAAAAATTATCAACTATAGACAAGAACAAATAAAATCGGTGCATCGTGTATTCATGTCCTATAGGTACCTTTAAACAAATATATTTAATTTAGTATCAAAACGTCGTTATAGTAAAAAAGATTTAATTAATTACTTAAATTACTTAAATTATTTCTATTTAAGTTATTTAGCACTAACATATTAAATTGTGCGTAACATTTTTTTTAACTTAGTAAATCTGTAAACATATATGTACTATGTAGGTACATTATATTATTATGTATAGGTAGTAGGAGGTACCTACATAGTATTTCAATTTGTATACCATTAAAATTAAAAAGCCGTAGAGTTAACACAAAACCTATGTAAACAAAGCATTTTTGTCCATGTTATAATGACGCTCTTTAAATTAACTTACAGAATTACAATTTCAAGGATAGCAAACAAAACACAAATGCTTAAAAACTGAAATGAAATAATATAATTACTGTACCTATATACAAATGCTGAACGCATATTATTATGAAATCTAACGTAAAAAATAAGATTTTATTATAAAACGACCCTCCCGATAGTTATAACATCCAACAAATTTAATTTAACAAAAAAATATTTTAATGATTAGATAATGCCATAATGGTGACCAATGACCATATTGTACGAGAGAATAATTTTTACTTTTTAACTGTTTTGTAATTTTGGAACCAAATACAAAAATAAAAATTACCTAACAAAATAACCTTAATGATTTACATTTTAATGACTCTAAAAAACTATTATTTGCCGATGATTTGAAATTATTTCTAGTAATAAAGTCATCCTCAGATTCTGCATTGTTACAGAACGACTTAAATCGCTTATCAATTTAGTGTAAAAAAAAAACAAATTAATGCTAAATGTCGATAAATGTAAAGTAATCACTTTCTCCAGGTCTCGTAATCCAGTTGTTCATAATTATTATTTAGATAATGTTCTACTTAATTGGGTTGTTGAAAATCTAGATTTAGGTATTAAATTTAGTTCTAATCTTACTTTCAATAAACATTATCCGACCATTTCTAAAAAATTCGTCATCTATACTAGGATTTATTAGTAGGACATGTAAAGATGTTACTAATCCCTTTACTCTTAAGGCACTATATTCTTCACTAGTACGTTCTATTCTAGAATATAATTCGATTATCTGGTCGCCCTCTGTAATTATCCATATCCAATGCCTTGAATGTACACAAAATCGCTTCCTCCGCTTTTTATCGTACAAGTGCAATATCCCGCGTCAACGTCATACACCATACAAGCCTTTATTAGACACTTTAAATATGAATAGTCTTGCAACCAGGAGAAATATAATAGATTTAAAGCTCCTATGTATAAAGTGGTAAACGGTATCATCAATTCTAGTGAATTACTAAATTATCTTAATGGCCTCTACAAGATCTACTAATACTTTTTATGCGCAATTACATAGAACTAATTACTTAACAATTGATGATCCTATTAATAGAATAAAATTATGAGATTAGCTAATGATGCACAGGTCGATTTATTTAATTTTAACTCTATCGAGTCTTTTTATAATTATATTAATAATTATTACATGTGAGTTATTCATCAATATTATAAACCATATTTATGTTAATTACTGTTATTATTAATCTTAATTAATTATTCGCTATTTTGTATATTTAATATCTATTAAACTCACTCTTTTCACTTTTTCTTTCTATCTGTTAAATTATTTTGTTATTATGATGTTTGATTTAAAACTGTTACTGGGCTTTGCCCGTTTGAATTAATAAAATAAAATAAATAAAAATAAATAAATAGAATCACGAATATACTTGGAAATGTATAGACCAGGGGTCTCCAGCCTTTTTTTACGGCGAGCCAAATTTGAGATACGCTTTGGAATCGAGGGCCAACATATTTAGAGGAATAGCGTGGTTGAGAAATTGAAGAATAGATAAGATTTATTTAGACAAATGAATTATTGTTTATATACTTTTTTTATTTTATAACGAGTTTTTCTATTATTAGTTAGTGTTACTACTCAGTATATAGGTATAAATTACTATTATAAGATGTTACGAATAACACCAAAAGAAAAAAATATTATAAATATATTATTTTCAAAACATTAATTAGCTTGACGGGCCAGTGAACAAATTAGGGGGGGGGCCGGATTCAGCCCGCGGGCCGTAGGTTGGAGACCCCTGATGGCTGGTATAGACTATGTAGACCATTATAGTACGGGCATTGTGCATCTTTTTAGTTTCAGTATTTTTTTGCACCAATTATATTTTATTCACTGTATTTAAACGATCAAAATGATTAGCTATTCTCTTTTCCGCTAAAATCCAGAAACTGCGTTTTAATCATTATAACATAAGTTATAACTCGGAGATATACATTATTTGTTGACATTATTGATTAATCAAATAAGAAAATTAAGTATTGAACAATTATTATAAAGTAACTGTGATTTATCGAAATCGAGTAGATATAGTGTACTCTATTCACTAGTTATGCATATAATATGGCTGTTATAAGGCGTAAAGTGAAGGCCTGATGATTGATCATTTTACTTTTAGTGTATTGCTGCCAATAAAGCTTGTCTCCGATCGAACACTGATGCAATATAGTGAATATTTTACAACACTGTAAAAACAAAATGTTCATGTAAGTGCGTACTTAACAAAAATCAAAAATAACTTTATAGTTACCTACATAATATTACATATTTTTATTAAAGCAGGAAATTTCAAATATGATCAAAAATTATAAGCTAATCGAATGCTATAGTTGCTAGGAAACTCAACAGTTGGTTTACTTATTCCACATCAACCTCGGTAAAATATCTAATTTATTATTTAATCCTTAAAACTATATATACGTTTACACGTAACATAATTTCTATGATAAAGAAACAATAGTAATAATTTATACCCATAAATCGTACAACCACTACAACCACTCTTGGCCATAATTTGTAAATGAATACCAAGTAATTTGAACTTCTAAGGCGTCTAATAAATTATAATATGTTGTATACGTATGACAAATATACAAACCAAATGGCAAATTCTATATAACAATAAGGTATGAACATGATTATATTATATTAATAATATGATCGTCAATAAATTTCAATATACATTTTTTATAGATTATAACACTTTAATAATAAACATTGTGGTATAATACTTATTGCGTAATTAATGTATGTCATTTATTTCGTTTTTATTCGATTCACAATTATAATTTAAAAATCAAAATTGTATAGTTTTTAGACTAATTATTATTAAATAAATTTAAACTAATTTTAAACGCTGTAAGTTTGTTGGGTTTTTTCTGTCGTGATTAGTATAGTTGCCAAAAGTTTCCGAGAGTATAAAAATATCATTATCACTCAAAACGTAAAAAAAATTATTTTAGCATATAAATTCAAATTAATTAAGGATTTTATAAAACCAAATGATTGTGTTTCTTAATTTATATTATAAAACTGAAAGTTTGAAAAGTAATTAGTTTTACTTAATTTTGGTTCAGTATTTTTTTTTAAATTTTATAAAAAAAAAGAGTGAATATAATATCAAATTAATTTTTATATAAAATCAAAATGAATAATCACAATATATGTATATTATGAAAAAAAAATATAAGACATAAAATATATAAAAATAACGGAATTAAATTTTTATTATTTACGAACATTGTGTTATCTTTTATATTTAAAATGTTCTGCTAGAACCTATACATAATAAGAAATAATAATTATTAGTTAATTATAATAAATAACTACAATTTATTAATATAATTGTATATAATATCAAAATACCAAAATTAATTTTTTAAATGAAGTGCGTCATGCATGACATTATTAGACGTGTATTATATTTGTATGATGTTTAATTCTGTTGATTGAGTTGTGATCAATCATGCATAATATCAAACTTCTCCGAATACTTCACTAAAACTGTATGGGACAAATGTACGAAAATCGAACGTTCGTTCACATTATGTGGACGATATTATATACAGTACAAAAACACCCACTCGTATTCTGTGAAGCAAACCGCTGTAAGCACAATACCAATAACGTAATAATTCCAATCTAATCTCACTTTGTCAATTAGATACGCTCGCACAATTCCTGTGTACATAATATATATATTACTGTTTTATTTTGTTCCACCAAAAATCAATAGAATATTAGAATATGACATTGAAACGACAGAGAGAGACACACATGTTCATGTTACCTTTACTAAACTACTAAAGTATACTAACAAATTATTCTAAATTAGTACAAATTAAACACATTAATATTTTCACGACATTTTCTATCCATGATGTTTTTTGCAATATTTTCTAAAAAATTGCACGTCATATTGCCATAATCATAGTTGTGTTATTAATATTAATTCTAATTTCTATCATATATATTTATATATTTTATTCATGATATATTGATATCATACCAAACGATTTTTTCGTCTAACTAAGATATTATTTTAATTTTTTTATCTATATTGTTTTAAATCTAGAAAACTTTGTTAAAATTAATGTCGAACAACTAAAGGCACGCATATAATAGATACAATATATATTAAATACTTAGATAGCTGTCTCGTATAACTACGGCAGGTAACTGCTGATCGTTGAATATAATGAGAATATTGTGCCACCCTCGCCATTTATTAAGGAGTGAAATTATTATCGTTTATCAGCGGTTTTCTGTCATAACTTTATATTATATAATATGACAGTGCGTGATAATATATTATATTTATATTCACAGACGTGTGAACCACGTCCTTTACATAATACCGTAGGGGAGTTTCATTGATAACTGTAAAATGGATTTATCTTGGTATATTTTATATCATAACGCGTTTATGGCTGAAAGCGATGTAATTAACGGCGTGTTTATTTGACTGTGTTCGACTATTTAATGAAAAAAAAAATAAATAGATTTCTGTATAAGTTTTTAGTATAATACGACATTAAGATACAGATCTAGAAATGTGAAATTGGGAGGAGGAGGGGAGTTAAATTTTTTTCTGAAAAAATACATTCATAGTTTTAGTACATAATAAATTATAGATAAGATTAATTGTTAGATACGATTGCATTCACATTTTTAATTTATGGAATTTAAGATGTATGAACCATTTATATTGGTTTGAGTCAAAAATATGACCGGATTTAATAAAATATTGAGAACTACTCTTAATACCATCAAGATAAAATATGCGACTATTATTGGTATAGTTTTCCACTGATTTGTGATGATGTTAGACAAAAGACTGGCTCTTTTGTTTGACTCTTTCAGCCAGTTCATCTCGATAATAGTCTTGCTCCCGTTGCAATTAGCTATTGAATGCATCATGCGTGGGCTTCCATTATGAGTAGCCGAGAGAATGGTCAAACGACCAATGTGGGCCGCGTAGCGATGACGTCACGCAAGTTTGATCGTAACATCGACTGATTGAGACGCTCCATTAATATTCAAATTAAAAATAATAATAATTAATAAATATTATTCTCAACTCCTATAACCCATAACAACTATTGATAAACAAAAATTTCTATCGCAAATCTCAAAATTCTTGTTTGAGCACCTACCAGGGGTGATCAATTCCCTTTTTAAATTAGCCTATGACACTCACAGAGAATGTGGATTTCTATTGGTGAAAGAATTTTCGAAATCGGTTCAGTAGTTCCAGAGATTACCCTCAACAACGGTAACTAACAACTCCTTTTTATATAATAGTATAGATTACATTGTTATTACATTAATACATTGTTACATTTTTATTACATTATTACATCGTTACTACATTAATATATTATTACATTAATACATTATTACATTATTCAATTATTATACAGAATATAATTAGGTACACAATATGAAATTATTTCAGTGCAAAAGCAAAGTTAGAAGGTATATACACTATACAGCTCTAAGACATACTAACGGCACAAAATAGGTGGCGAAGAACCGACAGTGGTACAGACGTACAGTGCATGAAAAACGTGAGGCAAACCTACACTAACTTGGTACAAACGACAATGGAGGACATGATAAACGGTTTCAGAATCCTGGCCGGACACAATAGTACCAGCGAACATGGGAGTGAGATAACGGTGGGAGGGAAGGGGAGGGGACGTTTAGAAACCATTTTAACCCTTTAATCTACATTATTGGTCTATCATGTCAATAGAACCACAGCAACAAAGCAACCACTTGACGAATTTCTTCGTCCGGCGCCAAAACGAACGATGTGGACTCTGGAGCGACTCTGGAGCATCGCCATCTAAATTTGGACACACGGCGATCATGGAATCATGTTGTTCCGAAGATTCCGGTCTCCGTAAATCACTGACGACCTGAATAAACTTTAGATTTGGCATTGATCGCCACCCAATCTCTGCAGCTGGTGTATCGCCAGCTAAATTTGGACACTCAGGTAAATTCGGCGTGGATACACACAGCCTGCCGCGGCCGTCCAGTAGATTCTTGGAATCACGTTGTTCCGAAGATGTCTCCGTACATCACTGGCGACCTGCCGAAACTTCAGATTTGGCGTTGAATGCCACCCGATCTCTATCGCTTTAGCTGAGAAATTTGTATCCATTATGGACATGTTCGGCATAGATATACATATATTTTATGCACACGTAAACTTTTCAAATACCAGCATTCAGCTAATAAAGGTTTCGGTGTATTTTTTCGCAGGTCGTTGAAAACCAGTAGCATTGTTTTGCTCTTAGACGGAATATTGATGTCGGACATAATAATTTATCGGATAATAATTAATACAGCCAGAATAATTAACGGAAATACGTTTTAACAGGTTGACCGCAAGAATGAAGAATTATTCGTAATGAATACCAGAAATGATTATTGACAAGTGGTAACTATGTGACACAGATACGAATTGTAGATTTTTCAAACATTCATGCACTTGGCAACGAGATTTTTGTTGTTTGTGTAAATCTGAAAGTATCTAGATTTTTTAATATATTATTATATGGGTACGATAATTATTTATTACAATTTTATTTTTTAGTTATAATGATCAATCAAGAATACAAAACTAAAAGTTTTTTTATTGTTCAAATAAAATCTATGATTTGTAGATTTGGGAAATAATACTAGATACCTATGACCCAAGAAAATTAGAATATACAAATCTAAATATTTTGTTGTTTTTAATAGTTATGCGGAGTTGCGATGCACAGTGGGATATTTTCATAAAAACCCAGCCAAAATATTATATTATAAAGATTAACCAACCTTTGAATTTTTTCTCTGTGAAATAGATACGATAAAATCAAATCACATGTATGAATGCTTATTATTACAATATTTATAATGATGCAGTTAAACAAATCCTTTAATAATATATTATACGGCGGATGATGTAACAGCTGATGCGCATTATTAGTCATTATTTATAATTTAATATTTAATCATAATTCAAAATCCGTTTCTGAAAATATTCAGAATTTAGAAGCGGAGTTTGAATCTTTGTTCTAGACTTATTATTTCTTACAGTCTTCTTTCTTAGTTCTTCTGGATTAGGTAAGTCTTCATAACGATTGATAACCTATTTAATAGAAGTTAATGATTATATTATAATAAAAAATAAAATATTTAATACATAAATATAATCTACATGTATATTCTACGCTGAAAATCGTAGTAAATAATAAAAAAAAATTGAGCTGTAGGTATAAAAAATATAATAATATAATATTATAAAATTATATTGTATAATATAATAATATACGTATTAATATGTACCTACCTACATTTTGTGTAAGCATAAAGTGTTGCCCGGCGTATTGTATAGGCAAAATAGGTACATTACAACAGTGTTCAATATTAACCATAATCATTACATATTTTTAGATTATTGCAACTTCGTTCGCCGATAGAGTGTGGTTGCCCACAAACCAAAACACATTTTACTCCACCGTAAATACCAATATACTTAACTTAACAACAGTAATGATATTTTAAAAATAAACAACATTACTTAAATAAATGTTTTTAAGCAGACAAATCGTCATTATCAAATAATATTAAGTATTAACTTTTAAGCATAGTCTATACATTTTTTTGTAACATGTCTGAGGTTGAAATATCTTTTA
This sequence comes from Metopolophium dirhodum, assembly GCF_019925205.1. Taxonomy (NCBI): domain Eukaryota; kingdom Metazoa; phylum Arthropoda; class Insecta; order Hemiptera; family Aphididae; genus Metopolophium; species Metopolophium dirhodum. The sequence continues at coordinate 24,301,332 of NC_083567.1, forward strand.
GAAAAAAATTGGAACAAATTCGATAAAGGTATGTTTTTCCATGAATATATAATGATTTAAAGATACATATTAATTGGTATTATAATAGTCTCTATTATAAAATATTTTTTATTTAAAAATATAGATTAATAATTATAATATCACCAAATTGCAACACCTGGATTTTAAATGTTCTGAATAATACCGAATTTTCAGTTTAAATTTCTTGCTACCGTATTAAAGTCCATATAATTAATGATTATTCAATATTTTTTTAGGTTCATACTATGAATTATATGCTGTTTCCGGCAGGCAGACAAATCGTCAAAAATTGTGATAAACTTTCGTTATTGGCTTAACATTATATCATACTGACATGTTATTGTTATTCAGATACGTTCGTTGAATTTGTTTTTCACTAATTTATTATGATAGCGTAAACGTTTTACACAACATATAGTTTGTATTATTATGTATTTACAATTATGATGAATAATATTGTATTATGCTTATGATACACGAGATATCTCATTTAAACTATGCTACAGAACATACATTTTGTATTTTTGATTAAATAATTTTTTGTGGTATAATAATAGTCACTATATTTGTATGTATATGTACGCATCGTCTACTAAAAATGTTAATTAAAATAGTAAAATATTATAAATTTATACAAACATGCTTATATTATAACACGTATAATAACATAATATCATATTATATACCTAATGTACCGTAGGGACCTTTTAGAAACTTTTAGTAACGGTCTTGAAATCCGTCTATATTTTTCTAGAGAAAATAGGTAATCACAGTTTTGTTTTGTTTTTTATCACCCAAGCTATTACCTAGCTAGACGGATAAAAAAAAAAAATATTTCAACAACAAAATCTTACAGTCAAGACGCTTATTTCTCTGAGTAGCGATTTGAAAATAAATACCGTATTTCTTACGATTGCCTAGATTAAATATATTTTCATGACATTTCATGGTGTATGTTCGAGCAGTCAAAACACTGAAAACTCATGCATATTGACTTTATCGCATTATAAAAATATAATATTATTCTTATAATATCAGCGGAAACATAAAATGCCAAAATGACAGTTAAAATCAAGTGCAGATAGATGAATGCAAATAAACTGGAATTAGGTATGGGTACATGTTTAAGTTAACACAATAATAACATACCTATAAAGTGATTGAACTCAAACACTAAAATTTACTGATTGCGCGGTTTTTTTTACCAAATGTTACTGTGGTTTCCGTGAAGACGAACAATCGTTATGGAAAAATAAATTTGTAATGAACTTATTACACTGCAGATTTGAGTACATCCTAAAAATATTGAACCCCATAAATCGTATATCTATTTTTCTTATTCAGATTTACAAACATTTTTCAAAATCAACAATAGGTATTATATGTAATAATAATAATTATAATTACAACATGGGAGTAACCGAACGTCATATTGTCTTAAAAACCGTCGTCGTTGCGAACGTTTGCAGCGTAAATTTATGTTTCTTTATAAAACTGTAGAAAACGCGCAGAATGTATTTCAAATGTTAGGTATACGTGAATAAGAATAAAAGATAAAATTATTCCTTAAGGTAACAAAACGCCAAAAGACATAAACAAAATCTCTTTGCCGTCTACAATTGTTCATAATGTAAAAAGTTTGGCAAAAAATCATTGTTTTCAAAACAGTTTTTGGTCGTTCAATAAGTAACACCAACCTTCACAACGATCCAAATAGAGGTTTAGCGATGAAATCTGCTGTCTGCATAATATAATATATTAAAACTTATTATCTTGATATTACGGTATTTTAGTGTAATATAGAATAATATATTTTAATTATGACAGTCTCTCTAACTATACCATCCCAGTATCACTATTCACAATACTTATTATTACTTACTTAGTAATATGTCCACTGCAAGATGATTAATAGACACTAAATTTTACCATTTTACCATTTAAATATAGTTATTATAGATTTTACAATTATTACCTTTGCCTAGTGATATAATTTTATTTTTTTACTAATACGTTCTTAGAATTTTTATTCTAACTTATTATTCTAAATTTGTATATAGGTTACTTCAAAATTATGTTTACAATTATATTCTTAATATATTGATTTCTTAATTTTCTATTTGATTCTATTGACTTCTTAATTTCTTTATATATTGTTTTTAATTTTATAAAAACAACTATACTTTACGTAGGGATACATTTAAAATTTGAAATAACAATTGACGAAAAATCATTACTAATAAAATAAACTAAATCATCCAAAAATATAAATTTATTTCAATACCGATAGTAAGTATTTAAAAATATACTTTATGGATGATAAAAATATCATTAAAAAAGTAATCGATACCAACAAAAGTAATTTGCATACTTTTACTCAAATACTTTACAACACTGACATTTATATAATATAGTGCAGGCGTGCCCAGACTTTTCCAACAGGGTAAACTATACAGTCACGTAAATAATACGAAGATAATAATATTATATCGTACTTGGGCGCAGTCTTGACGACGCGCTACGACCGATTTCATCCCACCCAGTCAGTCGTTCAGATTGGTGTGGTGGAATGAAAAGATCGGTAATAGATCTATAATAGTAAGATTTATTTTTTAGATTTTAATTTGAAGTTACAAATTATTTAAACCATATGGTTAAAGCTGCTAGAACTAGAAGTTCTAATTTAAAAAAGTGGATGTCACTCTGCTGTTCAGTAGGTTATAAGTGGGTCACAGTAATGGATGGTGTTACATTTGAATTCAATTATATAATATCATTGTATAAGAAAAATGATTCTGAGCGGAGACGGTTTATCAGTCTGGATATTTAATATTGTTATTATTTATTATAGCCTATAAGTTAAATTGATATTTTAATATTATTATAATTTTTATTCGTTTCTATGGTGATAAACAAAGCGTTAGAAATTAAAATCCCATTTTTAGCGATTTTTCGTAATTTGTCGGTAGTTTTTCCCATGATATTAAATAACTATTGAGAAAATCGAAAAATGACCTTTTTAAAGTATCATCTTGATCCAATTTTCCAAAAGATAAGGTACCAAACTCCTACTGGTAGAAATTTTGTATACAGGATAAAAAATAAAAAATAAAAATGATAAACACCATTGTAAAACCACCAACTTCCTCGCTCCGCTCAGAATCTAAAATGCGAAATAATATTATTTAACCGAGTTCAAACTTGTTGATGATTGCATAATTCAATGGTGGTATTTCAATGGCATATAATATGTTTAAAACGCATATTACTCTTATTATGATTTAAGTGCATCATACCTTTTAACATTTCTTAACGCATTACCTATATCCCTACTCCTGTCCGGTAATATTATAGCATCGCTGTCCGGATTAGTACCTATATATTATGTACGTTTGACCACCAAGAGTAAATAATCCACGGATTACACAGCTCCAGGATAACCGCAGCACGTCCCGAGGGGGCTGCTGCAAAGAATGGCGATCGCCAGTCTATTCCTGTACATCGTTTTGGGAATATACAATTCCTGGGCGGCTTGACGGCGAACCCACTGTGGAAACAATAATATATCATTACGCTATTTAACGTTATAGCCTATAGGTGGATTGCGTCAAACGTTTTTCTTCATTGTATGCAGAGTAGTCGCGGTGTCTCGACGGTTTCACCATCGTCGTGCTTGTGCGCCTCCTGCTGAAACTTCAGAACTCACATAGCTATTTATACATAGGTATTTATATATGCTAAAATACTTACTTGAATAACTGATGGAAATTATTAAATATTAATACTATTGTATTAATATTTAAATACTTAATCAAGAGTATATAATTTTTAAATTATCTACAAAAATTACTTCTATAAAATAGCCTTTACCAAGATTTTTTAAGAAACAGAAAAACATTTTCTTTTTTAGTTTAGTCATTAAGCCGTTAAGGTAAACCCAAAATTACTTACTACTATTAATTATTAAATAGTACTAATTATAATTATTTCTCCTCTCCATTACGGTACCTAATAGTTATCCAAAACAATATTCCGAAGATTTCAATAATAATAGGAACAATTATTGATAAAACAGTGCTCATACAATGCAAAAAGGTTATAGGAAATAAGTACACCGATAAAGAAATGGGAAAATATTTATAATATTATTTAACATATTTAGATTATACAGAACGAGAGGAGTATTTAAACCATAGAGTAATAAGAATAATTCTTATAACTCCATGATTTAAACATTTAAACATACAGTGTTGAATTATTTTATTATTCTAGTAGATCTTATAAGTGTTAGGTATAGACAAACAATTATGTTAAGTCACTGATAGACAAACATTTCATAGTATATATTTGTGTATATATTATTATTGTTTTCTCGAATAATTAAGGGGAAAATGAGTTTTTGAAGTTTTTTTTTGATTTTAAAGAGGTCCAGCACAGTAAATAAAAATGATAAATAAACGTTTATATTTTAAATATAATATGTAAGTACTAATTAAAAAACCAAAGTACTTATCAATGGTCATTATCGATGATATTTGTTGATGTTTAATATACGAAATTATACATATACAAATGCTTTTGCATGAGATAGTACCAAGAAGACAATAGATATAGACTTATAGTGTATAGATAAGAAACCAAATTTTTACTTTAAAAATAGAAAAACTTGTACTGTGCAATATTACTTTTATTTTTTTGAAATCACGGTTGAAAAAAAAATTATTTTAGTTTAAAAAACCTAAAAACAACAGATTATAAAATAATTATAACTTTTCTATATAAGTGATTATAAAAAATAACGAAAATACTCCACAGTCAAAGTTCTTTCTTTTTTATGGTCAAAATTTGGTTTTTTAACAAAGCCGATGTGACTCTTGCCACGCAAAATGGTTTTTAACAAACAATTTATGGCGTCTTTTGAACACCAAAAAAAAAAAAAAATAAGTAAAACCAGTGGTGGCCTAATATAATATGTACCTATATACTTATTATACTTGTACATAATATAAATGGTGAGATCACAACTTGTTATACCATTAAATTAAAAATAATGTGGAACACAATGATCAGCTTATCACATGTTATCGTAAATAAAAAATCAGGTAAGTGGATGTCGCTCTGCTGTACAGTAGATTAAGTGGGTCAATGTAAAATGGATTGTATTAAACTTAAATTCAATGATATAATATCACTGTACAAGAATAATGATTTTGAGCGGAGACGGTTTATCAGTCTGGATTTTTTAAATTTTTATTATTTATTATAGCCTTTAAGTTAAATTAATATTATAATATTATAATTTTTTATTCGTTGCTACGGTGATAAACAAAGTGTTAGAAATTTAAATCCCATTTTAAGCGGTTTTTTCGTAATTTGTCAGTAGTTTTTCCCGTAGCATTAAATAACTATTGAGAAAATCGACCTGTCTGAAGTACCATCTTGATCCAATTTGCTAAAAGATAAGGTACTATATGTTGAAATCGAAGCACTTCTTCCGGTAGAAATTTTGTATACAGGATATAAAAAAAAATAAATAAAATAAACACCATTGTAAATCCACTAGCTTCATCGCTCCGCTCAGAATCTAAAATATGAAAAACTAATATATTATTTGAATAAATCCGTAAACATTTAAACTAAATGCCTAACCTGTTATAGAAGAAAGTGACAAGACTTGATGGAATTTTGAACAGTTAAAATTAATGAAACAAAAATAAACTACTAAATGAAAAGTCACTACTTATAGGTACAAGTATGATATAACTAATAAGTTATATCATTATATCATGGGTAATACAAGTATAATATTATTATATTTTTGACGAATACTTTAATTTTTTTATTTCGATGAAAATATTATTTCTTGAACACGAATTTAAGTGTCGATAACATGCGTACTTAACTAAACTTTTAAATTAAGATATTGTTACCTACAAGGCTACAAATCATAATAACAATTATGGAAATTGTACAGTATTATTAATAAATCTCAACAATTAAAATTAGATATTTCTGTACAATAAACTGCATAGTTAATCAAACATATTTTATGACACTGTATTATTTAAGAGCAATTATAATAATATTAATTTTTCGTATCATATATAATTATAGTGTAATAAATTTATATTTACCTAATTACATATATTTTTATAATGACTAAACTAATTTATTTGTCATTTTAAACAGCATATTAAGGTTACTGATGAACTTTTGATAATTCTGAATACAAAATAATGTAGATATTAGTGATGTACAACGATATATTTTCCGTTATCGATATCGGTTCATTAAAACAAAAACCTATACGACAGCACTGTCTAGCGACTAAAGTGAGCTAGTCACGAAAAGATTCAGTTGAAAGGTTCAAAACGAAGGCGGTAAATGGCGTTGCAGTTATCGTCTGGGCGGGTCGAGCGAATATAACATCATCAAAGTGCAATTAAATACAATTAATATCTTTAAAATTATTTACTCTTACAGAAAACAAGTGCTGTATATTTGTAAGCAAAATTTCAAGTCTTCACCCTTAAAACAAAAATTATTTTAAATGTTTGCCATTTGTCGATAACCGACAATAAGTAATATTCCTATTTTAAATGCTATTGAAAAAATGTCACTAAAAAGATTGTAGATTTTTTGATTTGAGATAAATATCATTCCACAATATTTTCATAAAAGTTATAGGTATGTAATTAAGTATAGTGAACTTATAGTAGGTACATATTATTAATAAATAGTTTTAATAATGTATAATAATATAATATACCTAGATAATAAATATTAAATACAATATAGTCAATGTTGTTCCGCGAATTATTTTTATTATATGTCAACAAAGAAGTCTCTACATGATAAGCACTTTATTCGTAGGGTATATTTTAGTACCTAATTTATTATTAGGTATATATTAGTAAAACCCATGTTTTATTGAAAACCATGAAAGCACTTGTCTATTTTAGATTCTGAGAATGAATTGATTTTACAACGATATGTGTGTTTTTTTTTTTTTAATTTTTTTTTTTTTGTATCTGTCATCACGGTTTGGGGCAGTAAAACTGCTTCGATTTTCTTCACCAGTATCTTGTTCGATAGGAAAATGAATTTAGTTGGTGCATTCGGGAGGTCATTTGTAAAAATTCCCAATACTTTTCAAAAGCGCCAGGAAAAACAACATAACATTTTGGATTTTGGTGTAACTCTAAAACAAATGAACGTATACACATGAAATTTTCACTGGTCATTTATATTTACATTTTCTATACACGATAAAATGTTCAAAATATTTTGATTTGTTTTGAACTGTTTAGGAACATTTTCAGTTTCCAATTTTATTAGTCTTTATTTCTATGAATGTCAATTAAACTTTATTTGTTGGGTAAAAAAGCTTGACAATTTAATATAAGACTACTATTATATTGTTACAATGACATTTGAAAAATATTAAAAATCCTTAGTCACAGTTTTTTTTTATAACCATTTAAAGTTCAAGTCTTGACAAAATACAGAAAAATCACGAAAATTAGCAAATTATTTTGAGTTGAGAATTCATAAAAATGTTTCTTTTTAAATTTAAGATTTGAAATTGTAATACAAGATTATTTATACGTTTGTCTATCTTTATCAACCAAAAAAATGTCTACAACTAATTCAAATTAAATTTTTATGAGCGTTTGAAGTTTATACTTTTACAATATTGGATATTCACTCGATTTCTCATGTAGCGGCTTTGTTATTTTATTGTTATTCAAAATCGAATAACTGTAGATACATGAAAATTTTATTGAATGTTTATATTTGCATTTTTTATACACCATATAATTTTGAAAATATTTTGACTCGATTTGGGCTGTTAACGGATATTGTCAGTTTTCAATTTTTTTAGTTTTTTTTTTTTCCATTAATATCAATAAAATTGTATTTGATGGGTAAAAAAGCGTGAATATTTAATGCAAGGCTCCTAATATATTGTTACAATATCAGTTGAAAAATATTAAAAATACATAGGCACAATTTGTTTTATAAGAATTCAAAGTTCGAATTTTGACAAAATTTATCAAATTTATAATTTAATAATTATTTTGTAGTTAAACATTTATAAAATGTTCAACTTTTATAACTAAGGATTAAAAATTTAAAACAAGGCTCCACGTAAATAGGTTATATATGAATTACTTTATTCACAATAATATCATCAAATATACTTGGTAATATCATAGGCTGACTGACCGTTTTCGCTCAGAGTCATTTTTTTTATACAATGATATTATATCATTGAATTCAAATTTAACACCATCCATTACAGTGACCCACTTGTAACCTACTGAACAGCAGAGCGACATCCACTTTTTTAAATTAGAACTTCTAGTTCTAGCAGCTTTAACCATATGGTTTAAATAATTTGTATCTTCAAATTAAAATCTAAAAAATAAATCTTACTATTATAGTCGGTATAATGTTTTATTTTTTCTAATCTCAAGTATACAAATAAACATGAATATGATACCTAGCATGAAAAATAAGCCACCAATGAACAAAAACTGAAACAAAATAAAATATATTATGGTTTAAAAGGTTAATTACTGATACATATACCACCTAAAATTAATTTAATATTTTTTTAAGAAAATATGTAAATAATAATGTAAAATATAAAGTTTTTGACTTACCCTCCCGGGAATACTAATATTCATGAAATTATATTGAATAATAAATAATGTCAAAATAGTGACCACCGTTAAAGATCCAAAATAATTGAATTCTATTACTAAAGAATAACACTGCCTCTTTAGATGTTTTGCAATTTCGGTGCTAAAAGTACAGAAACAAATAAATTACATTTATATTAATATTGTGAACACTCAGTATATCAAGGTTAAAAAAAGTATATCGATTGCTAATAGGGAGCATGTTCACTAAGAATAAAATAGAATTTAGAATTTTTTTTTAGAAATAGATTTTGAAATTGGTAAATAAAAATTGATACACTAAAACTATTTGATATTATACAAAGGTTGAAAAAATTTGAAATAAATCAAGTACTTAGATAATATACTAATCACTGGACCTAGTGCATTTATATTAGAAACATAAATTATCGCTAACATTACGATATTTATCTTAATAGACGCCAAAATTCCGTATTGCCCATTTATATCGATATTGCTTGTTTTAAGTATCAAATTATAGTAAAACTCAACTTACTACTTAGTACTAGGCAATTCAAAAAAATTATATTTTTAAATACATCAACAGTGTATACCCATTTCGAACATAGAGAACGATGCTGCAAGGCACACTCGAATTAAATATGTTTTAATCCCCCAAAAAATAAATATTTACATAGGTAATAATATTATTATGTTAGAATATAATATTATACCCTGCATGGCTGTATCCCATCCCCAACTATCGTACTAGTCAAAATATATTTTACTCACTAGATTATGACAAAATGCATTTGACATACTAGACCAAATAATATGTATGCCAAATATATAAAAATGAGTTCATCATACAAGTAACATGACATTATTAGCACTCCCATGACAATAGAGCAAAATGCCGTGAACATATCACCATAGCGCGCCCAATCACATTGTACTTTTCCAATTAAGTACGAACTCGCGGCTCCTGTAAAATATATTTATAAGATTCGTCATTCTGACGGAAATCTACAAAACCATATTTAAAGAATTATGATAACACTAATTTATTGTATTTCAGAAAAAAATTGTAATATTGTTAATGATTATTTCTTTTCCTATAAATAATAATTATTGCTTGATTATAAATATACGGAAATACTAACCACATAACGTAGCTATTGCTTCGGCAAGTCCATTTGACAAGACATCGTGATTTCCTGGTTTTTTGACTACGTACGAGTACAAAACGTTTATGTTAGCTAAAACCTGTAACATTAAATACAATACACATTTACTAAACACTCAAATTCCGAAGAAATAATATTTATATTACACCCATTTTTTCCTACACATTATACATACATAGGTACTGAGGTTGTGTACCAAAGTATACCAAGGTACCTACATCATATAATAATGTATAGTATATTTTATTATAAATACCAGATTTACCACAAAACAAATGAAATAAAAATAACTTAATTTATTCAGTGTAAATACTACATATTAATATACAGTAATAATACTATTTATACTAAATAATAATAATATAAATCATCACTTTTGGATAAAAAATAAAGTAAAATAAAGTGAAAAAAACAAAACAAAATAACGGAAACTACAACCTAACTTATTTGTATTATTATGTTTATACATGTTGAATTACTATAGGTACTTGCTATTTTCCCATTAAGCTACAACACGAAATCAGGAAAATATGCTGAGCAAGAAGGCCCGTTCTGTTTAAGTGTCGATATTATAATCAATTTCGTCAATATAATAAATAACTAAATAAGCACAATACATATTAAAAATTGATTTACCAGAATGTATGCTGCCATACCCACTATATACCATAAACTTTTTTTCAGTACAACTGGATTTGAATATGAAGATTTGAAGTTCATCCATATTTTTTTCGAGAAAAATACCACAGGTTTGTATTCTTCATCGAGCTCGATTTTATCTAGACAAAAGAAAGTATCAAAATATAACACCTTTAAATCTACATTATCTACTTCGAATAACATAATTAGGTAACTAAATTATTAAGTAAACATAGTGAATTATAATAAGAAACAAAGAGTTAATGTTGTTTACGAATCTATACTTACTTTTATTTTGTTTAAAATGTTTCGTTTTGCTCTCTACACCGTGTTTAAGAAGTGGCGAATCTTCGTATGGCCCTTTTGAATTTAGCTTATCATTATTCTGTTCGACAGATGGAAACAGACAAGCCCAGGTTGTAGCTAACAACAAACCTTGAAACAAATAAATGGGGTTCACCTATATATTTTATGCAAACACATGAATGTATAAAACTTTAAATACCTGTGCGAATAGTTTAAATCGTTAATTTACGATTCTTAAATTTTGGAAAATTGTTATTAATCTTATTGTTTTGAATAAACATTAAAATCATAGATGCACATTTTGAAGTTTTTAGGAGTGATTAGTATCCGCAGGTTTCAAATAAGAACTCCCGGTTTCCCCGATTAGTTTATATCACAAGACACAATTCAATAAATTAACTTATGGCTTATGGTTAGGATTTTAATTTTAAATGTACTTGGGTTATAAATTAATAATTATAAATATAAATGTTTATAAAACAACTGTACGTTTTTAAATAGTTAAATTAATCTTGTTTCGTGTCTGTGAATAAAAATAATTATACATAATATTTATAACATATTATAAATCGTCTGATTACTGAACACGTTGCAGTATGGCAGGAGAGTATAAATCCCTCCGGTCATGTTGACTATGGTTTGTGCTGAGAAATCTCCGACAACTTTACCAAGTTGTATGGCTGCCGAAACAATACCAGTGGCCATCTGAAATTGTTCTACGTCCTCGATTTTGGCATACAAATAACAGAATGCTATCATATCACAGCTATATATTGCCCCGATACCACACGAGGACACCTACACTCAGTATAACATAAAAAAAACCATATGGTAGAGCATCATTAAAACAAATTTAATTATGATCTAGTAGGTAGGTACTATTATCTATGGAATAATCAATCGTACTAACCCTCAGCTGCGCAACACTGGGTGCACCAGTCATGAGGAAATAGGAGACACATGAACAAACGGTCAAAAATATAATGTTTGGCTTGTACAGAAGGTAGTCAGCAGTCATAAACATTAACACTGATAATAATAGCGATGAATATGTTTTGATGTACTCCATCACGGTGGCTACCTGTAAAAATGTAACATAATAAACGGGGCGATCAATGTACCAATTAGTTTTGCGATAATGGCTGAAGACTTCAAGATCATTAAATTCGAGAGAGGTCTACGTATAGGTAAATTATAATCAGACTGTGTGAACGTTTCATCGAATCGTTTAAACTACAAAGCCAAGAATTATATTGTATTTATACAGATATTACAGATTTACAGAAAATCATATAACTAATAATTGTAATTGTATTTACATTGTATTTGCACTAAAACGGAAGGTAATAATAGAAAAATATAATAATTTCAACCCGGATAAAGTCAGTTAATACAGCTAGCATAAAATAAAATAGCTTTAAGGGGCATTCGATACCATGATTTTCTGTTTTTGTCTAACACACGCGTGACGTAGGATTTTAGACGGATTCATTGCCAAACATACCAATTGAGCTAATGAAGCGATTAGCATTATAAAAACAGATTTAAATTTTTCGTCAAGTCTACTTGAAATAAACTTTTCCACATTTATGATTTTTTGATTTTTAACTTCTCAAAAATGGAAATACGACAACTTTTAAATACTCTTTTTTAATATGACATTTTTAGGAGTTTGGGGGATATTATCAAAAATGTGGGAAATTGATTTCAAGTAGACTTGACGACAATTTCAAATCTGTTTTTAGAATATTCTTATCGCTTCATTAGATCAATTGGTATGTTTGGCAAAAAACACGTCTACTTATACCTAGGTCACGCGTGTGTTAGACAAACACAGAAAATCACGGTATCGAATCCCCTTAAATTGTTCAACATTTCATTTAAAAAACAACCAAATTTTTCATGTTTTTTTTATGTTTAAAATTTAAATATGTATAACTTAATTTGCTTATTTACTTCTAGCTGTAGGTCCCGGCACTCCCCGGGGATACATGAAGCCGAGATAAACAATCCACCTGCGGCGGATGGTACTTAATAAGTAACATTTTTTTCTTACGTGAACCAATTGCATGCAGAAATAAACGAATATGGTTTTAATATTATTAATGACAGGTAACTCTACGTAAAATATCGGGTTCAATATATATCTAAAGTTTCCTTGAATCGTAAATATCGGTTGAGTATAGACGTATTATAGTAGTATAAGCCTCAGAAATACTCTTAGGGCCGTTCTTACAATGTCCGGTTAAAGTTAATCGACACTTAACCGGCCGAATTCTGCCGGTAATAAAATCTGTTATCAGTCGGTTAGCGTTAACCGACACTTTACCGGAAATTGTAAGAACGGCCCTTAGCCTTTTATATAATATAATAATATAATAGCTGTTGCCCGTGGTTTCTATTCTAATACTCTTACACGCTCAGACCCGCTTGGTCCGCTCGGGATTGCAAATAATAGGTCTGCAAAATTTGGTGACAATTTATCAAAAACTGTAGAATTGCATGTACGTAATTTAGATATAACGCGACTAATACGACGACTCTCCATTATTATCGATATATCCAAGGCTGGACAAGTTAATGATTTTTGTTAGCTCAGTTAAGTTAAGTTAATATGGACCAATAACAGAAAGTTAAAAGTTAAATGTTAATTTAACTATAGGTTAACTCAGTTAAATTAAAAGTTGATATACACTTTTTGTTAACTTTTTATTAAGTTGAAAAAAAGTTAATTTGTTTATACAACGCTAGCGTAATTAATATTTTTCCAACCCAAAACTAAATTATAGACTATAGTTTATATACTTTATACAGTATTTCCATATAAGTTAAACTCGAATGATTCTCAAATTTGTAACTTTGAACAATTCACGGTAAATATTTTTTGACATGAAAACGAAATAAACTGAAATAGTGAAATATAATAAAATTAAAAACAAAATAAATTAACTTAACTTAATTCTTAAAATGAAAAATTAATTCGTTAATTTCATGTTAATTAAAAAAGAAATGTAGTAAGTTAACAGTTAAGTTAAAAAGTTTAAATTAAATTAACTTTAACTTTTTAACTCATTAATGCCCAGTAGTTATATATCCAATAGTTTCCGTTTTTCTTCAGTTGAAATATTCTCAACTGTCATTTTTTAAAATTGGTTGAGTATTTTTTTATTATTTAAACATTAACCATATAAAATTATCTCCAATCATAAAACTTTTTTATTATATATAACCAATAGCAACCCTATAAATAGATAACAAAAAAAATTCGAATTTGTGAGCCGAAACAAAATTCGTATGTGAGCCACCCAAGAGCGAGCGAAAGGAGTACAGCCCTCCTAAGCGACCTATAGGGATTAAAAAACGAAAACATGAATGTCTCAATGAATCTATTGATGTACATTTTATTAAAAACGGTCCAATAATTTTTGAATCTATAAAATATGATGATCAGACAAAAAAAGCATAAATGTATATATATTAAGAGAAAGGAGAAGAAAGATGCACACTATGAACAATTTTAATTTTATTGAAAGTTTATTGAAGTTTTTTGCTATATAATCTATAAATTCAAAGATAATCATATTATTTAATATTTAGTATTTCAATATGATAAAATATGGCTAACTAGAGGTCATGATGGCCAACCTATGATAGTAAATAATAATCACTTATATTCATTATAAATTAATGTCTGAACATAATTATATAGCTAATAAATAATAATATATAATGTAATTTATAAAAATAGATAAATCTTTTAAGTTGTCGACACTTGTTAGTTGCTGTGTATTCTATGATATGGCTGCGTTAAACAGGTATCCATAAACAATTAATTTAAATAGTCAAGTAATAGTATTATTTTTATTTCAACAAACCTGGTGTTTATATTAGGTTTGGTTGACAATGAAGTAATAACTAGTAAACCATTACTCAGCCACTGATCAGCCAGATAAGTAAGTGTTACATTTGGACAAAAACAGTAAGTCAAAAAACGTTTAGTGGCTTAATATTATATAACTGTCATTACCTCGTTCAGAGACAAGTCTGCATCTGGTCCTGTTAAATAAGCCGTCAGAAATGGTTCTAGTGGCCGAAGTTCCAGAAAAAACAAATAAATTGCAACCATGTATGTAGTTTTTTGCCATTCTTTCATAACTGAAAACGTTGTTTTATCATTATTAATAATTTTATCATATTTTGTTTAATTTTAAAATATAAAATGAAATCTTATACTTTTTATAAAATATATATAATATATATTTTATTTATTATACGTTCTGAACCATCTACGTATCACACTGACGATCACAATGTAACAAGCTTTAAGTTAATCTGTTTCAAGAATAAATAATTATATGATACAACACTCGATATCAAGCTACATTAATTACATAATTTGATAATCTATTATGACCTTATTTTATTTTATTTGATAAAAAAAAAATTTGTATTTTATAGTTGACTAGAAGTTACATACCTATATAATATTATTATATACTTCTGACTTCAGATCTATTTGATATAAAATATAGCAATGGTGTCAACTCATTAGTAAAACTCTGATTTACAGGTTTTTACATATCGTTACTGGGTCAATGCAGACTTATGAGAGTAAAAAATGTGGACGATTCGTTCAATTCTGAATGCGTAAGAAAGAGTTTTTTTTGCATATTTGAAAATATTTCGTAATTGTGAGAAAAAATTTGTATTTATTATTCATTTTAATATTACGGTACCCAGAAAAAAATGTTTACAATTTATTTATTTTTTTATAATTTTGATAAAAAGAAAACACGCAGTGTTATCAAGGTTTATCACGGACTATGATATGTTATCTATGTCCATTGTCCGTCCTATAAACCCATAGATATATACAACAACTAGATAGCCGTCTCCTTCTTGTCATCGAAGTCGGCCGCCATTTACAAAGCAGGCAATGTTTACAAAATAATATTATCACAGTTATTATGTATAGATAAATATATATGTATATAAATAAATGTAAAACAAATGTAAACATTGCCTGCTTTATAAATGGCAACCGACTTCAACATTGGTCACAACTGTAGTATAAAGACGGCAGGGACTGGAACCTTTAGGATTTTTCCGGTTCTGGTTCCGGTTCGGTTCTTATAAAAAAATATAATAGGTTCCGGTTCCGATTCCGGTTCTTAAAATTACAAAATATGGGTTTTGGTTCCGGTTAATTCCGGTTCTTACCAGTTATAACAATAAATTTTTTCAAAAATTACCTTATTGCTTATTAGGTAGATTTTTTACTCATAAAGTCATAACTTGACCCAGTCTTATAAAATATACTTTTAAAATTGAATTTAAATACAAATACAAATACATCCATTCAAAAAGTATTTAAAATACATTCCAAATACTTTTTTAATTTTACTCAATTTATTTCAGTTTACAAAATTAATTTTTTAATTGCTAATTTAAAATAGTGTAATGTTAGTTTGTTACATTCATCCAGATATTATTAGAACTTTTTGAACTTCCTTCTTAAATTTATACCGGAAAATGAAAACTAATAATACTGGCTTTATAATAGTTTTGAAATCATTTATTATGAGGTGGGTAATTAAAAAATTAAACAGTTATTAATAAAATCAGAAATTAATTTAATAATTTTACTAGGTAAGAAATTATTAATTTAAGAAGTGTTTTCAATTTTCAAAAATGGTTTTAATTGATTAACAAGTGTACTGGGTTTAGGTCTTAGAAGTTGCTAATAACTAATAAGCAAAACATAAAATTACAGTATGACCATAAGATTAACAAGTCGTAAATTACTCGTATGTGTAAATGTGTGAGTGTGTGACTGTGTTTGAGACTGTGAGACAGAGTTATAAATAACTATATAAATATTATTTCTCGTAATAGTCGTAGATATTTGGTAAAGATTGTAGAAAAACACATCATTGTTGTCGACCATTCTCGGTACATTACCAATGAAAAATGCAACCCGTATGTGTGTAAATTAATCAGTCTCGGGCGTACCAATAATACGATTATTTCGAGTTAGAATATTAAAATACCACATCTTACTGTGTATAAAACAAAAATATTTCTGTGAAAAATAATTATTTGATTACAACAAAATCCAATTTAAATAAAATGTTCAATTATTTGAAATACAGGACTTTTTCTTAGAAAGTTAGAACCGATAAGAAATTTCTACCAGAAAAGTTAGAGAAGTTACAAACATTTAGTTTGGACAAAATAAAAATAAAATTGTAACTCATTTTCAAGCCCCCCCCCCCCATTGAAAAATCCTGCGTACGCCACTGGCTTAGACACCGTGTGTTATGGCCAAATCGGGTGACTGTGGCCTCGAAGACGGTCTCCGGGGGCGCGTGGTAGGTATACGTTATCAATTAAATATTTCATATCAATATTATTAATTATTTGAAAAATGTCAAATAACAATATTAGGTATAATATTTAATTCATATTTCATAGCAAAATGTATAGCATTATACTGAAACTTACAATACCATGCATAAACAACTTTGAATATATGTATTAAAAAGGTCGTCGTCCGTGATCACTGGAATAAAGAAATGGGTTGTTTCCGTTTTTTATAATATCGTAACAAATAAAGATACACGTTACCAACATCTTATCAGATTACGGATACATTATATTTATAATACATCTATTTTCAAAATGATTTTCGCTCACTGATATGTTACAATGTTACATCGATTTTAGCTAAATAACAGATGTTAATATTGTTGTTACTTATAGGTATAGGAAATATATTTATTGACAAATATCTAACACATTTTAATTCAATCAAGTCAATTTTATCTTAATAATTTATTATGTACTCGTATAAAGTAATTGTAAATTAATCAGTGGTGTATTTCTTGGCAGTGAGGCCTCCTGACCTTTTATCAACTCTCTCTTATCTCTCGCTGAAAAACATTCCAAAGTATGTTTATAAACTTCATCAATGTATAAAAAATAACTCTAAATGAAACTTTCTTTTTAACTTTTCCATTTTATTTTTAGACATTTAGAGGTATCTTTATTTTTTTCAGACATATTTACCTTTTTTATATACCAAACGAATAGTTTTAGATTCTGAGTGGAGCGAAAGAATATATTGATTATTGTGTTCTTCTTTTTTTAAATTATTTTTTTTTGGCCTGTCATCATCTTTTGGGACAGTAAAAATGCTTCGAATTTCAACTTCAGTATCTTGTTGGATGGGAAAGTGCTAGTTGGTGCATTGACGAAGAAAAAATTCTCAGTAGTTTTCAAAAGCGCCAAGAAAAACAAATGAAAAATTACGGAAAAAACGGGAATTTTTACGCGAAATCCGATAGTTGTCAATAAAATGTTATTTGTTGGGTAAAAATGCGTGGAAATTTAATACAAGACTTCTGATTTATTTTTATTATAGTAGTTGAAAAATACAGTAGTCGCCGCTTATTGGACTCACTTTGGGACCCGACAATTTGAGTCGATTAACCAAATGAGCCAATAAGGCGAATGACTCAACAAAATTTAAAAAATTTAAAAACTTAAAAATATGTATTGAGATTTAAGGTATGTATAAGAATAAAAATCTAGCTATACGCAATTAAAAATAAAATAAAATTAATAAAATACATACATAATTAATAAAATAAATACATTTTTTGATAAAAATCCATCTAATGTTGATTGGATTTTCCCTTCTTCGGCCAACTTCATAATCATATCTTCATAAGATTTATGTTTCTCGAATACGTCAAAATCGCCTCTTTGCTGAATCCCTCTACGTAAAATTTGAAGCGCTTCTAGCATTTGTTTAGTTGATGGTGGTTTCTCATTAAATCCCCCTTTGTCGCTATCACCAGCCACATTCTCTTTAAGCCGTTTTGACTGTATTTCACCACATATATCTTCCTCGGTAACGAGTTCGGTAGTTTGGACTTCTTCTTTATTTATCTAATTTTCAAATGACCCTATTAACCAGTGTGTGAGTGGTGAGTCGAATAGACGAATTTTTTGCTGTGTGTTAGTATATGTGCGAATCGGGACCAGCCGTTTTGAGTCTAATAGGCGAATGAGTCAATTAACCGTGAGTCCAATAAGCGGCGATCACTGTATTAAAAATGAGTACAATTTTTTTTTATAAGCATTTAAGGTTTAAATTTTGGCAAAATGTATCATATTTATTAAAATGTTATAATTATTTTGTAGTTAAAAATTTATAAAATATTCAACTTTTATAGCTAAGGATTGAAAATTTAAATCAGGGTTCCACGTAAAAAGGTTATAAAATTACTTTACTCACAATAATATCATAAAATATACTTGGTGGCAGTATCATAGGCTGACTGACCGTCTTCGCTCAGAATCGTTTTTCTTATACAATGATGTTACCTATATCATTGAATTCAAATTTAACACCATCCATTACAGTGATCCACTTGTAACCTACTGGCATTGCATGTTTGTTAAAAGAACCACCTTCAGTCTTTATAATACATTTTTATATTAGGTGATGTAATATTTTTTACACACAATAATATGTCTATAATAAACACAAACCATTAGTAATGGCCGTTTTTTTTGCATCAAGATTCAATTTTTAGTCACATTTTTAAAAGTTATACCCACTGTGCGCAAGTAGGTACTGGGAAAACAATTTAAAAATGTTTCCGCTACAGAAACTATAAGCATTCTGGTATAGGTCTCCTTTGCCGTGGTTGAATTGGCATGGGTGATATTAATTAATTAAAAATTAAAACTTTTTATTGTCACATTAACGAAAACATCACTAAAAGTGTACTTACCTAATATTATCAAAATACCTTAAGTTGTTTTAGTTTTTCACAAATCACATACAATACATATATAAATCAAACACAATTTATTTTACTCATATTATTATTAAGATAAATATTATCACACTAATTTATGAGTAAAAAGTCTTGCAACTAATTTTTTACAATTAATTACAATATATTTTATGGTATTGAATACCCTTCTTCATTGAACAATATTATTAAACACAGTAATGATTCAGATTACATTGACAAATAGTGTAGTTCATCATCGAGGCCTGGTCATTTTGAGATACGATAAAAATAAGAATCCTATTCCAAGAGAGACGTCTAAACCACCAATGAACAAAAACTGAAAAACAAGTAGTGGTACCTATAAATATTGTGTTATAATAAGAATAATATGTAATATATTAAAGTATATATTTGAGTTTATAACGTAAGTCGTAACTCGTAACATATAATTGAAGTTTTAACTTACCCGACCGGGAATAGAAATATCCAAGAAATTCATTTGGACGAAAAATATTGTCATGAAGGTGGATATTAATAAAGACCCAAATAAATTAACTCCATATACTAGAGAATAACACTGATTCTTCAGGCGTTTTGCAATTTCGGAGCTTGAAAAAAAATAAATATTATTTAGTAGGTAATTAGTTTATAGATGAGTATGAAGCGTGTCAACCTTTAAAATTAGTTATGATACCTAGGTAACTGTTTTATTTGATATTTTCAAAAGTGTACATACAGATTTTAATATTTTATACTTACAAATTTGAGACAAATACCATTTGACTAACTATACCGTATAAAATATACGATAAATATATCAAAAACAAATGGTCGTGATAATAACATGACATCATAAGAATGCCCATAATAGAGGAGCAAATCGCTGTAACGGCATCACCGTAATAAGTCCAATCTAACTGCACCTTTCCAATTAGATAGGCACCCACAGCTCCTGTAAACGCAATATTTATGCATCAAAAAATTAATTAATAGATAAATCCTGGGTAAATTGCCTATACAATCGTGAAATACACAATGTATAGGTACATAATATATAGATATTTACATTTTAGGATCTGAGCGTTGAAATAAATGGGTATTGGTTTTACAATGATAATAATATAATGTGTGTTTTTTGTGTGTTTGACTTTAAAAGCAGTAAAAATGCTTTGATTTTCAATTTTGAATGTGGTTTCTTGTAGCAAATTGGATCTAGTTGGTACTTGCGGGGAAAAAGAGTGTCAAAAATACATAGTACTTTTCTAAATAATAGGGGAAACAAGGAAATACAATTATTACAAAACGGGAATGTATACTTAAGGGGGCTGGTGCGTAATGCATTCTAGGAGTAAAAACTAGGCATTTTATATTTCAGTTTATATGGGTCTTGTGAATGTGTTGAAAGTAAATGAACATTAGTGTGTATAATTCCTAGTACCGATCACGTTGTTAGGGGCATCATAGTGACCGTATACGGCTGTAATTTTACCTACGCGCATACACATGTCACCACATATTATTACTTTATACAATTACAAACATTTTTTTTCAACAAATACTGCCAGTAACTTTAATCAGTACGCTCAGTAGGATTTTCCGATTTAAATTTCGAAAGCAGATTTGAATTTTCCTCTAAATTTACTATGTTTTAACTATCGTACATTATTCATATTCTATATAAATGTATTTAAATTTGAATTATAAATATGATCTATTTTTACTCTTTTTGTTAGTAAATTTCTAAGTAAAAAAAAAAATAAAAATAAAAAAATGAAATTGTCAAAGCATAGATAGTTTAGTGACGAATTCAAATCTGCTTTCAGAATTAATATGAGAACATTATATTGGGCGTAGTGATTGAAGTCGTGAGCTATGTTTTCGACCGAAAATGAATCACGCTCCAGCCCCCCAGCCCCCTTAACCCACTCAAAACAAGTGTTTGACAAAATCGATTTTTTTTCTTGTACGTAATTTAAAAATGAACAAACGAAGAGACTTTGATTTTAACCAAATATTTATATCATCATTTTTTAAACATGATATTGTATAACTTTCAAAATATTTTGGCTATTTTTTAGTTTATTTGTAAATATATTTAAATGTCGACTTTTTTTAATTTTGTATCGATTTATTTATGAGTAAGGTGGTGTCTATAGAGTCACTGTAATAGATGTGCTACATTTGAATTCAATGATATGAAATCATTGTTACGAAAAACGATTCTGAGCGAATACAGTCTTTACTATTATTACTTAGTATATTTTATGATAACATTGTGATAAAAGTAATTTATTTTACTATTAGGCATTAGTACATGTAAAACAGTAGGTTAAAATTCATTTTTGAAATTGGAAAAAGTGGACTGGGGCCAATCTTAAGTAGACATAATAACGAATTTAAATTTGTTTTTAAAAGTATTATCGCATTACTAAATTGATCAGTATGATGGAATAAAAATTGGACGTTTTGGCTAAAATAACTGTTTAATATAATATTATAAATTAAAGTATTTTCTCGGCTAGCCCCGCATCATGTCATAAAAAACTTAGTTTCAATAATTTACCAATTTTCGTGTTTTTGATGAATTTTGTGAAAAATTTATCTTCAGACCCTCATAAAAAATTATTGTAGATTTACGCTCAAATTTTTCGAATTTCCACTAACAAAAACTTGTGAAGACCGTTGTATTACATTTTCAAGTTTTTTGAGGAAGCGAAACATTTTTTATCGACATTATTTAAATAAAAAACTAATAAAATTCAAAATCTTCTTATGCCTCAAAAAGAATTGCAATATTTCGAAATTTTTATAGTGCATAGAAATTGCTAATATTATAAACATTATGTGAATATGGCATACATCTATTTGGTAATTTAGAGTTACAATAAAAAATAAAATCGAATTTTTTCAAAAACTGATTTGGGAGCATTTTTACTGTTCCAAAAGAAAAAAAACACGTCAATGTAAAATCATTACATTCATCACTCCGCTCAGAATCTAAAATACAAAATTACAAACCACACAAACTAATTGTTGCCTCCGCGTATCCGTTTAACAAGACATCATGATTACCAGGTTTATTGACGATGTACGTGTACAATACATTCATGTTAGTTATAATCTACAATAATCAATAATAATAAAAGCATAAATGTTACAGATTTACATATTTTATTTTTTAAGTACCTACACAAATTTATATTATTTCCATTTTCCTTACATTGGTATAAATACAAACTTAAGTTTATTATATGATAATAAAAATTTGTATGCCGCAATGCGGGGAATTCGGAATAGTACCTAATACAATATAATTCGTTACCGTCATGGCAGAACCACGTAACTGACATTTTCATTAAAATCTACTTTTTTGCATTATCTTATAGAAACAAGTGTTCTGAATTACCTAAAACAATCAATATATCACCTAAAAAATCGATATAAAGCATAAAATAAAAGTGAGAAGTATAGGGATAAGCACTTAGATCATAATATACTATATTATTATCTAAGGTTAAGCGTATGGTATATACAATTCGGTAATAAATTGTCAATTCCATGGTTATGCCATGTCGGTCATTATGCATAGGTTCATAAGTTATGATACCTATGTAGGTATTTTTTATTTTATTTAACTATTATAAAATATTATAAGTATAAAAATGCTAAATAAAACAATTGTATTATTAGTACATCTTAAGTAATTAAATATAAATGATTTTCTAATGTGGAGGGGCCAAGGGTGGGTATAAGGTACCTAATTTATAGGTTATATTATCCCTCAAGGCCTTTTCTACTGTGGTTTTTTTTGTAATTTATTTGTTTTTCTATTGTTTATTATTTACTATCAGTATTAAGTTATTTTTTACATTGATTAAAACCTATTTTATTATTTAATAATAATAAAAATAAATAATTAATAGTATTTTATAATACCCACCCAATGCAGTTTTTGAATTATATTTATTGATACATCCTAATTCTTAGTAAAATAGTATATTTATTGAAAATATGTTAATACATAATTATTAGGTATTATTAGGCGATTAGGTACTTTTATACCTGAAAATGTGATCCCATACTGATTATGTACCAAATAGACCGTTTTAGCACGACTGTATTCGAGTATGAAGTTTTAAAGTCGAACAATAATCCTTTGAAAGTATTTTCCATTGCAGTGTTGTACTTAATAGATTGCATTATAACCTAGATAAAAAAAAATTGAAATAATAATTACATAATCAAGTCAAGGCACTTGGCACCGTTATCTGGTGTAATTTTCTTATGTTGGTTTGTGTTAGGTATGAACACCGATTTTCTTAACAATAACACGATTACCTACGATATTTTTTTCACGAATTTCCATTTTATTTTTTAGGCCATTTTCGAGAAGTCTGGTTTTTTCATTAAGCACATTCTCCATTCGAAAAGAATGTTTTTTTTTCGTCGGAAATAGACAAGCGCAAATTACAGCTAAGAACATAGCTGAAAACAAGTAAAAATGTTTTTATTATAAACAAATGCGTATTTAATAATAAAGAGCAGCTAAAAGTTCATGTTACGTGAATTAACTAATGAGAATAAATCACATAAAAATATAATATATTATGTATAATACACGAGATTTTATAGTAGTGTACCAAATGGGATGTATTTTCGAAACCCGTGAATATAATAATTATTATAGGTACCATTCATATTATTATCCTCTGTCATTTATGCATAATATTCGGTATCGTGTGGCACTCATACCTACGTTACCAAAAAAATAAAAATAAAATACCATTACAAATGTACAACCTAGGAAGACAACAAATTATTACCTTTAGCCTTTTGGCTTTAATATAACAAAAATTATAATTATACCTACAGGTTCTTCCAGGAAACATCGAAAATATTATGAGATTCAAATGAGTAAAAAATTGTACTTACAAAATTGTTTTATCGAAAACAGTAATTACTTTAAATTCTATTAAGAGTCCAAGGGTTAAAAATATCATGTCTTGAAATTAATTTTCGAAAGATGGTGTCCATATTTTGTTCGTATAAGCAGGGCTGTCCTTAGAATTTGCGAGGCCCAGGGCAAAAACCAATTTTTAAACCAATTTTACCACTTCTTTACAAACGCGAAGCCTCCCAATGTAAGTAAAAAGCACGAGGCCCAGGCCTTGCTCGCCCCCCTAAGGACGGCCCTGCGTATATAGGTACATTAACCTAACCTTAATCATTTTTTTAAAACGCTCTCATGGCAACTTAAGTACTAAACGTTGTAAACCGATTTACTGGTTAGTAATGGCCGTTCATTGTACATACAAATATACCATGGTCCGCCGCAATAACCTGCTTTATAGTGCCTTCACTATGTTTCAATTTTTCCGTTTTCCTTGTTTTCCTGTACCTACTTATAGTTCCAATCCAAAATATGTGCACTGTGCATGCAATCTAACGCACGTTAAATGCCAAAAAGTAGACGACCAATACCGATTTGACTAAACAATTGATAATTTAATGGTTCAATATAATTTAATATGAACCCACCATGGTCCATGGACCACTAAATATTGTTTAAGGAACCATTAGCTCTCTATATGCATTTGTAAATGTTATTAGTGATTGTTTATGTAACGCGGGGGGACAAGTATACTATAATGTAGAATAGGTAATATAAAAACCAATCACAAATTACATGAATTCGACTAAATAAAATGGTAGGTACTACAGATAAATAATTACCGGATGCATTGAAATACGGTAGAATTGTATAAATTCCTCCAGTCGTGCTGACAATTATTTGCGAAAGTACAGAACCGCAGAAAATGCCTAGCTGTAGGCTGACTGAGATAATGCTGGTCGCCTTTTGATACTGTTGCCTGTCACTAATTTGACTGTACAAATAGCTGAAACCCAATATGTAGGCGTTCGATGTTGCACCAATGCCAGCCACACCGACCTGTAGTAGGTATAGCAGTAGTATTATTTAAGGGTTGTTGTCAGTGAAAACTAATGACAAGTGACAACGTCGTTAATACACACACAAATCTACGTTTATCGTATTATCTGTAACAATTGCCAGGTACTATAATTTAGGTTCTATATTATGTTGTATACTTAATTGGCATAGGTACTAACCCGCAAATGTATCAAACTCGGCGAACCTGACATGAGGATATAGGCGATAAATGAACAAACCGTATAGGCTATGATGGCCGGTTTGTAAAAGTATTCGGAAACGGCTAACATTATTACAGTTGCAGTGAGAGCTGAATACGATCTGATTGACTCCATAGAATTAGCCACCTAGTGTAAAAGATTGTATGATACTATCAATTATCGTTGTATAGTTACCTATCAAACGTAAGCGGTAAGTGTGTATAAGTTACAGCCAATAGACTACGTACTGTAGTTGTAGTCAACAGTTGGGAGCAACATTAAGTATTGAAAGCAAAGCGATATTTAACAAGTTTTAAAATATTGTGATGTTCCTTTAACTTTAAAATTATTATTTTGGTACCTAATTAAGTGTAATACAGTACGTTAGGACTTGGTGACTGGTGTTATGATGAAATATACATAGTAGTACAATATTATTTGCACTTCTATTAAACGAAGCACTTTGATATTTTATTATTTATTTATATTGTATTACTTATATTGGCAAGCAGTTAAGATTAGAATCAATAGAACATATTAAATGTGCATTAACCAATTAGTATTTCAATTTAATATAAATTAAGTATTCACCTCAGTACCTACCTAACTAGGTTATCTGTATGATGATACGGATAACTTACTATAATGATTTGTACACAAAGACATCGATACTATACTCGTGTCAAACAATTAAATTCAATAAGTACTTAAAATAATGTAAATAACTAAACAGGAAGAATATTTATTTGTTTTTAACTATCTGAAAACTGATAGATTAACAAAAATAGTACCTAGATACCCTATACAATCTTAGTAGACAATAAATATCTCATTATCTAATAGATATAATTTGTGCCTACACAATTTTTCAAGGTTCTATAAAACTATATCGTTTATTGTTTTTATAATTTAATGGTTTTGCATTAAAATATTTATATCATGTCATTATTATTCAAATATTTGTCAATGGAAGTTGAAAATATATTATTATCTTTTTCCTTATCACTACAGTCTACTATTATATATTTATATAGGTAAGACGTAAGGCTGAAGTTCTCTTCTAAAAACTGCAATATGGTAATAACTAATAATAAATAATGTACATTTAAAAAAAAAAAATGTTACATTTTCTTAAAAATTTAAAATAGTATAAAATATATTTATACAAACATATTTTTAATTGAGTTTTAATCATATAAAAAAAAATAGTTCTAAAAGGATTTAATTGCATTGTAATTATGTGATAATAATAGGTCATTCGATCATGGTCATATTTTGATTAGAAATATTTGTTGTTACAGTTATTTTAATAATATAAAATATATAATAGGTATTTATATTATAATTCTTACGATACGTTTCATTATTAACTATTAACTAACCTCTATTATGTACCTACCGACATAATAAATAATTGCAAATAATTATTATTTACACTATTATACACATATATAAATATGGACTACTAAAACATAATTTAATATAATCTGACTATAAAGTATTTTATACATTCAGCAATAAAAAAATGTACGAAATCATTTTTAATATTTAAAATAAAATTATTTTATTCACAACGTAACATTTTAAATTTTAAACTAAATCGATTCTCTGAAATATATATAATCTGAAGTACCTAATAAAAGAAAAATACATTTTCATTACCTTTAATTAACTAAACTAACAGAGAGCCGCATGTCTGATGTACCTAACATGAGTAAGTACTTAATGGGATACATACAAGTGGAGCGAACTTTAAACCTAGAAGCCAGGCGAAGAGTACCTATTAGATTTTCAAGATATTTTTTTTGTAAAATTTAAATTTTCCAAAAACATAAACTATTATATATAAATAAAAAATACTTTTCGAGATGATGATAATTAGGTAAGTAACTGTTAAAAAAAAAATCGCCCGGCATGATGATTTTCATTAAAACGATTAACTTAATCAACACTTATCTCCAATAAAAAACTGAGGTTTCAGTGACTAATGACCATTAGTTTATTAGAAAATCTAATGCGAGTTTACCATATTATGCCCATATATAATATATATATATATACATACAGAGTGATCCATTTAATTGCAAAAAAAAATATTATATTTTTCACTCTTTTTTTTTTTAGTGTTTAGTTTTTTTGAATGACCATTTTTAATTTCTTATTCTGAAGTAAAATATTATTTGGAGTATTTCAATCTATAAATATCAAATTTTGGAAAAGTAGTTCATTGGTTATAAGTTATAATACTTAGAAGTTTAGTTGAACGGAGTAATGGACGATATTTTGTGGGGTGTAATTAAAAATGTATGGTGTCATTCAAAGAGAAAAAACTAAAGAAATTATAATGATAAAAAATAATAAAAATATTATTTTTTTTCAGAAATTATCTTTTTAAATGACATCATCAAATTATATAAAAAAAAACATTTTCATATTGAGTGTAGACACCTAAATGAATCACCTGGTATAATATTATTTTTTAAATTCTTTTTCATATTTTTAATTCATCAGGGTACATTGGAAGGTACCTACTGTATCTCACTGAAATTTGAAGACTCATAACCTACTTTTCGGTTTGTTTTAACTATTTTTTCGTGTATTATTGTTACCAACATACTACTACCATTACTATTCAAAACATCTATAGGTAATAATTTATAATCATGTTGTGAGTTTTCTGTACACTGTACAGTATACCTATGCATAATATTGCCAGAAACTATAAATTGACTATAAATTAGTAATTTATTATATAATCTTAAAGTATTAACGTTTTTGAAAACATTATTTTTATGTGAAGTATAATATTTTACAATAATATGTTCTATTTCTATCATCATCATTTTTTAATTTTTACTTTTTGAATAACAGCGTACATTTTTTTCATATTCTGTAGTACATATAACAATTTTCTGTAAAGATCAATATATTACAAATATTGAGTTTTGACGATTAATTACTATGTATTTAAATGTTTAAGTTTATTTTTATAAATTATTGAAGTTCTTAGAAAAATATTCTGCTACGGAGTATAAAATTAATAGGTAGGTAGGTACTTCAAAAATGATGTAAAAAATAGTAAAAATAAATAATTTTCAAAAATAGTTTTTTGTAATGATTTCAAATTTTCTATTTAAAAAAATACTACGATTTTTTTAAAATACGTTATAACCTAACACTATATTTTAATTTTTAATATTTATAACAACGTGGTAACCAATAAAATAAATAATATGCAATGTACACAGTAATTAATTTGTTCGCATGATAAAATAAGAAAAAAATAAGAAGCTACCATACTGCACAGACTGTTTGATTATTAGATTTTATATTATATAAAATAAATATATCAATTAAATACACAATCGTGTAAATATAGATATTTTACTGTCTACATATTTTGTAGTATTATATCAATCAATATTTTTTTAAAAACCGTTAAATAATTTTAATGATCTCTGAATATTTCCTTATGAATGTTTATGTTTGATTATGCAATTTACTTGGATAATTTAATCTTGAAACAGTATTTCTTGAATTATATTAGTCACGTTTATTTAATTGAGAATATGTTTTAGTTCGTAATAATAATTGTTGTATATCTGCACTGTATACCTACATACACTCGGAAATAAATCAAATTGATTTAAATAGATTCGAATTTAGAATTACACTTAACCATAATTTTTATACCAAATTTGTTAGATATTAGATGTAGAAGTGTAGGAGCTAATTAAAGTTAACTATTTGACATCGAATATTTAAAAACTAAAAATTCAATAACTAGAATATACATACAAAAGTCAAATACTACAAAAGGTTGAAGTATAATAATATTATACTATTTGAAAAATACAAGACAAACTAATTTAATGCTCAGGTCATGAATATTATTATTATTATTATTGATAATGTGCATTTTAATGGGTTAGTTATCCTAATTAATTGGTTTTGGTAAATAATTAGTTTACAAGAACGATGAAAAAAATAATGTGTCATTATACAAGTGAATTCACATTATTATACTAAAAGGCAGGTTAAATAAAAATTTTAATAGTTAAATAAAGTAAAAAAATAAAAATTTGGTAAGGTACTGCCGAAACATAGTATAACATAGTTAAAATAGTTTTTGTATACTTTTTTAGTTATTTAATATTTACAAATTGGGTTTTGATATTATAATATATAACGGACAATACACCTGATCAAATGTATCTACATTTTCAATTAGTAAATTAAAACTTAAGTCTTATGAAATATGATATAATAGCAAAATATAAAAATTTGGTTTTTATTTTTATGGTTTTTTTTTTTTTGGTACTTTAATGTACCTAACAAAGAAAAAAAACGGAATTCTGTCTACCATTTGTACAGATTTTAGATTTTTAGAGGAACAATTATTATACACTTTTAACGATGAAAATAGATATTATTTTATACCTACGACGGAATTTTTTGGAGAAGATCAAGTATGTCTATCTTTAATATTTACGTGGTTTCTCTAATAACAAATTGAATGCAGTTGGTACTTTGGTGGGAGTGGGGAGGTAAAACGTTTCAGTAGGTACTTTTGAAAATAATAGAGATAAACTTAAAAAAAATTATGATGGAGAAACGGAATATTTCCGCAACGCCATCGCCAGTTTCAACAAAATTGGTTTTTATGGCTATAATACAAAAATAAATTACCATAAGTAGGAATATGACATTTTTAACATAATTTTTAATAATAATTTCCTTTTTTTCTAAACATGTTAATATAAAAATGTATAAAATATGTTGATTTTTGATAGGTTAGGAATTAGATTTTTAGAAATTTTTTACTTTTTTTTAGGTTGAATTAATTTTATGTTGATAAAAAACATTATTTTCTAGTGCTCAGCTTGAAAATATAATAGGTTTCATGTTCTTTATAAGTATTTTATCCTTACAGAAATTTCAACAAAATTCAGTACCTATTTAAAATTTTAAATGAGAAATAACAATTTTAGTTAATTTGATCTAATTCAAAAATTATTGATCGTAGATACTTGACGCTTATATTATAATATTAAGTAACTTATAGTCAATTCAGTGCCTAACAAGTAGATGAACAGTATACGCATAGGTACCTACCTAATAATTAATAATTAGTTACTATTAAAATGTTAGAACTATAGGTAGCTTAGATAATTGATATGTATATCTTTATCATGGTACCTACCTATACCTACCAGGGCCAAGCAATGTGAAAACAGTTCGGTCCCCTTGTAGTGATGCCACGCAAGAAAAATAAGGTATTTAGGTACTTAACTTACTATACAACTATTATACCTATACTGTAAAATCAAACACGTAAATTGCAGTTAGCAACCATCGTCACCTATTGTAAGTTTCGGCTTAAATCAAAGATCACGTTAAAATGTTAGTATACGTATAACTGTGTATCTGTAAGTAATATAAATAAATAATAATAGTTACCTCTGAAAGCGAAACGTTTCCATCTGGTCCAGTAAGATAGGCTGTTAAATATGTTTCAAGAGGTCGTACTTCAAATAAAAACATATATACCGCGACATTATACGTAATTATTTTCCAGCTTTCCATCGCTAAGAACGTGAACAAATTATTATAAAATAAATTCATTTTTTTTTAACAAATTTAATATATTAATATATTATCATATTTTATATTATAAAGTATATACCTAACTAATAACCCTTAATATGCCTTCTATAAATTGCTACCTATACAGCTACAACTCGCTTTGTGTTCACTTGACTTCAGTAGAAAGGTGACTAGGTATGTTAGTATATACAGGTATTATAACCTATATATATATATATAGGTAGCTAATAATATGGATCGACCATAGTACTATATCAACTAAAATTTAAATTCACAATTTGTATGTAATAAAGTAAGTACCTACTGGCTACTGAGGTGAATCATAACAGTGGCGTATTTACGGGGTGGGAGGTCCTTGGGGGTCCGGACCACCCCACCCCCATTGGCCCCATAAATATCTATCTAAACATCTAATATATGTGTTAATATATTCTGTAGCGAAGCCCCCCCACTTAAATATATTTGGAAAATTAGCAGGACCCCCTCCATGAGATATTCCTAAATACGCTACTGAATCATAATAATTATTATTTACAGTGTTATAGTAACCTATTTTACAGGGTACAATGAATTTATTATGATGATAACGTTTTCTTGAAAAAAAAATATTAATGACTAATATTAAATTTTACTCCGATAAACTACATACTTACCTACTTATTGAACAATAATTTAAGTAATTATGTTACCGACAACCAACAATTAAAGATTAACATACCTATTACGTATTTACGTAAAATTTAAATATTTATTAAACATGACGTAATACTCATCCATCATTTACAAACTACTTATATATACCCATTTACGGTTTTTAGTAATTTTTGTAAAACATATGAGTATGAGAGTAGTGGCGTATTAGAGGGGGGGGGGCATAGAGGAATTTTCCTATACATTTAGATAAAAATATAGTAAAACACTTAAAGAAGAAGCAGACCAATCCGCTGAGCATGCAACCAAAACATTATAAAATATTAGTAAATTACATAAATTACACATTAGGTAGGTACCTACTAGGTATATTATCCAAAATAAGTCCCAAAAAATAAAAATAAATAATCCTTATTTTACACATTTAAATTCAATTTAGAGCAAATTATTATTTACATTAAATTATAATTTTAGATTTCTACTGAAGGGATCTATTTATTGGTTTTGCAATTATATTTATTTCTTCATCTTTTTTTTATCCTGTATGCAAATTATTGGATAGATATATACTGATGTGAACAATTCATCTACACATCTTTAGATAAAAATCACCCCAGCTTGGTATTTTAAACAAGTAATTTTTGACTCTCAATAGACAAATTTCTAAAAAAACTCTCAATTTCGGAAAAACCAAAATATTGGAACATGGAATATTGAACTTTTTATTTTATTAATATCTATGATATTATTAACAATAATTGAGCTCAACTAAAAACGGTCAATTTACCGAATCATACAAATTATTATAGCTATACAGTAGTAACTCCAAAAATCAAACCTAAAGACTTGACATTTTAACACTTATCAACAAATGTCTGAATTTTAAATGCATTTGAAATATTATTATTCGAGCAAATATTTATCAAATTTAAAACATAGTTCGAGAAGTATGTGGTTATAATCTCTTGGTGAAATTACATTATTTTAGATTTTATTAATGGTTACAATTTTTAACTAAGCTGGACTTAATATGTTAAGTTAGGTTCTATAATCACTTATTATGGCCATTATCTGTGGCCCAGCCTTTGAAAACCTACCGACCGACCACCTAGCGAGAGCCTAGGTGCTAAACGATAGATAAGACGTTCAGAATCTTTTACAAGATGGTGGAGGAGATCCTGACTCTAAGAAGAGGAAGAGAGAGTGAGGCAGGCAGAGGAAGCCTATAGGACGGAACGCGAGATCGGCGGCTGAGTCCTGCTTGCGGAGTTGCAACCCAAAACGTGAGGTCTGGGGCGGCGGACTTCGGTCGCCCCGTGAAGTCGTTATCATCAACGAACTAACCAACAAGTTTCTTACTAATCAATATATACACATATATCAACTATTTCAAATAAGTTAGGAAAGAAATCCCGACGGAAAAGTGTCATGGTTTGAGCATGTGCAATCTTGTTGCTGCCATCAGCGTTGCCGACCACTGCAGCAAATCAAAACAGTCCTACAGTTCCAAGGCTGCACAGTTTTTCCAAACTTATTTCGAAAGAGTATACACATTTTTGTAACAATTCTTTTCTTTTACATTTAATATTATTAATTTCTTTGACAAAAATAGTTTTGAGTTGTTTGAGATTATTTATTAGTTTATACATACATTCGAAATAATTTATAATTATTATGTATTAATAATAGAAAAAAATATTTCATGACTCATTTAAAAATGGTATATTGAAGACAGGCAATATAATTTGAATAAATACTTACAAGTCACAGGTTTGGGTTTAATTTCATAGTTTTGTGTATGAATTCAAATAAACCAGTAATAACTATATAAAATACTTGAGGTAATGATGTATATTCAGAAGCACAACTAGGGAGAGGGGCTGGGGGGCTCAGCCCAACAAAAATAAATTATTCAATTGTTTCCTAAAATATTAATAAACCTTGACAAATTGTATTTCTAATTTTTTTTTTTTTGAAAAAAAGTAATTATCTAATTTTTATTTTAAGTTTTTAATTATCTTATATTGCCTATGATAAATATAGTAAACATCATTAGCTGTATGCCTGTATTTGTTTTAAGGAAACGATTTATGTCAATATATTGGTAAGATCACTATACATAATTTTACAGTATATGCACTGAACTATAATATACAAATAGTGAATTGCGGAATAAAAATCCCTGGAAAAAAACCCCAATGAACAATCAGGGAAAAAAATCCCCGACCCTAGGAAAAAGGATCCCCAGACTACAATATTACTTACAAATACATGAAATTGATTGATCAAATATTTTTTAAAATCTAATGAGTGTGATTACTACATTATTAATATTTAATTACAAATATACTCTAGGTATAGCCGTATTAGTATACCTATTTAATATTTATCATTGAATTAAAATATAATCAATCATTTTCAAACATTAACAATAATATTATTTGTTTTGTATAACAATTTGAAATAACATATGGTTCTTTTAAAAGAATGGGTACCTACATTCATTAACTATTGTTTGATAATTATTTGTATTATTTGATGTATCGATCATTTGAAATATTTTTATTTTTTATTTTATAATCTTTCAAATATTGTATCTATAAGTAAAGCTTGAAAAAATGACTTCCAAGTTCTAATAATAATAATTATTATTATTAGAAGTCATTTTTACAATAATTATTATTATTATTAATAAATTTGAGGTATTATAATTTATAAGGAAACGTAATACTATATTTCAGGGATTTCATTTTTACAGAATTATACATAACATAAAACAAAATCTTATTGTTAATGTTTGAAAATTATAATATAAACTAGCTGATACCGTGCACTTTGTTGCCCATTAAAAATGCCAACTCTATATGAATAATAATAAAATTTCCATTGGAAATCTCAAAATAATATATAAATGGTTGCCATGGTAATATGGACACACATACATTCAATTTTATATATTATATAGATATAAAAGTAATTTAAATTGTATTCAATAGGTATTTATTTTAAGCTTTGAATATGGATGATAATATACAAAATATGATTTTTAATTTTTTTTTAATGATATAAGTATACCAATTTACTATAATTATATATTTGTAATGAAATATTAAATATTAATAATGTGGTAATAACTAATTATACTTATTAGCGTTTAAAAAATATTTGTTCAATCATTTTCATGTGGTTGTGAGTAATATTTAAATCTGGGGTTTTTATTCCGATCACCTACCACAGGCATTATATTATTATTGTGAAAAATAAAACTTGAGTAAATAAATATATTTTTTTTTTTTTTTATGATTTTTTTAAATTTAGAAGGTAATATAGACATTGCCCTCGCGGGTTACTTTTCATGTAGTATCAAGTGGGGGCTACAGCCCCCTTCCCCTCAACATTTTAGCCCTATTTGCGCCACTGTATATATTGTATATCAATAAATAAATAATTAATAAATATCAGTCAGTATATATTATTTTCTTTTTCACAGTCGAAAAAGTGGATGATTAAAAACATGGTTCCGAGGACACTGTACAATCCACCAATGAACAAAAACTAAAATAAATTAATAATAACTTACATTAGTACAACATTTTAAGTTACATGAATGTATAATATTATGTGTTCTACTTACTCGTCCAGGGACAGTAATTTCTAAAAAATTAAATTGAACAAAGAAAAACGTCATAATGGCAGACATAACTAAGGAACCTAATAAATTAAACCCTATTACAAGGGAATAACAATGACTCTTAAGATGATTTGCCATTTCACACCTAAATACAAACAAAAATACAAATTAAACAAAATTAATAAAAAGTTATATTATTTTTATTAGACAACTGTATAGAAACCTCAACCAAGACACTTTTTTTTAATCAAAATCACCAAAACCATGCATATTTTCAATATTTTAAATTTGTCATTTGAATTTGAACTTTAAAAATAGTATTGAATTTATCAACAGTAAAATATACTTTGCGTTGGATGTTAGGTCGGATTACTTAAGTATTCAAATTGCCTGGAAATGGCTAATTTTTTCAGGATAACTTTATTAATTTCAAAAAGTATTTACAGAAGAAAAAGTCATCAAACCATAAACAATAAATGATTAATTTCCATAATGTAGTTTTTGTTTACACCATAAACTTAAATAGAGTGACATCCTTGCCTTTAACTGTGCATTACTATATTATTTATTGGATAATTTTAAAAGTTATTGAATTGTATACTCACAAGGTTATTACTAATATTGCTTCACTAACTAGACCATATAATATATATGATAAATATATTAATTGTATATGCTCATAAAAGTAACAAGACATCATGAAAACACCCATCAAAATAGAGCAAAATGATGTAAATATATCACCATAATAATTCCAATCCAATTGCAATTTACCAATTAGATACGCACCCAATGCACCTAAGACATAAATGTATTAATAAATAATAATAGTTAGTACAATATCCAATGTAACATGTTTGTTTTATTTATACTTAAATATGTGTGATAGTTTAATCAACTACTATTGTAAATATTGTATACTTCAATTTTGAAATATTTCATACCTTTTTTCTTAAGTTAATCAATTTTGGTCATCTTAAGACTACACATCAATTGTATAAGACATTTTGCACATTTGCAGTGTATTGACTAGTGTCACTGTATTAAATATATTTATAATAAGTAGTCACATGTCAAATTATATTTAACTATGATCGTACACATGTATTAATGTATTTAATTTTATTATAAGGATATTAGTCATCACTCATCAATGTATTGATGTAACCATACAAAAATGTTCATGTGTCATGTATTATAATATATTTTGGTAGTTAAACTATTTAACTACTGTTTATATTCCTTCTTTCTTTTTTAATTTTTTAATAGCTTTATACAATATGTTTTTTTTAATTGTAGAAAATTTGTAGGAATGTGGTCCAAATAATATCAACAGAAATTATTATCTTTATAATGCATTTTACAATAACTGTGACTTGACACCAACGCACCTCGTGGCGGTTTTGTCACAAATCAGGGGTTTTCAATCTAGGATAGAAGAATATTCGTTAACAATTTTAAATTTGCAGCACATATTACGCGCTAATTTTAGAAACCCTAAAAAAAAAACACTATAAGTGCGTTAGGGACGACTTATAGTTGTTGTAAAACATACTATAGTTCAAAACAGTTTTAGGCCATCTTTATTACAAAACTGGAGCTATAAATAATAAATATAATCTAAACTTAAGTGACAAAAAAAAAACCCATTACCTTGTAATAATATCAATAAAATTAATGATAGTTAGTCAAAACTCAAAATTATTAATTAATATATTAATATATTATGTAGGTAACTGATTATTAAATTTGATAATACTAACCGCACAATGTGACCATTGACTCAGCAAATCCATTTGACAAGATATCATTATCTCCATGTTTATTAACAACATATGAGTACAGTACGTTCATATTATTTAAAACCTATGAAAAAAAAAATATATTAAAATACCATTATATACTAAAATACAGTGTTTCCTAACCTATGGATCACTGTTTGTAAACTAATAACAACAAAATATCTTAATTATATAAGATAAAAATTAATAAAATACATAAAAATAATTTTAGTTGTAAATTGATTAAAAACTCTTAAATTATATTCTATTTGATACCTTTACGTATGGTAATAATATGAAGTATAACAAGTGGTTAGACATAGGTATCCATTATATATTTTATAATAACTTTTGTATTATTTTATTTCGGTATTGGGAAATAGGTTGTCTTGTTGGCTATTGCTAAATGAGCTGATGATTGTCAATGGTACCGTTGTGTCATAGGTGCTTATATGTTGATTTCCCATACAAATCTGCAGTACATCAAGATTATAAGATATCAAACTGAATGAATTGTATTATTATAATACGTCAATTTTATTTTTATTTTTTTATTTTGAAGTGTGCCTAAATATTTAATTTAAAAATAATTTTTATATATTTTAACAAAATTAAGTATTCATTATTCAGTAATGCATTACATTAAATTAAAATAATGAAATTACTTATCAAAATGTTTATTTGTTTAACACACCTGTATCTTATAACCTAAGAAGAACATCCAACCTGCAAACTATGTGACAGACACTTGAACATCAAACATATCGTATTCAAATGCACAAGTTTAACAACTTTAGATGAATTCTTGGAAACCTACTCACTATAAAACAAGCATTTGGAGATGAAAACTCAAGAAATATCTTCACATTTTTCACAGACATAAGATCTATCAAAGATCCTCTAAGGCAATTTATATCATAAATTCTCTCCAAATGTTCAAAGTGAAATGTAGAATTAAATAGAATTAAGATTATTGTAAATTGTGATAAAATGATGTGATTATATGTAAAACCTTGAGACTGATGACCTTAGATGTTGAAGCCTTATTAACTCAAAACAAAAAAAAATGTTTTATTAATGTTACTATATAATGGCATACTTTATTTTTTTGGGAGGAGGAGTCTATACAACTAAGATTACATTTTTAGATCGCTATAACAGAAAGGTTGAGAAACACTGCTATACCATATACTATCATACTTCTACAATACATTAACTATATCAAATTAATAAAATATTATAAATTATAATGCGCTAGTATAAGCCAGATATCAGCTAAATATATTTTTTTTTTAAATATGAATAATAACAAATAGAGTTACAATATATACCAGATATTATGTTAAATTACATAGTTTGTAAATGAACTACTTTTTAAATACATATAATTATATTAAGTTATTAAATCATTGTAATTTCAATATTTCATACATAATCCATTAAATGTAAATTTATTTTTAAACATTTAAATAGGTACCTGAACATATGCCGCCATGCCAAATATATACCAAACAGATTTTTTTAGTATAATTTTATTTGCGAGTGAAGTCTTAAAATCCAACCAGATTTGTTTTATAACAACTACTATCTTATAATCTTTATCCACCCTGTTAATACCTAGACATTAAAAATGTAAATATACCAGCAATAAAATCCAAACAAGACATTAATGTTTGGTTATTGCTTATTACTTATTACTGTCATGTTTCTATAAATTGTGCCTTATTTTTATTGTTTATGATTACCTACAATATTTTATTTCATGAGTGTCAGATGTAATTGTTTTACTGTTTCTGAGAAGCACGGTCTTTTCATCTGGACAATTTGTGGTCAACAAATCCTTTGGTTTAATAGGAGGAAATACAAAAGCCCAAATTGTAGCCAAGAACATAGCTGAAATAAAGAAATGGATTTAGATTAATAATTGAAGTTTCACTGGCATAGTAGTATAATAACTGATGGTGAATAATATAATGCTGAGTTTATGAAACTTAATAAAAATGTTGTAACTTAATATTGTTATTATATGTTAGCTGTGCATTTTTATTTAACCCGTAAGCGGTATGGTCTGGTCCCATAGACCGCTGCAGTTTTTTGATTTGGTTTACTTCTTAAAATGTCTAAACAATTAATTGATTTCTTTAAAATTATTAAACTTAAGTGAAAAAATGATTGTCAAATAAAAGTTGACACTGTTTATATTATTTTTACAAATAATGCGACGGAACAATTGAAAAATATTGTCTTAATATAATTAACAAAACTAAGTGGTCTAGGAGACCACAGCATGCATTAGCATAATTTTTGTTCACCGTACCACTTACGGGTTAAATTGAATAACACAATTAGGTATGACAGAAAAATTTTAAATTAAATGAATTGGATTTCAAACTTAGAATTCAATATATTGGTTATAATTAATAAGTTATCCAAAATTAGATGGAAAATAATTTTGAGAAATGTTCATAAATTATTTCAAAATTAAATATAGACATAGGGGGAGGGGATGAAGTCCCTCTTCTCTATGGAATATATTTATGCGTATCCATAACCAATCATATCCTAATCAATAAGAAATTTAAATAATCAGAAACGCACTTTTTTTACACTTTGCTTCTCCCTTCTAATTTTTTCCCAATTTAAGCACTGAATGTTATTATCATTTAATTTGTAAGACAAATAAGTGTTAGGTAATTCAATATTGTGTATATTGAAGTAACTGCCATTTCACAATGGGAAACTGAGTAGGATTTCATACATGTTTTAAAAAAAATATAATTAAACATATTATATTGTTAAATACTAACCAAATGCATTACAGTATGGCAGTGATGTATAGCTTCCTCCACTTGAGCTGACTATGATTTGCCCAGAGATGTCTCCAAAGAATTTTCCTAGCTGCAAACCAACAGCCACGATGCTGGCAGACTTTTGAAAATGTTTTCTGTCTTCGATACAGGCAAATAAATAACATGATGCTACTATTGTTGTACAGTATGCTGTTCCATAGAAGAACATAGACACCTGGAATTATTAGTATACGAATACTGTAATAACATTATTGACATTATGTATTTAATATTAGCACTAACTTTTAGTTGTGTTAAGCTAGGTAAACCCGCCATCAGAATATAAGTGATACATGAGCAAAATGTTAAGATTATGACCACCGGCTTGTACAGTAGATAGTCTGAGATGATTAACATTATTAACGTTGCTATAAGAGCAGAATACGATCTAATGGACTCCAACGAGTTAGCCACCTGTAACATAACAAAATATTCAGATTATACAAACTTCCACCCACGAGTCAAAGATACAATTGTGTCAAATACAACAACAGTTACGTAGGTAACTCATAATAACATTACATTTTAAATTATAACTAAGTTCACACATCAATTCATAGTTATTAATACTTACCTAATAATGTACATGTAATTGTTATTTAAACAATTAACATATAAATACTTTTGTAATAGAAGAAATATTTTAAAACCAAGATTAAAAATAATACTACTTATGTACCTCTGAAAGAGAAATGTTCCCATTTGGCCCAGTGAGATAAGCTGTTAAATATGGCTCTAGTGGACGTATTTGTATCAGAAACATAAAAATGGCCACCACATATGTAATTTTTTTCCAACTTTCCATGGCTGTAAAACACGAGTACAAACATTATTTTATGCTAATAATTAATTAGTTTTCATTGCATAGGCATTTACTATACAAATATTAAGTATACAAAGATATGTAAATGCATAATATATGTTCAAGCCCAAAGAGTATTAGTGTATAATATTTGTATAATTAATACCTAGGTACTAAATTATTATTAATTATATATACTATCATACTGAACTTTATTTTAGTACCTTTCCTGAAGTCTTATCTTCACTTTGAATACTCGTAAAATTTGAAATTACTAAAAAATACAAACTTTAAGTACAAACAGGTATTTAAATGATTTATACAAAAAAAATATAATGTATCTAAGTGAACCGAATCACTTGCA
This sequence comes from Metopolophium dirhodum, assembly GCF_019925205.1. NCBI lineage: Eukaryota > Metazoa > Arthropoda > Insecta > Hemiptera > Aphididae > Metopolophium > Metopolophium dirhodum. The sequence continues at coordinate 24,342,778 of NC_083567.1, forward strand.
CTGATATAAAGCTTATTTGTTCATATTTAACAAATGTTTAATTGACAATAAAATAAAATACATACCTACCGCATAAAAACAAAATTTGTCTGCAATTATGCCTGATGTATTGTTTATTTAAATTGGAACAAATTCACTTGGTACCCAATTAGCATTATGTTATACTTAAAAATACTGTCAAATACTACTATACACCTACCTGTCCATCTAGATAGAAGAGAGGGTAGTAAAAAGACGAAATGGTAATATAATATTATTATTATATAATAACGTCATAACCATTATATAACAGTGATCATGTTACAATCGTGTTACCTACTCAATACTCATCATACTCTCATATTATATTATTATGAATATTTTGTATCACGAATCATGATTAAAGATTATTGAAAGGTATATCAATCTTGATTCTTGATATTATGTATTTTTCATGAATGACTAAAATTGTGGTCCATGATCATAATAAAAACAAAACTTGAGGTAATCTTATCTCTATTTGTGATATCACGAATAACAACAATACTCACGAGCATAAACATAAATCATAATATTTATATTATGTATTTAATATTAATTATTATTTATGACTAATCTAAAGAGTTTTGAATCGGAACTGACACACTCTTTTGTCTTGACTTCATGAGTCATGACCTCAAACGCACACCAGTTGCTCTTCTCATGTTTCATCTGCCTCTGGGGGCCTCTATTCTTGAAAGCAGTAGAAAGCGATATCCGTACTGAATATTTGTATTTTTTATACTACTTTGACAAAACCGTATTCCTGAACGACGTTTGTATACGAATGAATTTTATTCTACCACCGGATTGTATATTAAACTACGAACGGGTCGTGTGGTGTATCGTAGTAGAATCCTATTATTTGTATACGAAAAATCGTTTACGCTGTAATGGTAGGGCTCTTTAAAAACTTTTAAAAAGCTTCTATTAGATTAGAGCCTTAATAATGGCGGTCGATTTATTTACTATATGTACCTTCCTAGTACTTATGCTAATACACTTTTTACTTGTACTATTATTTATATCAATATTGTACTTATTTTAATATATTATATTAATTTATATATCATATTACACACATTTTTTTCTTATACCTATGCCTAATACCGTGATCATTGCGTCTCATTATTTTATGTAAACTTTAATAATGATGGACATATTATCGTAAAATTATACAATATGTATGTAAAATATATAGGTACTAGGTACATATATTATGTTTTAGTGGACTGTGGAGTAATAGATATTAGATAAACATTTTACGTGTACCACTATCGGCACTCCGCTCATAAAAACTTTAAATTTAATAGTTTTATATAAAATATAAATCCTATATAAGTAGTCCGAAAATTGATTTTTATGTAGGTATTGAAATACTCCAAAAGATATCTGCTTTAGAATATATTATATATATATATATATATATATATATGTTTTATTTAAATTAAACCTATGTTTTGCCATTGGCTGATATTTGATTTGAATGTGTTATGTTCAAAAAAATTAAAAATGGTGTAAAAAAATGCTTGAAAATATAATTACGGTGTCCGAAGAGAGAGGCCGCCACCCCCCATCCGGGCATGGCAGATACCTACAGGTGCCCACTCGAAAATTGTGCCAAAACAAACACACACATGTTCAAAACCTACAGTACCCTCCCCACAGATACAATTTTTTGAATACCGCTTTTAACAATTAACACAATTTATAAAATGCATTTAATTATAATCAAAAACAGAATATCTCACGACCTTCGGAGGGGGGATCGCCCCCTCAGTGACGCGCCTGATATTAATTAAGTAGGTACCTATTATTTATTATTATAATTATTTATATAAATTATAGTATTATACATCAAACATTCAAACACATTACCATAATCATAACTTGTTTGCGTTTTGAAATTTCAGATAGTAATATGTACTACGTAGTTGATTATATCTATATGCACTGTATATTATATTAGGTATGTTATGACTTGGTACCTACTAAAGTCTAAAACAGAAATGCTTAATCAACTGTCGACTTTTGTTGTGCTACTCTGCTGCTTGATTCAAGTGTTTTTTTGTTCGCTGCATTCAACATGAATGACCTATAGATTTGTTTGAAAATCTTCAAGCTATTGAACATTTGGAGGTTATAGAAATGGATGCTGAGATTGTACGAAATTCTCACGAAGCTCTAAATCCAAGGTGGATATATATATATCCATATATCTATACATTCACCTTGTCTAAATCCCTTCCAACATGAGTCTCATTTCATACTTCAAATAAGCATATGAATTAAATTAATAATTTCAAAAGAAGATAGCTAAACATGTTTTATTTGATCTTTCGAGATAGGTAACCGCGGTTCGCCCGAGGATACCTGGCTTTCACCCAGGAGGCTCGGGTTCGATTCCCGGTACCGGAGCCATCCCTCCCTTGTAAGAATGATACTCCGTATCATAAAGGCGGAATAGTTGGATACACGGAATATGCCGTGCCCCGGGTTATTACTGCTTATTCCGCTTGATTTCGTCTTTCGGCGAATGTCCAGAACTGAGGGTTGCCTGTTGGTCATCGGTTATTTTGGGCGGCTCGGAAATCGGAAGTTGGACAATTTATGTTTCTTGTCCGGGATTGATTGCTGTGTAGGGCGCGCCGTTTGAAGAGTTTGTCAATGCAGTGAATGAACCTACTATATTTGAAAAACATGTTTACTTTCGCAGAAACTTTGAGGAGCTAAGTGGCATACGGTCAACGGAAAGTCGAACAGTACCTACCTATAATAACGTATATTATGGTATTCTACTCTCTCATTCAAGAACTCTTTTCGCACAATGCCAGAATAATTATTTTCCATTAGACTTAAAAATTTGCGTTGCTTGTATAATATGTATTTAAGTGACCGAATGCAAGTCAGTATTTTGAAAGAGGTAATATTTTTTACAGAAAGTGAATATAGATCTTCGTGAAATTATTCTCAGTCTCACCCCGTTCCATCTTGACGAAGCTGCTTCATTTATTGCAGAACAACGAGCCGACGCCCCGTAAGACACAAAGACGACAAAGAAACAAACAACATTCAAATTGCCACCAAAACTCAAAGGGAAAAATTTGGCAGTGCAGAGAAAGCTGTTCTTCCTGTCTATACTATTATATAAATTAAGCTAAATGCTCTATAACTGTAACAAATTGCCAAATAAAAAATTATGGTAAAAAAAAAATAGGCATACTATAAGTAGTATAAGATCATTATTGTCCATTGATTGTGATTTGTGAATGTATGCTCATCCGTGTTATACAATTATTTATTGTATCTATTTTGTAAAACAAATAAAAATAATTGTAATAGGTAGCCAACGTAAATTAAACAACTGATACGATGATCAGTAGCACTATATAATAACTGTATATTAAATAAATGCTAAAATTTGTAATTTATAATTTTATCGTAATTTGAATTCTTTTTTGATGTGTTTTTAAAACAATTGTTTATTGATTGTTATTCTAATTTATTTTCAATTAAATAATTGTACAACTATTCTCAATAGAAATTACAATTTACACTATAAAATATTGTAAAATAAAGTCACATGTATGGCTATATTAAAGGTTAATATTTATTATTTTTTCAATATTATAATATTACCTACCTACAATATTTAATATGAAATTACATACCTAGTGAATTATTAACCGTGCATATTGTTTTTTGTAGAAGCTATTTTTTTTTCTTTATTTGTTGATAATTAATTAATAAAGATCATAAGTAGTAACAATTATCTCAAATTATTTAAAATAACCATACAAATTATATTTATAGAACCTACTGTGAGTACTAATATAGTTAGAATACATAACTTTTTCGGGTAGTACTAAATTCTAAAAAAAGTTTCCTATAACTAACATTTTATTTAACAGCATAATGGATATTCAATAATATTACATTTGTTTGTAGGAACACAATTAAAATAATATATAGTAACCAATGAGAATAATAATTAATAAACCAAATGTATTTAATAAAGACTTACATTTTTTTTTATTATTTATTGTTAAAAACATTATGTACGTAACATTAAAATAATACACATAAGTATATAAAAAATATTAATAGATTTTTAAATCAATATTTATGAATTACTGAACAAGTGAAGTTTCAAAATCCATACTAACACTAGCAGGTCTTAAGCAATGTTCAAATCCCATTTTCATAACAAACTGCCACATAGTATTTGAATGGAAAGTTTCTAATTCATCAGCAAACAACAACCAGTCTAAAGATGGTAAGATATCTAATAGGCCGTTGTTGTACATGAGTTTTAAGGTCTTAAAGAATAGAAGATTCTGTATAAACTCAATAGGATCACCAATCTCTTGGTCGTGAAGTGGATATTTTAATGTCTCTCTTAATATTGTTTCACACCACAAATAGCGACTGAGATCTTCACATTCTTCTTTATTTTGAACAAATTGTAACACAGACAAAGCACGTAAACATTGATTTTCATCCAAGGTACTATTGTTTTCGTGCAAGTATAAATAGAAAATTTCTTCAGGAGATAACACACGCATATTATTCAAATCTAAATTTAATAATTCTAAGACACACTCAGGAATATTTATCTGATGTTCAATAACTTCCAAATGTCTATCTATTTGGTCCAACTCTGGGTTCTTAGATAATGGCCCATTTTTTGCCAAAACCGCCATTCTGTACAAATTCAATTGGTATTTTTTTCTAAGCACATTTGTTTCCTCCTTAGACCAACACTGTTTTAGGGATTCACATGTTAGGTTAATATTTTCAGAAAGACTTCCAGCTATCCAACCATAATTTGGATAGGCTTCCAATGCTAATGCCATGTCATGTTCATATTTAGGTTTGCGACAAAAATTACGTAACAATTCTACAATTTTACCTTGTTCTAAGTACCAAGAAAACACGGTTCGACGAAAATTTTGATCGTTAAGTTTGTCCATAAAATTATACAATAAATCAATATTGTTTGTTTCAAAACAAACCTCTACTATAACTCTATGGTCTGCATATTTCTCAGCCAATTCAATTACTTTGTGGTGTTCTTTAAAGTCCATAAGTTTCTTAAGTAGCTTATACCTGAGTTGTGTGTAATTGCTGTCCATTTCAGAAAGTACATCAATAGAGCTGGATAGTAAGGCATCTACCAAAAATGCAACTTGATCAGAAATTTCTGAACGAACTTCTTTGGTAATATTTGCCTTTTTGGCAAATTCAAGACTAATATTTATTTGTTTTATCAGCTCAGAACATATGCCTTCATTATTTTCACATAGAATCCAAGATATTTTTGATTGTTTTTGTTTGTCAATAGGGAAAAATTCAATGTTTTGTCTTCTGTAGTCTAATACAGCACCAAGTACTTTAACTAATATTCTATTGACGTTGCATAAAATTAAACAAATATCTATAGCACTACGATTCGTAGAAGAAATTTCTTCACTGTATATACATAGTCTCTGGAAAAGGACGTGCGACATACTGACTTGTTTATAAAACTTATCAATGTGTGTAAGGCCTGGTGGTGAAGAATAACCATCACAATTGCTTTCGACTGCTTCTTTTATTAATGTATCTAATAATTCACTATGTTCAACTTCAATTTTTCTAAATGTTAATGTAGCTTGTAATTTTTCACTTAAATCTTTTAAAGCACATCCTGTATAGACTTGAGTTTCATATTTATTAATTTGCCTCATACGATTCCATAACCCAAGCTCTTGTAAAAATTTAAGATACCAATGAATTGCTTGCTGTTTTTCTTCTAAATGACTTAATATTACCATTGATGATGATCTGATAGTAGGTTCACCATGAACACCTAACCAACGTGGATCATTGATGGGTATATCATTAACAAGATCTTCTCCAACTTTAAATACAGTTTTATCTAGACTAGATTCATCAGTTGAAGTCAATTCTTCTGGACATGCTTGCTTCACTAATGCTCTGCAATTGTCTATTTTTCGGCTGACAAACTGTAGAAAAGCGGATTTTAATCTAGTTTCATTGCTACCACTTTCTACTTCAGCAGTTACAGCAATGGATTGATTTAAATCTGGAGATTGAAGAACACTTCTTGATTCATTGAAATCGTATTCCACGTTAGTTATTTTAGTGACTACAGTTAAACAATGAGATTGAGTGAAAAACATACCGTAATTGTTTACCACTGAACCTCCACCAAATTTTAAATCACAATCAATACCAATGACATCGGTTTGGAATGGTTCAAAAGTAACAACAAGGATATAATGTTTAGACAAAATAAATGCTTGTTGTTCAGTAATCAGTAGCTGAGGTGTAGATTCATTCAAGTAGGAATTTTCAACATTATTAAGAACATGTAATGAAGTGATTGGACACTTACTATCTTGAATTTGTATGGTTGCTAAGATATAATAATTGTAAGCTTGGTTTGGTTTGGTGTGTATGAGAACAATAACCTCTTCACTACGATTATTAGTTGGTTTCATGTCAATTATTTCCATATCCATATCCCCAGTACTAACACTATTAAACATCATAATTGAAAATTTTTCTTGTAAAGAATTTGCCAAGTTTACTTCAAATAATTGTTTCTCGCTATTTGGTTTTGAAACATTCCACTTAGTTAAGGTTGTACCATTAGTTGTAACTATATATATGCGTTCAGTATAATCAGAAGAACTTTTTAAAACGCAGCCACATATGGTTTTAGGGTCAGTCTGTTGACCAGTTGAACCAAAAACAAGAGATGATATGTTCATAGATATATTACCCAGCCAACCAGTAGATTCAGTCAATATTTTACTACTTATTTGAGGGCGAACAGTATCCATGTTGATTGTTACCATGACCAAATCAGCAGTAGTTGTCAACAAAATGTACCTTGAACTGTCAACTTGATATAGGAATTCACATTCTTTTCCCATCAAATCTGTATTGTATTCAAAATATTCAACTTCGTCATAGACGTCTCTCCAAAAACGTATCAACCCTTCAGGAGACACAGCTATACAACAAGCATGAGATGACGACTTTTCTATTTCAGGTTCAAAAACCCAAACTAGAGCGGCTTGATGAGCCACTTCACTTGCTGGTAATCCAAGTTCAAAACAAGGATTTGTTTTATTTTCTTTATTGTTTTCTGCATTCCATACTAGAAGTTTGCGGCCATATACAAACCATGCCCATAGACTATCTGATAAACGAGCCGACCATATTAATTTATTCTTATGCGATATACTTAATCCTTCAAGTACAGGATTAGGTGTATATAGACCATACGATTCTAACTGGTATCGGTCTGATTTGCTAACAAAACGGCCATCAAAGTGTAGTGTATGTTTCTTTGTGGACACACTTTTATTCAAATTCACTGGAGGTCCTCTAGAATGAAGTTCTCTTCTCAGATCGAATGAAGCCATTTTAATCTGCCTGAATAAAAATAATTAAATATTATATATAATAAGAAAATAACACAATCATTTTATTATTAAATATATAAACAAAGAACAAGAAAAAAAAACTGGTATCTTCAATGATGTACTTAATAAGTTATTACTTACAAAGCACAGGGTATGAAACATTTATTTACTATGATAAATTATTATATTCTTACTATAAAACATATATATTATATTGTTGTATAATTTACTAATAGGTACATATTAATTAAATTTAAAACATACCTATATTCTATTCCACGAGAGAACATGCTGTAGCCCGACCAAAATCGGTTTTTCCACATAACACCCTGCTATAGGGGAATTGGTTTCGATAGTAGGGTTACGAGGGGGTATACGAGTAGGGTTACACAGAACTAGCATGTTCTCTCATGGAACAGAGTTTATTTAATTAATTTTTTTATAGGTAAAACAAAATAATATCATCATACAATTTTTGAAGTATGAGTATTTATTTTTAAAATGGCTATCGAACAAAAGTCAAAACAAAAAACTTAAAACGAGTATGAAGACTAAACTTACCTTGTTTAAAAATGGATTAAATTACAAAATTATATTTGTAAACTTAAGAAATGATTCATCCACAAAATTCTGAAACAAGTACAAATTATACATAAATAAAACAATAATGGAAGGAAAAAGCTAATAAATTAACTGCAAATAAGTAACCCACAAGATATATAATATAAATATACTACTTATGTCTATAATTATATTAATACTGTCATATAAACTTATATAAATATAAATATGGGACCTATTTAATTGTATTTATATTAAACAGTGAACGCCAACATTGTCTCAATAATAATTAATAGTTCACCTAATAGATAATTGTATATTGTATGCTTACCTATATCAAATTCAATTATAATTTAATGTATCTCAATAATATGAGATATTAGTAAGATTGTTATTAGTTAATATGTTAATGTTTCTTGGCCCAGTAGTAAGCTAATCTTTTTTTAGGAATTTACAGTATTTTTTTTTGTAATGGTAATAAATAATTAAAAATAATAATAATAATATTTAATTACTTTAGGGGCAATTAGTTCAGTAAGTAAGACAGATAAACCTATAAACAAACTAATATTATCATCTATAACTTTTATTTGTAAATTGTACAGGAATAATCACTAATTAGTGATTTTAAGTTTAAACATAATAATTAATATTATAATAAAATGATGTTGTTTAATTATAAAAATTGATTTAAAATAACAGGTTAAACAATCAAAGAAATAAAATAATTTTTCAAAGAAATTCAATTCACATTAAATACCTAGTAATCAGTATAGAAATGATCAGTTACAAAATAACTAAATCAAACTAAGTCAAAAACATATATCTGAATTAAAATTTAAAGTCTTTGTAGTTGTATGTATTCAACTGTTATTGATCAGACAAAGTAAGGAATTAACACAAATTATAAACCTATTTTGATTACAAGTTATAACCACTGTGGTCTATCATAATTCATAATCAATTACCAACAATAATTTATAAAACGATTGTAAACCGTGTTAACAACAATTTATACCAACCATGTTGTAGCTTATATTATTTATATGATTTTAAATAAACAATTAACTAATAGGTAAAGCATAATATGGGGATTTGGCACCCTCATCAACCTCCACCCACCGTAGAATTGGATAAAATATTATTATATTTTACCTGTTATTTTATTTTTAAAATGTATTTAGTTATAATTTACATAAGTACCTTGCGACAAATTGTATTGCATTATAAGACACAAGAATGTTATGTTCATCCACAAATTTCTCGTTCAAATCGCACAACTATGTAAAACAAGACCACAAGACCACCTACATTAAAGTTATTAGAATAAATCGATAAATAAAAAACGAATTAATATTGTAAAAAATAATTCCCGTCTACCGGTAAAATTCTGTCGGTTGAATGATCGTTTGAATAAGTTACAAGTCAAGACAGTTAAAACATTGGTACTTGAATTATAACTTGATAGCCCGCTCGATAGCCTGTTTTGTAAACACGATTTTTGCGGTTATGGCGTTGAACGTTGATAAGAAAAACGTGATGAGATAACACGTACCTACCTGGTTAAAATATCTAGAGGTAACGTCTACGTCTTCTTCAAATTATTTTTATATATCATTAAACTAAATAATATTAGTTATATAATTAATAATACTTAAATGGTCAATAGTACCTATAAACATTAAATATTATTAAAATATATTAATAGTACATAACTTTTTATCGATCGACCATCAACGATTTATTACATAGAATAATAATTAATACAAAGAGTAATAATACTTAAAATAATTAATAAATAATAATATTATTACGCTATGATGTATTACCGGTCACAAACAAATAAAGGAGATTATAAGCTATTGCCATATTATACCGATAGTACCGCGATTATTTTGTTACGGAGGTACTAAAGTAAAAACTAACACTTTGTTCCGATAGATGGCGCACTATATTTCAAAATGAACACGGCGCGTCAAAACAGCGAAGTTTATTACCTATACGGTTTTTACTTTTTGGTAACAATATCGAACATTTTAAGACAGTAAATACCTAATGGCTAACACTAGAGAGTCTAGATAATAAATATATTATTATATATAAACTATAAAGGCTCTCTACTTAATACCTACACATATTTTCTTAGTTTTTTTTCTATAAATATCAATAACATTTTATTTGTTGCGTAAAAAAGCATGCAAATTTAATACAAGGCTCCTGATGTATTGTTACAATTGCAGTTGAAAAATTTTAAAAATACATAGGCACAATTTTTTTTTTTAAGCATTTAAAGTTCAAAAAATAATTATAAAATGTTCAACTTTTATAGCTAAGGATTGAAAATTGAAAACAAGGCTCCACGTAAATAGGTTATATATAAATTACTTTATTCACAATAATATCATCAAATATACTTGGTGATATACTGATATTATAGGCTGACTGACCGTTTTCGTTCAGAATCGTTTTTCTAATACAATGATATTATATCATTGAATTCAAATTTAACACCATCCATTACAGTGACCCACTTATAACCTACTGTACAGCAGAGACATCCACTTACCCACTTTTTTTTTTAATAATCTAAATAAAAGTATTTTTGTTTTTTGCACTCAACCTATTATAACTCAGGCTGAGTAAACGTATTCAGGAAAAATCAAAACAATTAGGCTTTTGTAAAACAACCATCAATTTATTCTTAAATAATTTACAATTTATTTTTATTTTATTAGGTATGTAGGTTTTTTTTTTCAAGTGTATCTATATAATAAAGTCTTCTGTATTTGACAATAACAACTCATTAAAATCAAATGTATTTTGTATTTTAAGACAAATTTTGAAAGTATTTCGCCAATTCCTGATTTACACTATATTGTTTTTGTGTATGTTCAACCGGTCGATTACCGTCGAGTAGAAACGCTGGTTTTTGATATCAGGGAATGTCCGGCTTATGGACATACTGCACTGAGGACGACGAGAGGACATTTTTCGGCGGACTGTCGGACCAGGACGCCTGGCGGCCACCGAGCCACCCCCGCGGGGGGTTCTCGTCAGGCCGCGACGACGGCGCTAGGTGCACTACAACAAGCGGCCGAACCAAGCCGGCAGTTTTCTGGAGAGGAGGATGCTCTGGTGCTCGACGGCGATTTCTATGGCATGCAGCGGCGGCAGTAGCCTGCACGGGACCAAGCAGAGGACGAGTCTGCAGGAAATCAGCCTTTGCCGGAGGACCACCACAACGGAAATGCTGCCCGCGTTCGCGAAACCGGCCCGAGTGTTCGTTCTGGGGTCCGGCAGGCGGTCGGCCGGGCGGTTTGGACTAGAAAGCTTCTGCTGCAGATCGAAGTGCGGCCCGTGCGTGCAGCCGGAACCGGAGATGGTGACTAGAGGAGGATGAGGAACATTCGGAGATGACGGCGAAACTGATAAAAGGGTAAAATGGTTTGAAGACGATGGCAGTTCCGAGCAGTGCGATATGGCTTTAAGAATTCCGGCGAGCGTTTCTTTTGGAAGCTCGCCGGTCAATCGTAGGTATGCTGAAATTGTAATTTTGAGAATAATTATTAACAATTTTGACGATTTTTTGACACATTGTTATAATATAGTATATTATATAATAAGTCGTAACACTTTTAGTTCATAAATACTGTATGCTTATAACTTACGTTATAATGTAATGTGTTGTCATGTTGTCTGTTTGCAGGTAATTGGTAGTATAGGTAATATTTGATTTGGATTTTGGACATGGGTTTGGCTGATCTATAAGTGCCAGCTTTTGCTGTTATGCATAAATGTTATGTAGTCCTTTTCTCTCGGAACTGCTACGTCTCTTCTTACCCCGTTCAGTTTCACCGTCACTCCGTTTGTTCCTCCTCAACTTCGACTCTGTTGTCACCATCTCCCGGTCCCGACACCTGCAACTCTGGCACGCGCACCTCGACATCTGCAGCAGGCTTTCTAGTCCCGTTCGCCCGGCCGCTTGCCCGCCCCGACCACAGCAGAACGAACACCGTCCTCGCTCACAGGTGGGCCGGTTTCCCGGACGCGGGCAGCATTTCCATGACATTATGCCTTCGGTGGTCCTCCGGCGGCGGCTGATCTCCAAACTCGTCCTCGCTGATCCCGATCCTCTTCTTCGGCCGCTGCAAGTGCCGCTGCACGCCATAGTTTTTTTTTTATCCATTTCCGCCGTCGAGCTCGCACCCTCCTCCTCCGCCGCCGGCAGTTCGGCCGCATATTACGTTGTAGTACACCAATCCTTAGCCGTCGTCGCTGCCCAACGAGAACGTGGCCCGGTCACCGCAGAGGAGGCCGACCGCGTCCACTCGGGATCGGCCTCGTGGCGTCCAGGTCCGTCTGCCCGCCGCTAGTCCTCTCTTTGTCCTCGGTGCAGTATGTCTCATTATTGTATAGGCGCCATTCTAGTCTGGCGCCACTGGACATTCCCCGATGATTCTATCTAACTCAACCAGCGTTTCTCTCTAAGTTCGTCCGGTATATGGGTTTGATCGGACGCCTGTGGTCGTGTACATAATTAATTCTTAAAACTTAAATTTAAATAAACAAATCTCGTTACTATGGTCCAAGATATTATTTATTACATTATGGCATTATATTTAATATTATATTATTTCGTTTTTAGCATTTAAAACGGTTAAGTTGTTTATTCAATTATAGCCAGATGCCTATTATATTATAGTTGTGTAACTATGTACCTATATGATATTAATGTTATACCTACCTAATAAGTTATACGTTTTAGAATTAATATGACAATGAACAACGGATATAGATTATGGACATAAGCTCAACTAAGGAGGCTGGAATGGTGGAGGGGCCAGGCACTTTCAAAAGTTACGCATAGCCTCCTTCCCTCCTAAATTAATTAATCTCTGAACTCACATGGTATTATTAAAGTAAAATTAATAAATAAAAAATTTAATTTACTTGAATTTTTTTTTATCATAACCTATGGTAATAAATATAGTTACGACATAAAAAATACTGAATTCGATCGAAATAATATAATATGTTGTACTCGTGAAGTGCTTGTAAAATGTACGAGCGTGTATAAAAATAGCATATATTTTTAAGCACATTAAAACGATTAGTAAAAAAAAATGTCTACTAGTTCAATATATTTTTACGTCTTAAACTCTTTAAACCTCTCGGAACGTTTCATTTTTTTTAGAACTATATCGTAATAGCTGATAGTTAACCATTATAATATATTATAGTATTTACGATTGTGTTTGATAATTTGAAAACATATGCGTATTTTTCGTTTATTACGTCATATAATTTGATATCATAAACAACACTCTTCACCGATACGTCTTGTTATGCGTGTCTAAACATGTTCTAATATCTAATATAAATCGTAGATATATAGAACGTATTTTCAATCGGTGTATATTATCGGTAAGTATATATACGCGTCCAGTGTAAACTGCACCGGTGTGATCGTTTTGGATCGCACGTGAGCCGGGAAATATACGACGAAGGCTCCGCATCCGGCGAGTATCGTATCTAATAATAATATATTTTATGTTGCACACTATCACGGAAAAAAATTACTATAATATTATAGTTAAACAAATTATAGTAAATATAACTATTTAATAGGTAAAATAACTAAAATGATTTACTTATTATTACTATATAAATATAGTTATTAGTTATAGTTAGGTTTACTATATTTTATAGTTAATGGAGTTTTTTATGTTTGAATTAACTAAAAAATATAGTTAAAACAACATATTTCAGTTCGAATAACTATAATAACTTGACTGTAATATTTTAGTAAATCTGATTAATCTTACAGCTATAGCAATTATAATGTACAGTCAATCCTACTATTTTTATAGTACAAACAACTGTTTTGTTTTTTCCTATATATGGGCACTATAATATAGTACTACAATAATGTTTAGGTACAATAAGGCCGCCAAGTACCATATTATGATACGTGTTTGAAGTGTGAATGATGCGCGCAGTTCTGGTACTTATATTATTATATATATAGCTCTGGTCCCGGGTAAAAAAAGCTTAAGTACATTTTACCAACTTTTTGCGACAGCAGTATCAAAGTTTGAAAATTCCTACTTGTAAGTTAATTATATCCATACATATTTAAGGTATTTTTATATTATATATATAATATATTACATTCTTAATGCATGTAACCATTAAAATACTATTGTTACTATGAATATTTAACAAGATAACTGTAGTTATGCCCTTTTTATTTCACTTGTTCTGACTTATGTCTTTTTTTCCAGGCATCATACGCCTTTTCTATCAAACGTAGAAACGGTTATGTTTAGATATGCCCTATTTATTTCTTTAATGATATGAGTAATATTCGTCACTGACTTATGCCAAATGTACCAAAAAAATCAGCAAAAATTAAGCTTTACATTTGCAGAAAAAAAACTTTTTGTGAAAAATTGACTTAAGCCCTTTTTACCCGGGAGCAAATTATTAGGAATAGTCATTTTTGGCGGAATTATTGTACGTTTGTAGGTAGAACGGAACGGACTGAAAAAAAATCCCAAACAATAATAATATTATATTATAATGTAATCCATATATAAATTAAGTTCGTTTACAGAATGTACCTACCTATTACCTATAACTATATACCATTGTAATTTTTAGCTATATTGTATTTTCAGTAGGTTTAGGTTATAAGAAAGTATTTTGTGTGTAGGTACTTATATCGTATATAGTATATATCTTACTTAGGTTATGAGTAATAGGGTAATACTTTATACTTAGTATAATATTATATTTTAAATGATAAAGGCGAAAACATTATATTTTGCATGTCAATGATACATTTGTCCTTATCGTTTGGTATGTATGTTCATAAACAAAAATGTTTCATACAAGATAAAAATAATGATATGTCCACATACTCGTGTATACGACTATTATATTATTAGGTAGGAATATGACATTAATCAATCGATATTTTGTTTTTTTTTTTAAATTAAAAACTATTAACTCTTTAACAAGTTCTCGAGCTAAAAACTTATTTATTGCAAGTATTAATTAGATTCCATAGTAACCGAGTACCTATTGACAGATAGATAACCCGGGGCGCGACGACCACTATACTCTACCAATAATTACCATAAACGTGCCTATATATACGAGTGTAGTGATAATATATAGTACCCAAGTCCTATATATTATATAGTAATATAGTATATTCACCTTATGCGTATTATAATATATTATTATTAGTTTCTACACGTTAGATTGTAAAATGTAAATATTATAATATATTATGTAGGACTGAGGTATAGGTACTTCTTACAGTTATCTATAATATCAATAAATAGTACAAATTTAATATGGCCGAACTTAATATTATAGGTATAATAGGTAACAAAAGTAAAAACAACTATCGACGTGCTCGCGTGTCAAACTATCTTGTATCTGTATACAAAATATAGGTATTATTATTGCACACAAACGGAACCGAAAATTTAAATACAACTAATATAGGTACGTTCAAACAACCGCACGTCGTCGTCATTTGGTAATTGACTTTTCTTGTTTGAATTATACTAACGGCACGCCGACTTCTGTGCCCGCGTGTCATAATCGTAAATATGCCACTGTATATCGTGGCCGTTGTCCCTCTGGCCGGTCTAGTTAGTATTTAGTTAGTTGTTAGCAGTATTATAGTGGGTATATAGCTACGGTATTATAATGGTTTATTGGTTTGGGACTCGCATGAGTGCGGCGAACACAAAACTCCGAATAAATTATTTCCTTAAACCAATCTCTATAATATACCTCTACCTTAAAGTATAATACTATAATTAATAAATTATTCCAGCGATGTGGTGTTTGTTTAGCGTGGCCGAACCGGGGACGCGGGGAGGTAAAGGTTGGGACTGGAGAGGGAATAAAAAATAAAAATACAAACAAGAATATCAACTTCTCTAACCGACCTCCGACACTGGACGTGTCTATTACAGTATTGAGTTATCGACACGTCAGCTACAACCCATCCATTTTGGTAAGTCCATTTGACTAATTTCCCGATTGAAAATATATATTACAGTTGCTGCGAGACCGCTCTATCAATGAACTTTGACGAAGTAACATAATATTATTACATATATAATATTACAGTTTATAATAGCCAATAGGTAACCTAGTATTATAGTGCCATACCAACATTAATTGGTTAATCATAGAGTACACAAATCGTAATTCGTAGAGGTACAAAAAGTACCCAACGCTGGTCCAAAAAATATCCACCGACGATTGAGTGGTGTTCATGTGCGAGTACCTATAGTATGAAGTATAATAATATTATATAATATACTCACAAATTACAATGTACACAATACGTCAATACTGTTCACTGTGTCGAATAATATAAATGTATATTGTAGATTAAAGTTGAAGGGAATTTGAAGTATACCACTGTGGATAGTATAAAAATGTTCTGATACGAAGCTATTTAAATATTTTATACGTAGATCGTGGGTATACACAAATACACAATTAATACTCCTACAATCTACATAGTACTTCATGTAATAATAAGCACCATCGACGATAAAATGTTGGGAGATAAGGGTATCTGTCAAACAACCACAGAAAAGCGATGGCTTTTAAACGTTTCTTTTTTTCTTTTGTCGCAATTAAACTTACCAATCGTTGATCCAAGTATAATATAGGTACGCGTTGAGTACTCGAGCCTTGTCGTCTTGAGTAGTTGCGGAGTCCATTGAATTTGAATACATTTAGTCACACACTATAGAGGAGTTTTAATTATTGCTTTATTTTGTACGTTTTTAAACATATTATATTATACATCTTATATAGTTAATAGTTGTATAATATTATAAGTCAAACTTTAAAATTAAATGGCTAAGATCACAAAATATGGTAAATAATAAACATAATGTAAATTTTGATGGTATAATCCATCACAACAGAAAATATATACGTAAAATACTGAATATTCTGAACATGTTTTTTCCTTTTAAAAAACTATAATAATAATCCTTACAGTTGGACAGTTTGTCCATAAGCAAATATTGTTAGATATGAGAATTTAGATTTCTGTTGAATGATTTGAATGAATTTTAGTTAGTAAAAACTAAAATACTACAATAGAATTATTATGATAGTGAGCAAAAAAATGTTTTCAATTCATTAAATCACTAATTCAAAGTTTAAACACATTTGTGTGAGAAATATATATATTATAAAATACATTACAAGAAGAGTATAATGCATTCTTATATTGTGTTGAATGTGTATTATACGAACATGTACCTATATCGGCTATCTTCTTCTAATTTCCATCATATTCAAACATATTATGTTTTACGTTTGTAATAGTTTAATTGGTAGATACCTACCTAATTCCTAACAATTATATGGTTATATTTTATGTAAAATTGTTTTGTTAATAGTAAAATGTTGTAGAGCATAATAGTATAATTATAATATAATAAGGATAAATACCTATAATATTTTTGCAATTTTAATAAAATAACAGTAAACATTTGTTTACAAAATAAGTGTATATACCATAAAATGGCGATTGTTTATTACAATATTTAAAGACTATTGGTTTATTTTTATTTAAAACTAGAAAACTACAAAAATTATCATTGCTACCATGTCGTAAACGTTTATAGGATTACAAAATTCATTAATTCTCAATTTGTTAAAAATTCATAAAAAAAAAACAAGTGTGTTTATGTTTATAACATAAATCATGGTACTTGTTTGTTATAGTCCTTCCAACGTACGGTATAAAATGCATTGCTGTGAGGACTGCGAAGTGACTGTACGCGTAATATTCGTGCTCAGACTAGAATTACTGAAATACTGTAACAAACATTTCAAATAAAAACTAAATAATGATAATTGTATATTGTTTACAATTATTAATAGTAGCACACTTAATAATTCATATTGTATAACTCCACGAAAATAAACACAATAAAATAAGACGCTTTCTTAAAAATACAAAATAAAATTACTTTAATCGTTATATCTTGACCGTTGTCAGTTGTCAAGTAGACTTATTTAAAAATATCATAAAAAAATAATTTTAATGTGTTATTGAAGTTATTTGCTTCAATATTCGATACTAGTATACCACCATTACATTTTTATGACAAAAACTTATCGTTCAAACAATAGAAATAGTCTGAAATAGGTACTGTGACAAGTTTACAATAACTTGTTCGTAAATTGTAAGATATGCACTTGACACAACACGCTATTTATACAAATGCAATAGTGATAAGTGATAACTGAACACTGATAAATGTATAATATAATATAATCAGGGCTTGAAAATTTTTTGAATACCGGTCCTGTTATTAGCGGTAACCAATTACCAGTACTAGATTCAAAATTACAGGTTACCGTTAAGTGATAACCGCTTCAAAAAATGTCGGTTACCGGTAACCAATTGAATACTGGTTTTCTAAAAAAAAAATTGTACTATACCTTTGTACCCGTATACTTAATACAATATTCGTGTTATAGGAATCAAGCTATTTTTAGATTTCCCAGTACAATATACGATGAGGGAGACCGTCGTTATGTAGCTAAAATAAATTAAACATAATATTATTATATATTATTATTACCGTAACAGTAGTCAATATTTATAAATACCGGTAATCGGTTCTTAACCGGTTAAAACATATTACGTTATTATAACGTTTTATGTTAGCTGAAAAATTGTCACGGTAACCGGTAACCGATAACCGGGAGTACAAATAGGTTTATAATAACGGTAACCGATTAAAGGTTTTCCAAAATTTTGGGAAATTACCGGTTACTGGTGTTTACCGAAAACCCTATTTCAAGCCCTGAATATAATGCTAACTCGATAATATTATAATTATTATACATAATATTTCAACTAGGTATTTTGTGTTTACCCATTATCTACAATATTAGTTGACGTTTACTATACCGTACTAATACCTAGCCACTTACAGGTATTAAGATACAGAGAAATATCGATAATAGGTTTTTAATCATTAGAATTTAGATTATAGACTAATTTTATTTAACTAATATCCGATGACAGACGGTCACTTGATGGAAGGACAACACATTTTTTACTGGTCTGGAGATATTCAACCAAATATCTTTCTAAATCATACCTAATGGCTATTTCCTATAATAATTATAGCTATTAGCTATACTATGTACAATTTTTTTTTATGTTGGAATGACTGAAAGTATGTGATACGCGCAGTATGTAGGTACCAAACTAATATATTTTATCCGTTTATCGCTGATTATTATAGTCTATATTATATTAGGTGGCGTACGTAAATAATAAATCAGAAAAATATCTAAATTATATAAATCAAAATCACTGAAATATTACCTAACTAATACAATCCGAGTAGATCGTATTCATTATCTTAATTATTATTTTATGATTAATTAAAAAAGCTTTAAATTAAAAGGGACATTAGTCATTACTTTTTATTACATTTAAGATGCGAGGCATGTGACTATTTTATAATAATTTGGAAACTAACTCAAGAACCACTTAAATAAATAAACAATGTTATTTTTAATGTCTAAGTATAATCAATATGGCTATATTTATAATATAATTTCATTACCTATGAGGCTATGAAGTACAGTGCACAAAGTATTAATACACATATAGGTACAAATACTAATGCAATAGGTGAAATAAAAAGTTATCATAAAGGTTTTTCTTACCTAAATTTACTAGACACTTAAATAAATAAAAAAAGTTCAGTCAATGGTTCTTACAATTTAAAATATTACGAAAAAACATGTTCTTATATTTTAATAGGAAATACATCAAAAAGACACTGTTTTACTCGACAGACAATTAATGTTCGTGTAAGTACATTTATTATTATTTATTTTATAGTATTTAAGATTAAAAAAAATAATAACTAAAACCAAATTAATTGAATTGAAAATGTTAGTATATTATACTAGGCAAGTTTGCGGAACCAAAAATGTGCATTAAAATAAGCTTCATCGGTGACTTATTGGTTATTAGGTGTTTATGTTATGTATTTATTTATTTTCAGGTACTAAGCCATCGTCAGAAAATCGTCAGCCGGAAATAAACACGCTGCAGGACGTGTACCAGGTGGAAGAAGAAACAGGCAGCAAAAAACGAGTGTATGGTCCGAGGACTTCGCGGAGGACACGATGGCCAGGAAACAGGAACATCTCGCAGGATATGGCCTACTCGATCCTCGGCAACGTCGAATCGACCGTTGGCCTTTAGAATATGGCAGGGTTGAAGTGTTCCCCACACAGGCGCAACTAGACCAATATTTTTAGGAGTGCAAAAATTATAAAGATTTCCTGTATGATTACCCCTTAACACTGTCTACCTATTAACGATAATTTAAAATGTATATTTATGTACTACCTCCCTATATGTTTGGAATATTTTTGTGAAACAGTAACAGTAAATATTAAATAATATTGTGACTACTACATAATTTTTCGGCCAGTAAATTGTATTTATTTAAATTACTGCTGGTTGACTTCTGGATGACGTGGTCCACCTCAGCTATCTCAATTATACCCTAATAAATAATGCCATTACAGTATTTTTTATTCAGTTGAGTAGGTACTTTTTAATTCTGACTCATTTGGACTAGAATTAGAATAGCTTTAAACAAGAAGACTTTGATCGTTAATCTCTTGTTAAGTAGTTTTTTAAATATTACATGTACTATGAACGTAAAGAGGGGCAGCCTTATTGGATAGCTATAACTAATTGGTATTAATTTTTTGTATCGTGTGTTGGGCACAAACACAATAATATAAACAAACGTACACTAACAAGTTATTCATATTTATTATTATAATAAATAATAGATATGCTGGCTCAATAATATGCTGCCTAGTTATTAATTTTCTTATTAATTGTTATTACCGTTTTAATTTTGTTCAAAATACATATTTTGTATAATATTATAATACATCAGTTTTTACTTTCGTTAATAATATTTATATTTTTCCGATTACTGTTATAATTTTTATTTTCTAAAAGTTTTCTTATATTCTTTTTGACTTTTTAAGTTTCTTTTAGTTCATAAAGTATAAGTTCTTTTTATTTTCAGAATAAAACAATTACACTTTTTAGATTCTTAGACGTACACACATCAATAATGAATGCAATTATTAATGAAGGATTATATCTCTCAGGTCACATAGGTATCTGAAGACTGAAATATTTTTACGCACCTACAATGTTTCATCACCCGTCTAGCTTTATAGAAAAGTTAAAGTTAAAGTCCAAGTGACGATATGGAATTATTTTGATATAAGTTTTGGTCGGCGTAAAGTAAGCTAAACTATAGATGTCTAAACCAAGTAAGAAAATTGTATGTATTAAGTATTTTGTAAAATGTAT
Source organism: Metopolophium dirhodum (assembly GCF_019925205.1). Lineage (NCBI taxonomy): Eukaryota > Metazoa > Arthropoda > Insecta > Hemiptera > Aphididae > Metopolophium > Metopolophium dirhodum. The sequence continues at coordinate 24,364,231 of NC_083567.1, forward strand.
GTATTTAATATTGTCGTCCCTTCACCATTTCATCACCATACCAAACATATCATCCACTATCGTCGGCCGGCGTCACGCACACAAAATAAACACTTTGTTCCAGGGCCGTATAAAAATGTTTATGAATGAGTTCCACAACAATTAAAATAGGTTGATTAAAGAGGTTCAATATAGGAACAGTGAGTGGTAGGAGACGTAGAAACAGGACTATGGTAATCTCTAAATAATAATAAATAAATAATCATATAATATATAATAAAAATATGATAAGTATAATAATAATTATATAGTTATAGTTATAATATTAGGACAGTGTTGAATTTTAAATAAGGTTTGGGGGATATCATCTTAATAGTTTAAAGCTACTGTATTTTTACTCCTCTTGGATTTATAATGATATGTGACAAATATAAATCCCTCGGCACAAGCTGCTTATAGCTCGCCTTTCCAGAGGCTGAAACACACTAAAATGCAATGCTTTAGTAAGCCGAAAATGTGCGAATGTCGTGTTGCGACAAAATTAAAAATTTGAAATTAAAACCTATTCAACGTTAAATTTGATATTTATTTATATTAAAATATGTTTTATCTATGTATAAATAACGAAAAACGTTATATAAGACTACCTAGTGCAGTTTTCGCTGTACCGATCTAAGTAAATTACAATATTATTGTAGTCGATCGGCGTTCGCGTGATCTCGCTTGCGATGTGGATTAGGCTTACAGGGGACACCACAATAAAAAAAACGCGCTAGGTGTAATACCTCATGATTATAAACAACATGGACGATGTGATATAATGTAGTTTAACAAGCATATAGGTGGTGTGGAAACTTACACGACGCTGCAGTCATCCTATACATCGAGTACATTGAAGTTATGTATAATGGTCTTTTATTTTTTGGGGGTGCACATTTTAAACTGGGAGGTGCACAAGTCCCCTCAGAAATCAGAATATCCCTAGTTGGACCACTGGTGTTACCGGTGCTGGTATACAGCCTCATGGACGGATCTAGGGGGAGAGGGTTCAGGAGATCAGCTGACCCACAGTTAATATTTGCTGATCAAATTGTCCTCATTTCAGATCTTTGGTAGTTGGACACTTGGACGATGGTGTCCAGGCTCGTGCAGCTGCTCATGTACGTGTACCGACCGTCGACCTGTACATGGCCGTATTCTCGGTACTAGTGTACCTATACAGTCTGCTGGGAACGTCCTACATATCGCTGGGCGTATGTCATATATAGCTAAAGATTGAAAATTTAAAAGTTAAAAACATCGATTTTTGTAAATAGTTCATACTGTAACCAACAAATCTAAAATACCTACATAGTACACGGTTATTTTTATATACATTTTAAGTTCGAATTTGGATGAAATTACATAATATTATAATTTATAACCAAGAATAACGGTTTTAGCTATTTTATTGTAATTTAATAGTATTTTTTTTTTTTTTTTATTCATCTTAAATTACATCGGCTGCAAAGGCCATTAGTTACAGTTTTTTTTTATATGTATACATTTAGGTAAATACCGAAATACTTAAGAATAATAGGTACATTGTTTGTAGTTCTGCCGTGTGAAGCTGTGTTGCGATACCGTTTTGATCTAAATTTGGTTGAGAAGGTCAGTTTTTCTTAGGAAGTTGATCATGTTGTTGATGTCTACTGTGTTGGGACCTATGTTAGATGAGATGTTGAACTTTTTTGCGTCTTCTTCGTATTTAAAACATTCAGTTATTAAGTGCTTAACTGTTAAAATGATGCCGCAGGTTGAGCACAAAAGGAGTTCTTCTTTGGTCATAAGAAACTTGTGGGTAATAGTATTATTCGTGGGTATATGATACTTTTAGAGTATATAGTTATATTTTATACACACAATGATATTTTCAAATCAATTTTTTTGGCAAAAATGAACTTGACCTACTGTTTTACTAATGTATAAATGAATTACTTTAATCACAATAATATCATGAAATATACTTAGTATAGGCACCTAATATTATAGGCTGACTGTCTTCTCTTAGAATCTTTTTTCGTATACAATGAGTTTATATAAATGAGTTTTAATTTGTGTTCACGTAACAGCGTGTTCGCTCACTTATGCACTAATTATGATAGCACAGTTTACATTAAGAACAATACCAAAAATCTTTATTTATTGTAAATTAATTTTAATTTTCCATCTAATATGTTGTTAACTTTTTCGATTTTCGATTAATGGCTCTAATACTCTAATAGTAAATATATTATAAGCTCAAGATTTTCATGAATACAATCGGTAATAACTAATAAACAGTAGTTCAAAACATTATCCGCAAGTATCAAGTTAACTATACTTACACCACTGGATGTTAATAAATAAAATATTTGTACAAAACATAAGAATCACTTTAATACAAGATAAAAATGTATTTCAAAATAATATTATGTTTGTTTTAAAATACGTATACCTATGATCAATTCATACTTGTTTTATTTAGTGCGACAATTTTTCATTAGTTAGAAAATGTCAACCACTATATATTTTGTGATGTAATTTATTTATATTGTTGTACTATTTATAACTTTAGAGTTTAGATGATAAAACTATCTAGGCACGCGATTGAAACGCTTGATTACTAAAATAAGAGACATTGCATGTGAAATTATTACGTTTCGTATTAAAAGTTTATTATATAATTTATCATAATCATTGACATTTTACTAACATAATATTTTAATACTAATATTTTCATCAAATAACTAATTACACGACTTTTAGACTATTATAACTTACTTACATATATTTTCAAAACATTAATTAATTCTGCTTTTTAGCTTTGTTATCTTTAAATTGGACTTATACACTTATACTTACTTAATAAATACATTGCTATGCTTTGATTACATCAACAGACATTATTTTAATATATTTTGATTACAGATTGCATTGAAATAATAAATGAACAGACCGAGTTAATATTATTTTTTATTACAGAACAATATTACAATAGTTATTATTATATTGTATACAGAGATCAAACATGATTTAAACATACACGGATTAAAATTAGCTTTCTATAATCTTAAGCCAGTGCAGAGATAATCAATATAACATGGTCACTACTATACGTTATAGTAGTATTACGACTTTTACTAGTTTTAAAAATTATTTACCGATGATATGCATAGGCGCAAATTGACTAAATTTTTTGGGGGGACTCAAGCCCCCTCCCCATAGGCATATTGCTTAGTACCACAGAATATAAAAATTAGTACTAATTACTAGATTTTGAACTGGGGGGACTTGACCGATATTGCCTATAACCTCCATGCATGACGCTTAAAATAAATAAAACCAAATCGTTTCTTTCATGAAATATTGTTGTCGTATAATTATAGTCTAGTTGTTGCATAGATCCCTGCATTACCTTTGCCGTGATCGATAAAGGTAGAGGCGAGACAAAAAATAGTATGCGTGGCTCGTGCAGTAAGGCAATTTCAGTCTTGGGCGAAATGCGGCCCTCGCCTACGGCTCATGCCCCACACGTCGCCCGCGACTGATATAGCTCACTTCCCGCCCTTGTCATTCAATATACTATTACAGAGGTAAGTTTATATCAGTTATTAAGATTTTGATTCAATAAACTTTTCGTGTTAATTAGTCATAATAAGCAAATACCACAGCTGATAATTCATTTTTATATTTAATATTATTGGAAATAAATATTATTGTCGATAAGTCGAATTTTTATTTATTCATAAATTATTTATTATCAACTTACCTATACCAATACGACATTGTGAATGTTAACTATTAAATTTTCAAAATGAATAACAAATGTATAAGCTATAATAGGTATAAACATTTTGAATAAATAAATTATTATGATACAATTTCCTTTGCATAAAATATAATTTATTATTATAAAATCTTTATACAAACTTGTACAGAATTATTAAATAAATATCACTTTTAAATATATAACATTATAACGTATTTACTATTTATAATACATAAAATAAATAATAGATTCTGTGAAAGCTGAAACTTAGTTTTCATAATCAATAATAATAAAAAAAAAAAACAATAGTCAGGTATGTATGTACCTACCTAACTATAATAATATTATTTGATTTTTTTCAGACATAGCTAATATTATGATGAATAATTTTTAAACTATTTTAAGCTTCATAAAATAATTCATAGTGAATAAAATAATTCTTACTTTATATAATAAGCAATATGAACAGTGTTAGTAGTATTTTCCAACTTTTCGTATTCAGTTATAAACTTAAACTAATAATTATTTATGTAATTTATGTTTGCCTTAATATAAACATTATAAAATCTTGGACGCCATGATTAACGACATAACGGTCTTACATTTTTATTTTCCATAATAATTAGGTACATAATATTGAAATATACACTAAACAGTTACAATTATGAATAATACATTATAATATAATAGAAGTTATATCAATATAAACCCCAAAACTGTCTGAATAATGCTAGTGCTATACTGCTATTTAATATTTTTATTTAATGTCCTAATAGAAAATGGAATTAAATTATTAATTAATATAACTATAGCTTTCTACATACATTTTCTTAAATATTTTTTTTTTATTTAAGGAAATTACCAAATGAAAAAGTCATATATATTATATAATATATATATATAAACCATCTCTATGGATTGAAAATTAAATATCAAATTGTTCAGATTACAACATTTTTAAAGTTGTTGAAAAATCGTATAGAAGAGCAAAAAAGTGAAGACACTTATAAGTGTAGGGTATACCCACCTTTTTAAAAATGAACCGTATTTGGTACGAACAAATCACCGTTTAAACACAGCTACTAATAGTTGGTGGACGGTATATTATGCTTATGATATATATAGATCAGACATTGTTTGAACATTTGTTCTTAAGATTAATTTACACATAATAAACATATACTCCTAATTATTTATCGATTGAATTATAACGCATTTTAGTCACCGATATAGAATCCGCAGGTTCCGAGTAAATTACATAAAATGTCAGCGTCGAATTGAGTCAGCTGTAGAAATAATACCACGGCAAAATTTTTTTAATCCGTTTACGGATTACGTGGAAATATTTCTGCGGCACGGCTGGCACGAATAGACTTTTACAAGCAATAATTTTCACAGTTTCGCCGTTTATATCACTGCGGGTGAGGCCGTCAGCGCTTCCATTGCGTTGTCGTGTCGTGTGCATATAATAATATAATATTATTGTAATAAATATGGGAGCTTAGATACTGCAGGCTGCGCTGTGCGTGCGTACATTTTCTTTGCGTGCGGAATACTGCAGCACGAGGTTGCAGCCGCCGTCGTCGTCGTCGGGCGCCAAAAGCGACGGGGGGGTGTTGTACCTAGGTACCTATATGGTCGTCCGGGATCGTATTTAAAACGGCGACGACTTACACTGCAGTAGAGATGCGGAGGAGAGTAGCCGACTGCTGGCGGAGAGAAGAAAACCGCAAGGATCTCTCAGGACGGGTATATATGGACTTGCACACGCTCGAATCGTGTAAATTATTGGCGCACGGCGTACGACGTTTATATTGGATTATTATATTGTGCGAGTGCCGTCCCCGCGGTGAGCGGCGCACGAGAACTAAACGTCGGCGATGCGGAGACGGAGGGTTTGAAGAGACGTTTGGACGGGGAAAAAAAACTCGAACATCATCTGCTCTCGATCTCGTTGTTATATATTATTATTATTATTATTATTATTATATGTACAGTACGCAGTTGTCGTCGTTGGCAGTCTCGTGCGATTAACGTCGCGTCGACCCGTGCCACCGATTAAAATTGCTCGCGTTGGACGGGGCCCAACGGACTACTGCATATACGTTGCCGCAGTGAATGATATACTGACAGTGTTATGACTAAATAGGAACCAGCTGGACATACGCTTTGTGTAGGTGTACAACAGCTCTGTCGTAGGCCCGGACTAGAAATCGTGTGCGCTTATTCTTATAATCAGGATTCCCCGGATTGACCACGAGGTCACCTCGAAAATTCTGCGCAGCTCCAGTGTTCTTCGACGGAAAACTGCTGCTGCACATTCCGAGACCCCTAAAGTCAAAAAACCAACCCAAATATGATAATATCTCAGTCCAAGTACGCAAGTTCGGCTACTAGCACACGTCATCATTACTCGGTAGGTTAGGTTAAAAACTCGACGCAACATCGCAAAAAAGTTTTCGAGTCTTACGTTTTTATTTACGCGTCTATTGTTAAAACAACACATCACATTATACGTCTATATTATAATCTCCGCAATACAAAACGACCAATAGACATTATTTTTAGGAGATTTTCTTAGTCGTATCAAAAATTATCGGTCAGAACGAGATAAAATACAACTATAGTTTTCTATAGTCGTCGAGTTATCCGAACATATTGTGTTTTCATAATAGGTATATTATAATATATTATAATATGGTTTTTATACTTTCTATAGCATATGAGTATTATACAATACACTTTAAAAAATTTTCCCACCCATATATTATTTTATATCATATATTATTTATCCTGATTTCTCTATCTATACTCTTCAGACTACAGTCTTCAGTTTAACAAAATTGTTCTGGTGGATTCATTTTCGTACTTTCAACAACACTTTTTTGAATGGTTTACAATCTCGTCATTGAATTTCTAACATTTCTACTCACTAGTATTGAAAACAAATAATTTAAATAGCTACAAGTTATCATGTGCTGACTTGATTTAAAGTTTTTACTTAGGTTATTTTGTTTTAGAATAGATTGAACTTTTATAGTTTTATAATTTAATTATGTGCTTTTACACATTTTGTTGTTTATAAAATACATTTTTTGAGCACAAAATACTATTATTAGTCCAAAATATAAATGTAGATTGATAGTTAAACACACATCGTACTTTCAAAAATATTATTTATATAATTCAAATAAAAAAATTGGAAAAAGCATAAGAAGTCGGAACATAAAAAAAAAAATTGTGAAATTTATAATATGTCCTTATTTCTGTCCCCAATTAAGTTTCTCGCATTATTTTATTGTGAGGTATGCCGTGCTTGATAATGTTATGGTATGCATTCTTATTTGATAAAAGAATGGTTCAATTTACTATTATTAATCAAAATAAACATTGGACGAAAATTCGAAACTTAAAATTACTCTTATTGTTCTTTGATTATAAAAATTGAAAAGTAATAATAAATATTTGTTGGCTGGATACTAATTAATTTTCCATAAAAAAGTTTATAAGTTATAGTAAATGTATGCAAGTAATTAAAATATTTTACAATTGATTGGTTTTAAAATGTAAGACCTGAAATACCTGGAAAATATGAAACATTATGAGCTATTGTTTAATGTTTATGTTAAGTTTATATTTATATTTTTTGATTTTAATAACATATAACAGTATCTATCGTTCAATAAAAATATTCCTTAATTGAAAGAAAATGTTTTTAAATTTATATTTTATTTCGTTATTTTTGTAAAAGCATTATTCTCATTTTCAAATATATATTACAATGAAAAGGCGGACATGTGTAACATATGATACATAAACCATGTGTGGGCACTCGTCTCACTTCGCTCTGCTTGGCGAAGATTAGTAGTGTGTTATAATACATTTTAAAGTAATGATAAATCATGGTACATTTTAAAAACGATTCTAAACAGAGTTCAGTTGACTATATATAGTGTATACTGTTTATTGGACGTTTTTAAAGTTTTAAGTGCTCGTAAACAAAATTTATGAGTTACGATTATCAACATATTTTATTGAATATAGTTATATTAATATAGCATGAGTAATTTTATGTTATAAATTGTATTAAAAGAAAATATTATATAATAATATTCAGAGTTTGTGAAAACACACAATGTCAACTTAATTTGAATTGCAAACGTGCATATAATAAATTGTTTGAACATTTTTAATAATGTATAGAATAATATATAGTTATAAGTTGAAAACCTTTATCTTATTTTAATGTCTTAAAAAGTTAAAAGTATGGAATTGCAAATTTTATAAAAAAATAACTTACATATCTTGACGTATAATAGTGGGAAAAACCACTGACATACCATCAAATTAAAATTTTGAAATTTATGCAATTTTCAATAAAATAATTTAAATCAAATGACCGGAAATTTTTCATCAATATAGAACCAATATATTATTATATTTGTATAAGCTATTCATTCTGGTCTGAATCAAAAATAAACGTACAAGCGCAGAAACGTCTATAAATCACAAGCAATAAAATATATTATAGAACATAAATTATATTCTATAATCTATTTTATAAAAATAATTCATAAAAATTATTGGTCCATCCACAATAACTATTGGACGTGTCTTAAGACACCACATTAACTCAACGGTAATGTAAGTTCCGGAACCATTTATATAATATACTTGTTGACAGTGTCTAATATTTTTCATACCCATTATTTTACGAAGGCCAAGTTCTCAGTGATATATCTTTGGGTTTCAACCGTTTTTTTCTTCATTTTCCAAAGTGCTCATAAATTTATACGCGCTCTCCCGTAATGCAACGGTGACGAAAAGCAGTTGTATGCCATCATTTAAGTCGACTCATTTACACGATGTGACTATCTAACAACCCACACACTGGCCACAAACAGAGGTTATCTTTGTTTATGTTAAACAAAAAATGTGACGCTTTACGTAATTTGAATGTATAAAGATAAATTCTATGAGTGTCATTGTATATTATATTTTAAGATTTTTGCTTGTGGACAGTTAAATGCCAAGTATAATATAATAACATAGTATTGCGCGATGACTTAATAGTATTAATATATTATACTATTATAGACATAGATATTATTATAATACTCAATGATTTCGCAGTAGTAGCTACTTTACTGTCACATAGGCTAGAAATAAACGGTGCGATGCATTTTTACTGAAAATGTATTCAAATATCTTCCAGGATTTGTGGTTTATTGTGGGACGTTGAGAAAAACTATCATGACGGCAAACGTGTATACCGACTGACGGACGAGAATGATATTGTGATGGCGAGAAGAAAATAATATAGTAATTATACATATTTCTGTGGTGTTTTTAACATGCTTTCAGACAGAACTAAAAAATCTAGTAGTATTTAAGTGCACGTTGCGTGTATTATTATTACTTATTATTATGTTAGAGATTACAATATAGTACATATAATAACGAATCTCTCATGTGTATACAAAATCGAACGTTTTGTTCTTTATACTGCACATTTAAACAACCGCTAAATACTCATTAACACCAAACGCACATATGGTAGCAGTTGCTCTTCACGAAACTTTTATTGTTGTACCGTAAAAATAATAAATATTAGAGGGGAAATAGTAATTAAAAGTTTTAAAATAACAATAAATGTCAATTCCCGTTTTCTGTTTTTTTTCAAACGTACAATGCAATATAAACGTGGGTGAAAAACATGGTCAGGGATGTGGAAAAATGTAACTGTTACTGTATTAGATTGGGTAACAGGCGGGTTAAATATTTCCTCCTCGTGGTCATGAATTTGCAATTCAAATTTTAAATATTTCTTTTTAACCGTGTTTGGTCGTCCAACAAAGTTTCAAACTGAAAAAGAATTACGGAGAACAAATATTAAATGTATTTTATCAAGCAAAAAATGCATGTCCATTTTACAAAATTACTATTTTTAATTCTAAAATTATTTCAATATACATTTATTGCATTCCAAATATTATGATTGTGCGAGTAATATTTTTCAAATATGGCCCTTGGTTTAATTTCGTAGTTACCGCGAGACAGTCCATGGTCTAATACAATCATGCTTTAAAAAAAAATATATCTACTTGTTTATCAGTATATTTTTTCGTGTTGATAAAATTATTATTTATACCACATCTCTCTATTCTGTTATATCATATTATTGCTTTTAATTTCTAAATGGAAATTTTAATAATATATTACATTTTGATATTAAATAAAAAAAAATCCAAGCCACCCAGTTTTTTTCACGGGGTTAACACAATTACACAAAGAAGATTTTTCTAAACACATTGATTTCGTGCACATAGGCATATATCTAACGAGTGTGAAACGTAATAATAATTTGAGATCACGATCAAAAAACGTGTCTTGATTAGCGAAGTGTAGTTTTCCACTGTCCACAAATATCTCACGAGACTTGTATTCCATATATATATTTTTTTCATCAGTGTATTATTTATAGTATGTATACAACTGTTTGCTTGTAAGACTGCTGGTCGAACTATATAAATTATAAAGATTAATACATAAATTATCTAATTTGCTTATTGTGTTATTTTTGAACATACATAGTAAATATTCTTTATAAAAAAAAAAGAATTATATGAGTGTATTTTCATTAAAATAATTAGGTTTTACTGTACAACCCTAATGTCATGCATAACTTATCCACGAATTACGAATATTTATTAGATGAAATTATAGATTTCCAAATAAACTGAGTTTAGTAAGTAATATATGATTATAAAACTATTAAACTTAACATAGCTGTTAAAAAAAATATATTTATTATGATTCAAATACTATATGCTAGTATATGTTTTATACTATATGTTCTGAAAACAAAATTTCAACAATTTGAAGGCTTGAAGCATACCACATTATTTGTTTCGATGACATTATACTATAATAAATTTAATTCAAAATGGTGTAAAGAAAAAAGTAAAAAGAATCATATATACCTTTATAAATTATTAAGGTAGGCATATTTAATACTTAAATATTATTTAATTATGTATTCATAGATTTATAAATGCATATTTAATAGGAACATTTTTTTTTTATGTGGTATACAATTATAAAACTTGGAACACTAAATATGAATAAATATTCATAAATCATGTACAACAATAAATAAAGTGTGAAAAAGTATATTAAATGCAAAATATGCTTTTTAGCTGCTAATTCATTGAACTTTAACATTTAAATATTCCAACATCTCTTAAAAATTCTCAACTTCAATTCAATATGCGTATATTTAAATCCAAAGAGAATAAAACCGATTTTAACACTTTTATAGACTTAGTTATAAATGTATGCATATTTTTAGTTTTTACTACTCGTAATCATGTTAAATGTTAAGCCAATGTCAAATATTAATGATACTACAAATCATATGAAATATATGTAATCATGAATACTTATATGTACCTAATATATACATTATATACATATATAACAATTATAAAATTTATTTTAAAGAGACATTCATTATTAAACTCAATTTCAATTTGAATGTAGGTATACGTTTAATAATATATTGGCTAGTAAAATATAGTTGGTTTTTACTGTCTAATGTACAATTCTTATTTTAATCGGCTTGAATTTAATTTGTAGGTAATAAAAATTACATCTTACACAGAAAAATCATTCTTGTAGTCGATAAAAAAGCTATCATACAAGCCTAACGACTAGCTTTGTTACTAATATAAATACCTATATAACATAATGCCATTGATAAGATGAATTATTATTTATGATTCTTCTAGTCCAACCTATAGAATATTTAGTTAAAAAACAGCAATTTATCATATCCGTACACAACTGATCTATTCCTATGTTTTGTTTATAAATGGTGAAATTCTTCAGTTTGTTACATATTAAAAATCATAGTAGGACACCTAGTTTTTTGGACACGGAGTTTTATCGGAAATAATAAAATATTATCAATATAATTTGGATGTATTTAATTTTGACTGTCGAAAGAGTAAAATGTTGACTAATTTCGAAATGTTAAATTAAGTCGAATAAATGTTTATAGTTCCCACGCTTCAATTAATGTTTGCAGATACCTATCTATAATATCAAGTGAATTATAATTAGCAATATCAACCAATGAATCTCAGTTTTAAAACTGTACAATATATATATCATATAAAGATATTATATGGGTGATAATATATTATATTGTTAGGTGAAAAGTGTTACTTTATAATCAATTAAACGAAAAAAACATTATATGTAGCAATGGATATGCTTAAATAATACTCGCAATAAACTATTCATGATAAATATCTTCAATTAAATATGATAGGTACGCAACAAGTGGATTTTATAGTATTTTGTTATAGGTAGAATGCAACCATTTATCACACTCAATTTTCTAACTATCATTCTGCGTGAAGCTATTAATATTATTTTAGTATAGGAAAAATTAAAATTTTTATAAAAGGAACAGCAATTTGATGATATAAAAATAATAAGTATTTTATAATTAAATATATTTTATTTTATTTTTCATAAAAAAAATATATATTATGTATATTATATTTATTTGATTGTGTGTCTCCAAGAAATGTAATATATTTTATTGTTTTGTATTTATCACATATAGGCTACAACGATCACACTAACCATCCATTACAACATAATTCTTTTATTTAATTAAATTATAGACTGGTCACGGAAATATTGTGGTTTTTTTAGAATGATATTTATTTATTTTTTTTTTAAGGATTTTCGATTTTTAATAATGCTTAGTGTTTTAGAGTGGAATATTGTGTTTCAGATTTTTCTTAGAATAATTATTCACAATCGGTTAATTAATTTGCTCGTGTAAATATTTATTTAAACGTTTTTATCGTATTTGGAACAAAACTGGTTCTTGGTAATAACAATTTATTTAAAACAACCAGTTATTTACAATGTTAAATCGGAGGTATTTAGAATAACAACTCATATCAACTTTTCTCTAAATCAATTGCCCTGAAAAATCGCATAAGATAAATTACTAGGATATATAATATAGAACAAATTGCATCGTTAAATCGGATCATGGTACTAAGATGAATATTATATTATTTTTTTGAAAATATTTTACTTATAACATTGTTCCATTCAACATTTCAACCATTAAAAAACCCTATCACATCTAGCACACACATAATTTATTTCAGGGAAGATTACTATTGTTATTAGCTACCGTAATTGGATGACAAACATATCAAGTTAAAAAAAAATTATGAAATAACATTTATAAAACCAGTGTGATAAGTTATATTTAACTATCAAAGTATATTATAATATCGTAAAATAATATTAAATACCGCACTGAAAATAATTGAAAACTCATAGAACCGCTCTTCAAAATAAATAACGTATATTAGGTATATATAAATTGTTATTTTTCTCATATTTATACCAACATTTAAATTAAATAAGAAGTTATCATCAACATTCACCATTTTTTTGCTGATGTATAAAAAATCAAAAAAATCTCACAAGAACTATTAATCTGAAAAAAACAATGTATCATGTTTGATTGATGACGCTGTTGCAAAAATACCTAGGCAGTGTAAAAATATTCAATTTTATATTAAAAAAATACATTTAATAAAACAGTATTCTATATCAGACATCAATATAATCATATAATTTTAAATTATATCAATGATATAATGTATTTTATTAATATACAATTAAGTGTACACATTATTGAATCAATAATACATTTTAACAATCGATTTTTTTATGTCATATCACAATAATAATAATATAACAACAAATTATGATAAATAGGTACCTAGTTGGACTACACCACGGTCCACGATATTCCATTATGAACACGGAAGTAAATCAATTGCGGCGCTATAATTTGCTTCGGCGAACAATAATAATATTATATTTTACATCTTTATGATAAACAAATAGCCTGCAGAAATCTTGTACGTTCAGCTCGCGCGCAAACCCGACACGAATATAATATATTATAATGTTTTATGTTTTGTATTGATGATAATTTATGTTCAAGACTTATTGAAATCCAAATACCCGAAAGCCATGAGATAGAATATGTAAAAGAGAAGAAAGATAGAGACAGATGAAATACGAATACGAAAAGAAAAAAAAATAATAAATGAAATGTTTTAGAATAATCCAAGCGGTGGCCATTCGAAGTCAATAATTATTAATTATAAAGTAAGAGAGAAAATGACGGGGCGATAATTTGTTTTTAAATGATAATAAAAACTAAGAAAAAATATAAGTACAAACACGTTCAGTTCAAATAGTAAATACTTAATAGCTCTGGATAAAATGTATTTTTATTATTCCGATACACGAGTATATAAACTCGACATGTTTGAGATGGTGGACAATAAAAACAATGATTTATAACTTAGTTAACCATGCCATTATTTTTTACCTCTGCCACCCGTCGGATGTAGGTAGGTATAACAACAGTTAAATTACACTATAGGTAGGTACAACAGTTGTCTGCGATTTCAGCTAAGGTACCTAGTGAATACTGAACATACATCTACAACAACAGCCTGTGAACTTCCCTCCTCTCTTTTTTGTTTTTACTTATCTCGTTTTTTTTTTTTACTGCCGATGTACATTATTCTTATAGTAAGATACTTGAGACACGAATAATACTTTAAAAACATAAATTGTTGATTATCGATGATAATACGCCTATAAGACATAGGTAAGTACACGTTAATTAATATGCATACGCTTACCATGTATGTTTTTAATTTAAATTATGGTCAGAAGTGATAATGTTTTCTGCGGTCAGTGTTTCAGTGGACACTTTTTAAGAAGTAAGAAAGTTACAAAAGATTCATACATCGCTTTAAAACACCAGACATATTATTATCAACAGTCGGTATTTTGAAAAGTTGATTTTTTTTAGATCCAGGATATTTAAATATATGCATTTTTTTCTTAATTGATTTTGTTTTTTTAATAATTCATAATTGTTAGTCCTATCGCACTACCACTTTTAGAGCAGAACTATTTCAGGAAGATTTATAATTTTTACTGTAATTTATCTATATTATTTGATTAAACAACTAATTTTACAAAGGTATCATATTTTCTTTTGCATGGAACAAACTATTTCAGTCACTTAAATTAATTCAATATTATTGTAACCATACTTAAGTGCATGGGCTACCGAGATTTCCAGTTCCCTGTGATGTAAGCTTTGAGAAAAGACCACCGCCGTGACACGTTGAGTATTTTATTTATTACGTTATACCAATAATTTTAAATAAATAAATTAATATTCTGAATTTTCGTTAATTGTAGTGTAAATAATACTAATAAATAACAGTGAATATATTTTTTAGTTTGTATAATTGCCACTTCATGTTTTATTATTTTTATACAATATCAGTTTCCCTCGAGCGATACCAGTTATTTAATAACTTGTCAGATGAATGTCTTGATAGCGTATATAAAATATATATTTATCCAATAATATATTATACTGTAATAGAAAAACAGACGATTCGTCATTATCGCTGATTGCCATTGATGTTGCGCTCAGAAAAATAAATACAAATTAATCATACTGGATTTTAAGTTCAGATATTATAATATTTGGTTTCTCAATAAAACAACGGTGATTAAATTATAATTAATTATTTATGCATTATTTTGTATAATATGGTTTTTCATTAAAAAAAATTTTAAATGTTATGTTTTAAATTATTTATTTGACTTTTTATTTGTAAAATGTGAATATAGGTAAGTACCTACAAATATAACTATTAACTATATGGAATATATTTTGATTTTTTTTAACTTTATTATTAATTACTATAAATGGTTACACCTGCAAATTATCTTTAAATAATTAATTAATTATATTCTTAAAATTTAAATTTAAACAATAAATCATTCAAAGGTTTGAAAACAATTTTTTTTAAATGTGAATATTTTTATGACGTGTTTTCAATGGTCTACAAACATTACAGTGGTAGATAATAGAATTCAATGGCGTATTAAGAAATATGATACTTTTAGAATAAACATCATTATTATTAAAATGAATAAATAATATCTAATTAATTTGCAGGTGAATAATTTTATATGTATGGAGATTAGAAGAAAAATAACGTTAATTAACACAAATATTTTTTTAATAATCGAAAAATAATTATGGTATGTTCTTTTTATTACAATAAGTACACATTTATTTTAAACATGGAATAAATTATTTAAAAACTCATATCTCATAAGTATTTATTGGACGTATTTCCGGGCCCCAGGCTATACATTATAAACGTAATTATGTAAATATTCTCCAACAATATTATGTCGTTATAATCAAATATTATTTCCTTTTCATAAATTTCCGACAACATTTATGTATAATCAATGACACGCACTACATTCGATGTTACTATATAATAGTAAGTAGTAACTCGTGAAATATACATTGTTTTCCTCCCATTTTCTAATTTGTGTTATGTAAATAATAGTATATGTTTGTCCTCCTCAAGATGAAAAGTAATCATTTTATAATAACCAATAACCATATTATTATAAATTAGTTGAGATTCGTTCGATGTTTATCTCAGGGCTTAGTATATTATACTGATTAGTAAAACATCGGTGGTATATCGCTAACCAAACAAATTAATCTTATATTAAAATGTAATAATGTGTAACTTATAAAATTATGAGTAAGTATAAATTTCTATATAGTCAATAGCTTCGTTAAATATAACTGTAATAGATCAATACATAAACTAAACAAAGAGTAGATTCAACCGTCTCACAGTACAACTGTTGATATAAGTCTCATTAACTGTCATTGAATATTATAAAGGTACTAAAACTATACTGTTGTCTGTTTGATTATGGTTTAGTCACAAATTATTTAAATAAAATATTTATTTGTTTTTATATCATACGTTTATATGTCTATATGTTTACTTTTTTTTCGATTAATAACTAATTAATATAAATAAAAAATTATATTTAAAAATGTATAACCAATAAAAATAAGTTATGCATATAAAAATAATTATAAATGTTGCTATAAAGTATAATATATAGTATACTATAGGTATAATAATATATAGCAAATATACACATAACAAATACCATAAATCTTTTTATAGAATGATATAAATATTATATACATTTAGTTGATTCGTGTGTCAGATAAATATTTGATAAATATTAATTTCTCCCCATTTTTTCCGCTTGGAAATAAATTAAACACTATTTTAAGAGCATTCGGTTGGGTTACGGTTTAGGTTAACGTTTAAAGCCTATATTATAATGTTAAAAAATTACCACAAGTCCGCAATAGTTTACTCCTTGTTCTAATTGGAATACAAATCGAGAACACTAAGCCATAAAAACATCAACGTGGATGGTATATTATTGTGTTGTGTTTATTTATTTTAATTGAATGGTATCGCCAAGGAACAATAGACTTCCACGAGTATGTGTGTGCGTGTGCGTATATTATTATCGTGTGTGGACTATAGTGGGTGTATAGTGATGGTTCATGGAGTTCAATCTGTCATTTAATGAAGGTGGGTACAGTGAATGCTTTCGCAATTTATTGATATAATTTACTAGGTGTATACCTATTTACTATATATTATATATAGTTGGCATAACATAATCTATTGATACGAAAACAGTATAAATGCGCCGCCGATGTAACGGGTGTGGACAGGAATTTCATCACATTTTGTTTGTCTTAAAAAAAGTTAATTTTAAAAGAAATAACAGAACAACTGTGATGCCAACATATACGCTGTTTGGCGGCAGAAAGGAAACCGCATGGGATCGATGTCGATTTTTGCGGTCTCGGCAACGAAGTTATCAAACGACCGCCCTATTATGTAGTTTGTCAAAAACAATTTAACGGACAATGAGTTTTACTTCGATATGCGTACATAATATACATAATATTATAGGTATACACACATATGCGGATGAGGAAAGAGTAAAAAAAAAAGTACTGAACCGGTTACGGGTTTTTGTGGGGTAATACGAAACTAGGCGGCGACGACGACCCCCCATATTCTTTTGGTAACATTGCACCATAATAGGAACGTCAACCGTCCAGGCATAATAGGTAATAGGATCACAAGAGCCGATTTTGGCACGAATGAAAAGGACATGGATATTATAATCCATGATTGTTTGGGACCCCCCGAAATCGTTCGCTAGTAGGTAATTACCTGTCCTCGGAAACGGTTTTCACCCTATTTTTTTTTTCATTATTATATAATATTATTATTTTCTTAAACACAAGAATCGAGACAAAGCGACTGCAAAGGAAACCGCACCGAGTATAGTTGCTTATATGACAAAAAACACAAAAAAGGGGCGTTTTATATTATGTAAAAAAAACTCCATACCACACCAACACAATCGAGTGAAAACTTGTGTAACGGTTTTAATATTAAGGGTATAATTAATATATTGGTAAGTGTATGTGTTTTTTAACATACATTCGTTGTTTTTATTGAAAAATATAAATATAAATCAATGAATACAATTCGATAATACATAATCATATTATAATTTATTGACATTTATTTTATGTGACGAATACAATCTGATTTTTACATGGGTAAATAATACATAGTCATAACTCTATTATCTACCACTTAAAAGGGGATCATTTTATCGTTAACCGTGGTAAGTAATTTAAATTATTCATATAGTAGCTGGAAATCGATCACTCTGTTTAATAACATTTATAAAGGGTGTTAAAAATTTTAGAAACGGTCATTAGACCAATAATTTTAGGAACAATAAACGATAATATTATGATATAATTGACGGGATGATATTTTACCTAATAAATCTGCAGCAGTGTTACCTGTTTTTAAACTTTTTGAACACCTTATATATATTATACCTATTGTTAAAGAAATTCTATTATTTTAATTTTTAAATCAGTTGAGTACCTAAGTACAGTTAGTGTGAGAGGCATTAAACAGTTGTATTGTTGGTATTAATTCTAATGGTTAACACTTAACTACATATTATCTGCAAATCTGCATATTTATTTAGACTATCATATTTGCTATATAATATAATCAGTTTTATTATTTTTTTTAAATTTTAAATAATTCTTAAATATAATTAAGGATCAATCAAGAGGTTTCTAGTTTTGATATACCTACCTAACTTATTATAATATTAATATTATTTGTAGGTATCATAATATTCATAATGTTACTTTTTCATTCCCAACACTATGGATTTTATTAAAATCTTCTATATTTTTTCATAATTTCTAATTAAATTTATATTTTCTTGATATAAATAAGTAATAACTAAACAAAAACTTCGGCTTATGGTTTTTATAATGATTAATACAATATAGTTCTTAGAAATAAATAAGCTTAGATTAAATAAAAAGTCTTATATATTTAATGTATAAGTACAGTATAAATTATATACAATATACGTATAAGTACTTAAATATAGTAACTATTAAATAATATAAAAAATAATTAACTATGCATTCGATTAATAAATAAACTACAGGTACAGCACGATAACGTTTAAAGCATATTTTTTCAATTTATCCTCAGAGTATAATGATAAATGTATAACATTATAGCTCTAAGGCTATATCAAATAACTAAGACATCTGGTATAAATTATTGTATAAGTGTATACAATTGAAAACTAATTGATTTATAGTGTCTCTAATAATTCTTAAGTGTAATAACAAATAACATATAAGTAGTATTTTAAAAGATCTTTAGACTTATGTATGTAATTATTCAATGTACCTATATTATTTTATGATAAAATGATTTAAACAAATATTCTTTCATTTATTGATACCTTGTAAAAGTTTACACTTTGATATTAAACTTTAAACTGTATTGTATGATTCGTTTTTTTTTCAAATTCCAATTATTTTTAATAAAATCATTACAATTTCAAATTTATATGACACATAAGTTTTAATATTATTAACATTATTTAGGTATAGGAAAAACAAATTAGATATGCTAAGTTTGACTAATAACACAAAATCATTTATGAATGCAGTGATTTATCGGTACTATTAAATTTATAATAATTATAATAACTTGGCGTTGTGTGATACGTCTAGTATTCATAATCAGTCAGAGGTCGACTGTCTGGACTTAATTAATTGCATAATATAACGACTGGTAAAAGGCAAAAGGGGCTAAGCGACAGTTTTATTACTTTTCGGGAGAGCTAAATTAAAATTGTCAAAATTTAGTGTTGGCAGCTGAGGTTCATTTTAAAAACCTTAGGAATGAGATCGTTTTTTTTTTTATTTCCAAATATAAACGAATAGGTATACCTATAATCACCTATAACTTATATGTCCTATAACAATAAAGATAGTATCAAGATAATAGATTATGTTGAAGAATATTTAAAAGACAAACAGCTACAAACAAACGAAATTATAATATGCTTACGACTAAAGACAACTGTACATTATTACAAGAAATTTACTGTTGGATAACAGATGGAACTTTTAAAGTATACCTATGTCCAAATATATTTTAACAATTATATATATTATGCTAAACTTGTACCCACATACATTATACATGGTTTAATAAAGTGAGGGATTGCTACAAATTATGTGTCACTTGTAATTGCTTTTATTTGCTTCTATTGACTTCAAAAACAGAAGAAGTTAATGTAAAAATGATTAGACTTTTAATCGAATTTAACGATGAAAATAATGAAAATCCAAATTTAGAAATTGTCACAAACTTTGAAAAGGTATGGTAATTATTAATGCATTCAACGATATGTTTCCACTCACCACTCATTTAGTCTTTAATTTATCACAAAATATTTTCAAAAAACTTTGTGGTCTGTGTCTTTCCTCAAGATGACACAGAACTTTACTTAACCATTTAATATTGGCTTTGGAATTTCACCAGCGAATATGATTTGTAGAATATACAGCTATAACTGAATTGAAATTAATCAATTGTAATTTGTATTAAATACATATTTGTTCCAATAAAAAAGATTCAATGTTGGTGGACACTTGACACTATGGAACCAATATGTTGAAACTGACGCAGAACAAAGATAATTGGTACGCAATTGACTGCTGTTTCTTCCAAGAATGTGGTCATTACTGATCGTCTGAACCTTGGTTGTCAAAAACCACCAATGTATCGGAATCTTGACACAAACAAATAAATAACTAGTTTTCCTGGTTAATAAAAAGATTACTCAAATTATTAATAAAAAATATTACGTACACTATAGTTTTTAATTTCTATATTATATTTAATATTTTTTAACTTAAGTGACACATTAAACTAATACAAAAACTGTAGTACATATAAAACGGGATAGATAGTTTAAAACCAATACAAGAATGATGGATAAAAAAAAGTAAACAAAATGAAACAAAAGCTTGGTGTACAAATCACTCGGCTAAAATTTGTTATACATTATAATTTATAGTTTATCTGCATTAACCATAATTATTTAATAATATATATTTTTTTTTTGTAATTATTAATAAAATATCTATTATTAAATTATTTAAACATTAATGTCACAAACTTATTAAAACATAATATTTTATTATGCTTATGTTGAAACGTTTAATAAACAAACAAAAGTTATTATAATAACACTGTTATATGAAATCAGTAAAATATATTAAACGACTTTTACGGTTTCCGTTTGTTTTAATATTTGTAAAGGACTAAGTTGCAGGCAAATTCACATAGGTCATTCAATATTGTTTTAAGAACAGTACTACTATTGTAGCATTCCTGTCGTATTGCGTTTATTTATTAAACCACAATTGTTTTTAGTTTTTATTTCCCTTGTACTGAATTTCAGCCTTTAGCGTCCCTATATACTAAACTAACTTTTATCTGTTCATTTTTTATACTTGAGTGATTTAATCACATATTTTTTATATCAATTTATAAAAAAAACAGCGATTTTGGTCTTAACTGTTAAATTTTAAAAAAAAGTTCATTTTGTCATTATCCAAATAACTTTAATTTATAAAATATAAGATTTTGGTTTTATTGAAATTGGAATACTGCCAGTTCTAAATAATACATTCAATACAAATTTTTCGAACAGTGAAAAAAATATTTTACTGTGTTATTAATAATGATATAGAAATTTAACTTATAAAATATATAGAAAATAAACTATTTTTTTTTTTATTATGAAATACGTTTTTGGCCCATTGTTTACATAAACAAAAAATATTATCATTTCAGGCAACTATAAATCAACTTAATGCTATAAACCCTGAATAGTTATATAAAATCATTATATGTTCATTAAATTTTGAGAACTTACAAATTAGAATATATTTCTTCTTATATTTTTTTAATATGAAAAACGTTTTCCCTCTTGCATGCATGAAAGTTTCAATAAGTTTCAAATTAAATCAGTAAAGAGCTACAAACAGTACTTATATATAAATTGCCACTTGCTTGTGTTAAATGTCATAAACAATTTTGGTTCAAAAAAATTATTTACTGTACCAGTTTTTATCACCAACTATAACTAACTTTAAAAATATATTAAGAAAAATGGATACATTTCATGAAATACAATAAGTAATACATTTTCCTCTTTAATAGAAAATATACATTTTACTATTTTAAGAGTATAATAATTTTCTCCAACTTTTATTCAAGCATTTTCACTATAAATACAATTTGCAATTGACTGATTTCCTAGATACAATAATATGTTTGTTTTTTATTTACAAGGATCGCGCAATAATGTTCAGTGAAACACAGCAGAGTATACGCCGTTGCTAGAAATATTTCTCGGTCTCTGTAAAAATATCGCGTGGAAAAAAAAATACTCCGGGTAGCTTTATGTGGGTGCCAAAGTTTCTATAGAGACACACGCATACACATGTACGTATGCATTTTTTTTTTTTTTTTTTTGCTACCAACATTTTGCCAGAGTAAGTTTAATAGGTATACGAGCTGGTTGTTTATTTATGGGGAGGTTTTTGCATATATACGCGTGTGCAAAACACACATACACACGGGGTCGTGCCATATATACGCAGGCAACCGCATTCCTATAACGCTCTTTCGTCGACAGTTATTACTGCGCACAACAAAACAAATTACTGTTTTCTAATTTCACCAACGGAGGCCCTTTTGCCTCTCAGCCCCCGAACCCGCGTCCCGTACAACTGCACCACACTACTCCACCGCCGTGTGCTGTCCACCGTGGTCATTGGATTTAGCACCTCTTTTGCACATTTAAATTTTCTGCGTAAGCAAAATAGCGTAGTTACTATACGCATTCAATCGACCGAGGAATTAATAGTCACAGAAATTTGAGCAATTTTTTTTTGTATTCGTGATGTAAACCAGCTATTCATCTGCATCATTTATTAAAACAGAAACTAGAAATTATAAGGTATTAATTATTTATGTATTCGTATATGGCTTATTTAAATGAAACGACGGTATCACAATATTATTTATTATAACCACATAAAATAATAAAAATAATAATTACACAAATAACAAATAGAAAATTCTCTAAAAGTAGACGTCATATAAAATCAGTAGTATCGAAATATAATGGTAATAATTAATTTATAAAATTATTATAAATATATCATAAAATTACAATCGGACGTCAAAGTTCTTGGTCCATTCAATTGCCTCTTTTGCAATTATTTCTTGAATTCATTCGATGCCCTGATTATATTTCTATACTCCTGGCATTCCATTCGCTATAAATGATAATATTATTTTCGAATCATTATAACTGTCAGCGTGGTGCCGGTGATACTTTTTTTGAGGATTCGGTATTTTAAATAATAGACAATAATAATAATAGGTACATGTGAGTATACATATATGCTATATAATAAATATTACTAAAACAGTAGTTTTAACTACTCGAACTAATTTTTTCCAAAACAAATCGCAAATATTAAAAAATAGAGTATAGTATAGTATAGTATAGTATAGTTTAGTATAGTTTAATTTCATATAACATTACTAGGTAGTAGTTATTTACGTGTAAGTTAAATAAATACCGGCGTACCATAGAACGATGTTAATAGCTTTGTGGTACATGGCTTAAGGTTTAAATAATAATAAACATTATCCGTAATGGTGAAAAGTTTCAACTGTGCATGTTATATAAACAAATAAAATCACATTGCAACAAAATAACTAAATTCGTTATTTTTTGTTTAATATCTATTGATGTCAATATTTAAACTTTAAATGTCTACAAAAAACAATTGTACATACTATAAAATAATATGTACCTACCACTTAGGTACGTATATAATTTTAGTATTATTAAGTGGCTGTAAAAAAAATTAATAATGAGTAAAATTTTTATTAAATTTTCTAGATTTTTCCTCATAAACAAATATTGTATCAAATATACCTAAATAGAAAAAAAACTAATTAATTTGTTGAATTCCATCAAAAAAAGATAATCAATTTTGTCAAAATCTGGTTTTGAGTAACAATTCTCATTTTACCCTAATTTTATTTATTTATAGCCTATTATAGGTATTCCCGATTATTTTGAAATGTCAAGACTTGTTCACTTTCAACCCTCCGAGGTACCAACTACAGATTGAAGTTGAATAAAGAAACCACCGTCAAAGATTAGAATTTTTACTGCTCCTACAAGTGACGCAAGATACAAAAAACAAAATTCACATAATTATTGTTAAACCAATTTATTCATCATATTCATCTATCAGATCATAATTGAAAATCGACTGTATTCATTATAATTATAATATTATGTGGTAAGTGTTATCATGTCGTTGTAAAAGCCTAGGTATATAAAAGATTGTTGGGAAATATAATACCTAATATTATGTTATACACATTTACAATTATTAACTGGCTGCAGGCTAGGAGATCATATATCTTTCAAATAAATTCAAAAAAATAGCAGATCTAACTGTATTATATAATATATACAAAAAAGATTACAACTGTGGTGGATCTTTGGAGGAGGGGCTTTCTATAGCCCCTGCTTGATACAAAACTATGAAAGAGTCATATATGCTGAACAAATTTTGGAAACCTATCATACAGTTCAAATAAATAACAAACAAAATACGTACGCAGTTAGAAATACAAAATTCCAAAATAGGGTGTCAGTAATTTAATGTTTTTTTAAGAAAAACGTTAAAAATATAATAGTTTTTTATAATTATAAAAGAAAATTAATTTATCATTATAAGTACCAAATCATATTATTTCACATATAATATACATAAATATACGTATAGAATGCATAGCGGCAATATACTACACGAATTCGATAAAATTCAACTATTATAATCTATATTTTTCACAAAAAAATAAACAATATAACCATAGGCGCAACTAGGGTTAAAATTCTAGGGGGGGGGGGGGCTAACGAAACTATTTATTTAAAATAACCCATATGGGGCTTATATCTACATCAATAAGGGATAGTGGGGGGGGGGCTAAATCTTAATCAGGGGGGGGGGAGCTAAGCCCCCTAGTCCCCTAGTTGCGCCAATGAATATAATAAATATAACTAATAGCCGAACTTACATCATATTACCATCACAGCCCCAGGATCCACACTTTAATTGTTGAATAATTATATAGTAAACACGAAAGTTACAATCATAATATTTCTAATATCATGATAGTTTAAAGAGATTGTCTCAGTGAGGACAATAAAGACAATAATAATATGATAGTTGCTGTCACAATGGCATCGCGTAGAGCAATCACCCTATACACTAACAAACATAATGGGACATGATGGGTCATATCAGTATCCTGGTAACACCTTAATGTTAAAGCAGTGTATATTATGTAGTTGATGTGTGGATCATTCGATCACATCCCATTCTAAAGGTTAGTACAATATTACCTCTACGTAATGTATTTAAAATGGATGATTTTTTTTAAATTTATAGATGAAATATTCTATAGGGTAAGTAATCGAACTCAATTTTTGATTATTTAGGTACATATTATTATTTATCAAAATTAAACACAATTAATTTTTTGCGAACGTTAACGTCATGTGAAACAGTCTTTACCAGCGGTCTTTCACGTAGCTCTTGTTCTAATAATAAATATAATGGATATACACTTATAAATTATAATCCAACTTGACGTGTGCCATAAATGTGGTATTTCGGTGGGTACCTACACTAATTAAACGACTACGTTGTGAAAAAAATGTTAAATTGGAGTGACCACTTCATGAAAAAGTGACCATTTTATGAAATATTTTCGAATTTGTGTAAAAAATTCGTTTCCATTTCATAAAAAGATAATTTTTCATGAAAATATCGATTTCGTAAAGTACAACATTATTCTCATAATAACTTATCTCTTTTTTGTTATTTAAATGCATTAATCTATAGTTATATTATATTATAAACTATATGTTTACAAATTACAACTTAAAAAACTCATCAATTGAAATATACGTAATAATATAAACTCGTACTTATAATTTCATAATTTCTCAAGTAAGAGACTATTTATTATTCATTGTGATGTTTGGAAATAATAATTTTACAGGGTACTTATAATATACAAATTATAAAACAGTATATTTAAAAAAAAATAACAATATACATTATAACTTAACCTATATATAGCAATATTTAACATTAAATATTTATATCAATAATTACAAAACAATTGCCTAATATTATAAAGTAAAAAAATAATTGTATACTACAGTATATAATAATACATAATATTTTATATATTTTATCTTAACTAATAGATATTTATAAAAAAAAAAATAATAGGTAGTTACGAGTACATGGCACCGAAAAAAGGTTAAATACCTATTGTATGGTCGATTACAATTACAAAAAAATATTTTTTGTTTTATACCAATAACAACATTAACGTTGATTAAAAATTTCCGTTTTTTCACAAAAAAAATAATAAATGTTTTTTCAATGGAAAAAAATAGCTATGCACTTTGCAAAGTGCGTCGTTCAATCGTTTACTGCAGTCCATTTAGTGTTTTGGTCGGTTGTGAGTCGTACGTCGAGTCTTGGATTTTTTTGCTACTGCACTGGCGGAAGACGACCGCGTCGTGCACGGTGGGGAAGAATCGCACGGATTTCACGTCGTTATTACATCGGACATACTCCAACGAGCTGTCGGGAACGGCGGCCAGATATACGTCGAACCCGTCGGACACGAGCGATTCGATCGACTCGGACAGCATTTTCACGCCGGCCGCGTCGGCGTACTGCAGGGCCGCCATGTCCAGGACAACGCACAAAGGTCGCCGGCCACCGGTCGCGTGCTTGCCGTCGACCACGGTCACGGTCATGGTCATGGAAGCGTCGTCGCAGCCGGCCCTGGTCACCTCGACCAGCTTCCTCTTGAACATGTACCTGTTGATCACGTTCAGGCTACCGGCGTACCGTACGATCTTGACGTCGGGCACTTCGACGGCGTCGCCGTACAGGTCCAGCCTCACGTACAGGTCGGTGTCCGGTAACCGGCCGAGCTCGTGCACTTCGTTCAGCACCCCCTTGACGAACACGAACAGCAGCGACACGACCACGCCGACCATTAGCCCGGTGTCGATGTCCAACACTATGACGGTGGAGTACGTGACTATCCACACGGCGCCGTCGGTCTTGGACTTGCGCCATATCTCCGGGAAGTCCAACACTTGCAACAGGAGACCCTTGAGCGCCACCACGATGATGCTGGACAGCACGCACCTGGGCAGCGGTTCGAAGACGACGCCTATCCAGAGCAGCACGACCATTATGATGCCCGCGGACACGATGCTGGCCATCTGGGTCTTGCCGCCGACCGTCTGCTGAGAGGCGCTACGCGACGGCGACGCGCCGCTGGGCAGGCACGAGAAGAACGACCCGACGACGTTGCCCAGGCCCTGGGCCAGCAGCTCCTGGTTGGTGTCCAACGGGTATTTCAGTTTTTCCGACACGAGCAACGCCAGCGACATGGTGATCGAGTAACCCACCAATGCTATTACGCATGCGTCCATGAACACCGCCGAAAACAGTTTGACTGGCGGCACCTCGAACGCCGGCAGGCCTGATTTGATTTCACCCATCTGCAATATTATGATTGAATAATTTAAGTTCATCACATTTAAGCATTGCGTATTTTAGATACGTAAGTTTAACTTGGCCACCTTAAAAGTTCAACGCCAAAAGTCAAATGACAAGAGAACCGTAGTTATGCAATTATTATGCAACTCATATATTATTTTGTAAGATTTGAGTACACGCTTACTTAGTTCGATACAATTATACAAATGTGCTATAATATGTATGTCTTCAATGCACGTATGTTTGTTATTTATTTTTTTTGCATATTTTAAATTTGTCATTTGGGAAAACTAATTATTTTATAGGTATTATATATTGCTGTGATGCGACCAAGCGCGTAAAGTGGGCCTAGATTATATATATGGCGAATGACGAAGAGGAAAAATATTAACTAAAGAATTCTTTGAAGTGTGTGATGGTCGCAAGGATATTCCCAGATTTCTATATTATAATGCTAATTTTCTAAGGAAAGTATTATTTATGAGTTATGACTATAGGTACATTTTAAAATTTCTGTTCCATACTCATAGTATTACTAGGTATTAGGTATCATTTGATAATACTTGAATTATAAATATTTAAATATAAACAATTTTTTAAAAACTATTAAATAAGGTAAATATTTTGCCCGATAATCAGATCAAATTTAGAACCTTTGTTGACTTATCGATAATTACAGTTGATAACTATAGAGCCACGTGAATGATCTGTGTATTTACCTGAACCATATCATAGTCCTGGGCGATAGTGGTCACTTGGAAAAGCACGGTGGCAACGATCGTCACGATCAGTTCGATCGGCAGCGGCATGCACAGCTTGCTGTTGATCCTCTCCTTCAGGTACTTGTTGTACACCAACAGAACGGCGATGGTTGTGACGGACACGGCCGTCGTCATCCAGTTGATGGTGTGGAAACGGTCGGCGAAATCGTAGAACGTGTGCGGCACCTGCATCATGCCCACCCGCCGGGCCACGTCCACGCCCAGCAGCTCCTTGAGCTGTGACGTGAGCACGATGACGGCCACGGACGCGGTGAAGCCGCTGACCAGCGTCTCCGACAGCACGGTGCACAGCAGCCCCAGCCGGAACACGTACATGAGCAGCTGCACGAGCCCGGCCACCATGGTGACGGCGGTGGCCACCTGGATGGCCGTGTAACCGGTCCCGGCGTCGGCCCCGGTGCCGTCGGTCGCGTACATGGTCACCACTTTGCCGGTCATCAGGCACAGGACGGACAGCACGCCCAGCGATATGTGACGGGACGTTCCCAGCAGGCTGTACACCAGCACCGGGAACACGGCCATGTAGAGGCCGACGGTCGGCTCGACGTTGCCGAGGATCGAGTAGGCCATACCCTGCGGGATGTTCAACACGGCCACCGCGATGCCGGCCATCGTGTCCTCCGCGAAGTCCTCGGACCAGCGGTAGTTGAGGAACAGCCAGTCAATGGACGGTATCGTCTTCCGCACGTAGTCCATGCACTTCCGTTTTTTCTTGGGCGGTTTCTTCGCGGCCGGCCGCCGATCCGCCATGGCCGGGGCGTTGTTGTTGGCCGACAACGCGTCCACCTGGTACACGTCCCGCTGCGTGTTGATTTCCGGTTGACGATCCATCATCTCGGTCTTGGCGTCTGTAGGGGAAAAAAAAAACCGAAAACCTTACAATATGTCACAGCTGTCGCACATGTTTAAAGGGGAATTTTTTTTCAGCGTATAAACACGTTTGTACGAAAAATTCAATTCGATTCAAATTCAATTTGATTCGGCAGTATAATATGTATTTCGTTTAAAAATTCATATTCGTCGATAAAATGGTTTAATTTTAAAATAAAAGTGTGGACAATAATTGTTAACGGTGTGTTTACCTATGATCCCGTTGACGATCATTGTATTTAATAAATTGAAACTTTAAATCATTGTATAATATCTTCAAACAAATAAAAAAGAGCAATCAGACAAACTACTGTGCTAACGACGCGCATGACATTATGCGCATGACATTATGCGTACACTAATAATATGTTGTGTGAACTATAACACATTCCCGAATATCTGTGTGTTATATACTACTCAACATTTGTATTTGATTTCAAATTTAGCTACGTCCAATTGATATAATATTAAGTGAAGTGTTGATGACATAATATTGTTAATCACGTGTCACACTTTATGTATTGTTCATATTCCTTATCATATTATAATAAGTACGTATTAAAATATAACACTATAATATCATTTGAATATATTATATTTTGATGACCAATAAGTCAACCGAATTATAATTCAATTTGATCAAAATTTGACATTATTACGTTTTAAGAAAATAATAACTTACACCGTGTAACATATTATTAAATTAAAACTACATTTTTGAATTTCATTGTTGTTTATGTTCCCGCTATTTTAGATCAAAAAAGTGATCTTAATGTGTTTTAACTTTGAAGTAGCTTTAACTTCTTTCTGCCTATTGAAACATTTAAAATTATTTAGCATACTTAAATTTTTATAAAGAGGTTGAATGAAAATGGAATTGAATTTCATGAAAGTTTAAAAAAAATGTCATAAAAAAAACAAACTTACACGTGCCTTATAATACTATTTTGTTTAGATTTTTTTATCATATTTTTTGTAAGTATTTATTTACTTTCAATTGGCCATTAAACGATATGAATAACAAATTATTGTATTTTATCTTTGACAGAAGCTAATAAAAGATATTTATATCTATGTTATTTAATTTTATCATTGCATCAAATAAATATTTATTCATTTCAAACAAAAAATATTTTGCAATAGAACTTCTTTTTAAAACAGCATAACAAGTATGTAGTTAATTTTCAAATTACATTTAAGAACATTTAACTGCACTTGCTATACTGCCATCTCAAAATGTACTTGTGAAAATCAAATGGAGACAATATTATGAGTGAAAAAAGTAGCTAACTTGCAACCGAAAAATTGTGTAACCTGGACCACTGTCGTTGTATTATACTATGCTAATGATGTTACAAGACTTTTTTTTAATATTTTATGATGGCTTACTGTGAATTATTATATAATATTTAACTTAAATAACTAGGAAAACTTTTATGGATAAGAAGTTGTGATAATTAATATTTAATGAAAACTTAATTAAAACTAGTAGTACATAATATGAAACCTAGGTAATATTAATTACGGATGAATTCTAAAATAATGAACCATTAAAATATTTTATTCTATTATATGTTTTAAAATAATAAATCATTAAAACTCACTCATTTTTGAACTACGATGAAATATGTTTAGTTCTGCGTATAATATAATAACTAGTAACAAAACTAGGTAGGTACTTGATCACCAAAAATCTATTGAAAATAACCAACGCACCTTTGATGAATACTATTAAATGGGAACATGATTTTTCATCATTTTATATTATATGTAGAAGTGAAATATTTTATCTAAAATTGTCAAGTGGATCGAATTAAAATTATACTTGTGAATCACATTGTTAGGTATAGCCGTATAGGTAGCGAAATAAGTATATTAATATTTGTGTACTTCACCTGTAATAAAACAATACGGCTTTGACGTAAAATTAAACATCATTTATTTTGTTGAGTGGTTTCTGAATTAATTTTAGATAATCATAAAATAGATGCCTTATTCATAGTTCATACATCTTGATTTTAATGATAATGATCTGTTAAATATTATTAACCACAATTCAAAATAATTGTACAAAACGTGATCATGACTTATTCTGTTCGTTAAAATCATAAAAATATATTTGTGATTAGTATATCATATTCGATGAGTTATCAGGTACTATTGTATGCACTACTAATAAATTATCTCATCAACCGTGTCAAGTATCAACAACCATGATAGAAAAATAAGTTAATATTATATTGTAATAATTATTATAAATAATAATAATAAAATATAGCACGATACAATCACAAACAAGTAGGTACCTAGCTAATATAAAAAAATAAAAACATATATGTATATTTTCAATAAATTAAATTAATTTGTAATGAATAGTTGTCAAACAGTGCCTACTAAGTAGACATTTTAATGATTATTATTAAAAAAAAAAACCAAACATATATTTAATATTTTTTATATTTTATTATGATGAAAAAAATTCTAAACTGATCCAAAAGTTATAATAGTAGTTAAACCGAAATTGCGACAAATCGTAGAAATATTTTGTTTCAATATAGCCACGAAACAAAATTGTATGGTTTTCCTAAATCACATAAATCGTATAAATTATATAAACTATAATATTAAATGATGCTGCCGTACATTTTGCAGGCCACTATAATAATGTGTAACTCCTGGTGTGAACAGTGGACATGATGACCATCCGGTATCCAGTGACCAGTGTCCATATCCGCAACAGCTGGAACGTGTACCTAACTACCTATACGTTTTATCGGTGCACCTAACCGCTATAAGAAACCATTAATAAAACAATAATAAATGTATGGATAACCACAGTTATAGATATTTCATACATGGGTTTAGATTACAGAATTTAGTTTACATTACCTATAAAATATCTATAATCTTGTGAATAACTTCGTTACTGATAACTGATATAATTTAGGTTGTGTAATTGACAATATTGTATTACGCGATACTACAATAATAGTACAATTTATACCTCTACAGGTGTAATAATATTATGTACAATCAATAATATTATAACAATATTACACGTCATATTAATTGGTTTAATTCAATTAGAACTATTTTTATCTATCATAAAACTATTTAGTGTTAAATAAATTATACATAACACCAACACTTCTAAATGCATAAACTTATCTCGAATGTAAGTTTGTAAAATTATAACGCACGGTGTTGCATCATATAACATATAAGGTTGATGTCACCGTATTATCCTAATCAACCTAAGCTATATTATGGGTCCTAGATAAATGTACAATAAAATTTACGAATTACTGCAGTCATATAGATTTATAACAAACATAAATAACGAGGTACATAGAATATTATAATCTTACTAACAGCAAACGATTTTATATTATAATATAATTATAAATGATGTATTTATAATACCTCTAAATCAATAACATTTTATTTAGTTAACATAAAATTCGTTCATTTTACTTTCATAGGGACTATTTTGTTATTGGTGTGGTCATCTAAGTGATTATTACACCATATACTCCATTGATCATAATATTATTGGTGTTGTACCTACAAATTAATTCGTATGTTTCGACAACATAAAATTGTTTAGTCAAGTTACTACCTACTATAGTGTTATAAATATTCTAGTATTTTAAATCTATACATATTAATGAAAGTTTGAATATTGTGTTCCTACATTTTTCTTCCAAACGTGTTATTAAATGATCTGCATTTCCAAAAAAAAATTCATGCAATAGTAAGTTCTATTGATTTATAAATAATTCACATATCGATTAATATTTCGTAAAAATGTCTCTATATCCTTTCAAATTGTATGTCCATTAATAGGCAGGTACCTAGTTATTGTTTATTTTTTTAATTAACATTTTTATAAAATCTGAGTAGAGTGAGTATAGGGGCTATATAAGTAGTAACATTAAATTTAGTTAGGTATGTTGTATGATGTATATATCTCAACCATTTTAGGGAAAATCAAGTTACACATCAAGTATTCATATACAAATGTTGTGTTTTATTATTATTTTTAGGTTTTAACTAAAATGTAAGCAAAATAATGTAGGTAATAATTCACACGAATGACAAAGTACGAGAATAAAGACTTTTATCAATAACGAAGAAAGACATAATTTCTGTACGTTTAACTTGACCGTTTTTACCATATTCAAATCATACTTGATACTTCGACATTTGTATAAATTGTTAGTAATATATTTAATTTAATTTATGTTTCTAGTGACAAATTTAATACCATTAACTAACCATCTGTCAAGACTCAAGACGAGTAGTATACATAAATAATAGCTGTGTATGTGTGCCTGTGTGTGAACATACTACATGAACAATAACTTGACAAGTTACAAGTTGACTAGTGAATACAACATTTTTTTTTATAAACAATAAAACCACAACGATATTATATCAACAGTAAATCCATATACATTGTACTTGGCATAAGTATTAATGTACATTGTGTAAATCTTATAGCCAGTATTATTTTTAATTAAGGAACAATACAATTTATAACTAATTTAATACTTAAAGTTATTCAGAAACAATCAAATTATTTCAAACAATTTAATATATTTATATTCAAAAGAAGATAAATTTATATATTTTCATATTATAACATAATATATAACATAGATATTAGCAATAAACTTCCTGTACCTAGTAAAACATAAAACTGATGTAGAACTAATGTGTTTGCTTGATTAAATTGATAGGAAAAAACACTTGTTGCTCGATACAATATTTCTATATAGTATAGTATCATCTTACAATTTATTAACTATTAAGTATTCAGATTATTCAACCGAAATCTAAATACAACAATATTATGCCTGCTTGTGAAACGACTTTATGGGTTATTCATTTTATTATTGTTTGTTGAAACGTAAAAAAAACCATATCTTAAATAATTAATATTATATACAGTTATTTTTTTTTCATGATGGATGATTGTATACCATATATATAAGGATATAATATTATGTTTATTGTTTCGCTTTGTGATCACATTACTAATTTAAAAGTCCGAAATTAACGTAGGTAACAAAAAAAAACAAAAAACAATTAAAACTCCTCTATAGGTTAGGTAGTGGGCGGTTAGGTGACTAAATGCGTTCAACATTCAACATTTCGTTGACAATATTTCTGTGAACTTAACACGGGTGTTACGTGGGTCGACGATAAGTTTTAACGTGACAACGGAAAAGGAAAAAAAAAAGAAAAACGGAACATTAAAAGCCGTCGTCGCTATAAGCGCGGTCGTTTTGTCGCCGAATAACATTTTGTCGTCCGTGTACGTTATTACACGGAGGTGTGCACATTACGTATAAATTACAACAGCTTTGTACTAGAATCTTTATATTGTATATATAGGTACCTACACATAGATACATGTATAATATTATAATATTATATAGGTATTATATTATTATTCACAGTGGCGCGATATACAGGGTGTAACAGATATAACTGACTTTTGGAATAACTTTTGTTCTAATCAATTTTTATATATATATATAATTTGTCGTCACTTGCGTTACACGTATAATATTATAAAAAAATTATTTTTATTTTTTAATACTAAAAATAAAAAATTTAAAATTCGATTTAAATTTTTTTGTTCAAAATAGCCAATTTGTGAATCTGATTATAAGAACAACTTTGATAGTAAAAACATTTATCTAAGTCAAGTATTTATTTTGCTGACATGAGTATATTTCTTAAATTATTTACTAATCATATATAGTTTTAACAATTTTTGTCATACTAAACGTATGTGGCATAATTTTTTTTTTGCTTTTTCGTCAGGTCTTTTTGTTACACCTTGTACACATATACATTTCGAATTCCGGCCGGCCGACGACGAAGAACGTTTTTCTTTCACTTCAGTCTATTATAATAATATAACATAATATTATTATCATAATTTTGTTTGTTTTGTGTCATATTTAATAATACTGATGTGACGTGTACACTCAGCGCAGCAGCCTTTGCCAAGTCGTCGGCGTTTATTACTTCGGACGCACGTGCTCGTGGCGGAAGGGCAAGACGGAACGAAAAGGACCGTCGAAAGCCCATTATAGACGTATCCATATAATATTATTATACGCGTGTGGATCACGACGGCGAGCTCCACGTGACTTTATAACGTCTCGAGAAGAGATCCGGTGCCCCCCCCCCCTGTCGCCCGTCAGCCCCGCGAGAACTCTAAAAATAATGTAATTTAATTAATGCGATGTTTACGCAGTCAGTGTCCGGACTTGTTGAATGATCTATTCGGGTTTTAATGCACGGACGTGTATATAATGCATGTGTATAGTATACAGTGTTGTACGACTCGTATAGTAATAATAATCGTACTTGCTGCAGTATAATATAATGTATTGTATATATTATTATTATTATTATTATATATCTTTTGTCAGCTCATAATTCATTCTCTCCTGGTGGTGTTTTGACTGGGCCGTCACCGTCGTCGTCCGTCGTGTTCCGCGCGCAGACATACCAAAACACATAATAATAATAATAATATACACAATGCGCACGCCATCCTTCACCCTGCTCTCTCCCCCCCCGATGTAGCCGGGACCCTGCTAGCCCTATCTCGTTGCGTTTAACCAAATACACATGATAATATACACAAACACGCCGGAGAAGAACCACACCAAACGGAGCTACTCGAGAGGGTGCTGTATAGGCTTTACACGAGACTATCCGGAGTCGTACTATAAATATTTACCTCTACGCGGCCGCCGCCGTTAACGCGCTCGGAGACTTTCGTCGTCGCCCACACACGTAGAGCCGGTCCCTCGTGTAAACAGTTCGAAACCAATATAATAATAATAATAATATATACATATAAATCGAAGCGGTCGCCGCGCAGCTCATACAATATACATATTATTAAACATAAATTATTATATATATAGGTACGTGCGCGGTCAGCTCCGACGGACGTGTAGGTATAATATTATTATTTATTATCGCGCGGAGAGGCGTTTGCGGGCGGACAAACCGCGCGAAGTAGGTGTGTGTGTGTGTGTGTGTGTGTGTGTGTGTTTATATATAGTCATATAGTGACTATCCTGTATAATATTGCTGCAGCAGGTAGGTCGACTGGACTGTGAAAATCGTAATAATGGCAATATTGTGGCGCACGCGGATCTGCAGAAGGAAAACAAACGTGAATGGATTTTCCGACCGACATGCGATCGTCGTGATACAACACTACGGAGGCCACCGCTGCACCAGTCCAGCCTGTTCACACGGATCGTGCCGAAGTCTTTGCATTCCACCTAAGCGACCCTACAGTGACTAACCTGTATAATATCGCTGCAGCGGGTACCTAAACAACCGCGCCGGAGTCACGACTGGGCCGTGAAAATCGTAACAATAGCAATATCATCGGATCAGAAGGAAAACAGACGCGACTGCACTGGAAAACGTACACTCGTAAACCGTCGCGGATATGCCGGCAAAATGGATTTTCCGACCGACGTGCGATCGTCGTAATACAACACTACGGAGGCCACCGCTGCACCAGTCCGGCCTGTTCAGACGGATCGTGCCGAAGTCGTTGCAATCTGGTTGCATTCTACCTATAATACCTACCTTAGAGTGGTCGGCCGAATACGAATAAACGACAGAAAATCATATTACGCGGCGTGTATGAAATCTCGAATACCGCTCGAACGATGGTATAATAATATAATATTATTAGTATAGTATTATTAGTAGGTAGGTAGGTAATAAGATAACAATTTAGGTATCATGGGGAAAGAGAAAGAGTTTTTCGGAATAATATCACTGCAGCCTGCGAGCAAGTTTTTTTTTCTGATTTCAGATTGTCTAACAACAGAAAACGAACCATATAGTATGACGTAGTGTATTATGTTTTGGAAACATTTTCCATCGCTTTACAATTTTACATAATATGGATACCTAGCTAGAGATTAGACCGGACCGGTGTAGTTAATTACAGTGGCAGTGTTTCGTCAATAAAAATATTGAGTACAAATTAAATGTTATATTGTTTTCACGTAACTCGAATGTTAAAACTTTAATTTTTCAACAACTATGATATTTTTATTCTATATGGGTTATTCATTTTGTGAACAAAAAACCTGAAAACCTAACCTCTGAAATATGATATATGTAACTATATATTATATATATATATAAGTATATAACTAAATATTTTAAAACTAGGTATATAGAAATGTACCGTATTCCACTTTGTTTAAATTATTTTATTATTATTTATGTTAACGGGTGATCAATCTTATTATTTTTTTTTTAACTGCGTGAATGAAATTACTTTATTTATCAGAACAGTAAAACTAGTATTTCATGGGTTTCAGATAACATCATTTTTTCCCCGTGGTTTTAATAAAGTATAAGTATATTGTAACTATCGTTGAGTTATTACTTGATAAAATATTTATAAATATTTATAACTCTTAATTTATATTATATAGTCTTCAAAAAAAAAACTAAAATACGATAACTATTATTGCGTGCTGCGTTAGTTATGATCAGCGGTTTCATTCATTTTTTATTTTATTATTTGTAATTATTTTTTATACACTATTTGGTAAATTTATTATTTTGGGAATTGATAATATAATTATATTTTCTACATATGGAAATAATTTAATTTTATCTGTTTCTATACAAATAACATAGATAGTTGTAATATAAAATAATTTCTGTGTTTTTGTGTGTTGTACAAATAACTATTGTAAAATATAACGGAGTAGTTTATTTTGTAAGTTACGTACATTATATTGTCTATAATGCAACCTTAAAAACTTAAATCAATTTATTGATATGATTATAGTTTATAATAATTTAATCATACATATTAAATATAATCATTAATTTTATAATAATTGTATGTAAAATAAATGTTATACAGTGAACAATTTTCATATTATGCTGGTATCTATAAATTTAAAAATAATTATTTATATTTGTAGGCATTACATGTTTTATTAAAATTCTTTACATCACAAAAATATATAATTTTAATGTGTAATATAATTTATAGTCATATTATTTCATAATAATATATTGTCAAATACAATAATTATAAACTTTAACACTTCATTATAGTTTTTTTTATAGTTATGAGTACACTAAAGTAATAAGTATACTTTAAATACTGAATTGATAATATAATCGTATTATATTAGTAATAATTTATTACTTATTAGTTGTTAATTATTATACATAATAATTAATATAGGTAGGCATATAGCACATAGTGATATGAGTTATGATTTAAAAAAGTCTGTATAATGAATAATAATATAGGTAATATGTTATTTATCTTTAATTTCATGAAAGTAATTGGGTACAAAGTTATAATATTGTCTTGAAGAAATTTAAAATTATTACATATTATACACATCCTAATATATTAAATATTAATACAAATAGTTGCTAATTAGTTTTGCACTAAAGTGCAAATATTGATTATTCCTAAGTATCCAAACACAAATTATAGTGATAACAATTACTATATAGCTGATAATTTTTATAGTAAGTGCCTACACTTAAAAATAGTTGAGCATGACACTTGAAATATATCTGCGACCGCATTTAACCCGTATCTCAAAATGCCACCAATCAAAAAAATAGTTTCTTAAATTATAACTAGAAATATTACTGATCATAATAATAGCTTGTAAACATGCACACTGCAAAGACGTTATCATAAATATTTGTCTTTACGTGGTAGGTACTATTCGATTAGATAATAATTAAACAATAGTTAGATGTAGGTAATAATATTTACAATATTTTGTTGGAATAGTATGCCTCTTCGATCAGCTGACATAACTACAACTGTATGCTATTAAGATCGCCGATAGCTAATTGCATTGAATATAAATACTAGTATTTAAAATCAAAGCTAATAGGTACCAATTATGCCAAATTAATTTTAATCTTGTCAATATTAATATATTTTGGTGTCAAAAAATAAAAACTCTTATAAATGATCAAAGTAATAATTGAATTGATGCTTTTATATACCTACCCTAACTTCTCATCGCGTGTGTGCGATACATCTGGCTATGGTGACCGAAATTTCAAGCTTGGAATGTTTTTGTAATTATTTTACCAAGACAATAATAAGTGACTTTTAGATTCTGAGAGACACGTGCAACAGATATAAGAAATAATTAATAGATATTATCACACAACGTTTCACGACAGCATTCAGTATAAATATAATAATATAATACATACATTTTCAGTGACCTATTCATCATCTCCGCCCTCTAGACTAACATGTGTTCATTTCGGGAAGTTGGTGATTGCGCGTATGCGTGAACGATGAAGTGGTTCTAAACTTAGACAAAGGTCGTAAACACAAAATTAGAGTGATTGAAACCATACAAATATTTTGAATCAGACTCGCGAGTCACTCCAATAACTATTAAAAACGATAAAAAGAGAGACGACAAACGACAATTATTGAGATCTGAGTGTATACGGTATTCATATAAATTATATTATAACAAAAGCTGCCTTTCACGGATTTCACGATGGTTTGAACATTTATAATAATATTATTAATAATAGAACATTTTCCGCTAACTTACAATTACTACACTTTTTTTAATTGTTTGCAGTAATTTTGGTCCCGTCACCAAAAACAGTGGCGTGACGAAGGACTTTATTTGAGGCACGTGCCTCAGCTTAAAGGGTGGTGGGTGTCCTGGAGACTAGGTGCATTTCACATATAGTAAATAATTTATTAAGTACACACTAAGACTCAGCCAATCATTCTCAGTTACCATTTAAGTAAATACGTAATTATTTATACAAGTAATTATAATTACTAATATAAATTATTGTGCCTCATAAGTTAATGAAGTTCGCCACGCCACTGACTGAGGAAACCTCTTATCGGTGATACAGGAGAATCTAATCTGAACTCCTAAATGTAAGAAAAAAAATGTATATAATGATTAATGATCTAAAATATTACATTCGGATACGACGAGGACGGACATGGGACATTACGGACAACGTGGCATCTACGCCGCACGATCTCTCGCGAAGACGTGATCACCGATGCAATAATAAGAAAATAAGATATAGTAAGAAATAATATGATATAAATCAGATAACAAGATGATAATTTTATTGTGATTGATATTTGGCAATGCGATATATTGTATAATATATGTGACGATATAGCAGCGTGTACGTTTTGATTTGATAAGGACGAAGAGCAAATTTCGTAAAATGGGGTGAAACGAACCGTTGACGAGTATACTCGTGGCACGCATCAAAACTACGTGAGCAATAAAACTACCCCTTCCAATCACGACGTCTGTGTACGTCGTGTACTCGTGTGACACATACAATCGCACATAGTATGAGGAGTTGTGTGTGGGTGTGTGTGTTTGAGAGTGTCAGAGAAAGACCGGTGGGGATAGGATTTGTGGCGGGGAAGCTTTCAACGAAATGAAACCATCAACGGAAGGACACACTGATATATGTGTATTGTATATATATATAGGCCAATAGCATCAGACCTCCTCTCTGAGGAAAATAACGAATATTTGCCGCAGTCTCGCGGAAAGAAAGTAATCACACCGCCGCCACCGCCGAATAAGAAAGCGCCTCGACGGGGTGTGGGAAACGCAATGGGGTCGAGGGGTTGATTTATGTACGATCCGTATGTGTGGACTGCGAAGATGATAATATAACTAACGAAATCTTGTCGATTGAACGTCCTGTGGATTTTCTAACGACTATATAGGGTTTTTGCCACGTACACACACGTTGTTATTTTAGTTTATATTATATTATTTTTTTATTATTATTCGTCTCAGACACATTCACAGTCACTTTTTATACATTCAAATCGTTCGTTTTTATTCTCGTGCCCACTGGAAAAACCATTCTGTTGTTCAAACTACGATTTTGTAAGAAAATTGTCTACGAGTATTTAAAATTTTTCAACAGCGTTGATAAAGTTGTTATTATAATATTAATATATTTCTTTTACGGACCAGTCGTATATCACGAAACAATCAGCCTTGAGCTCAACTCTGTGTGTCAGATGTTATGACTAACTATGACTCAACTGGTCGGTTCATAGTGAAACAATAATATTATGAATCGCAACTCGCAAGGTATTAGTGTTTATCAACAAGCTTTTTCTATTGTTTTTATATTCAAATCGATTGTATACCGCACAAAAAACTTATAAATATATGATATATGCTGCAGCTATCTATATTATCTAGAATAATTTAAAATCCTACGAATTCATTTTTGGGTTATCTAAAGTGGCCACGCATATGACAATAGAAACGATAACACGAACCGCTCCGGAGCTGCTACACAATAATAATATTATATTGTGTATATTCTGTTAGGCTTACGGTTAGTCGTTGTACATAATAATATTATTATTTATGTGTGTTAACTTGTAGTAAAGTTTTTGAACCACGCAATCAACTTATCTCCATGAATCATGATTATTAAATTATGGTACTACATAAATTTCCGAATTGTATTTGATGAAAATGTATAGACAGTCACCTCCCACCGTGTAAATGGAAGCATAGAAGTAGGTAAGTGTTCATTGTCGGTTATTTTTTTTCTCTCAACGGTTAGTTAATGAAAATAACTAATAAGGATCGAAACGCGTATTGTGTGACGAGTTGTAGCGGTAAAGAGTTTAAGCTTTTTAACAGTTCAGACGCATTACCTTAATTGAATAAATATATTTGTAGAATGCGTGGTCGTCGGTTACAGTTTTTAGTAGACGATAAAAATCCCTTCCGAGTTCTGACGAATCACTACCGTAAATATTTAATTTATAAACGCACTATTCGAAAAACACATACGATTTTAAATACAACTTAGATTTTGGTAATTTCGTTGGACTATTATGACACTATTGTTATAAATTATAATATGTCACATAGAGCTTTCCATATTGTATTGTACCTATTTTATATTTTTATATAACTTAAACTATTGACTTCTAAAGTGTAATATTATATAGTTTTTAGCTATTACAGTAAGTTAGTTAGCTATTACTATTAAGCCAAACCATTTTCAAAGTGATACATACAAACATAGTATAATATTTCCGTCGGAACTCGAAAAGTTGATAATAAATGTATAAAATATGACATAATCTCATAACTGATATATTATATTAATATTATTATTCATTTTGTATTAATTCATTAACCATTCGATGGAGTTGTTTCGATCGTGAGCCATGATAATTTATTAGCCGGGTTTAATATAAACGTCCAGTTACCCTTATATCCATCACGTGATTTATGTACGATACTAAGCTAAAGAAATGTTAGTTAAATAAACGTTCCATATTATTATATATACCGCCGCAAGCCACTCGTATCTAATAATTGTGTTCGTAATAATTGATAATAGTATTTTATGAGTTATTCGATTTTATAATAATACCTCCGCGCGCGCGTATAATCATTAAAACAATTTATATGGACACAAATTGGTTGACGGGCATTTTCTTCCCAACTATTTTTATTCATGAGACACATTTCCTCTCCGACATGGATCATTTTCTCCTCGTGTATATATTTTACGTACGGTTATTTGTGGACTGTTAATGTGGACCTATCAATACGGCACCTGACTATTAAATATCTCAAAATAATAATTAAGACATCTAAGCGATAACTACTAATGATACGAATGAGGTTGAGTGTTTATACCAAATGTTGGAGATGTTCGATAAGTAATACAAATTACAAAATGTAATTACATTTTACGACAATTTATACTACACAGTTATTGTTGAGT
Source organism: Metopolophium dirhodum (assembly GCF_019925205.1). NCBI lineage: Eukaryota > Metazoa > Arthropoda > Insecta > Hemiptera > Aphididae > Metopolophium > Metopolophium dirhodum. The sequence continues at coordinate 24,407,621 of NC_083567.1, forward strand.
GTACCTACCTATTTTGTTACTGTTTCATTTTTTTTAGTAATATTATTAAGTTTTTATTTATAATGGATACATGGAGTATTACACAATATTGGCAGTATTTTGCACAGTATACGTAGGTAGGTACCTACAAATAATTGTTATAAAAAAAAAATATCAAAAAACATATATTATAATTGTAATTCAAAGACATAAAATAAAAATATAAGGTAAAGATGACGAATGGGGAAAGATGACAAATTCAGGATTTCTCAAAGTTTATCACAGATAGCAGCACGTCCCTGCGTGCATATACCTCCATGTGATTTGAATAATATGTTACTCTATATTATGGTATAAATAGTCGTATATTGACGTTGAAGCGAACTACGATAAACATTTCATTTACAGCGTATTTTATTGGAATTGTTTAATGTCAAAACGCAAAATATCAGCAGACCACGGTCAGTTTTTCAACTTCTTTAATATAATATTCTGAAAGAAAAACTCAAAACTAACAAATACCTACTAATTCATCAGAGACCTATTTCGTTTGAAATAGTTTTGGTTAATGATAAACGTTCTGTTAATAAAAATAGCACGAGGGGAAAGATGACGAATATAATATATAATACCTACTTATTTATATATTATATAAATATGTACCTGTGGAACTTTTGGTTGAATATATCTAAATTAATAATTATACATAGGCATCTATACTTTTTTATACTTTCGCAGTTTTTTATTCTTTCTTTTTCTCAAAATAATAACCACACATACCTTTACACTTTGGCTATTTACACTATTATACTAGTTATATAGCTCGACTTCATCTGGGGAAAATGATCTATGGATATAAAACCATTTATATAAAAAAAATTAATACTAATTTCTACCAATTTCTGCTATTACAATTATTATAATCTGTAACCAATGGCAATCATTTACCTATAAAAAAAATTTCCAATTTCCATCGTGAACCACAAAATTTTTGTTTGAGCACTTCTTTAAAATGCATATTTTAGAAAATCCTTTCTTGGACATCTAAAGCATTTAATCAACCACTAATCCAAATTTCAAGTTCATACACTTTGTAGTTTTTGGGAAGTAGCGATCAGTGGATGAGAGAGTGAATGGTATTTGACTTATATTTATTATATACTATATATAGATTGTTACTGTTATAGTCATAATGTAGGGGTAGGTGCCTTAATACTTAAATGGAAATGTCCAAAATTCACGCGGAAAATGTTCCAAAACTCGAGGAGAAAATATCCTACATTCATTCAAATTGTTTGTCAAGCACTCGAGCGCATATTATAATATTATATACCTATCAACGGTGACGTATAATAATATCATAATTGGATCGGTAGTTGTCGTATTCGCGTTATACCCTACTGCAGTTGTTCGCGTATATTGTATAAGTGTCTGTTGTCGGAAAACTTTATAATCTTCGCGACGAAAACCAGCGATTCGGGACGGTTTACAAGATGAAAAACAACCGTCGGAGGAAACGCGCCACTCGTTTTCGCAGTTATAATAATAATAATAATAATATCTTGTACAACAACGATCGATATTTATTATGGTGTTATAACGTTGTCCATCAAACGAAAGGGAGAATGACGATTTACCCCTGTTCTTGGCGCCCATTCAAACGTCCCAACATAACACGCCGCCGTGTGTCTAGATGCGGCGAATCCTACTTGAACCACAGCCAGATAACTATGTAATTAAAACTAGTTTATTGTATTAGCATAAATCTTCAAAGCGTGTGTCGTTGACGTGTGTTTTGCCTGTGTACTCTGCATTGTAGTGCGTATATGTATAGTTAGCCAGAAATGTCGTTTTGTCGGCCAAAGACACTAAAAATCGACCGTCAAGTCCGTTGACCGTAATGAATTTAATCCGTTTTCTATATACACACACAGCCACGCATTATAATATTTAGCACCACATCCACAATATCCATTCCCTGGTGGTTTTAATAATAATATACAAAACGATATAGCACACTGCGAGCGTTGCAGAGATATCAGAAGAATATTAATATTATCGGACAAATTTCTCGGTCACGTTCAATATAAAATATATGTTACTCGACTCAATGCGGAAGCTGCAGATTGTATTGTTAAAATCTTTTCAAAACTTATATTTTATTTTGTCAAAAAGTGCCCAACTACCTAATAATAGTAATTATAGGCTTAAAAATATTGACTCAGTGACAGTGTATGTGTATCATATAATTATTAATATATTATACAATATACCCATATAATAATAATAATAATAATAATAATAATAATACTATATTATAATATATTATCTATCGTGTTATAAATTATAATAGGCTGTGACATGCAAAGTTCTCGTTCTCTTACAAAATCCGTTTTATCTATCAAATCGTTAAGAACAATAATAGTCGTCGCGGCGTGCGCAGTGTCTAATGCGTTTAGAGGTTCGATCGTTTCTCGTTTAGTGTATATATTTTATAATGGGTACGATCGACGGTTTTATCCCATTTCGGATCGTTTTCAATAACGACGATTGATATTGAATAGTATACCAAACAGTTTACGTCTGATCACACCGATGCATCGACTAATTTATATACATATACACGAGTGGTCTTTACCACTATTTATTGTATTACCTGTAATGTTTGCGCAGTTCCTCTGATACGTATAGTCACCTATAGTCACAGGTAATCACTATAATATTATAATTTATAATATACTGTAATATTGTTCTCGGGCCTTGGGGGTCGATTGTTCCGGAACAAATTGCACGGGAATAATAATTTTCGTCGTCGATAAGCCATCGTCGACTCTACCGCCGCCGTCCTCGTCGTTAAAACTCGTGCCAATATATTATATAACTGCGGCTAGGGACGCGGAGAATTTATTGCTACACGTCGTCGCGCCAATTGTTTTACCCGCTGACACGCGCGACTGCGGTACAAAATATCAGTTATTTGTGCGACAGGCCGCACACGGGAGGTGACACTGCGGCAGGCGTCGTCACGCGCGCAGACTTAGCTTTGGTCGGCTCTGTGTACAAACGACAGCGTTTCGAAAAATGTGTGTCTACGACAGTCGTTTTGCCTCGTTTGCCAGCTGTAGTCATATAGTTACCAGTTACCACCAGTAATATGTGTTTTTGCGGCGTTAATAGGCTACCGCCGCTCAGAGTTAGGCAGTGTGTGTGTGTGTGTGTGTGTCTATACAACATATAAGTAACATTATATAGTAATTCGAGTAGTCTGGTAACACGCGGTGGCCTCATGACCCTTGAACAAAAAGCAAATTGTAATTGTTTTTGTCGTACACTGGTGCTCCTCGCAACTTTATAGAAGTTCAGGGGAGTATAGGTACCCGTGTAATAACTGCGGGATTATTGTACAACCGTCAACTTACCGTCTTAACTATATAGAGAAATCCTTGTAATACCGTTTGCATAAATACCCATATTTAAAGGTTTAATTCTAATTTTTAATATCAGTAACCTTCCCAAAGTCAATTGAAATTCAAGTGTAATGCCGTCGATACTTTTTTTTATGGCATTCAAACAGAAAACAATAATTTCAACGCACAAGTACAGTGTACACACTTTCATATAAGTATTGAAATCGATATCAAACGTTTTAATTTTAACACCATTTAAATCCATAGGTATTTATTAATTTTTACACTGACATCAACGGTGTATTTATGGGTTGTTTGCCAATTTTCAAGATGATTGAACTTTCAACAATATGCTCCTGTATCCTATGTTTTCGAAACCAGGAAGTCACATTATGTGTAGACTGTAGGTATACCAAATCATTAATCAAAGTATCAAAGAGCTATGAAAATACAATTTCATTATGTACCCCTTTCCATTTAGCGTTTACTCTATTAACGCATTTGTATTCAGCAGAATATTGCACTCTTCATCAAGCACTTCATTTTGGCCCAGAATATTAATCAAAACTTAGACATATATTCAATAACAATTCATTTAGGTCTAACCAGTATGAATGAATTAGTATTTAGCATATTGTTCAGTGAATTGTTTTGGACTGATTCATGCATGCATATTACGTGTATTACATAATTACAACACTACTCGTAACATTGTTGCACATTGTGCTACTGCACTGATGTATGATGGCAAAAATGAAGGTGTACCGAACAATGATTTCGTACAATAAATGTACTTTATATTGATAAATTGATTGCTGAGTGACTAGTTAAATCTTTGTTGATTTCGAAAAATAATAATACCTAATATTATTGCATTTAAAATATTAATAACTGATTTGCAACTTATTTTCTATAACAATATTGAGGAGTGATGATGCTAATTGTATACGTAGGTACATTGTACAATTGTTATTTATTTTTATTACATTTTGTAATAAGACAGTGTTCATTATTGTATATTTTTGTTTTATGTAAAATAACTTAAGAGAATAATAAATATTATTTTTCCATATTTTGAATTTAAATTACCAATGGCTGTATTTATCGCAATATTTGTCTCTCAATCCTGAAAATGATGTACTTTAAACGTTTTGAGCGCCATAGATAATAGCTTTATGAAATGGTCATTTTAAGGTAGACTCCCACAGTCCCACTCGAAGTGTATCAGTATCAAGAGTGTATCTCAAAGTTTCTTGTAGAAATGTTTTTTTGATAAAGGTAGACAAACTTATGAGTAATCTTATATTACATTTTAAAATCTTAGATTTAAAAAGAAACATTTTTATGAATTCTCAACTCAAAATAATTTGCTAATTTTCGTGATTTTTCCGTATTTTGTCAAAATTTGAATTTTAAATGCTTATAAATAAAAACTGTGACTAAGGATTTTTAAATTTTTTCATCTGCCTTTGAAACAATAACCTAGGAGCCTTCTATTAAATTTTCAAGCTTTTTTACTTAACATATAAAATTTTATTGATATTTATAGAAAAAAAAACTAAAAAAATTGAAAACTGACAATGTCCGTAAACAGCTCAAAAAGAGTCAAAATATTTTCAAAATTTTATGGTGTATAGAAAATGCTAACATAAACATTCAGTCAAAATTTCATGTCCCTACGGTCATTTGTTTTAGAGTTACACCAAAAACCAAAATCGATTTTCTCGAAAACAGTTTTTGCGTAAAAATTCTCGTTTTTCCTTAATTTTTCTTTTGTTTTTCACGTCGCTTTTGAAAACTACTGGGAAGTTAGGTTAGGTTAGGTTAGGTTAAGTTAGGTTAGGTTTTTACTTTTGACCCCCAAAGTACCAACTAGATTCACTTTCCTATCAGAAAAGTTACTGTTGAAGAAAATCCAAGCACTTTTACTGTCCTAAAAGGTGATGACAGTCACAAAAAAAAAAAAATAAAAAAAAAACACACATCATTGTAAAATCAATACATTCATCGCTTCGCTCAGAATCTAAAACGGAACTCGATATTAATAATAATATTTAGTAGGTAGTTAATGTGACACAAAACGTTTAGTACAATTAAGTTACAATTAATCAATTTCGTATCTCGAGTATGCTATTCACATTAAAGTACGTATACGTGATATCATAGTGTAAATGTAATGTTTAAGTATTGCGTCATATCTTAAACGGAAACGTGATTATTCCAACCAAGTGCCTGGATTGAATAAACACACATGGTTGAATGCATATAGCTAAATGGGTATATAGTATACATTTGAAGTATACTGAGATACAAGTCTCTTGAAGTATAATATTTAAGTTCAATACGATATTCTATATTAACTTATATCTTTAAAGGTAGATTAAAATAACGTTACAACTGTGACAATTAATAAACGTGGGGATATCATTCAGTGGCTTAGTTGGACACGCGTTTCGCATAACTCCATCACCAATCCACATGACACTATGATGGTATCGTATAACTATTATTATAATTCAACTCTTCTACCCCTCTCAGGTTTATCCTAACGATCAATAAAATATGATTTGCAAATTCTAAAAACCAATTTCCAAAACGTTTTCTTGAACGTTGGGGTGGCTTTGGGAAATATCAACCATAATAATAATATATTGAATAACTTATTTTTTGATATCTATATAATATTATTTAATCATCAGTTTATTGCCCATCAAGATTATTTGCGAAAATAAAAATAGATTTATACTTTTACAATATTCAAAACAGATGGCAATAATAATTAAAAATAATTGTTGTATTGCGTTATCGTCTCAAATGAACACGCATATTAGATAAAAAATATTAAGAATTATTAAACAAGAATCTAAATATACCTACTTAACATAATCCGATTATCAAACTCGTATACACATCATGCATCCAAAGCGAGATATTAATGTGCGATTTAGTGTCGCTTTTCAAACTCAACGATATTTATTTGGCACGGTGTATGTGTGTTTAATTTTAGTTGAGTTTCATAGCAGTATAGATACAACTTACAAGTACTATAATTATTAGCATAACTTACTGCCGTGACACAATAATATTAGCTACAATACAGATATATTTTGATGTTAATTGGTAATTAGTCAAAGTATTGGATATATGAACGAATTACTTTCCATTTGGCGTTTTGGCATGTCATGAGCAATTGAGCAAAGCAAATCGCATAGTACATAAAATGTTTACTTCACGAAGTTTGCGCTTTTGTATACGTACAGACAGGCCACACCGATGGACGATCAGAGAAAAGCATTTTTTTTTTTTTACAACAATAAAATCAAATATTGGAAACCTACTGCAAATGTTGAGAGCTCGTATTATATTATATTATACGAGTCTAAGACTGAATAGTTATTGTAATGAGAGCTAGTTAGGTACTGCGACTACTGACGTAAATTATTGTGCTTAAGAACGCGAATGGTCGTTGAATTCTAATCGAAGGCGGCGAGTAAAAATTGTTATAAAACGAAACTACAGAATATTATTCAGTCGCAAATGTCTCAACATGGGTAATCATGGTGTAAGTAAACGCAACGACCTTTCAATCCATTTTAATTACAATTATATTTATTTTCACCAACGAAAATATTACAATAATAAGTTTTATTTTACGTTCGGACAACGTCTGTGCGTCCGGAAATCGGCGAAACTAGCTGAAGCTCCTCCGCGTACCTGTATAATAATATAAAATGGTGATTTTGGAAGCCTTGCTCTACAACTATAATAAATTATGTTTTCTTTAAAAATGAATTAATCTATATTCTGATTTTTAAATTTTTAGTATACTTAAGGTCCATTATTTTAAATAGGTACTTATATTTTATATGTAATTTAATGAATATCCAGGGGCCTGGAGTGTTTCGGTGATTGGCCTCAGTCACTAATGTGTTCTTCGCTAGTTCCCTGATAGGTGACAGCCCGGGTTTTTAGTGACGAATCTTCTCCCCACATGAAACACGTGTCCTCAACCAACCGTAACCCCACTCCAAAATGCTAATGGCCATAGTAGCCGTTGCTTAAGAGTTAAAATCAATAAAAAAAAAATGTCTTGTGGTGATACAAACATATTTATTTCAAATGATAATCATCTTTTTTCCTGTAAGTTCTTAAGCAAATAATATTTGCAAAAAATGTTTAAGGGTATAAATTTAAACTACAACCAGTTGTTTCTAAATTATTAATTTTCTTCACTAATGCCAACATGCATGATAGGTTTAAAATATATATAGGAGCTGCCTATGATGATTCGAAGATAATAGTTATTAATATTGTATTATTAAAAATTAAATTAGATTAATTATTTTAATAATTTAATGATGACACAACCAGGTTAAAACTTTTTATTTAATTTATGTTGACAATATCAGATACATATTTTATTAATTTAAAACTTTTGTTAATTTATCATCATGTCCATTCTATCCATTCTATACTAGTTAATATATATTATGTTGTATTTATTATATGTTCTATAGGTACTGAGCCCAATGTAGTGCGTATCGATTATCAATCAGTAAATAAATAAATAATTAAAATATTGGTATTTTATAATTCGTAAAGAGTATAATAATAGTACTTAGATTAAATATTACATAGTATATCTCCAATATTATTCTTAGTCCCATCACATATATAGTATACAATAACTCGGAAACTAGGTAGGTATATACGTGTTAAAAATTCTATATACATGCATATGGAAATTATCATAAAAAACGTCTAAAGAACAATTGACGGAAGAGAGGAAAGGCCGGTTCTCATATGAAAAAAGTTATTGTATCGCAACAGTACCAAAAAATCTTAGTACCCGAAAATGTGGATAAACTAAAAAGTACCAGTAATCGTGATTTGAATAAATGCAGATTATCTTCGAAGGACGAAAAAAATAGGCAGTTGGTGAATCGCCATCTGTAATATTATTATATATTGCTGTTCTACTTTGTACCTATATATACATATATATACACACACAAGCCAGTCGTATGTCATGTTGTTACTTTGAGCCTTCGCGTTTATATATTTGCATAATATTGAGCACATCCGCGTCGTAGGAGCTTGTAAAAAACTGGGTAAACGCATAATATCACGTTACGACACTGCGCGATCGTCGCGCGCGCCTTGTTGTCGAACACGACCGACGACGACAGCATCTGTCCCGCGGCCCTTTGGCGATTTCCCCACCACCGTCTGTTGGGTGTGTGCGCAGCGACTCTCGGGCCCGTGGAAAGTCGAGCACACTTGCGTGTAATAGTCGTCCGTTCGGCATAAACTTTTCGCCCTACATGTTCCTATATACCAAAACACCCCCCCCCCCCCCCCCCGGTTGTGATGTGCCACTGTTGTTCTATTCGCCCCTCGGTTCGCGTGTCGCAAAACTCTAGTCACAAACTGGATTTGCATAATTTCGTCTTGGCCCCCGCACCGGTGCAGTGTGCGTATGGGGGTTTTGTGCGTGGCTTGTACCCGCCACGTCGCACTGCAACTCTGCACCGTCGTCGTAATGCTCCTCCGCGGGTTATATTAATGGAGTTACTATATTATATTGCGTTTATCGCTCATCGCGACTTTTGCAACTGCCACCGCAACCGACGACGCCGCCGGCGGTAAACTATCGAAAGGTCTCCGTCGGTCTGTTTATGTAAATGCCGATAATTCGTCCGAAACCGATCCCTCCCGCACGTCATATTATTCCATTCCGTATGCCGATGATAGCAATCTGCAACCGCATACGGTGTAAGTTCAGAACTCCAGTCGTTTCATCAGTCCGATATATAGGGTGCTTATAATATGGTGAAAGTTTATTTTCTGTGCTCAGTGCCAACAGTCTCATCAGAAACCGAAGTAGTAAATATTTTCAATTCATTAATTGCATCATTACAAATGTTTCAATAAGTCATATAGTTACGCGGAAAATAAGAAAATCCTAAATTCCTATTTCGGAGGAGGTTGAATATTAATGAAATAAAATTATTTACTTTGAGGGATCGATACGGTTAATTGCTGCAGTGAACTATCGCGGGAACACGGGAAAACAATGATATAAATTATGTAAAAAGTTTTAGGTATATATAATAATATAATCATAGGCATATGATATTTTTAATCAACAAGTGTTGTAAACGATCGCATGTCTTAAGAATAGGCATCATAGATATTAAATACTAATATAAAAATCATCAAAATTCTTCTGGGGTAAGAAAAAGTAGATATATGCGTTACTCAATTTTAGAACAATACGACTTAAACAATTTGTGAATTAAAAAAGTCCTCAGAATTATTCGTCCCGGAAACTCGTTTTGTCGTATTTAAAGACCTCCGGGCGCGTTAAACCCGATGTTTTTTAGGGTTACGCCAGCTCTGCTGTACAATTCGTTGTATAAATCATGATGAACAGTGGCCAAATGCTAATGACATTGTAATTGCGCGTCCGCATTACATATATATATATACATACACTCTCGTGCTTATGTATGTGCGTTTATACGAACAATATACACATATATACGTTATATATTATTATATATATATTATGTGTGTACTCGCGTATACATCTGTCTTTTTTCTCCATAAACGCTACTGCCAACAATAATAATTTACTATAAACACAACCGTAATAACAATAATAATAATCATAATAATGGCTTTACGAGTACGCGGCGGCGGCGGCGGTGGCGGCGTTTCTAAGGGTTTTGGACATTTCATAACATGTGGCTCTTCTGTAACACCATTAGCGCGGATCGAGGGCCTATATGATGGGACCGAAAATGTCATTATCATTAGAGTTCACAGTCGTTAGCGTTTCCCGTCAGATCTCCGAACTCGCGGGTCGGAACGTTTCGAGTTTTTGACCGTTCACACCCTCCCCCCAGACTGGTGCGGTGTTCGAGGTACTCTACGCCCCGCGCCGCCACCAAAGTCGACATTATTTCCTGTACACGAATTGATTAAAAAATTACCCAGCTGATGAGTGCCATCGGGATCATCTCACAAGACTATAGGCATATGTACCACACGAAACTTATGTTCGTGTGTTGAATCGATTATGTAATTGAATGCAGGTATATATATAGTAACCGTAAAGTTACGGTCAAAACCGTAATATCATATACGGTGCTTTTTCAAAAATGTTTACGGTGAGAAAACAAATTACTATTACGAGTGTCAAATTAAAATCGTATTACGTGAATAATACAACAAACGGTATAATATTCTGAATCCAAAGAAAATAATACGATGAAATATATTTCACGTGTTATAATATATATATATATATATATATATGTTCATAAAATTCGTATGAGTAGTTTCGACTAGTCTCGTGAAAAAATATGTTTATATACTGAACAGTGAAATTACCGGATGACTTTTACGTTTTAAGTTTATGTGAGAAACGTTATATATTATATAACAAATAACAATACTATTTACTAATATAATATATTATATAGGTATATTGCATTTCATCATATTCTATTCAAGAAGTTTTGTATTATACGTTATTATATTATTATATTAGTTTCTCAGAGTTACTACAAAATATGACTATTACTATTGAATGATAATAACTAAAGCTATAGTTTGATATCAGAAAAATGTCAGACATAATATTACGTACCTATATATAATATATATTGCATACACAATGATTGAAGTACATTATAAAAATTAGGTATGTGTGAAAGGAATCGCGGACATATCACCTCCCCCCCCCCCGGACATTTCCTCCCACGACTGTTTTCGGTGTAGTGGGACATTTATTTTTGATGCGGACATTTTCCCCCCATTTTTTTTTATGGATACTATTTAATAATATTATTTTATGATTTAATATGAATTGCCTAACATTTAAATTGTCTAATATTTTCATAAATATAATAAATTATATATGTATATTTTTGATCAACTGAACTACTATTGAATCAAATTCAAAAGCAATTATTAAATTGTTAAATATCCAAACTGGTACAGTTTTAAGTTTTAACAAAAAATAAATAAATATGAACAAAGGCTAAAAAATATGTGTTTAGAAATAACAAAAGAATCAGTAATCAAATGTTTTTTACAAAATATATTATTTTTTTTTTTTTTATTGATCTTGAGCCCGGCAGTTGAGGCCATTAGCTATTTTTAGTTTTTACTGTAGGTTATTAAGTCGGTAGGGGGAGGAACACGTATGTGTTTAGTTTGGCAGAATTTTTGATTGGGCACCCGTAGGTATCTGCCATGCCCGGGTGGGGGTTGGCGACACTTGTTCTCCGGACACCGTGACTTGTCCGAAGAAAAATGCCGCCCATGACCTAGGAATCGAACTCGGGTCGACTGCGTCGCAGCCGACGCCTTAGTCCGCTCGGCCACTCCGTCCCCCATATAATTTTTATGTCGGGATTTATAGCCATTTTTATTATTTATTAATTATATTTTATTTTAAACTTATTTTGTTTTTAATTTGTATTGTTTCAAGTAGTTTAGTTGATCAAACATATACATTCATAATATATATATAATCTATTATATTTATGAAAATAAAAAATTTTTTTTTATATATTTCATATTTTATTCAAAAAAATAATTTTACATTAAATAATAAATTATACTGTATTATTCAATTCAATATTATTAGTCAATAATAAACTTTTAAAAAAAAAATGGTGGGGGGGAAATGTCCTACTAGACTGAAAACAGCCGAGGGGGAAATGTCCATTTACCGTGTGCAAGATGAATCTTATGTCGTTCTATATACACAGTTTTTGAATGGATTACAGTAGATCAAGAAATTGGAACTCCAAGAAATGTTTTTTTCTATGACTAAATTACTTTCTACAGAAAATATTTTTTTGGAAACTTCAAAAATCTAAGACACGAAGTGCTTGGTAGAGACCAACAATAAAAACAATAATATCTTCTAGATATAATAATTTATAACATTATATTGAAATCTAAAAATATTTAATTTTACGTTGACAAATATTTTATTTTCTGGATTCTGGCAGGTAAAGCTTAATAAATTCATAGTTTGTCACAGTTGAAATAATCGTAATATATTTAAACTAGAGCTAAATAGTTTATTTAAAATTAATTTTTGATAGAATTTCATATAATATATTTTATAGGTACAATCTGTTGAAAGTAATGGAACAAAATTGATAATTATGTAATAGTACAGACACCTAATATAAAACTTAATCAATTGGTAATAATTGTTATTTCCCTAATTATTTTCTAAAAGATACAAACATTTTTCCACCTGTTCATCTGCCCTCTCCCCTCAATCCAACCACTCCATAAAAATCAAAGCCATGCGCCCTCTTTGGCTTTCAAGTCTTAACAAACCATTTAACAGGACACTGTGTTATAAGTTATAAGTTATTAATTATATTATACTGCATTCATAAATTTATTTAACTCATTAATAATTGAGACCGAGATTGAAGTTCTAATATAAAAACTTACTTGTAAATAAATGTTTTGTATGCGTATGATCTTTGATTTTCTTAATTTAATTATTTATTATTTGTTTCAAGAATAAGGCCAAAAAGAAAAATAGTATATTAAAAAAACACCATTCTGATTAACATTGTTATTGCGATACCTAAAATTAATAATCACAATAAAAAAATCAATACAACAATTACAAATTATAATATCAACCAAAAATTGGTTAACTTCAACTTGATAGCAGAATCAAAGAAAAAATCAAAATATTTTTCCTCATTAGAAGTAGTTAATAATATATCGAGCGGTGACTTAAGCCCACAATTACAACTATGTGTCGATGAATAAAACAAGGAATGAACGAAGGGTATACAATAGTACACATACATAGGTCCGTCAATCCTAGATATATAATAGCATAATATTAATTATTATATTTATGTATACCGCGGAAAAAACTACAAATGTATCAAATTAATACAAATGAATAGGTAAATTACGAAAAAAAATTGTATGATGAAACCAATGGAAATATCTATAATAAAACAATATAAATTCTATTATACTATAATAATATTATATGTATAGTATAGTTTAAAATTAAGAATAATAATTTTTTACGTGTGAAGCTCCTTTAATACCTACATAAGTAGAGATAATAACATGAAATGATAGAAATTACCTAAATAAGTTAGTATTTATCGTTACTATAATATCTAATAAGTATAATAACTAATAATTTATTGGTACTTTAATAACTTTAAGCAATGCAATCAGACCTGATGTTAACGGAATATGAATTATTGTTTTCAAAACAAGATTTCCAAAATACATGATTTTATCACTTTAAATATAATAATAATGAAGTCTAAATATTAGTTGCATTACTTCGATAAATATATAATTAATGTTTAATACTTACGGACAAAATACATGGTGTGCTTCCTTTATATCTTAGGTTTTCGCGGTTGAATAAATTTGTGTAACGTTTTGACTAATGTATTGGTTTGGTTTGAAAATAAGACTGACGCCGATAGCCTAAATCAAAAGTTATGAAAGAGTAAGTACAATGTCAACTAATTATTACTTTAGAACAACTACCAGTCATTATTACAAATAAACTGTCATTAAAGTTGTTAAAGTAACGAAAAAAAAAATAATAAATATTAATTAGAGTATTATACATTTATATAATTATATATACTTTTGTAACAATTGTTGCATATATTTTCGGTTGTTCAAAAAACCAATATGGGTAAACTTAAAAACGATTAAATATTTACTGTAATATACCAGTTTAGAAAGTATTTAAACATGAAATTGCCATCAAGTAAATATGAGTTTCGATAAAAATTTCCTAATATCCACAGAGCTTATAATAAAGAAAAACGATCATGACCCTTTGATGTCTAATAGCGTTGTTATTGGTTTTTAACGCTACATGAATTCGTGTTTTTTTTACGTATCGCATAATATGTATTTATGATAGAATGCTTCTGGAACAATAAAACGAATTTTTTACGGTCAATATATATATCATATATATATATATAAAATGTATGGCCACAATTTTAATAGGTATATATTTATTTTATTTTTGGACCAACAAAAAAACAAACAAACAATAAGCATTAATTGAAATGGAACAAAAAGAAAACATTAATTAATATTGCCGTACTAAAATCATTTATATAATATATAGGTACGTGCTTGTGTGCGTGTGTATACGTCGTATTGTTTTTTCACGGTCTGGCTCGGCGTTTTTTGATCCACGCAAAACTCGTTGAAACTATAAACGCATACTTAAAACTTTGGTGGTTTTTTCTTTTCTTTTCGTAGTCTGTCCTATCCGATTCAAGCATAATTGATGCAGTATAAAATTAACGACCGACGGAACAATGGAATTCTTGATTATCATATGTTCGTGTATAATAATAATAATAATAATAATAATAATACATATCTGTCTTTCTCTCTTGTACACGCGTCATCATCGTAGGTATACAAAAAAATAAATACACACTATATACCTATGTCCGACAAAATGCTACTGGCGAAATTTTTCCCAACTGTTATATAATCGTATTTTTTCCGTTTTTTAATTTAAACGGTCAATAATGATAATAATAATAATAATAATAATAACAACAATAAATTGTGTTCAGGGTCATCCCTTTAAAACGCGATGCCGGCCACACCGGGTTAATTAAACAAAGCCGTCGAACAATTCCTGCGTATACCTATTATTATTATTATTATTATTATTATATAAATATATGCACTCGCTTATAAAACGGTTTTTCGGATGGTACAATAGGTAGGTAGGTAGGTATATGCCGTTTGATGTTTTTTTTTGTATTTATTTTTTATTATCAACAACGCGGTATCGCGCGTTCAAACAGCGTCAAGGGGTCGCGTTTTCTTTTCAACCTGTGCTCGAGAGATACGCGTCCTGCTCCAAACTTTTGTTTTCGTCTTTGATGATAATAATTCGCTTTTGTGGTACGCACCTATACACCGAACGTCAGTCGGTCGAGTGGGTGGGGTATAACGAAATGCGGTTCAGACCCACCCGATTAAGCTTTATACCTACCTGTAGCTGTATACTATATAGTGTCGAATTTACAAGGTATTTCAACTTTCAACTTTCAAGACATCTGGTCGATTTTTTATCATTATATTATATTGTTCATTGCACGTAATATGAATTTTAACCAATTCGTTGGCATTCGTTCTAATCATATTACTGAAATATGTAAATCTTTTATGGCCAGATGTGCCCAATAGGTTTTTTACGATGTCAGGTTCCGCGAATCATGATTATCGAATACAATGATTGTTCGACTATAATATCTTGTGTAGCCGTAATATATTTAGGTAAAAAATAAATAATTCTGCCGGTATATTCAGTACCTACTTATTTTTTAAGCTTTGTATAAGTTAAAAGAGGAAAATTATACTTTCCAATTAGGTACCATCACCAACGCGAAAATTCCATAAACATTAAATTATTATTATACGAGTATAAGGATAACGTCTGTATCCGAAACAATAAAATTACAATTATTGCTTTTAAGTTACAACTTCATTTTCGTTCAGCCGTCATCGTACGGATCATTTTATTCGACGGTTATTTTAATCTTGATAGGTTATATACCTATATACCATTCGTATTCGAAGTGACCGTAAAAACAAAAAGCATGCACACTAACAATAACGTCAAGTGTGGTAGCGCAAGTACGCACCTTTATCATAAATGTATACCTAGGCCGACCGCCTTTTCGATGTTACAAATTACGACTGTTGTTTTAATAAAACAATTAATTGTAATTATACGGTTCTCGTAACAATAAAACTACAGTCGTATAAAACGTCGAGCCAAAAACCCGCGAGTGGATTTTGCGTATTTTCTGACGAGAAGTTCCTAGTGTATTATTATAAGCTAACATTAGATTATTATATGATGATATCAGTTTAATAAGTACCGAAGTATTATATATACACACTGAATTTCTTTACTATTAAGTATGATTATTTTTTTTTTTTTCATGAACTGGAATTATGATAGTTTACGTTTAGATAATAATCTATTCTACATAACAGGCCATAACAGTATAATGGCTGCCCCATAGTTAAACGGTTTTGAGCACAAAATTAAAATCCATTTGTTTTCCACATTGTATATACAATTAAACGACCATAAGCGACTGAACAAACTTTGACTTTATTTTACACCAATCGATAAAATAATCTTCGATAAAAAAAAAAAAAGTAAATTTGCTATATACGTTTGCATTTTGGCGAACAATGCACACAATGTATTATAACGGTCGCTTACACACGTCGTACCTAACTACCTATACAGTCATTTAATCATATATAGCCGCTATATGCGCTTTACATATTATTTTGTTTTCATTTAACGTGCTGATATACATAATGTACAGGTATGTACGCTTATAATTTCCATTAAGGAAACACGATTCCGCTCCCACGTTTAGTCATGTTCGCGGCGACATCATGCGATGACTTTTACTTCTCGGACCATATTTAAATATTATAATATATTTAATAAGCGAACGCGCGTATAACCTGTGTACACAGAGCGTCGTCGTATTGTCATCCCGGAGACGTTTTGTTGTCTTTAGTTTTTCGGTCCGTGATTGTTGTCGTATATACGTTATAATTTACGGTTTGGAAGTATTATGTTTTTTTTTTCGTGCCCCGAAGAAAATGTGCATGGGTTTGGTATACCCTCTCTCTACTAACGACAATCGCCATACCGGCCCGCTGCACAATCGGACAATCGGAGACTTTAATAGTCACAACTCACAACTCGATCTGAGTGACATATTAAAAGCCAATTAGATAATCCCGTCGAGATAACAGGACGCAGTCGACAAACCAATCTAAATAACACGCTTCCGAATGAACTATGCGATAAGGAAATTTATATTCATCGATTGAATATATTTTTTTTCTCTCCGTATGGGGTTACGACATCACAATAATTATTATTCTACAAAAGACTGCTGCGTATTACTATATCTATATACCGCGATGAAACGATAAATAATAATTGACCATTCGTGCAAAGTCGATGAACTTATTGTGATTTTAAAACAAAACCTATATTAAGGGAGGCTTATAATATTATATAATATAATGTGTTATACGCGTTGTGCAATATATTTTATAATAATCCGACAATTTTTGAGATCGTTAAAAGTTTCGAATTCACTTAGCTACCTCCTTTCGTTGTTACCACCTCACATTTAATATGGATTTATTCTAATTCGTTGTCAGTTTAATTAATTTGGCACTCGTCCAGCGGGTTAGCACAAATGCACAATTGACCACGAACATGCACACGATTTTGCGCGGTACAATTTACCGTCTCCACAACAACAATTCGTCTCTCTGAGTGTATGTAAATGAATGCAAATGGTCACACATTTCTATTTTATGCGTTTGCAGTCTCCCTCCTCCTCTTCCTCCGTCGAAATTTAGTTCAGTTTCTTTTTATTTATTCCGTTTGTTTAAATAATTTATTAAGGGGATTTCGTAATTTATCACAAGACTGTTGGTTCGATTCCCACATAATGATCTGTATACGTAAATACGAGTGTACCCAATCTCTCAGGTTTTTGTTATAAAATGTACTAGGTAGTAGGTAGGTATGCAATTTAAAGTGGGAAAAAAATAAAAAATACCATACAGATATTGTTAAGGATACCTCTGTAGATTGTATTACATTACAATATTATTATCGTGCATTTTATTATAATATAATTTAAATATTTTTTCAACTAACTGATCCCTCAAATACTATATAACCACAGGAGTTCGAGTACCTATTTCATTAATATGTATTACACACAGTCACTAAATGGATTTAAATTATTGATTTGTCTCTAGTATAATGCTACAACTAGGTTAGGTTATATTAACCTATAATATTATTTCTGTAACAAATAATATGTTGCTGTTTCCACTTCCAAATATTAAAATTCTTATTCAAAACGTATAGTATACTCCTATTTTATCTTAGTTCTTAGTATAAAGGGTTCTGTAAATCGTTGACAGATGATGCAGTGGCGAGTTCTAAGGGCCAGAAGATTCTGAATCATGAGCATTATAACCATATGCACTCAGATATGTTTAAAGAACACAAAGTAAATAGTAAATATTTAATATACCCAATATAAGAATGTGTGCACGATGCGTAGGTTTATACATTATAATATAATTATTATTATACGTATAATATAGTATAATTTATATAACAATAATATACGCATAAGTATTATGGGTTGTTATAATAGATAAATCTACCTATGTTTATATTAAATTTAAAAAATCCACATGCCCCCGGGGTTACTCAAGTAGGTATTTATAACGCCACTGGTTAACTGAATTTATTTATTATTTTTTTCTATCAAGGAATTAATTTTGCGATTATTATTAGTTTTAAATTCCTGTTTGTAATCCAATATTGTATTTTAATTATCGCATTCCTCAAGGCCCATGGGTGATGTGCGATTGAAAACTTAAACAATGCCTAGCGCGATCTTTGTTTTAGAGAAATCGTATTATTTCCATGACGACGGACATTTAATTCAATAAATTTCTCAGGAATCATATCGGAATAAAAATTTAAAAATGCGAAACGTGTTCGTCATTCTGTTATCATCATTATTTATTAGTATTTTTTTCATTCTCCGATTTCATATTTTATCCGACAGAATTGTTTCCTCCTCATCAGCTATGCATGTGATCCAGCCGATTATTCCGATCTATTAGTCCGACGGCAGTCGATTTCGACGCGGTGATGAGTATAGTGACGACCTACAACAACTGCCGGACTTTAATCTCAGCGATTTTCCATAGATCGATCGATCGATCAAAATATAATGGTGTGTGTTGTACGCTCTCGATTCGCGTATATACCTCTCAAATTTATTGGCATCGCATAAATGTCATGGGTTCTGCCTTCTGCCACTCGAAAGCAATAATTGACTCACCGTGGTCGCCACTATCGATCGCCAGACGCGGACAACTGGCGCCGCACCAATCTATTTGGTTTGTTTTTTTCTCGCTCGTTTTTATTTATATTATTATTATCATTGTTATTATTATTATTATTATGATTATTTCCATAAAACTCACGCGATTTATGAATTGGTGTGTATTTAAACGTCGCATTATTAATCTACGTCTGCCCGCGATTTCACTGCACTATATATAATATAACATAACGCGTTACGAGCGAACAAAATATTATTTGCGTACATACTGCATAATACGAAATACACGATAAATTACGTTGTTTACAATAGCGGATTACTGTATCGAAAAACGCGTATATATAATATTATTATAATATTCGCATTCTCCCGTTTGAAGCACATCATATTTCACAGATAGATTTGTACGCATTATACTTGAACAATTCACGGTCCGCGTACAACAGTCGGTTACCTTTTGTGTAGGTACAATATAATACAATATAATATACGGAGAAAAACATAATTCCTTACGGTATATTATAATATATAATAGGTATGCCCATGCACCAAAAGTATAAAACTACAACCGCGGTCAACCGGCGTCATCGACATATTAATAAATACCTTTTACCTGTTAAGCCCGTTTAATTCGACGCGAGGTCTAAAGCCGGGTTCACACTTCACCGTGTAAAATAATCACAGTTACCACGACAGTTACCAAACGATACCGCATAGTTGAATATACTCAACTTTCGACCGTGTGGTTACATTTATGTGCGGAAAAGTGATAACTAAAATAAAATATAATATTATGTTATCGCATCAGGTACAATATCCATATCATTGGTATTGCATTTTGGTATAAACATAAAAATACGAAATCACACGACACGGTGTAGTAGTGTGGACCCGATTAGGTTAGTAACCGGCTAAGTAAACCCGGCTTTACTTATGTTCACTTGATCTCTTTTGATCCTCTTGTCGTTTTAGAAACTCGCAACGTTTCGGTGGCGACGGCAGTCTGATTTCCATCCTATTTGCGCGAGCGTCTTACTAAAAACTCGCTCGCCGATGGACTAACTGCATCGATTTGTCATAAAATATGATATAGGCTGTCGTTAAAAAAAAAAAAAAACTTTTATGATAACAGTAATGGCTGTATAATAATTATAGTAGCATCGGCACGCAGACACCGTCTCGTGCGTCACTCATCTCGTTCGTCTCCCTTAACTCGAACGGACAATTTCATTTGTAATAATTCGGGGGTTGTGGGGGTGGGTGAAAGGACGGTGGCGACGAGTGGTGCAGACGGATATCCCGTGACATGATGGATTAGACGGCGTCATAAAACGGGGTTGCTGCCGTTAGTCGTGGAAAAACAACAACGCGGGTAATTAACTGTTGATTTACGCCGTTGGCACATTCGGAGATTGAGTGAGAACTGCGCGCGGAGAGGGAATTGAAACTTGCTGGGTAATTTATCACGTCCGCGCGTTCGAAAAATTAAAAAAATAATTATTATATATATTAAACTTTGATTAAAAAAAAAGAAGAGGGATAGAGACCAGAGAGACGAAACAAAATTAAATATTATGATCGTGTTTTCTTTTATTCGTCGTCCATTGGTACAATATTATCACGTTGACTGCAGTTGTTATAGTCACATGCCGAGATCTAACCAATTTGTTTGGTGTATTATATTTTATAAACGGAAAACAAATAATATGAAAGAAGTTATATAATAATAATAGTAGTAATAATATAATATGAAACCAGAACATTGTATATAACGCTGTACAAAAGATGGAATGTTTCAGATTTTCTTTTTAGTGATCTAAGTTGTTCTTATCGTTGAAATGCGATGTTTTTTTAAGCATGATAATTATCTATACAATAGGTTTCATCGACAAACTACGTGGTTGACCATATTCAAGAATATGTATAATAGGTATATTATAAATAATACATATATAGATGGATAAAGACTTTCAAAATAAATACATTGATTGTATGGCAAATCATTGTGATAGAAAATAATTATCACAAATTAAATTCGAAATAATAATAATTAGTAATGACAAATATTTCATTCGAATTGTTAGGACCTACTTTTTACGTAATTTGTGTTATTATTATATCGTAATATGAGGCATAAAACCCATCACCACGGATGAACGGAGTCGGCATTTTTCAAATCATATATATTTTTTTGTATTATTATTATTTAAATCTTATTAATATTTAAATATACTGTTGCTCGTAGACAATTAATGTGCAATGGTAATTGAGATGTACCATAAACAGCATAATATTTATTGTTATTACAATATTATATAACTTTTTTAATTTAGAGTTAAGTTATTACTGTAGGTAATTCCATTACCTACCATTCATTTTACTATTAAATAAAATATTATTCATAATAACGAGCCACAACAACTATTTTAGACCAAATAGAAAACAGATATAACATAACTAACATTAATATTCGTGTTGAAAACTGGTATACGATAGGTATGTACTATTCGGTGAAATCTATACCTTGAAACCCATAGCGCTTTCAATTATAACCCCCTGTAAAGTTAGGTATATGAATGCATACTATAATTTATTTATAATAGATTTGGTTTCTTTTGTATTTGTATACATATATTATATAATAGCTAGTAAACTCTATAACTGGGTACAAGTCATATAATTACTAATATTTATCGATGGGTAACTCTCAATAATCGTGTGCACGGGGCTAGTTGTCGACAATAATAATACGCATTAAAAAACGGATAGAGGTGCATCGAAAACATTCGATCACTGTATTATTATTATTTGTAACTTATATCGTTGTAGATGCTATATATATCGTAGGTACCTCTGCGTACAATAAAATAGGTATTCGATTGGTCGCTTCGCGTGCGGTGTAACTGCGGCTGTGCCGCCGTCGTTATTTTTTATTAATTGTACCGGTCGATCCGAGCTAATCAATTAATTTAAAACCGTATAGTTTACGATAAATAATGTTATGTGTTTTGAATTGAATGGCATTGTGTGTCGGTTAGACGGATTTCGTGGCCGTGCGGTGGCCTCACGCCGAGTTACTCACATGCCAAGGTTAGACACACTACTACTATACCTACACCGAAATATCAGGCAACTATACCTCTACCTATACCTACAGTCTCCTCCGCAACACATCCGAGTCTTTCGTGTATATTATATTATTATATATATATATTATACTATTATTATGATCGTATCACGTCGTTAGTGTAGTAATAATAATAATAATAATAATGTGTAACTGCAAAGAGCTTATATCGAATGTTTGTCTCTCTCGCGCGAGAGTCTCCCGATGGGTTCAACGTATTCACAAAACTTCGACGTCCATTTAAATAATACATAATGGAAATTACTGAATCGAGAATACTCGCGCGCAACACTATTCCAGTTATTTGCATATAGTGAGAGGGTACACCTATCTGTGTGTGTGTGTGTGTGTGTGTGTGTGACGAAGATATTTTTGTTACCGTATTGTTTGTAATGCATTTGTTTTTTGTTCTTTTTTTTTTTTATTAAAATTTTACACAATAATTAACTTTTCGCATCCGTCCGTGTGATGCAATAGCGAAACGATAATAGCGCCGTTTTAAAAACAATCAACGCGGTTTTATTTGTTTTTATTTTTCTGTCGGGTGAGTCGAATAATAATTATTATTACTGCGGTCGACCGATGTGTGTTTTATTATAATAAATTGTCGATACGGGTTTGTTACGATTAGATTTATTATCACTTGGCAATGTAGCGTGACGTCAAGGAAAACTCTATAGATTCTACGGCGGGCCGGATAGACTGACGACGTATCGGATATATAATATACCTATGCAGTATTATTATAATGTTATATTTTTCCGGTTGGCGGCGATTTAAATGTAGGAGTAACGCTATGTCCAAAAATAATAGGTAGGCACTAGATTAGATCGCATTAAACGTACAAAATAGGTACACAAAAAACCATTAACGAAACGAGAATGAAAAACGGCCAAGTCGGAACTATATTTCACCGCATTTAGTCAACAAAACATTCTCCGCAACCAGTTTCTGACATTAATCACGAAAACACTTTAGAATAAATATGAATGGCTTTCAGTGACTCTTCAATTTATATTTTCACTGAAACGCCGTTGGTAAAATAATTATTTTAATTAAATGCGTTTAAGCATTGACAAAACGACATCAACATGTTTGTATAACCGGTCGTAAAATCGAGTTCTCGAAGCAATTAAAAAAAATAAATAAATAAATAAAAATAGGTATATTATTTAGTTAAACAGTATAATAACTAATAACTAATTTAAAATTATTATTGTTTGATCATTGTGGGGGTGGTGAGTTTCGTTTTAATCAGTTCATGCATATCCATTTCTGACCATTTATGCATTCAATAAACAAGAATAATGTTTTCGGTATTTTATTTTATTTGTTCAATGCCTAGTTAAAATTAATTACCTTATCGACATAAAATTGATTTACACGAGTATAATCCCTATACAACGTCGTTGGAAAGTCTTTAATTAGCATCTGCCTTTTTGGTATTTTTAAACTACCTAATGCCCGAGAATCAAAAACATAACCTAACAAACCAATACTCTAAATGTGTATGTATACAAGTAGGTACATAACAGAAAGTGATGCACAGTGCACACAGTGACCTAAAGTTCAAAGTCCACTAAAGAATATACTATTGGCTTTCGATATTTTGTATTCAGAAACTATATTCTGTACTTTCGATTCGATAATATAACGATATTATTATTGTCATCCATTTATTATATCATTGGTGTATCTTTTGTTCGTATACATTATGTATGTACGCATTGACCTCATCCTCCTACTACTTATATTATTATTCTCAACCCATCCGATCATTATTTCGTATATACAATTCGGTAGGTCACATAAAAATTCAGTTATTGATTAGTCATCAGATTTTATAGTTCTTGGACATTTTTGTGACCCCAATTTCCTTTTATTAAACCGTTGTAGACACTAGCAGTTTCGATTCATCGCTACGATATCCTCGGGCTCCCCACGACCCCCTCCCTTTCGTTTACCTAAGCACTCGCCCTGCAAAAGCCTGATAAACCAATTTTAATACGAACTCATTGTATAATGTTATTCAGAAAACGTTTTTAATCAAATTTTGCTATTAACGTAGTTTCGAAACATTTTTAAAACGATAAAAATATGGTAATATTATCCCGTTAGTAAGAAAAGTACATATAGGTATTTGTATTGAAAATGGTTTTTATCAAACAAATATTTAACGACCATTTTCAATTTTTCATTTTTCATTTTCAACAGCTGATGGGTTCTATACTCATTATTTGTGTAATAATCCATTATAACGTATATTAATTTTAAATACCTTACAAATCATTATGAAATCAATTTATTATTAATTACATTTTTCGGATCTATTTAAAATGAAACAGAACGGTCCTGGATTTTTGCTTATCTATTGATTGGTTCCACAAATCTTTGCATTGACAACAATATGTATCGATTCCACTACCTACGCAAAGAGTAATAATTCGATCTCGTCACCTAATCATTTCATCAAAACTTCAGTAAAGGATCGACCATCGAGTCACCCTATGTAACTTATAGTTTGAAACGAGATTTATAAAGTAACTTGCAAATACTATTAAAATATTAGAGGTATGTTAGTCGTTATGTGTGCATGCGTCTTGTCCACTTTATACCTCCTACGTTTACGTATAAGTATTATTTCATATAATATATGCGGATTGAATGGTATTCGAAAATTCCACTTCTCCTCGTGCTGTTTCACGTTACTCAACAATATCGATGACCGATTAAATTATATTATAATATAAAAACGTATTATTGTTATTTAAAATTGATAGTGTTTTTTTTAGGTTTACGACCGAACAAAACCAGAAGAAAACGTATGGCGTTTATATTATTATCTTTGAGTGTGGACCGTTTATAAAACGACCATAGTTTTTGTGACTATCTTTTGCTGGCAGAAAGAAACAATGCGTTTCCCTTACAGAAAGTTGTAGTGCATACGTTTATTATTATTACACATTTATATTCTGTTCTCGAAATTCGTGATAACAATACGAAACTTGATAAAAATATAGCTCCAACGGACTTTCACAATAACTTGAATAACTTTTTACTATACTGATAAGGTTAAATATGAAAAGTTTCGTGGTCAAAGATTTTTTTTGTTTTTACGATATGTACGAAACAGCATAGTAATATATAATAATAATAATATATACAAATTGTACATATTATATACGCTGGTATAAGAAAATCGAACGACTGTCATATAGAATCTAATCGCACTGATCTCGACAATGTTTTACGGTCTTGTCGTTTTTGTGGTTATCGTTTTGCGCATGTTAAACGAAAAATTTGGTCGGTATACATATGTGAATATAATATAGTCGGTATATCACGATGTTGTTTAACTTTGTCGAGAGATTACGTGGTTAGACGGTATAAGTATATGTCCCCGGTCTACATAATAATGCACCTATATTATATTTCGTGGTATACCTATATTATTATATTATATACACGAGGTCCTCCGTTAAATTATGCATTCGGCGGTTGTCCCGGCAAGCGCAGAAAAATGTCGGATGTCATGTAATTTTCGTCGGTGACCACGACCGCGGTATTATACCTGCGTGCAGATAGTAAAGGACAACGGGCGACATAAAACCGAATGCTTATTTACAACAGCTCACCATGTTATCATTATGCACCTCAGCTGCAGTGGGGTAATTATTGTGGTGAAGAGGGTGTTTCCCACTGATATATTTTACCGGAGCGGACACGTTATCGTTTTGCTCTCGCCCCCAGACGTTTTTAATAATGCGCATTATCAAAAAATAAACATACGAATTGGTTTGTGTTATTTGATTGAATCAATTATATTTGTTTTAAAATAATATATACAAGAATAATATTATTCGGTAATTTTTGTATTCATTATGTATATGATGAAAGACTAGGGATATGACGACCACCCCTTGTGGTGCTATTATATGTGGAATAAAATTAATAAGGTAAATTCATTAATTTATTTTTAATATAATTTAGGTGGTTTTCTGTAGTTGAAAATAATATATGAGTGAGAAGGAAATAATATAGGGGTGATGATTGATAGACATCGTGAGGTATGTATTCGTTTGTTTTCCTCTTCTTAAGAAGTTTTCCTCGAATAAATCCTACCTATCCCATAGTCGGGCGCGATTTTTGTGAATTTTGAATTCCTCGCTGAATAAAAGAACCTCCGTATACAGGAGTAGGTAGGTAGTTGTAGGTACATAATATTATGATTTATACTATATATTGTACAGTCGTCCGAAAACGGTCCAGAACAATACGTTTTAAAACGTCCGAGTAAAAATCATAATAATATTACCGTTATAACTTATAAGCATTAAGTAGGTATATACATAATATACTATTATGCTCAATGCGCGGCGCTACAGCAAACGAGCGAATCGTCGCACACAGTATTATTATCGATTGATTGTTATTATTGATTGTAAATATTCCTTTAGTGACGGATCACCCCCACGTATTGTTCCTATGTACGCATTAAACGCCGTCGCTATTTGTTCTGAGTCAATATTATATATATTATACAATATGTATATGTACCCACCGTTCGTAAACTATATATAATACCGTTACTGTGGGTCAATATTATATATAATATTTTAATGAACCCATTGTAAAATAACCTTATCCGTAATAATGAACGCGTTCATTCATATATTGTCTTGTAATATTCCGAATATACACATCGATGTCAATGCTGTATACCTATTATGCGACAATATATCATTATAAGCTATATTTTATAATATGAATTATCATAAGACATGTTCAAAAAAAAAAACAAGTTGGGAAAGCTCACTCTGCGAGCATGCTGAATTCCCGGTTTCTAAACGTATTTTAATACAACGCAATAAATTGTAATATTATTCCATATTATACAATTTAAAAAGAATTTGGTAACCACTATATTTTGCATTTTGGTACTTATTTTTTGTAACGTTTGCTACCTAGTATAAATCTATATTAAATACTCGTATTTTGAATTTTTTTTTAATACTGGCTAGTATAAATTTACTTTGAATAGCACCGTTATACAATTATTATTTATTTATTCAACTGTAAAATATTTATATTAATAGGACTCTCTAGTTAAATGTATTATTCTAGTTTATAGTTTTGAATTATGAATAAGTACTAATATTATTAAAATGGAAAAATTAACGCTAACAAGCGTAACTATGCATGTATAACTAATGGATGGACGGTCACAGCGGGGATCAAACTTATGTTTAGATACCTAAAAGGCTGAAGACATCAGTAATATTTTCTTCACAATTTTTTTTTTTTTAAATTTCTCATAGCTACCATCTATTTATAAAACAAGTGGATAACTATAGCTATACTTATAAGTAAACAATTCAGTGGATTTAAGATTAAAAGAAACGGTTTTTAACAAACTGATTACCTATGGTATTATTATGCGTAGGGTGATTGTTTTAAAGGTAAGTACTCGTCTTCTCAAGGTCTTAATATTTTCGGAAATACATTTTTACATTATTTGAACTTTGAAGTGTTTACAAAACATTTTTGAGAAAAAATTATATTTTGGTAATTTGGAAGTTTTACTTTTTGGAATGTCAGTATCCCTCCTTAGTTTTTATATTTCAAAGAAGAATATTTTTTCTGAGAATAAAATAGAAAACAATTAATATTTTGCAGAATATCCCTGTGGCATTATTTGTATTTGACTTCGCTAAACGTTTAAATACTTGTAACTAATTAACTATACCAGTACATAATTTGATTTTATATATATTTAAATTCTCAAAATAATGTTCTGCTACAATATATTATTAAACTAAAAAAGTTTGTGCTGTTTTCAAAAAGCTAAAGATTATAAAAATTATTAATGAAAAATAGAGAAAAACATCATTTTAATTTTTGGAAAACTGTTGTTTGGTAATTACTGCAATATAATTTTAAAAAATATTTCTAAAAACGTAAAAACATATGAGAAAACGAGTGTTTGTCTTTATATGATTATAACGACTATACCTAATATTATAATGTTCTAAATACGTCGTATTGTTTCAACAGAGCTATGACAAATATACGTTTTCACGCACAATGATATATAAAGGTAATAACAATAAATAATAAACAGAAATAAATTCTAAAAAAAAAAAAATATTAAAGTAAGAAAACTGGTGGTGATTTGTTAGCTACAAAAATAAAACATTAAAAAACAGCAGTCTAAATGTGTTTTCACTTTCTCGGGTTAAAAATAAACTAGTCGTTATTCGTGATTTAGCATTTTAAAGTAAACTCACGAATTTCGTCCCTGACATTTAAGTGGTCTTCTAAAGTCTACTTTGTGGAAACCAATATAAAGTTGGGTATAGTGCCCCACACACTTTAGCGCTGCTGCCGACCATTACACATCAGTATTTTTTCCAGCTCTTAAGGTCATTGTTTTATTATATGAACATAAGAAACATTTTCTTTTTGTATATATAATTTATATAGGTAGTATATACATAAATAATGATAACCACCCCAGTCTTTCTACTGTTGTATTTAAGAAAAGTAATAATACACCAAAAGTCGCTGCAAAGTTGTTATGGAAATGTGGTATTTTTCGTCTTATTAATTTTAAACATTTTTTTTTTTTCAGAGACTGAAAAACTTTCTTCGTAATAATTAAGTTAATGAAATAAAATGTTTATGAAACCAAAAGAGTCCAAATTGTTTAAGTAAGTGAGCGAGTCGTGGGTTTATTATAACGGGCATGGTATTTGAATGATAATTCTAATTAGACGAGGTCGTAATTATTATGAAAAATCATTTTACATGGCCTTTTTTACGTTTATAATTTCCGCCTTAAAAATAATGAATTTAAAAATAAAGTCTATAGAATATAGAAAATATGTTCCAAATAGTGTATTGTGAAAACGCTATAATAATACAACATATCTCTAATTTGTAACAAAGTTATTACTTATTGACAAATTTTGTTTTATTTATAACGGAATTGTATCATAAATAATAATATAATAAATGACAGTGGACCTTTAGCAATATACGCCTATACGAAATAAATTATGGTGAGCTACGGGGTTTATGGAATTATTAAATGGTATGTTGTAGAAATGACAATTAATCACAAACATTCAGACACATGATGTTATTTAATTTTAGACTCGATGACATTTTACGACCCAGCAGATACATAATTATGGAGATGAGCAATTTGTCTTAAAAGTTATGATATATCTTTATAGAATAAAAAATGCTATAACGGTGTACAATTTTCGTGATCTCCAAACTGGGTCTTTGATTATAATATTTCATTCCTATAAAATATATAAAATGTAAATATGGTTTTATATTAAACATATTTTTGTAGAACAAAAAACATATTTTTATCAATAATTGTATAATAATATATTAATATAATGAAGATTGTTCTTTCTATTTACACTATTTGCATACCAATATAATATATCATCAGACATCAAGTATTCAAGTATTTGCATTAACGATTTCATGTTTTTTTCAACATAGCTGTGTGTAGATTTATAGCAAATATCGAAAAAAATTGTTTATGTATAATGTTACGGTGACTAATTTATTTATCACACAATAATTTATAGCCATAGGCATCCAACAAAGTTTCGCTAAGTGTTTTTCATAGTATATTTGTAGGTACACAAACAATCCAACGTACTTATAATATTATAGTATCATATCGTTCGCACCTAACCTAACCTAACCCTACACCGTTCAAGGTCGTAACCATACGTACCTACGGTTATTCGAGATGTTAAGTCCCCAAAGTATGAATAGGATAATAATTAATCGTCCATTCGTCGTCACGTGCGTAGGTACACATAATATAGATACATTATTATTTTTTTAAAACGATTTTCATGCGCGGACACGGTTCGTGGAGGGTTTCGCAGCACTCTTCTTCTGCCCAGGACCCAGCTAGGACTTATTTTTGTTTCAACAAACCACCCGGGGTCGAAATAAACGTGACGGGACGTGGGCAAAAAGGTGTATCTTGAAATCGAATAAATATTCGTTTACTCGGATGTAGAAAAACGATTCGTATACCTACGAAACGACCGTGTTGTGTTGTCACCTGCGCCAAACGGCGTGGGACGTAATCGAGTTTACCGTTACAGTTCTGTCGTGCTCGTGAGTATAACTACACCTATAAAATATACGTTTACGAATAATTTATTTTATTATTATGCCATTACATGGCAGTGAAGTCGTTGTATATTGTTGTAATAAAATATATAAAAAATTGTACCGAAAAAATCGAAAAACTGTTTAAGACATATTTTTATACTACCTATAACCTATACTGAATGATTATTATGAGTTGGTATTTTATATACGTCTGTGTGATATTTATAACCATATAGTATTATAATACTATATAATATTATGATAGCGAATGATTGATAACTGTCGGCCAGCTCTTTTGAAAAAACGTCAATCATAACAATATATAACTTACTTATTGTACTTATTGTAATTCTATACGAATATATAAAATATACCAATACCATAGAATAAGTATAAACAATTGTTTGTTTTTTAAAAAAAAAAAAGTATATATATTATACAATAGGTATGCGGAAGATGTTTACATACACAATTATAATACAAGTACTTTAAAGTTTTGAGTTCTATCTTAGTACATAGCATTTTAATTAATTAATACACTATATTTTGTAGGTATAATTTATCAACTAAATCGAGCTTATCCGAAAGAAGACATTCGTGAATGTAACAGCTTCTCTGTCATAATAGTGTTATTGTTAAACTCGCTTTAAAGTCTGAATCATCAAATATAATATTATACTATGTTCCGTCACACTATAATAATATTACATTATGTTGTACTAATAAATTTGTGTACGCTATCCATTTGCCGGCGGTGACATAAAATATTTTTCCTATACCTATGTAAATTCTTCGGATTTCGCGTCATTATATACCTACGTGGTTACGTCGTATACCACTCTCGTCGACCGCCTTTATTCGTGTGTCCGTCCGTCCGACGAGGAAATATTTTAAGGGCTACGTCCGCGTCGTCGTCGTCGTTCGTCGCGTTTGTAGCGCCTAATGACGACCAAGTCTTTGACACTCGTCGTCGGGGTGGAGACCGACTATAATGGTGAACCGGTTTGCGGGGTGGGCTAGAGGGAGGGGAGGTGCCAGCAGCACCAGCAGCAGCAGACACCGGCGTAATAATAACATAGCGGGGAAAAATAAGAGAAGAAAAAAAAACTCACAAAACCTTCTCGGGCCCGAGTCGGCAGTATCATTAAGATAATGTGAAATAAATTGAAGGCGGGCGGTAAGAAAAAAAAAATGCTCGAAAATCGCTCCCGTCCAAGACACACACACACACACACACACACACACACACACACAAACGAGGACGTTGGCATATGAATGCCTGTACACCACACACAAACAGATACCACTCTCGCTGCACACGGTTATCGTGGTATCCTCTCGCCCGATAATAATCGTTTTTTTTATGCGCGTTTTTTCCTCGTTTATTAAACGCGCGCGCGTTACACGGCCTCCGCGGAATTCTGTTCGGTTTCTCACGGGCAGTACCTAAGGATTTTTCACCGGACGGAGACGATTAATAATGTTTCTCCAGACTAATCGACTAATCGGATGTGTGTGTGTGTGTGTGTGTGTGCATATATAGGTCGTACATATTTACCGTATTGTAATGTATATCAATATCATAATATTATTATCATTATGACGTGTCTGCAGTATAATGTATGACGGACACGTTCGCAGACCACTATCCATCCACCCCGAAGAAAGTCTCATCCTGCCTGCACATTGTCATAGGGATATAATGGTTTTGCAAAATATATTATTTTACGTGACGTCCGCGAGTGGGCGCGAAAACCGTTTCGGTTGTAAACGTACCGTTTTCGTTTTAGCACCCGTCAAACTATTTTGATTTAAAAACTTATAGCAGGTAGGTACTATTAATTATCCGATTACAGTTGTTACAAGTCACGTTACATGAACATCATATAAATGCTGAATACACAATATGATATATACAATTGATTTACGCGTAGTACAATACAATATACAACGATCATATATAAGTGTTAGGTATACTCCTAGACGGTGATTTCATAATAAATTTATGCAATTATGATATTTAGATAGGTAGTAATACAGCGTAAATAATAAGTAAGTAGATAGTAACAAAATATTGTGTACCTACCTGTGTTAAATATGTCGAGTATTAATGTCATAATTTGTTAATATATATTCCTACAAAAATATTATTGCAATAACATATTATATTTTATATTTATTATTGTATACGCGGTTTACTGTAACTTCGAACAGTGTTTAACAAATTATAGGTATTATTATACTACTAACGCGTCTACGCCATAGTCATATACTTTCAGAAATTAGATAAACTATTCATGTGAAACACGTAATCGATTGGAATAATATTGTCGCGTCAGCTGTATTCGTATTTATAATTTATAAAATATACTAATTAACGCAATAGGTGTAACTACTATAACTTATAATTAAAATATAATTTATTTTTGTTGTAACGGTTTGCATAAAAAAAGAGCAAAACAGATTTATTCATTTGTTTTTATTACATAATGTTTTAAGTACGATAATTATTAATCCCTTTTACATCGAAATCGTTTATAAAATTATTTTAACTGGCGTTTGGCATAAGTTTTGTTTGTGATTTAAATAATAATGATGATATTTTTATTATCAAAATATATTTTTTCACTTATAAACTTATATAGTTATATGCTTAATGTCGAGACCGGCAGACCTATATAGTTTTAACATTTAGACATTTATCTAAAAGCTGTTTATTTTTTCAATACTATTATATTATTTTAATAGGTCAATTATGTGATTTATATTATAAAACGTTATACTACGAATTTGTATACACTTATTTTCTAAATATTTGGTAGTTACTCGTATTAATAATGTACCATTTATTAGCTTCTCAAATAATTCCAAGTACCTATTTCATTTATTCCTTTTCCCTGTTGTCAATACACTTAAATATATATCATGGAAAGGGATACAATGACTATTAACTACTACAGTACCTATTTTATAAGTGTTTACCAACTCGATGTCCAATCTAATTATATATTTTGAAGTTTAATTTGTCATGTCAGATCCACGTGAATACGTGATTAAATAAATACTTGTTTAGCAATAATTTCTTACGAGACACATGAAGCACAGATAAATGTTGTTGTTTATTTTATATCGTAAAACAGTAGTTAAAACATTTAAGTATAATTTAAAAGTAAGTAACAAATACCTTATGTAAGTTTAATTATTAGCTCAAATACTTCTAGTGAATTTGAAAGCGTACACAATTATTTCAGATAATATGTAAGTGCATTATAATATAGACATTATACATGAATGGAAAAGTATCTATTTATTTCGACTCTACCATCTACAGGATATTATTTTATAATGGCACATTCATATTTAATGTTTTTTTTTTTAAAAAAAAAATGACAAACAGAACTAAATTGTGCTCAATGAATAGGATAAAGTGTAAATTTCGCTCACCGTTTTAGTGGTCGTAATAACGTATTATCTATATAGTGTCTATGCATAGTTATCTATCTATATTGATCACACAATATTTCTAAGTACTGAGTAGGTATTAATAAGTAGACATTATGTCACGTGTTCACCAAAGCACGCACAGACTGAGCATAGCAAGTATAACAATTACATTCTTTTTATAAACCATAATTTAAATTTTATATTAAATCAATTTTTTGAGGTTAGCTCATAATATCTTTTGCAAGGTAGTACTGAAAAATAGATAGAGACAAATTATTAGTATGAATTTATACTACGAGTGCAATACTTATAGTCGCTCCAAAAAACGGTATTGAGTATTAATATTTAGTACAACTTTTTGATGTTTCCCAGAATAATTTTCCGGGACATTTATTATTCTAATGTATAATATTACCTTCTGGACCGATATCATTAAATGTTTATATTGCATAATAATATGTGACAAGCACGTCAAGGAATTTTTGATCCGGATGTACGGGACGGCTTCCATTTTAATATCACAAAATAAACTAAACTAGTCTCAGATGTCATATAAATCTTTAATTTCTTAAATGAAATTTTAAGAAAAAAATTTAAACTAAAAATAGAAATAAAAAAACAACACTAAAAAGATGATATAAATTTAAAAAAAAAATAAATAATGTTTATAAACAAGCAATTATACAATGCGATAAGGACGCTACATGAAATTACTGCCTATCTGAAGTTATAATATATGGTAAGATATAAAAAGTGAACAGAACAATACATAAATTATCTTAAGATTATTTTGAAGATTTTCTGTAAATGATGTCAGTGTATCGATGTGATCTATAATATTAACACGAACGTAAATAAATATTTCAAAAATGTTTAATTATATCTATTGAAAATTAAAATGCTAAAACTATCGTGAATATTTCAAGTCCATTATAATAATATTACTATTATAATCAATATTGGATAAGGAATAAGGATAATATTCCCATTTTTCATTCACCGTTATAAGAGGTGTCTGTCTTGATAATTTTTTATTCTACATATATTAATGATAAAAAAACGATTTTATAAATATTATCATAACTTATCTATAGTTGAATCTTAAATATTATTGTATGGATCTACATCTATATATTACGCATAAAAAAAAATTAGATTGAAAATTAATTAGGTAGAGTCCGAGTTAGGTTAAGTCACTGTAATTTTTATAGGAATATTAAAAAAAATCTAAATGCATATACTATAAATATGTATCAGTACCACAATCTTTTATTGGATATATTTTAAATGCGAATTCAAAATAAAAGTAAAATGTAATTAAATGTATGCAATACACTAGTCGTTGCTAAAAGAAATTAAAAATAAATAAATAAATAAATACCGTAGAGAATTTTTTCAATAGCTATTTATAACTTTATTAAATCTCTGTAATACAGAATTTATACTATATTATTTATTTTTGTAAACATTTAAAATAATGTATTTTTAATTAAATTAAGTGACAAAAAAAATTCAATTTTAAATAAGGATATCGGTGTAAAGGAAATTGTTTTTTTTTGATAACGGTAACAAACTTATGTCAAATAGAATATTAGGATTGGAAGATATAATAGAGAGAGGATAGATGGGAAAGAAATTTGTACGAAGTGAGAGGGGAAGACTATCAAAGAAGATGTGTTTGTGAAGGTATGGTGAATATTTTATACTTCTTGAAAATTATAGGCTTTAAGCCTTTAACGTTTGTAATATGAAAATAAATTGTCTGAATTGACTTTACCTTTCAGATTTTTTGATTATTGTTAAAACATCATAAACGTGTTGAAACCATGTTTGATAGTATTTATATTTCTTCAGTAGATATTACAATTTATAATTATTAATTGGTAATAAATTTAGGTGTTTTTGGTTATTAAAAAAAAAATAACCAACATTAAACAGGAATTACATGAAAAATAAATTATCAAAGTTTATTTCAAAAAATATGTAAGTAAATAACCATAATATACATTTATAATAATATTATAATGTTCATTTTCATATTGTTTTAAGCAAGGGATTAACAAAAATATAAAAAAATGTTATGTAGATTAACAAAACCGAATTACCGAAAAAAAAATAATATAGAGAATTATTATAATGGATAGGTACATTAAATTTTTAATTAAATTAACTAATGAGGTAGGTATAACCAATGTTTAACTTCTTCTTCACGTTGCTCATGCCTCTTACAGCCTGCACTATACAGGATGATTCACCGTGTATTTTTTACCCCAACTTTTTTTTAAATTATGATTTTTGGAGTTAAGGACCATAATATTTTCAAATAATAAATTATTTATATCATTTAAGGAATGTCCTATGACGATACTAATTCATTTTTTTCAAATGAGTGCCTGCATTCTTCTTGTCGAAATTTTTAATAAAATTATTTGAAAATATTGATATATCTAAAACGACATTTGAACACAGAATTGTTGAGTTAAGTTTGTGTAAAAAGGATATTAAGTCCACGATAATAGGTTTGAAAGATATGGGGGCTATGATTATTTGAAAATTATAGTTAGTAATTTATATTAATCCTTTAAAATATTTGATAAACCTTTTTGTAAAATCATTTTTAAGGAATATTATCCTTAATAATTTATTATAATATACTTTGTATAATATTTACTACTTAGTGCTTAATTAACTCAAAAACTAATTGTTCTAATTTTGATTTAGTATTTAAATACAATTTTTTTTCAAAAAAATCATCTGCATAAAAATACTTACAGTAAAAATTGTTCAGATTGATTCTGATTTATAAAAAGAAGTTTAGATAGAAAAATCTAAATAATTGAAAATATGGTCCTTTAAAAATATTTAAAAATTCCAAAAATTGGCATTTGAATCAATTAATTATTAAAGGGAAACAAAAATATTATTTATAATACTCGGCAATTAGACACTATTAATT
Source organism: Metopolophium dirhodum (assembly GCF_019925205.1). Classification (NCBI taxonomy): domain Eukaryota; kingdom Metazoa; phylum Arthropoda; class Insecta; order Hemiptera; family Aphididae; genus Metopolophium; species Metopolophium dirhodum. The sequence goes on from NC_083567.1 coordinate 24,444,689, forward strand.
TGCATAGCATTATAATTAGCTTTTATGTCAATAGATATTTAAACCAAACATATTATTGAAATTTAATTTTCAAAATAATATATTGTTAAAGATATATTAAAAAATATTATTAAAAATAAGCATTTATATTGCCTATATTATTACTCCTTGAAGAGTGTTACATTATGTTTTCTTCTAAAGAATAACCAACTTAATATTATTTATGAAATATACAAATATCTTGTAATGCGAGGTTAGAAATTGAAATTTATCCATACAATTCTATTCTCGATAATATTTTCCCTGGTATATTACTATACCAAAATTAATTTTTAAATATAATCTAAAACTATAATAGTACTTGATTTATATCTTAAAAATATGGTAGAACTTAAAAAATACGATGTTTTTCAAACAAACACAATTAATATATAAATTGTCTAAATCGATTTGATTAGAAAAAAAAACAATTAGTATGCTTTTTACATTAATTAAAAATTACATCAAGGATCGAATATAAATATCGACTATTTATTTTATTGAAAAACAAATGACCTATATTAATTTTGTATTTCTAGTTTTCATATAATTATTATTGGGAAACATTTAATAAAATAACCTGTGACGAAAATATGTCATCATATTTCAAGTTAACGATATGAATTGATTTCTGTTAAACCGATATTTTTCAGTTAAATAGATATTTTTGATGATTTTATAATAACATTTACGTCATACTTAATTCACAATGACATAATTATTTCTAAGCTGTTTACTCATATTGTACATAAAATACGTCTACAAATGTACAAAGATATAATTAATTATAAGCTAATAAGTTAGATATGTAATATGTATTATGTTCTACATATCAATAGTTTGTACGTCATCATTTGTATCAATAACGTTAAAAATGTTGTTTACTAATAATAATTTATTAGTAATATACATTGAATAAAGTCATATTTACTATTCAATAACGCAACAACGTATACTTCTCAATAATAAAATAGTTCTGTTGACATTTTTATTTCAATTTTAGATACTGATATCAATCAAGATTTCACTTGTCAAAATACTTGAATTTTTTAAAACAAGCTTTTTAATAAGTTTTTAATATACCAATTAAAAATATCTTAAATACCTTAAAGTAATATAATATTTATAAGCGTTTAGAGTTCAAATTTAGACCAACTTTGTCGAAAATTTTCTAATTAATTTGTAAAATTTGCATAGATAAGTTTTAAACAGTTTAAAACAAGGTTTCTTACAAGTAGTGAAACTGAAACCAAAAAATTTAAAAATACATATTAAGCAACTTTTTTATATAGACATTTTAATTTCATTGTGCATAAAAAAAAATTCAACCTACCGCATTATTACTAATTAAAATATACAAATTAATTACTTTAGTATAAATATAATTAATATTTGATCAGAATTTCTTTTCGTACCCATCCGATGATTTACCACCGAATTCAAATTTAGCACATATGTAAATTACAGTAACATATTATACTCAATGACAAGGTACGATCAGAACAAGTTGTTACTTACTTTCCCTCTTTTTATTATTTTAGTTTTATTAGAATTTACATTAAAACAAAATATCGTATGAAAAAATTACGATTTTTATAACATATATAAATATTTTTAAACTATCTTAAATAATTGATTATATAGTTATAAAATTAGTAGCATTGAATAATGAATAATGATTTTAATTGAATAGGTACTAAAAATTAAAAAATGTATTTTATAATTATGTATTTGTGAAAATTATCGATACCTCTTTAGGTTGTTTATTCGATTAAATAATATTCTTATAAATAATATGTTATATCAAATCTCATTTCCACCTCTATATTATTAATACAATTCAGTTAAGATAATTTGTTTTAGAAACTTTGTTATTTATATAACTGAATTTTATTAATTTACATAAAAACTAAAAAGTTTGATCGTTTACTCGAAGAAACTGACTTGATGAAAATTCATTTAAGTAAACGAATCAGGTCATAAAACAACCTTAAATTAGATTAACTTCTTTGAGGATTACAGTTTCTCTATAAGTTTAAACAATTATCCGTAAATAATCGAGTTAAATTCTACACAGAAACATATTTATTTCTGTATAAATAAACTTAATCATATTGTATGATACGATATTAGAATATTGCAATATATTAATCAATAGGTAGGTACACTTATACCGCGAACAAATTATAAATAGGCACCTAATTATTTTTAAGATGTGCATTTAGCTTATTTACAAAATATGATTCTTTCCGGACAAAAATCTAATTAAAAACGAAGTTATCTATTTATTTTGGTTGGTATTAAAGTTATTATTTTTAATTACTTGTTTTAAAATTATTATTTTTTTGGAACGTTGAAATATTTCACCATTTTTCTCATATTAAAATAAATGTTAAAATATTATGGTTTTATATTAATGGAAAATATGAAATATCTCATTTAAAATGTATGCCAGTAAACTGTATAGCCGGTAATAGTAAATTGATCCACTAATGATATTTCTTTACTTATATTCATGACACAAGTACCTGTACACATGAAACAATTCGTAATTTTAATGAAATTATTCAAAAGCATGTCATTTTGTTATTTGACTCCTTATGAAATACAGATTTAACAACAAAATGTCGTTTGTCGAGTGCAGCTGGAACAACGAAAGTTTTTGTTTTCAACTTTTCTTCGAAACTGAACGCGTTCATTAAATTTTACTTACAGTTTACGTTATTTAAAAATAATAACATTTTTCCGAACTGTTATTTTTGTGTACATAAAAACTCTATGGTGTTCCGTATACACTTATATTCATCGAGATGTAACGTATAATTTAACGATTCATATAAATTGCATTAGACGTGTAAAATAAAAAAAACGAGTCGTCCCCAACTCTCGTTTTGATTGTGGAAAATTAAACCCAAACGATTGAACAATTAATATTATATTTTACGCTAAATAAACGAATTTGATTTTAATTTAATTTTTCCTAAATTATCACTATACTATAGGAAATAATTGTAATAAAACATGTAAACGATTATTGTTATAGCAAAATATATCTATAGGTACAATGTTTGTCTTTGTTCGACGACTGATTTGGGTGTGCATATAGATAAACATAAAACAAATACAATTGTGAGATTACTTACGAACGAATTAATGATAAAAATGTAAGCCTAAATTATTTCATGGTGCTATACTAAATCGTTATAAAAAAAAAATACCATCCAAAATAAATTACCGGGAAAAATCATGCGTCTACTTTTAAAAAATTTGAATTATGATTTATGATAATAGATATTATAATATTATAATTATAACGTTAATTCAGTTTTAATATGATTATAATATTGCATTCGTTGGAATTTTTTTTTTATAATAATCGTGCACAATTTGAAGAATACATAATGTTATATTGAGTATGTACTTGTAACAATTTTAGTTGGGAAATTCTATATTACATTATTACCCTATAGTAAGTGTTCGTTCGAAAAAGTTATAAAGCCTGGTTTTTGTTATATTATCGCCTAAAGGAATACCGCGCGACAGTGTGCTACTTTTTGATTAACGCTGCACTATGAAAGGCGAAAGCGGCAAAGGCTCTCTTTATTAAGTAAGTTTTTTTATTTCGAAATGATCATACATACACGCGACCCGCGTCTTTGCACATATATAGGTACTTCGTCGGATAAAATTATGGTCGAATAAACTACAAAATAGAAAAAATAAACGTTTATGATAATATTATAATGATTAAAAAAAATGTATTTACACAATTTTCCAAACAAATAAGGTCGTTATCTTTTTATAATTTTCACAAAATTCTATAATATTTGAATATTGTAGTTTTGTAATGCTGATTTTTTTTTGCTGTAGGTACATTTATATTTGGAATTCCGATCACTAATTTTAGGTAGGTACTCAGTACTCACACTATAATATTATCACGAAAATGTGATACACCTATTGAATGTATAGCAAACATATATTGAATATTATCAAAATATTATTTCATAAATTTGAATAGCTCATTGAAATAGTATTCTTTCTCGTACTGTCACACACATTATAATATAAGCAAGGCGGAAACGATAACACTAAATACACCGGTACCAATAATTTTGTATGGTGAGAACGCGCGTTATACTTTATAATTACGGATTATTACTCCCATCGTTCTGGCTCGGAAATGCAGGTTTGCTGGTATAATTGTGGTGTTATACACGATTGTCCGTACACACGATATCAAGACTAGGATTTCGGTGAAGTATGAAAATTTCAAACGGCTTTCGATCTGGGCAAAGGGTTATATACATAGAAATCGCGGACTTGCAACGGCCGCGTGCCCCGTCGTCGGATTTTAATAATCAAAAAGCTTCTACGCTACGTTCCGCGGTTCCTTAGAGTATCGGTGGCGGTCGTCGTCGTCGGAATAAACATGGTAAAAAGAAACGGAGCGCACTCACGCACTCTCTCTCTCTCTCTCTCACACACACACACACGTGCGCACTCGGCAGAGAAAATGTAGAATAAAGATTTATGGAGAGAAAAAAGCCTGGTCGTGAAAAGCTGCCGTAAATATATCGCCGCATGGCGGCGGTGGAACGTATATATATATATATATGCAACAGCAGTAACCGATATATATATATATATGCACGCGGTAGAGGAGAAAATAATAATATATATATATAAAAAATAATAATAATAGAAAGAAAGGAAGAAAGAAAAAAGTGAATAAAGAGAAAACCCGTCGTGTGGGTGGGTGTGTGTGTGAGCGAGTATAGGGAAAAGGCGCACTATCCAATCGGTTGTCGGTGAAATATACGGTCCCGGGGCCTGTTTGCCGGCGTGGATAGGCCGGTGTGGAGTGTCGATCGTGGGTCGGTGGTGGGTTGTTGTGGGGGGGGGGGGGGGAGGCAGCGTGTTGTGTAATATGTTTTCTCAAACGTCTTTCGAAATAAATTGTTTTCCCGGGCCCACGACGACGCGTGCTCCTCGACCTATATGCGGATTATAATACGGTTTGGCATCATGCACGCCCGCACTAACCCAGGCCGACTCTGTGCAGTCATGTTCATAATAAGTACCTAATAAGAATAATAATTTACACAGGTAAAATAATTGACAACTTTCGGAAACGTTATCGTCGTTGCCCAGCAAATCTATGATATATTATGCTTCGCCGACGTAATCGTCCTTAGAAATTTCGTAAATCGCGTAAACCATAATATTTGAGGTTGTACTGTACGTGTACCATGAGTTATCACCACGTGGTATGCAAAACTGCTATTATACTGCAGTCTGCAGCTGTGTCTGTGTATGTTGTGTGACCTAGTGATATCAAAATAAATCAAAGTAAAAATAATAAAAAATTGTTTGCATCCCATCGATGGTGTTTGGGCTGAGAGGAACCCTTCAGAAGATAATTTGAATAATATTTTGTGTGGTTAATACAATGTACCTATACATACTTGTGAAGCGACGCACTGCAACTGCCTGGATGTTATGGCACATGTTTTTAAATATATATTGTACACGTCTTGATATAATGTGATCTTATATAAAACTATTATACAATAGATTTTGAATATTTTGTGGTTATTTAGAAAACGAATTTGATATTGCTAGGAAGACGGATGCTGGGCAGGTCTAATAAACACAATGCGTCAATTTGATTACCTATCAACAGTGTTCGGACTTATCTAGATAATTATTTGTTCATCTCTTATCTAATTTAGATAAATAGTTACAAGGTATTTAAAAGTTCATCTTAGATAATTTTTTTACTAATCTAAATAAATTCATCTAAATACATTTTTTATTGAATAACATTGCGAAATTGTTCAAACGCATTTTAAATTTTTATATAGATTCTCAAACCAAGTATATGGTTTATAAATAACGTAATTGTTTTTATTTATATCATTATTGTTATTATGTTCCTAGTGCCCAACTAAAATATATCTAAATTTAAAACCCATTTAAAAAAATTGTATCTTTTTTTTATCTAGATAAATATGAGTCAAGTTATCTTTTATATCTATCTAGATACATTTTCGTTCCATTATCTTTATTTTTATCTAGATAAAAAAATACTTATCCGAATACTGCCTATCAACCCCGAAGAGATACGATGACTGAAGAAGACCTGAAGACCTTACATCTGATAGCTGACATTTCGAAACCAAGACCAAATACCTCATTAAAAGGCCTGTATATTTTGTGCTCTAACTATGGTCAAATCGAACTTGCTAGCTACGTATTAAAAACAAATTAGCCAACCGGGTTGTTTCAAAATTTAGGCAGAAACTCTTTGGCTAACCACGCGCATGCTCGAGCATAAGTTTCTTAAATAATATTCTAAACATTAAAACCGAATATCCACCTCTTTTATCTCAAGTAATTCTCAAAGTTCCCTCACATTCCACGTTTTCCGTTTTTTACACTCAAATTAGTTCCATTCCGTATATTTAGATCTGCTACTTATTATGAAGATAATAGAACCCCATAGCTGTTAGTTAGGTGTGGACCTCTCCTTCTCTCAGGAAGGGCTCTCTGAGCCTGTGGGTTTATAATTTGTGTGTATTACATTTCAACATTTGTAACTTTTATGACCGTTACTTAAATAAATAAATACTCGTTGATTGATTAATTAGTCAATCAATTCATTATAAAACATATAATTATAAGTTCTACAAATCAATACACTCAAAACATACATAATATATAATATAAATAATTTGTTAACTTTCAGTACAAAATAGAAAACCACAGAACTGGGAAACTTGAGATAGATTTGAAAACTTTGTAACTCTTATGTATTAATTAAATATTAACTGCGATTTAAGTAATTTAAAAAAGTTATAGTAAATATTTTTAGTTGTATATTGTGTATACAAACAATTTATTTCAAAAGATCTATAGTTAAAGCTTAACATCTGAATTATTAACTTTATGTATTTTGTGTTGATTTATGAACTGAAAAGTTTGAAAACTCTATGAAGGTGTATTTAATTTATTGATCACCGATTTTCTATATTGACCACCAAAGGTTAATAAATATTTATTTTTTTAGGATTTATTTGACTAGGATACTATAAACAAATTAAATAATCGCATTCGTGTTTATCGAGTATCATCTGTACGAACTACAAATGGTTTTTATCAGTAATTCGGAATAGTTGGTCAGTTCTTCAAAATATTACGCAATCTTCTTAATATAAGGTTAAAAATTACGAATAATAATAGATTATTACTTAAAATACGCACAGATAAGTACTTACAATTGAGTCTTTTACACCTCCAAGAAATGTAATTAATAACTAATCATTTAACAAAATATATTTGCCAGTTTATTGTTTGCACTACCATCACCGGCTCCATTCATTTTATCTGAACAATATAAAAGTATAGTTATACCTACCTACTTGTTCATAATTCACGGCTGCAGAATATGGAAATGATATTTAAAAATATATATTATGATTAAATTTAACGATATAACGTAATTACTTGTTACTTATATAAAAATGTATAACAATAACAATTAATTGTGAACAATGATTCCGTCTATTTAATAATTCCACACTGAAACAATTGGATTTAAATCGATTAAATCACACGCCTATCCAAAAATATTTTCTCCGATTGGAAAATAACGATCAAGTATAGTTATATAGTTCCGAGGATGCATCTATACGGAGACAAACGGCGATCTTTAGATATACCACAGCAATATGTATATAGTCATAAATATTTTATAATATAATAATATTCGTGCAGTGATGATAATAATAATAAAAAAAAAATTGTACCCCTCGAAATTGCGTTATTATTTCCACTCTGCTAAAAGCGATATTCGTTATGCTTTTCGAGACTACTCGTCATGGCAGTCCGACACAGTAGTTCTATTCAAAAACGGGTTCACCGGGACCATTATAATATTGTCCCCCGCAATTATATTTATGCCGGATACTGCAGTCGCCACTCGACAGGTCATGTATTATTGTATAGGAGTCAATATAAGTCCTGCGATCGAAAATGGCACCGTTCGAATGCGTGATAAAATAACGATCGTTAGTAGGGATATTAAAATTTGTCCGCTACTAAAAGGTGATTGTGGTAGACTGAAAATCCAGACCCCCCCCCCCCAAAAAAAAAAAAAAATTGGTGTTTTATTGATACAAAAATGTTAGCTATAAAAGTTGAACATTTTACAAGTTTTTAACTACATAATCATAATTAAATTTTAAATTTGATACATTTTGTCAAAATTTGTACTTAAAATGCTTTTAAAAAAAGTTGTGTCAATGTATATTTTTAATGCTATTCAATTAATGCTATTGTTACAATATATCAGGAGCCTTGTATTACATTTTCACGCTTTTTGACCTAACAACATTTTGTTGACATTTATAAAAAAAAAAAAATTAAAAATTAAAAATGTCCGTAAACAGCTCACAAACGAGTCACAATATTTTAAAAATCGTTTCAAGTATAGGAATTGATAAAATGAACACATGGTGTAAATTTCAAGTAACTAAGGTTATTTGTTTTTGAATTACAACAAAATAAGAAAATAATAAGCTACATGAGAAATCGAATGAATATCCAATATTGTAAACATTCGAACTTGGAACGCTCATACAAATTGTATTTGACTTTCCGGTAGACATCAAGGTAGACAAACTTATGAGGAATATTGTATTAAATTTTCAAAACATAGATTTAAAAATTAAAGGTTTTATGAATTTCTAACCCAAAATAATTTGCAAATTTTCGTGGTTTTTACGTATTTTATGAAAATCCGAACTATATATGGATACGAATCTATATATTCATCGCTCTATTTACAATCTAAAATTATTACACAAATTCATAATATAATTTTAGAACAGATATTCGTATTGTTAATACCGTTTAATACGCCATTTTACGGGGAACAATAATTTATACTAGATAATATACTTTAATAAATTTCTAATTTCTTGATTGTTTTTCCAACTTGCATATTATTTTATACTGAAAATGATGGCGCAATCATAATTCAATCTTTGGCTTTACAGATTTGAAGTTATAATTTCAATAGTTATTCCATACTTTTTTGGTCATAAATCTTAATATATTTTAGCTTCATTTATTGCTAAAAATTATTTTCATTTAAAATAACATCTTGTTCCTTCGTCTTTATTTATAATTGTGATATTTTAATACTTTAAATTATTTTAAACATAAATAATATTTTTTAATGTCTAAGAACTTCAGGTTTTTAAAAAAATTGTGTTAAAATTTTATAATTTTTTTCTTCATAAAACCCGTTTTTTTCGAAGTTGTAATTCTTAGTTGATAATTATTATAAACAAAATCGATTTATTTTTAGTCGCTGTAATAAATGTAATTCCTATTACAAGGCAAAGCTCTCCGTTTACTGCCTTTCCATTGAAAATTCCTTAATCATTAGGTGTTCATAAATGGAGGTTCAATTTGGCATTTGGTTCATAATATTGCCGATTCGCAATTCGCAGTTTTATTCGTCACTCGAATTGCGCGCGGCCAAGTCAAACAAGAAATATCGTTTAAATACGTGTTGTAGCTATATGTATAGTATATATAGGTACTCGTTTGTATTATATATTGTACGAGTATAAAATGTAATTTTTATAATTAATTTTTTCTTCAATTTTTTCCACAGTAGGGCAAATGACAAGCAAATATTGTCTACCTTCCGAATGACTCATGGGAAATCAGCTGTATATAATAATAATATATAGTCTTGTGGACTTAGAAATACACTTCCACGTCGAAGCGAAAATAAAAACACGTCATATATTGAAACGTCTCCTCGAGCGTTATTCGTAATACATAATAATTATAGAGTGTACACTGTACAGTAGGTACCTACCAAATACAAATATATTATATTGGTATATACCGTGTATATACCTATAAATATATTATATTGCAACTGTACGGCTACTGGAGTAATGCGATTATAAATTGCACGCGTAATATATATTATAATATAGTTTTCATTCAATTCAGTTCAGTTTTCAATAGAGTCACGTCAGTTTTCAATATCGCGTCTCATTCAGTCATTCGTCGTTAACGTCAGTATTGTCATGCTAAACTGGCCACCGGTGGTGGTGGGGGTGCGTAAGTCGATTACAAAAATATTATCGCCCTCGTGTCCTCCGCCAACTATATATTATAATATTATGTATATGGGTACAGGCAGAGTCGCGCACACCGCCGGGTCATTATTAAACGTCGACGGTGGTGGAGGGTGTCGTTTATTGTTATTATAATTATTTTTCAAATCGGAAAACCGTCATTGTTCGATGGTAAAAAATTTAACTTTTTCTTTTCTCTCTAGTCTCTCTACTCGCGCTGCACACTGCGCACATTTAATACACAGCAAGAAATAAAGTCCGGAAAAAGCTATCAATTATATTCGAAATCGGACGACGGATCCGCGCTGCAGAGGACTAAAACGCGCGAGTTTATTTAATATAATATATATTTTCTTCTCCCCGTCTAGTTATTTTTTCCCCCCATTACCGAGAAAAAAACTTTTCTGCTTCTTCGGGTCGTCCGCATGCAACTATATATATATATATATATGTATATATATAATAGCAGTACACTTCTTATTTTATTTTGTTTCGTCGCCGTGGGTGGAGGTGCGTGCGGGTGTAGTAGTGACGGTGATTTTTTCCCCCTATCTAACGATTTCCGAACCTTTTCCGAATTTTTGCCGAAGACCCGTTATCGTTTAGCCCACTGGCGCTACGGGCGCTTAACGACTTCCGGAGAGACGACACAAAAAGATACCATATACGTATACAATGTGCATCGAGACGGGTTCTTCGTGCGATGGTCATATTACTGTATACTATCATCATTGAAGGCCTGATCTCCGGCCGACGATATCGGAACGCCAAGACGTTTCCGAACGATAAATCTGTATATCTATATAATAATGTAATATATTATTAAGGGTCCGCCGAAACGTCCGTTGTTTTGTTAACAACACATATTATACACAATGAGAACAATATACACATAAATACAGTCGAGTAGTTTATATAGTAATAATATGATAAAATATGTACACATGGTACACTATTTCGATTATATAGTTTCGACGCAAGTCTGCGAGTGAAGACCGACCGTGACAGCGGTAATATATAATATACTTACAGTAATATGCTTAATACAAATATATTTACTAAACATTCATTTATATTTTATCTGTGATAAACCTGTCCACAAATTTGGCATGGTTCAACGTTACTGTCTTGAATCGAGCAAACGTTTTGATGCAACTCAAAAAATAACTACAGACAAACAATTAAAAATAAAAAAAATGAAACTGCAACCGCAACCGCAAAACAATATCGTATCGCAAGTACGACACTATAAGTTAAATAAAATATAACTGTATAGTAGGTATAATTAGTTTTGTGTTCATACATTGTAACGAGTTTTTATGACAGTGTGACATTTATGATCAAATTTAAAAAATATATGGGTTATGTTTATGTTTTTTTATACACTCAATAAAAACTTTTTTTCAGTGTATCGATGATTGAAGTTATAGTTTTTTGAACTGTTTATGTTAAATTATTATTTAATGAAAATAATGAAATACCTTATAATGCGCTTATATTATGTGTTATTGTTTTTTAATGTAGTTATTCTTTAGCAAATAAAATATTGTTGAATAATCTGAAAAAAAATCGGTCTCGTATATTTGAAATTAAATATAATTGGAATATTTTCAAAACATGACGTTTCGAATATTAAAAGTTTATTTTTCATCAAATATCTTCAAAATATTTGGTCGCCATACATTTGAAATCAAATATAAATGAAATATTTTCAAAACGTTGCATATCAGATATTATTAACAAAACGTATTGTTTATAGAATATTTAAATATCATATAGTATCATATTATATAGGTTCGACAGGAACGGTTGCGTAATAAACATTTACAAGACTGTTTTTAAAGTGTGATTATTAAGCGTGATGTACAATTATAACTATAGTAGTATTGTTCTTCTGACACGGTTTATTATTTAATTTGAAAATAAAACAATAAATAGGTGTTATATCAGTTAGGTTAGATTTTATAACGACGACTGTTTGTAACGAATTTTAATTTGGTAATTTTAACATTCAAACAACGATTATATTATATGGTGTGTAAAACCGATTAGGACGATTTTACGATATTTTTCGAACAAAAGGAAATTAAATTATATTATATGTCCGACGAATACGAACAATACCTATAATAGTATAATGATAATAATACCTATAACACGTGCACTCACATCTATTGTAATATTATCGCACACAAGTTAGTTATTTGTGAAATAATGACTATATAGTTTTCTTGCTGACGAAAAAATGATATAAATATATTATAATAATATGATAAAGTGGTGTTTGGAGTTGTATTATTAAGTAGGTATATTGTCATAATATCTATTAGTTATTGCGTCGTCTCCGAGAGCACAACCTATCGTTATGGTATTTTTTAGCCCGTTAAAAAATGTCATCGCGCTCGCCCAAATTTGCGGCTTATATGTTTGAAAAAAAAACACAATATAATATCATATAATATACATCATAATACTCGAAATCCGATTAATGCGGTGTGTGTTTCTATTGTATATATTATAGACAATTTAAGTATTAATCCGCGGGCGGACGCGCGGCATCGGCGAAAAGTTTCTTCGCTCCGCCGAAGACGGAACTTTGCGCGTTATTTGGCTTCATCCAGTCCAGGCCAAAGTACCGGTTAAAATAGTATAATAATAATAATAATACTGTGTAGCCCGAATAATATATATTATGGATTAGTGCTGCCCTTTCGAGCTTCGGATTGGGCGTGTTGAGGCAACGTAAATATATATATATGTGTGTGTGTGTGTGTGTGTGTGTGTGTGTACATAGGCGCTCGAAAAGCCGTAAAGACCTAATGAGGTTTCTGTACAATATTATGCGACTGTCAAATTTAATTAACGTAATTCGTCGAGAGAACCCAGCGGCAATATTTAGTTGTACAGCCGTTAAACCTTTCAGACATTTTTAATACTCGGGAGTACGAAAAAAAAAATAGAGTAAAAGAACACCGCTCAAGTTCGTACAACTATGGATCATATTCTTACAACACAACGTGTCGTCCATAAATCCGTTAACGTTATTTAGTCATAATGCTATTATGTAATATTATTATAATATGGCGTCGAAAATCGCTACGGAGTTGATGAAATCCTAAACATAAATTAAATTAGATTGGCAGTGTTTGATTCCAAAAGCCGTTTAATTATTACAGATAAAAAAAAAATATATATAACCGAACTCTGGAGTCGTAACCTATGTGGATATGTGACTACAGGATAACCGACAGTTCCTATAATACGCATTCGATATTGCGATAAGGCAGGTTTTACATAAAAAATAAAAATATTAATTTCATGATTAATTTTTTCAGTAAAATGATAATGTTATAGTACAATCATATAGCTTTGTGTGTGTGTATCTCTCCAACCTGAGAGAGAGAGAGAGGTTTTGATATTTTTTAGTAATCGTTACAGTATAGTATTATACAAGATTTGAAGTGACTTTAGTACTATAGTCGTACAGAAATAATTTTTACGATCCGCATAATTCTTTTTGTAATCTTTTCCCGTTCACTGAGCGCGTGTAGTTAAACATGTTGGGTAATAATTAAAGAAAACATTTACAACACGAAAATATGTTTCACGCTCATCGCCCTGTGCAGTGCTTGCCTTTTCAAAACGGCGTGTGTATATACTTAAGACCGGCTGGTGTTTATTTTATTATATTGTAGTTCGTTACTGCAACGATAGCGTATACACTGAAAAGCGACTTGTACGATACTACGCACATAATACGTCCTATATCTGAGCCCAACGCTCTGATTTCGTATAAACCTATGACCTGCCTTCATGTTATTGTCAATCAACAAGCATAATAATATGTACGCACTAATACTACGCTTAATAGACGATAAATTAAATTAAAATGATTTTTAAGACGTCTTGTCGAACGCGGTTCATCGATTTTGGTTTCTTTCGCATTTGATTAAAAAAATCAATATAGCATAATAATATACTACGCTATATAGTAATCCGTGTGGTTTCGAGAAAAATTCGACTCGTATAGTGTGGGTGAACACATCACACGCGTCGTATGTACTTACGACTTTTTTCGATGTTTTTTCGACCCGAGTGAACAAAACGCATAAAACAGTCCACTCGTAAAATACTATTATGCACAGACGGGCGAGTCGAGATGAGTACGAAACGAACGCGACAGAGTGCAGCGAATATCGTTGCCCGACGGCACCGCCGCCGCCGCCGATAAATTCTCGACATGTGTCTATTATGATATCATATTATAGTGATAGCGGGAACGCGGGTGGCGGCGGTGGTGGTTGTATGTATATTATTATAATAATATTAACATGTTTATATTATATAAGTCGCGCACAGATGTCGGTTGAGACGCGTGTCTGCAGCCGGCGTCGACGAGCGGGTTTATCTTTTGGGATTTCCATCACAAAACCCTCCCCCCCACCCAATAGATCACGTGGCGCCCGGGGCGATGTGATGCGCTCACATAACTACACTCACTTTCAAATAATATACTAATAATATTATACCTACGTTACCTGTGCAATGTTGATATGTTTACGCGACGATATTGTGCAGCACAATATCATATTTTCGTAAGTCGCGTCACCGCTACAGGTGTCGGTTTGGCGCTTGCAGCATGTGATGATCTCCGTCGGCCGGTCCCTTTTGCGCAGCACCTATATAATATGGCCGGCGAACGCGTATATAATGTATTATTATCTAAAATAATATAATTATATAATATTTTATATTAAACACGTAAACGGGTAGGTAATATTATACTACTGCGCGTGACGGCGGCGATCGAGTGCGGACCGAGATGGCGTTTATATTAATAAATTATTATATTATATACGCCGAGCGCGTCGATACAACGCGCGAGCCGATAGTGGTCCGCGGACTGAAAACGAGCGAGATCGAGATGGGGACAGAGACTATCGATAATGTCGCGGACAAGGCACGCGGGTGACACGCATCCGCGACCTATAACACGCGGTATGTTATTAATATTAAATATTGTGATGTAAAAAATATTATATTGTACGCCACACTCAGCCGGCGATAACGTTTATTTTTTATTATTTTTTTTTTTTTTTACTTTTTAAATACCGTATAATAAAATATTACAATAATAATAATAATAATTACAACCGTCGGGTGTCGCGTTCCGTCGATCCGCGCGTCATCCACGACGACTCTCCGACCACGATAGAAAATGGCCGTCGGGTCGCGTGAAAAACAGCAGCGGAAGTCTGCCGCAGCCGGTGGCGGATACGACGATAATAGCGCAATATTGTTTTTACAAGAGGAATATCGTGAGCGTTTCGTATGCATTGAGACGATGATGTTGTACAATAATGTACGACTATTATTATTGATACAGACAGTCTATACGTGCGCAGTCGTAAATTTTCAATTGTAATGTCCGCCGCCGCGTACGTATTACGACAGTTTTAATCGATTTGTTAAAATCGTATCCACATTTCCGAGCATAAAATATTGTTTATTTATATATATATATATATTGTGTGCGTGTGAGTGTGTGAGTGTAAATACGTCCGGTCAATTTTTCTGATGGTTTTAAATTGATATTACATGCTACGACACACACTGGCACACTGCACACACGTTGTGTAAGACTCCTCTTTACACAATAACAATATTATATCTATACAGGCCAATCCATTCGATCAGCTACACTCGTTTTACGGTAATCTATATAATTATTATTTTCAAATGTGGGCTTTAACTAGTTAAAAAGTTAATTTTCTAATTAACTTAAGAACTGGTTTAATTGACTGTTGAAACAACTTGCAGCCTTTTTTCATTTGTTTTGAAATGGTTGGTTTTAATAGTTTTATACGCATTAGTTACTGTGTACACACGGTTTTAAATAAAAATATTATAATGCTATAATAATAATAGTCATGACTAATAATACTATAATCATTAATTTCTGATTTCTGTTATGTTACCTACTTTATAAAATAGGAAATATTTTTATTTCGAAAATCAAAAATATTGGCTGAGAAATCTATAGTGATACCCGATAATCGCATCATCCTGTATAAAATATATTATTTTTATTATATTGCGTGGCATGACATTTGCTCGTAACTTGTAACACTGCAATTATTATATATTATAGAATATAGATAAAAAAATAAGTTACGAGAATTACGAGTCCTTGTTTTTTTTCCTAAGAAACTAACCGGCCAATAGTAAGCGTGTGTGGAATAAATAAAAACATTTTCATTGCTTGTAAATGCGCTTTGTTAGAGTGAATATTAACATTAGGCATACTTCGATGCTTACAATTATTTACGATATGTTTGTATTTTGTTCACAGTATATTATTATAATATTATGACCCAAATCCGATTATTTTTATACGTTAGAGAGCGTGCAAGTAAATATAATGAATTTAAAGAAGAATAAGATACAAGCACAGTTGTACTGAAATATTTCTATAGGTTACTTGTTGATGCCGAACTGGTCGATTGTTCACAATTAACAGACTGCATTTTGGAAAACAAATCCTACCACACCTATGATATTTTTAAAATTGATTTGGCAGATTAAACATTTTTTTTTCCATAAGTTATAATATTACCAAAATATTTATTTTAGAAAAATTCCATCCTCACATGAAAAAAATGAACTTTTATTGAATCACTGAGAATTTCTATATTTTTTTTTCATTGTATTACTAAATATTTATATCTCAACTGTGTGCTGAAATCTAAACAGGTGTACTTTGGAGAATGGAGTTCATTCAATAGATAAATAAAACAATGCAGTACGATTTATCTCTCAGAATATAATATAGTAAAACTCGGATTTATATATTTTGTTTAGGATTTAAAAATTAATTAAATTATTACTTTGACATGCAATTATAAATTATGGTTTGTATTATATTATTATAAGCAATTTATATTAATAACGATAACAACAATTAAGAAAATTAAAATATTTTACGGTCCACCGTATTCTTCATGAAGAATGTTGTCTGCACGTATATAATAATATATAATAGATATATTATATATTGTGCAGTAGGTATAGTCTCAATTCTGTCATTATCAATGGTATTGTATCATTGTAAGATTATTTCGTTTTTAAACTTAATTTTTAAAGTTTGAACATTAACTAAAGACATTCAAAGTTATTTTCAGTTATTCGACTTTATTTCGTAAATGTGACTTTTCTTATTTTTAATTTCAGATTAAGCTTACCTAATTTTTTTTTATCTGCATCCCAGCGTGAATATTAACCGGTTGCTATGAATATTCATTGAGTAGATTCGTACAAAGTACAACTGTCGTTTGTATTGATATGAAAATACTAAAACAACGCAACAAAACACGAACAAATTATCCCTCTTGTAATGCATTTTCATAAATCGTTTGAACAATATACAATATTTCATCATAATAGAACAGCCAGAGTTTGAAACGAGCTTTTGTTTCCACCCAAATAAACTCTTGTAAATATATCATACTTATTTTGTGCCGAAATGTAATTATTACAACAGAAAATTACATTAGTATGGAAAACCTTGACGTGAATATTAATTCGTCCGTCGTATACCGTATGGCATACCTATTATATTAATATGTTTATTTTTATTTATTCTTCAAGTATAATATAATGGGCTCCGCTGAACGTCTGTGGGGTGGACCCAAAATAATAAAATATTAATGTATAATAATATATGTAGGTAGGTATAGAAGAAAGTGTATGATATTATGGGATTGTACATTATAATATATACCTGAAAATCCCCGCGTATATTTCACAACAAATGTTTTCTTCGAATCGTGTACACAATGCTTAGTATTGCTGTCGATAGGTACACCAATATTAGGACGAGGAAACCAAGGTTTTGTACTAGATATTTCGTTCAGGATCGTCTAAAAGTCCACGGTTGAGGAGATCCTTAAACTTAAAGAAGAATCGGAGATGACCAGATAGGCGGTAAATAGATGAGGAACCATTTTCTGAAGAACCAGCAATGTGGTGGGTTCTGGCCGGATTGTGAAGAGGACTTCCTAGAAGGCGGCGAAGTCTACAGCTGGTCTGGTCGGCCTAAGACGTCATAATAGACAAAGTAGCTAATAAACATAAATAATAAATAAATAATCTAACGACTTGTACACCCACTGGAGGCTCTGGAATCTGAGCTTGTTCACTATAGCGTTCCCTGTGGCAGGCAGTCCCCGGTCCTCTATGTGTGCCATAATAGTATTGCTATATTTTTGATTATTTGAATAAACGATCCAGCATGGGGGCAAGTCTCGTGAAAACAATTCACCCCCATATACCAATCGATTTAAAAAAAAAAGGTATACCAATATGATACCGTATACCACGTGTAGCGAGAAATAATCAGATCACACTATTTACGTTTGTACAAATGCATAAAAAGTATCCAATAGGCAATAGCCGAATAGCGTATAATTATTATAAGTAGGTATATATACTGCGGACGTCGATTGTATTATGGGATTTCGGTTCGTTTAACGTTGTGCAGACACGACTACCGCTTTTCACATCATAATAATATTATAATAATTATATAATAATAATATTATAATAATTATATAATAATAATATTGTACATATTATTATTATTATTATTATATTAATAGCGCGAGTGGTGAGCCCACTTTGTGTATATCGCGGACTCCGATCTCCCGAGTCGACTCGTCGAGAACCCGGAAAACAAAGAGGTTATAGGTTAGATTCGGTCTTTGACGTCTTTGTACGCGGGCACGGTTGTACATAATAGGAGGCGGTACACGATAATACGACGTCGTTGCTGCAGTAGTTATATTATTATTATATGTTAAGTTCGGCGCGCATTGTTGTTCGCGGATTTTGTTATTCCGTCCGCGCGGTCAGCCGAAAAATTTGAATACCTACGCCGCCGTAGTTGGCGGCCGAAAACCGGCGGCGACAGTTCTCCGCTCGGCTCGTTCACAATTAAGACGCGTTTTTCCCGTTTCGGTTATTTCTCTTCTTCTTTACATCTACCGCGACGGCGGCGGTGGATTACCATCTCCGTATATTATTATACATTATTATTATATTATAAGCTTCTCGTCGTGACGCGCTCCTACCTACCTACGTGTCCGGGTTTTGATATCGTCCGCGACATCCGACGACGAGGTCTCGCCGCCCGTGACGCACACGGCCCTCCCGTGAAAACCCTCGTCCCCAGAAGTATACAATACCATAATGTTGTGCGGTGACGACGGGAGGAAAATATCGTCTCTCTTGCGGTAAGAGGAGGAAGGGAGGACGACGACGACCACCGACCAACAGCAATCGCGGGGACAACAAACTGACGACGACGACCGGCAGCGATGACCATCGTAATAATAATAATAATAATATGCTCGTGGGATTCCGTCGCGGTGCGTTAGTATAATGTTATTATTATTATTATTATCATTATTATGCGCAGTCGGAACGTCGGCGACGCGTAAAAGAAAAATATTATACCGGCTGTCGCCGCGCTCGCAAAAAAAAAAAAAACAAAAAAAATATTTTAAATTTAGTCTGGGAATCGAAAAATTTTGCCAACCGCACACACGCGCGTTATTAGGTATATATATATATATATATAGTAATAATATGTTGTATATAACGGAGCGTAGTACCTATACGCCAAAGAATTTCGACGCGTGATGCCCGCCGACCGGCGGCGGTACGTTTTCACAGCGCGTATTCAGCTCCGTTTTATATTTTATACACGATACATACCACCTACATTATACTATAACAATATGTGCCCGTGTGCGTGGTGTGCGTTCGTACAATAGGTGATGAATTACACGACCTCTGTCCGTATAATATAACAATATCTTTCCGGTGCTAATGCGTATTTCGTCGAGCGGTGTGCGCCGAATGTGTCGCGAGCCGAAATATTCGCACGACGAGACGCGATCTCGAAACGTCGTCCACATAATCCGCCGCCGCCGCCGCCGTCATTCGTTTAAGAGCAAATTCGTGACGTCCGCGATACATCAACACTGCCACGGAGGAGGATATAGTGAATGGAGTCTCTGGCAAACCGATTCGGAACACGCGAGTGATGCAGCGTTTAGACACATAGGCTGCAGTGCACTCGAATCGGGAAAAAATTTAGTAGACGAGCTCGATCCGACGATTTAAAAACTGCATTCCGAATGCAAAGTTATTGAACACAGACCCGGCTTTATATATTTATTATTTAAATTAAACATATAATTCGTGTCTTGCATTTAACTTAAAAAAATATATTTTAACATAAATATAAAATTTCCATTTTGTTAATTAAACCAGATAAAAAATAAAATAACTATCAACACCATTATTCAATATATTATTATTTATTAAAATTTCAATAAACATAATATAATAACAAAGTTATTATTGTATTCGGCTAGAGAGAAGGGTCGTTGAACAGACGGAGTGGGTCGCCGCAACGACGTGCCTATCGCGTGGGAACCGTGTCTATATAGAATAGCCGAACAATAATGTCTACACACGTGTTATAAAATAAACTGATCTAAAAATTTTAAAACAATTATTAAATCTATTTAAATTTTTCAACAAATTTATTGACAACAATTTAAATCCACATTTGATGAAAAATTAATTAGGGCATTAGATTGTGCCGTTGCGTCCTTCCGTCCCGGTCAAATAAAATAGTTGGGGTGGCTGGTACGCAAATCAAAAGAAAAATAATAATTAAGGCGCAACATCCCCCTGCACACCCTCTCACCATTTGAGAAATGCATATAGGTATTGTTAAAGCGACTAACCACAAGTATTGCTGCAGTATTGGGTGCAATATATTGTGCAAGACTTTAAACAGGGGCGGCATTTCAGATCTTTGCGTGAAATGCAAATATATTACCTTAATCAGAGTCGTTATAGCCATATAAGTAGGTACATTCAGTCATTCAGAATTAAAAATGTTTCTATAACACATTACGACACTTCAATAATTAATCGTTTTTTCTCTAACACCAATTAAAACAAGTAGGTACGCCAAAAAATTTTTAATATTGTTTTCAACTAAAAATAATTAAGTAAAAGAAAATTTAGGAGATAATTTAGGATGGTTATAGTCTTGAAGTGCTTAAAATGTTCAATACTAATAATAATTCAATAATAATATATCTATAGAAGAAATTAAATTCAAAAACAATCCGTTTTATCATAAAAAATAACTTCATTAACAAAGTATTATGTGTGAAATATAAAGAGAATCTATATATGGGATGCAAATATACTCCCTATTGGATCTCGAAAATTACGCCTCTGTTCCTAAGTAATTTTTTTTAGAATTTTATAGGAAATGAAAACTTAATTTATGTTACCGAAAATATGAAAATATGGTAAAAAATATTTCGATATCTAATTCGGCGTAAATATAGCTTTTTTCAACGCGCTGCTGATATTGTGTCATAGTTGGTTTAGAAATAGTGGTATTTCAAAGATAATTAATGTGCGGTGGAAACTCGATTTTTAAAAATGTTTTACTTTAACTGAACATGACATTATGAACTACACTCATTGTGCCTAATGCCTGTGTACACGTATAATAACATGTCGCAGCGTATGCGCCGTGTGCGTGGAAACGGTGCGATTCATTTATGGTGCGGCGCTCGCGGTCGGTAAACAATAAACGGAAACAGACGCGATCGACGGCGTTCAACTACGATCGATAATATGCAGTTTATATGCTGTATATAGGTGTTCTCTTTCCCCATTCAGGTACAGCTGAGTATTGGAGCGAGAGTAAAATGAAATATATATTTCTCTCGGAGAACGCACATAATCGAATGGCTCGAAGACGACGACGTTCGATGAAATCCGTATATAGTATTTACGCGGCGGAACTGCGGCCGTCATCGAAGACCGAAGTAGGCAGGTAATGATATATATAATATATAGGCAGGTACGGTGTAAAAAAAATAACCGTGTGCGGTCTTTCGGTTAGAACTACAACTACAGGCGCGTCTAGATGGATGTTTGTTCGGACGGGAAAACGAAGAGTACGAGGCGGAAAACGAAATGATTTATCCGAGTGGAACATAATAATATAATATTCTTGTCCTACCATACAACTGCTGAAGCTATTTCATTGTTTCGGGTAATCGCGTGAAGGGCACACACATACACAACGAGAAAAAACGTTCTATTCGCCTGTCCCTCCCTGCTGCCGCGCCACGAGGCAGACATCCCATTCGTTATACGACAGATATAAATTCTCAGAACGTCACCGTAAGCGCGAAATGAAATTTTAAACGCGAAATATCGTCTCGAACTACGCTTTTCTGCGCTGAAGGTTTTTACGCCGTGGAGTCGACGGAATGATGGGTCTTATAACGACATCACTATATATACCTACCTATCTTGGAGTGTAACTCAATTTTCATTTTTTTCGCGTGTGATCGATGGGGAAATTCGTCGAACCTGTCATCGTAACGCGTTGTTCGGTGAGTGGAAAACGATTTTCTACAGTTGTAATGAACTTGAAAATGTTAAACAATTCTTAACGAATAAAATAATTAATCTACTGTGAAGAATTTGTTCATGGAACGCCATGAAGTCATTTAAACGTTTTCAAGCGGCAAGACATCACGTCCTGTGCAGAGAGACAGGCCGGGAAAAGGTGTCACATACGTATACATAATATATTTAGGATGATGCGAGTGAAAAGTATTTGTAGTTTTAAACTAAAATACATATCTAACGGCTAACCGATTATAATATTATCAAACAATTTAATGGCAACTAGGACAAATTTTATGTTGGCTTCGTGACCTTTCTTTCTTCAATTGTGTGAAATATTATCATCTACCCATCTTATGTATTTATAAGTGGATAGTTTAAGACACTCTAGCAAGTTCTAGCAGTTTGGTACCTTGAACTGGTGACTTCACCTTTTTCGGGCCGTTTGCAATAAATTTATTTCGATGTAGGTAACTGCATGCAAGTATCAAATTTAAGTGTTATACATAATAATTAATAATATATTAGATGCTATATAATATATGTAATATATATATAAATTATAAAAATGTTTTAGCAGTTTTATATACCTATATGTACTGGTGAGTTTAAAAGTTTATTATTATTATTATTATTGGATGGCTGCATCCAAATTGCATGACAAAACTCAAATTCGGGTCGAATTGTGTGCCAATTTTTTATTGGGTGCAATAGAATTGCATGGCTGATTTTTAAATTTTCATATATTAATATGTTCACAAAATTGAAGGTTCAACATCTTCCTCCGTTCAGTTTTACCGAGGAGAGTCTACTCCAATAGTATATCAGAGATTAGATTTAGTTACCAAAATTCTATAGTCAGTAAAGACAATTTTAAATCGTATATCGATATACGACAAAAATCACTTGAAAATTCATTGAATCTTAAATTAAGGGGACTTATTATACCTATAGTGATTAAGATTTTCTATTATTTAATGATGGAAATGTAAATATAATAAATTATAGTCTATGCTATATTATATAGGCCCTATATAGGTTTATAGGTGGACAGATTGCTTCTCAATAAAAATCTTGCTAACACACGCCACTAAAAAATTCTACAATTGCAGTCCTAAGCCTGGAAAAGTGTAAAGGAAAATTTAAAAATACCTAAATATATATTGTAGCATCTATATTATGTTACAGTTTATAATATAATGTACTATATATTATTAAAACACCTTAAATTTTATACTCGAGTAGATACTAATGTCCCAGAAGTCATCATTTCTTGAACTAAATAGAACGGGAAGAACTATTAAACATATATTATATTTTCCGATTTATGTTTCGATAAAAATATGATAACTGATAATAAAAAATACTTCAATCATCCGTATACTTATCAGTTGTTACATAAAGGTTATAATATATAAATGTTATAAATTGGCAATTGCCATAAGCGAGGAAAACAATTTTTACTTTAATGACTTATTAGTTATATTATATCCAATTTATATTTGATGGACATATTATGAAAACTTTTAGATGGCTTAACCACATCCCACCTCCTCGAGCTATTGCCTATAGTTACGCCCATTAATATGCTGATTCCCAGTTACAAGGTACCTATTACTTCGTAATTTTAATAATGATTTTAATATCATATATGATAAATGTATAATGTGTGTTTCTATATATTGTTTTTGAAATGCAACATAGATTGGAGAGTACACAGAGATGCATCGAAGAACAACACTTTTTTCTCATCTTAAATTTTGCATTTTAATAAGGATATTTATAAATAAAACCAATAAATTGATTACAAGTGTATGTGCTCCAATCACTTATTTTATTTTTTGTTTCAGAAATTTGAAGTTATCAGAAAACCCTGGCTGACTGGAGAAACCTGAATCAAAGTTCGAGTCCATACTGTAGCTGGCGTATACATAATTATAAATTATCATATACATTTGGAATGTCGACAAGTATTTAAAAAATTAGAAACTATCGGTCGACAAAAATACTTTATTCGCTATACTTGTTTGTTTGGAGATTAATTCCGAAATATTAGATTAGGTTTGCAACGAACAAAATAGTGGTCGGACAAACATATTATTATGACATTGACGGACTGATTGCGTTAAGAATTCGAATGGATGTTAAGTTTTGATTTTAAATATTACGCAATTCCATGGCCATCATCGTCGTCGATACTGTTATTGAAAATAAAAATCCGTAAAGAGGCCGTACACTGGTGCGCGATAATAGTAAGTTGTTGCTGTAGGATTGAGCGCAAGACGTCATGTTTTTTAAATAAATATAACCAAACGTGAGACAGCTGCGGAAACATTAAAGCTGTTGGAAACGCACACGAAACACAAGGAAAACCGGCTGCGCTATACTCCGCGTGCTCGCTCGATACACGATTCGAAAGCGTCATAAATTTAGTGATTAATTATTACCATCCGAACAATCAACGAAATTCGTTAAATATTATAAAAGAGTAAGTAAACAGAATTCCGTCAAGAAGCTGTATGTATAGAAATTTAATGAAATAAAACTTATTCACGAATTTATTTAATTTGCAATAAAAAAAATGTGGATATAATAGTAATAGATTTAATAAGCCAGCGGAGACAGGAGTAATCAAACGGCTTAAAAACGTTCAAAATTTAATTACGATTTTAATGGTAGGCATTTACTATTTACAAATTACACGTTATTATATATTGGAGTTGTTTAAAATAGTTTATAGTAATCTTCAGACGACTAAAGCCTACACGGAGTGATTCATAAAATACAAAACAATCAATTATCCATTTTTTTTTTCTTACTTTTAAATAAATACATTTTAAAGTAAGAAAATGTTGACTTACATTAGATGTAGACGCTTTTATTATATAACAAATTTATAGAAACAATCGACGAAGCAATGTATTTTATAATATAATATGTATACAGCTGAATATCATAATTTGTATCATATAATTTTTTCATGACATCATTGAATTTTATATCTACTTTCTGCGATCGGGTGTAAATCCTAAATAGCGGTATAGACGTCATTATTGATGATAATATAAGTCATCAACAAATGAATTTCAAGTATTGATTATGCGAAAGATGTGCAGCATAATAATATCAACAATCTAATGAGGAGATCTCGTTGAAACTATTAACTAATCTTATAAAAAAAAATAATTACCAGTTTAGACCAAAATATTGCGCATGTTGATATAAAGCGTATGTGAACGTATGAACCTGTTGGAACCAATTTCTAATATTTTAATACAAACAGCATTTTGCCATTACATTTCTCAAGGGCCTAGGACTGTCAAACAGTGGTGGCGTTGTAAAATTGTGATTGTAAAATGTTTTAAAATGTTGGTGTATTGTTATTGTTGTTTTAGAGTTACATATCTATTCACTTTTTGGCTATACCGCACAGTATACCATTATAGGCATATATGGATGAAAAATGGAAAATTGTGCTCAACTGACAAAAACATCTAAAATGTTCAAGTCTTAATATATTAAGTTTTAAATATCCATCGAATGGTCCAAACGTGCTTTACCTCGTTATACCTATCAACGCCCAAAATAAATATATTTTTTCGTATAAAATGCGTTATGGATACAATAATAATGTATAATATTATACATGGTTTACTTACGGTATATACCTGAGTGTATGGAGATTTACTATATATTATAAGTACCGTCGACCGTACGAAAATCTACCTGTGTTTTATCCTCTGCAGTTTCGCACTTACAACACCCACGCCCTATACATATTTTATAGGTACGCTCACGACTTAGTATTCACTTACAATGCTCGACCCGTATTTTACCTGGACGCTGTTTACACATAAAAAAGGTCGTGTTATTGTAATCGCATTTCATCACGCTAGCAATCAAAAGACCTCATCTCACAATGATTTTATATCATTATATCGTTATTATGGACACAATAAAATCATATTAATATACTGGCGCCACTTTACATACACGTGCATATACATAATACGTAACTTGAAGTATATTATATTATTTTAATACGAAATAAAAACAACAACATATAGAACCGATAAGTTATGATTAGGTACCTAGTCAAAAGTCAAATGAATATATACTTCATAATATTATGACGAGTGGATGTTACCATACGATTTAATCTTTTTCAAAAAATCCTACGTCCAAACTTTCAAAGTTAAATAATCCAAAAATTGTTATGGTTTTGTAACACACAAACTAAAACAAATTTCCCTATTAATTTTAGTCTAAACCGTATTTCTTGGCGTTTGAATCGTTATAATAATATCATTATAAATATATTATAGCCTAAACAAATACAATCTTGCATTTACATCGTACAGCAAATAGCAATTGTTTATGTCATTCACGCGAAAGTAATATTAAAAGGTACCCTTATATAATGTTTCAAACAAGATGTTTATAATATATATTTTTTTAAATACAATTATTAAGTATATTTTGTGGTTTGTACCCGCAGTAAAGACATTAACGATGTGATAGTTTTCATACCACGTACACATTCACCGTGACGGTTCGATGCTGAATCGTTAGAATATAAAATATAATATACTATCTCATTCGCTGTATATGAATAATAATTTGCTTTTCTCTCACTATATACAACTACTGACAACTATACGGCGAGATAACGATTGTCTCGTGTCGATGTACAAATACTATATAGTATATAGTAGTTGTACGTGTCGCAGTGTGTATTTATAACGTATAGGAGGTACCCTATATAATTTGTATCATTATTGCATGCTCGGCTATAATAGTATTATACAATATTGTTGAGTACATCATAATATTATATTATATATAAATTGTACATTTTCGTATACAGCAGTTCTCCGGACAAGGATTCTTCTAAAGTGAATTTTTTATTATATGTGTGTGTGTGTGCGGATAATAATGAGAAACACAAAATTATAATAGGTAGGCTGTCGCAATCGAAACAAAACGCGTTCGTGTGTTCTGCGTGTGGACTATATTAATACTAAACAATGATTATAATCAGCAAAAACGACTACCGGTGGTGCAAGGGGGTACAATTCAGTCGTACACCGGATCGGTTTGATTTTAAATTATATATATTACGATTTAATCTACCTACGCATTTTTTACCACGTCCAACTGTGATTTTTTTAACCCAACTGATATTACTTAAAAATTGAATTTTGACCGGGCCGCACTAAATATTGTAATGTACACTTGCGCCCCCGCCGATAAATATCTATAGTTTCAGCACTGATTGTAGTATTATGTAGGTATATGCATATAGTTTTGTATATTACCCGGCTATAATAGAAAAATAGCTGAAACGTCTCCGAACCGGCCGCCCGCGCTATGATATTGCGACGTGTGCTGATATAATATGTTTGGTGTTGAATCCGCCTCTCCTCCAGTAATATGGACCACGTGCAGTTGACTGTTCGGTCGTCGTAATCACACTGCCGCTCTCTTTGTGGGGTGTCGGAAAAGGGATCAATGTATTATGCGGGGCGTATTGTTACCGCACGGGAGGTTCATGGTAGGTAGACGACGACCAAATTCGTATGTATACAATATATTATTATGTGTGCAAAGACGTATTCAGATTTGTTGTGCTCGGGTGCTGTTTTTTCACCACCGGACCACCACTCATCGACCCCACTCATCGACAGTCCTTATAAACGAGTATTTTTTTTCACAATAGAATTAACGTAGAAGTTACATAATATAATATAGTTTACCAGGAAAAACAAATTCAACAAAGAAAAAGTGAATCCAATGAACAAGATCTCTGTGTTATTCAGTTCATCGTTAAATCATTATCAGTGCGCGTGATAACGAGATTGAAAAAAAAAATAACGAACAAAATTACAGCAAGGCTGTAGCCCCTGGGCCGTATTTACTTTTACGTGGTTCTAATATTTTATAGACTATTATAGATGTTTATGGGTATGGACGGTATGGTTGCAAATTTATTAAATTTTTTTTATTTATAATATTATAATAGCTAAACATGTTTGCTGACAATAAAACATCACATAATACAAATCCTTTATAAATAGGTATAATATATTACTAATATATCATATAAATAAATTTTAATCCACACCTCCTCCATTTAACTGCACCTGAATCCGCTACTGTGGTACTTAGTGGTTGCAGGGCCGGAACTACTAAAGGACAGCCGGAGAAATGCCACTGGTCGGTTAGTCAAAGTACCTCTAATCGTCGGGAATCGGATGGCGCGGTGGACGTGGAGAAAACATCGAACGGTAGCCATTGTTTTTATTTAGGGCCTGACCTCCGGAAAATATAAACAACGTGGTTACCAGCTCATGGACATATCAAAAAGGTCGGTTTCCACTCATTGAGATAAAACACACGGATTCCTATCTTCACAAAACACTATATTTTTTTGGCCAACGTAACGGAGAGAGAAACGATGCGGATCTCACAGAAGCTTATGATCGATAAAGGAACTAACGTTATACTATTTTAAACAAGAGTGAAAAGAGATGCAACTTTATATGATTGCAATTAACAATAATGGTATCAGTCGTTGTGTTGGCCAACCGATTCGTATACAGTGCCACACTCATAAGTTTAATACCTAACCTGCAATTGTTTCCACTACATACGCTCGCGTGCACGTGCATAAAAACCCTTTGCTGTGATAAGTATCCGTGATAAGCTTTCGGTATACTAGAGTGTTTATATAGGTACGTACTTACCACATGATAAACCACGTTTTCGTGTGGTTGGATCTAGTTCAACAATATTTCGTGCACACGCGGTAGAATAATATTGATACCTACTCAACCTTCCACCTAAATATTTCTGTTAACATGTTTATACAACGTAAACACGTAATTTTGGTGTCGCAAAACCGAATCACGTGAGTTGCGTCCACGATGAATTTTACGAATTACGATATTAATTATTAATATACTGCAGTAAACCTAAGCTGACACGCGAGTAAAGGATCAGAAGGGATCGAAATATTTTAAATACATAGCCGGTATATGAGTATACTAAATTCCTGCAGGTGATTCTACACATTTATTTTGAAAACCGTGACCATCCGAAAATATCCCGAAATCTGAAGTCCAGATACTTTGAGTATAATTTCTATATACTATTTAAATTTGAATTCAACGCTTTTATTCAAATTTTTGGCGCAACTCGGAGAAATTAAAAATAAAATAAATAAGTAAATACACAGGTTTTCAAATGATTTAGTCGAAATTTTTGAATGCTTAAAAAATTAGACGATTGCCTGCGTGCATCTGATTCACAAATACAATAATAGGCGTATAAAATATATTGTATTTTAAACAATTCGTTGAAAATGATTCATATTTTTCTACATTATAATTTATTAAGACACACGTCTTTAAGATGACGATAGCGTACCGCGGTTGACCACACATATCGCGTGAAATCATACGGAATATTATCTTCGGTTAACTCGATAATGCCTGTTGGTACGACACGATTTTTAATGAAATCGACCAATTTTCAACTTTCGACGTTATCAACGATTGCAGGGTGTGAATATTATGATACAGGTGCTTGTAAATCGGAACCGTTCGCAGCTGACTCACGCGATACCATACCGTACAACATGTTATTATATTATTGGACGTGGTCACGTGGACTTCTATTAAAATCACTTAAGCTACACTCTGTAGCAGTATATTCCGTCATTGGCAGTACTACAGATAAGGAGGGCTCGGGAGGCCAATTCTTCCAATAAAAAAAAATTAGCCTCCCTTCGGTTAATTTAAATTCTTTTAAACACGATATGGGTGTGAACAAGTTACCTACTAATCATTGTGAAAACTTAAAACTTAAAATTATGGCGGTCAACTTCACAGAAATCACATTTTATTCGCGTGAATAATAAAGCTGATAAAAAATAGTTTCACCCCTTCTATAAAATATAAATGTATCAATAACTCCGCTCGCGTTCATCCGTGCGCAGATCATGGCCGTGTCCTCGTCGCCAAACTTTACCGACGATACCCTGCAGTTTCCCACCACAGATTAATTAGCATTATGATGAATATAATATTATTATTATTATATAAATCGACGATCGTTTGAATGTTTAGTAAATCGCTAATTCCACAAGCACGCGCGGTCTGCTCGGATTAAGGTTCGAATAATGCGTAAGTACACCCAGTCTGCACACGCATATGGATCAACACTAGAATCCGCCGGGCGCGGACGATGTACATAATATCACGTACAACCCAGCACTGTGCCGGTGTACACATAATGTGAAATATATTATAATAATATTATACATTGTACCTAATCGTTTGCAGCGCTACGTAGGCGTATACATGTGCATATTATACAGATATTAAATATATTATGTAACCTACGATTCGCGACAAATATAATAATATTATACTGTGCAGATATTGTAAATCGAACTCAAGGACGTCGAGTGTGATTTTTTTGTTTCGGAAGTATTTTGCGTCCAACCAATATTGACATTTGACAATATTTTAAGCCTCGCGACCCATGCATGCATGCGCTCGGATGAGACCATGCGTGAGTTATATCTACCTGAAATATGAATCGGGGACATCGCAATAATGAAAATTTGGAAACGTCAGTTATTACTGTAAAACAAAATAATATTTTTTATAAAAGTGGTTGATTTTAATTATTATCTGTCAAATCAGCTTAGTCTTATAATTCCATAACGCATTTCCAACTACCACTTATGATATTATTTTATTATCTATTAATTTATTATTTTAATTATTGTTCGATTTTAAAACGATTATTTTTCAATTTGAACGTAAATGCATAATATTATAATAATGTCAAACTATCGACCGACTATACTTCCGGTGTAGGTACTAATAGTATCTGGTACTACAACGCTCGTATATACAATATACCTATCTACGCGGAAGACTTCCTCCGTGTACTTGTACATTATTATTTCGTATAACAACCATGTTAGATGGTAGTGATAAATCCTTGTATTTTTACCGTTGAATTTGCTTGTAATTGTTTTCCTAATTCCGGTGTAAAAAAACGCGACAGGATTTTAGTGCGCTGTGGCCTGTAGGTCGATGAGAACGCGCTGAATTTCGGGTTTCTCGTGAATTCCCTCAGGATTTAATTTAATCTAATTAACGTCAATTATATTATATAAACGTCGAACGTCGCTACTTAGAGTAATAATAATAATATAATATAACATAATATGGCTATTAAAATTCTGTTATAAACTAGAATTACGCCGGTACGAGGAGGAGTAGTATTATGGTATAGAAGTACTAAAAATTAATTACGATTAATTCGCGATATTAAATTCCCTCTCGACATGTTTTTTCATTATTTTTTTTAATAATATCGAGTTTACACACAAAATATATGTTATACTCGTTCTACTCGGTATAATGTTATACGCATAATTATTATTGCTTGTAATTATATACACACACCGGGCTCGCACACCGTCCGGTTAAAATGTATTATTTTCCTCCACGGACCGATGGATTTACACGATATTCGGAATCGAAACGATTTATATATAGGTACGCGAGAATAATATAGAAAGACGCGAACTTATAGCTTCAAATTATATACATCGTTATTTACACCGAGTGCATTTAATCGTTTTACCACTACAACACACGCTACTGTTTCAAAATAATTTAGATGTTATGTACATTATTGTGTAATAATATAATAAACATGCATTTTTCGTTAAGTTTTTCGTGGTTTTCGGCAACGTGAGATAATGTATTTGAATACCAATTACTACACACTGCAGTCAGTGATAATATTATACCACCATAATATTATAGTACAATCAAGCCCGGATTAAGGATTAATTGGGCCCCGGGGCACCATACACTTAGTGGGCCCCCTTTTAAATTTAACTTCAAATAAAAAGTACAATATTACTACCTACTAAAATGATTTTAATTTTTTGAAAACTGTTTTGAACGCATTAAAAAATTAATATTTTGGGGATAAAAATGGGCCCTCAACATCAATGGGCCTCTGGACCTTGCCCCTTCTGAACCTCCTCTTAATCCGGGCTTGAGTACAATGGGATAAAAACACGAACAAAAATAAGTAACTATAGGTATTCCAATATTTCGTTTTTTTCGGCATGTGTACAGCATTAGCGCAGACAAACCTAAAATTATATTTTTATTTTTTACATTCGCTCATTATTTGATGTGCATTTGCCTATACAAATATTATATTCACCAACAGTCGTCTGCAGAAAATCAGCATGGCAAATATTTTGTATTTGATTATTTGTTTAATCTTTATTGACCAACGTGTACCATATACCATGATTGGTGATCGACGAGAATACTAACAATAGTTGTATAATATTCTGTCATTTGTATGGATCAATCGTAAAATGTAAATTAATATAATGTCCACAGACGACGGACAGCTACAGGGATATGCTGCTACTCATTATTCAGTGTCGATTTATATTTTAACTAAAACACCATAGTCTATATTATATTATAGCCTGTTATAATGTATAATATAATTATTATGAGTAGTGTTTGAAATTCACACTTTTATAGTATAACGTCTGTGAAATTGTCGGAATGATAATTGGCGCTAATTACCACTGAAACCGCATAATTATAAATAAAAATACGGTAAATGAATCCTCTTTAATTGGACGCATATAAATATATATGTATAACATAACATAAAAATGAACCATTTAGCATTTAATTTCTCATATTTAGATTTAATTTGAGATATTTTTTCACTCTCTTTATTCGTAATCTACCTATTTTGAATATTGAATTAAATAAAATAAATGTGATGCCTGCCACATATACTTTCCCACTATTATTTTCCTTTTTCACTGTATCACAGACCGTGTAGGTAGATCAGTCATTCACCATTATTACAGGTCATAAATCACAGTTATATACTAGATAGTACAGGTGACATTAGAAAATTGTTTGCCGTGTTGGCACCATAACTAAAATACTGCAGCAATGCTGCTCATATAGTTGTAGCCATCTTTGAATGGCTTAGACAACCAAAATGTTTGCAATAATTAATTATCCAATACAAGAATTTGAATATTATTCATAGTCCGATTAAGGTATAGTCTTGATATGATTGGTTCGACTGATTATAACTTATAGAGAACTATTGTCATAGTAATAATATGTACCTAACATAATATTTTTGACAGTATAAGGTGTGCAGTTCTGCAGCCAATCGATGATTTAGTCCAATCGACTAAAAAAATTATGTAATTATAGTTTACATGTCAATATTTCAATAAACAGGTACTTTTCATATGGGTATATATGGTTATTATGTTGATATAAACGAATAGGTAATGTAAATTTCTAAAAAAAAATCACGGGGGAAACATAACCCCGAATACGAATCCAATTCGTCGTTATTACAATATTGTATTTAGACGCTTATTCGCCACGAGGTTACTACACATAAACACGGCCCATTTGGAACACTACTCGTTAAAACGACGTTTTATGTTGCACACGTGTGTCATTCGCGTTGTCATCGGTAACTGCGTTCCCCAGGGAGCTGGGAAACGAATCCATTTTATACACTTTGTATAACATATTTTAAAATAGCCCGCCTCCCGAGTCCTCCCCGACACATTATTATCTTAAGTACTGCGGCGGCGTGTACATCGCCGAGCGGAGTGAAATATTTTTTTTCACCATTTGAAAAACACGAACGCGTCTGAACAGCTGCTGCTGCTGCTGCTGCTGCTGCTGCTGCTGCTGCCGGTGCGATCGTTGCACGCGAAATAAATTTTACTTTGGGTCGCGGCCGACATAGGTCAACTAGGGACACCCTGCGGACTGTGCGAGCAAAGGAACAAAAAAACGCGACGAATTTCACGATTTACCCACCGCCGCAATATTATGTTTATTTATTCAAATTCTAACGGTTCGTAAGATCCAAGTACAATATATATATATAATAGTACAATATTTACAATGATATTAATAATACAAATTATAAACAATAACATTAATAATAATACAAATCCATTAAAAACATAAAAATCTATTAACATAATATTATTAAAAGATTCCAAGGAAGTAAAATTAAATAAATCAAAGTTGGTATCGTTTGCTAATGACATAATTATGTTGATAGGTGAAGATAAAGAATATGTTCTTTGAGAACCTATATAAAAAAATATTAGTAGACCTAGTTCTATGCCGAGGAACGTTGAAACCGAGGAAGTTTAATAGTTCTGGACAATCAGTGTATCCGTTTACAAGTTTAAACAAAAATTTTAAATCTATTTTTTTTCTTCCATCTCATAAACAATCAATGTGAAACAAATTTAATAATGGCTGGTAAGGAGAATGTGGTTCACGGATAATATTACATTTGAAACGATTTTGAACATTATCTAAGCAGTGAATTCGATATTTCATGTAAGTGGACCAAACCACAGAGTTATACTATAATTTTGCCCGGACTAAAGAAGTAAATAATGTTTTTAAATCAATAGGATCAGTGAAGTCTTTTTACAGTTCCTTATAATAACTTCTGATATCATAGAGGACTTACTAGCCATATATAATAGGTGTTGGTTGAACGATAGATTGGAATCGAATATTACACATAGATCATGGACACGTGCTAATGGAGATTTATTTATATGATGGTAAGAATGGAGAAGTGGAACCCGAGACCTAGAAAATGTTATTAATTTACACTTTTCAATGTTTAGTGATAATTTATTAACTGTACACCAGTCCGATGGAATATTCACATCTATTTGTAAAATGGTACATCATAAGATGAATTAACTATTCGGAATAATTTTAAATCGCGTCAGCAAAGAGTGGTTTTCTTGAATTGAGGAAGTTGTTAGCATTTATAAATAATACAAATATTATTATAATATTATCTCATGTCGAAGCCGACATTTCGTTTCGGATCCATACACTCGTCCGATATAAATATATAATATTATAATTTTGAACGTAATCGTATTCATCGTGCGGCATATAATTATAGTTTTGTCTACATAAAAAGACGTCCCGCGCGATTGCCACGCTATAACGACCCACCGCACATCGATACGTATTTATCTAACCATCTTTGCGTGCACACGAGAGGGTTCGTTTACGTCGAAGAAAACTATGGGGCTATGTTTATTTTGGTTTTGTTTTTATTGTTAGACGTCGTCGTGGCGTATACGCCATCATCATTAGCTCGAAAACTGCTGTGACGACCCCGGACCCGCTACTCCGCGTCGCAAGACCTATGTCTGTGGTGTGTATATATATATATTATAATGACATACGATATAATATATTACGGTGTATTATAATTTATTTGCTCGATAAAAATAATATTAAACCCTATACCTATAATAATGTCACATGGTATCATAATATTATTATGTGTACATAAATCGCGGCATACATAATATACAGTATACATGATGTACTATATACATTTATACCACTCTACGATATTATGTAACGACGTTGAAGGGTGCGTTTTACGATTTTATATTTGGATGTACACATTTTGGTTTACGATCGAGCACACGGCGTGTATTATCCAAAGTTTGCGTACTATACTAAGTTTCTATGAACGAAATTATTATCATATAACGATATTATTACTATCATTGAATATACATATTATAATATAATCAATAAGTATAATATATGTATAATCAATATGTTATTAAATCGTTTTCAGGCGGAATAAGGCTACATAAAAACATACAAATTAAAAACGCTGAACGGCATGGATCTCTGACCTACTAAGAGTTATGTTTATTCAGTTGCTATAGAATTTTTATAGTAAATTATAAGAATAGTCTACACTAATGTTTTGTTACATCAGGGGCCGCCATTTGAGTTTTATAACGGGGGTGCCAAAATTTAAGCAGGCCAATTTTTTTGCCAGGCCACTTTTTCAAAAATAGTAAATACAGATATTGTTTATACTGGATACCCCCACCAACAACCGCTGTTACGCGACGTGCATGCAGTGCCGTCAGTCCGCTATGAACTATAATATACAGCCAGTTCCAATTTGGCGACCGTCATGCACGATCGAATGCGAGAGTGGGAGAAATTGGGCTCGGGATGGCCGTCGGCGCATTCTAAATTTTAATCCAGGCCAATAAGACACAGAAAAAAATAGGGGAGCCAAAGTATACCCTGCTCCCCCCCCCCCCCAAATGGCGCCCCTGAGTTACATGCTATGATATAGGTAAGAACAATGTTATGTCTAGTGTCTACCCGGAATAGCGAGTGAAATAGTTCCGCTACCGTTATGATACTTTTATTACCCAAGTAAATATATTATATTATTATAAATTATTTATTTACTGCTATTGTACATAGATATGGTTTTTAAAAATATTTTATGAGCATTTTCTCTTTATTTTCAACAGTTATGAATTCTTACGCCAATGCATCGAACTTGATTGGCTTTAATATTTCGAAATGGTTTTTAGTTTTAATTTATATTAATAAATAATTGGTATAGTTGACTGTTAATGCTAGCTATTATGTTAACTCCTTTGATGTATAAATATTTAATGAACACCAACTGGGATTTATAGATATATTAGTATTAAATATGTTTCAGCCCTCGCTTTGAATATTATATATTATTTTCATTTTTGGAACTCTGTAGTAGTTAATATTGTTAATAGCCTACAATTCGTTATCTTTGTTAATAATATACCAATAGTCGTAAGAAAAATATTTAAAATTTTTGAATATTAATAAATTGAAGATAAAAACAAAAAATACGAGTATCTCTTATAGTAAATATTCAATAAAGATAAAAAATATATATTGAATAATTTACTGAAATAATTCACGAATGACTTACCTCTGAAATAATACTGTACAAATGTAGTTCCTGCGTTTAAAATAACACAATGTTGTTTTTAGTTAAACACGCATTGGCCACGATTTAAATGACATTTTTCAAACACCCAACCACCACGACAAATAATTACAGTATAATATACTTATAATAATTCTTTTCGACTTGTCAAATAAAAATTATACTTACGGGCTTATGGTCTTATTTTACATACAACGGTTCGTCGTAATACGACTTGCGTGTTTGATCGCATGACATTTACGTTTGGGACTCGGCCAAACCGTGGTACATCATGATCTACCCGATCGTCTATATAGGCATCGACCGATCAATACTGAATTTGCATTATGTTCCAATGCTTTGTCTGTGAATTTGATAGGATTAACCAGTGGATACGAAAACTCACATATTTTCATGCACTACTCATAACAGAAAATTAACTCGCGTGACGTGTTTGACCACCCATAGATGGGTAATATCAATGTATTAATATTTAATAAACTAGGTAACACATTTCTTTGAGATGACTTCCGAGCGTTCTGGAGACCCCGTGCAAAAGTTTAACGCCATCGGAGTGATGCGCTTCTGTGATTATGTAAAGTATATATAGTATATATAACAAAGTAATTGTTTGAAATATAATTTGACATCGACGGTCGACCAATCAATATATTAATAATATACCTACGTTCTAAAAAGTAGGTACGGAGTACGGACGGCACATTATATTTTATGCTTGATCAATGTACATTATTATTATTATTTCTGCATCGCAGATATTATAATACTTATTAGTGTAAGTACTTGAGTATTAATTTCTCATTGTCAAAACTTATTTAGGTATATTTTCATTTTACCCAATCAATACTATATAAATATCGCATTGTGCGCAATTGAATATGATCCTTTAGGTACATTGCTGTACTTATCTTCTATATTTTCTCAAACAAATTTACTTTACAATAATTCAACACGACATCAAAAGAACTCACTTACTCACCACTCACGTTATCGTGGCAATAATAACGATGGTAGTTTTATTGATGGAACAAAATATTTAATATTATTTTCCCCAGTATATTAAACATTTTGCATTAAAACGTACTTTATAAACGTTTAGAAATTATAACAATAGCGGTGAGCGTTTTTTGTATAATTTTATTTTTTAAGGTCATGTTTTTTTAAGTTTTTCTTCACTAAGAAGACTTTTTATCGATGAACTATATTATATACAGATACATTTTTATTGAAAAAGTTGTTACATTTCCTTCTTCCACATAACCACACGCTTGTAACTGATATAGTAATATATAGTGCATAGTTTATTTTATATTATATATATATTTTTGAAAACAACACTCGCCGTTTTATACTACAAAAGACATTTTCAACAATAGAAGATCACTATAAAAATCAAAACGTCTTTTTTAACACCTCACAAGTTACAATAGTCTCATGTTTTTGACGATTTTGTAACTTCGAACAATCTCTACACTTGTTTGTCTCCACTTAAAACTGTAGCATTTCCATTGAAGTGATTAATTCCAATTGAAATCCAAACGTTTCTATCTAAATCATTCTCTGTGAAACAAAAACGTTATAATAATCGTCAGTAGAAGAAAACCTTGATGGATTCTAACTTGTTACAAAAGACAAAATTACCGATAGCCATATCCGTCGTCTAAAACTTGATGAATGAACTTGCGACTAATATATTAATGGTTAAAACCTATTTATACCGTTGGTATGTCATAATTATTTAGCTCTTGTGATTTTTACTATCTCAAACAAAGCCGTAAACTTCTATACATTACATAGGTAATGTGTTTATATTGTACAAAATAAACTCTGCAGTAATAGTTTTCAAATAAATATAAATAAATACTGCAAGAGTACATGGAACACTCTTGTTGTACATATATATAGACCAGCGAAGATAAATTAAAAGAATAACACACTATGTTAAACCCTGGAAAAAATGCATAAATCGAAATCGAAAATATGAGGTGGTATTCAGCCGATTAGGAATTCGTCACTTTAAATATTCTCTCTTCTTCGTCCCAACATGCAATACAAATAACTACGGCAAACACCGTTTACTGTCCAAATTTTACCGCAGCCTGAAATGAACTTAACATCATGGACAGCTAAACAAAGCAATTGGTCCATTATCAGCTGATACTAAAAACATGATTTCCTATCTTAATAAAATCGAAATGTATAACTTATATAACAATGCAAATATTTAAGTTAAGCAATAACCATTATAGTCGAGGCTATACAAACAATATGAAAAAAAAACTTTGCAGCCGTGTAGATAGAAAGTTTAAAATTGAAAAATCTGTGTTAAATAAGAGCTCGAAATTTCGGTAACAATATGATTTGTTGTACTTGTAAAAAAAATAAAGCAAAAAAGTTTGGTGTGTTCAACCGGAATTATTCCCATCCGACAGTCGTAGTTTCTGTGTATAATAATACATATTATAATACATTATCGTGTGTATAATAAAATGCACCTATACATGCAAGTCGCGAACGTCGTTACGTGTTATTGTGACATGTTTTTATTTCATTTTTGACGGGTTTTGTGGCTATTAACACGTCCCGTATACGATTTCGGTCGCACGAAAACATTCAATTTTAAACACAAAACGGGAAGATTAATAAAAAATAAGATAAAATAATAGCGCTATAACAATATAATATGTACGTACACGACGGCGCACACACATAAATAACGAAACGATTTAAACGTTGTTTATGCGTGTCTTGGGAGACGAACGTCTGGGAGGACGTGTTAATTCGTTTGCGCGAGGAGTCTATATGGATTTTACGATTTCCGTTGTCCTTGTAAAAGGAAAAAAAAAACGGGCACCAAAGACTATATTTTAACTCGGGAATGTCTGCTTCAAGACGGTGCTTGTCGGGTTCGCACGTTTTTCGAATACGACCAATACACATTATACCGTCGTGTTTTACTGTCATCGCGGGCATACGCATATACACATGTAGGATATTGTATAATATTATATCGAAATGTCTCGGCCACGTCGATTTGTTTAGGAGTTATAATATGGTTTGACACAATTTACACGCCTGCAGTTACGACAGGGTTCGTTTGCGGCTCGATGACCGATAGACGCGTGTATACCGTTACATGCAACGTAATACCTACTCCCTTAGAGGTTAGAGGCATACCTACAGCAGCAGGGATGATATCATTGGACATTCGTTGTTTCGAAGAGTACCTAATTGACTTTTTAAGAAAATTTAAATTATATACGGCGCGAATCACCAGGCACGCCCCGTTTTGTATTTCTTTTATGCTTAATTTATTCAAATTATGATTTTTTGAATTTCTAAATATATGCACGTTTTTCGAATACGACCTATACATATTATATCGTCGTGTTTTACTGTCATACGCATATACATTTTATATAATATTATATCGAAATGTCTCGGTCACGTCGATTTGCTTAGGAGTTATATGGTTTGACACACTTTACACGCGTACAGTTACAACAGGGCCGCGCAGGGTCTTTTGCGACTAATCGACCGATAGACGATAGCGTGTACCGTTACATGCAATGTAATACCTATAACTCCCTTAAAGGCCTACCTACTGCAGCCTAGGGATGATGTCATTGGCCATTCGTTATTTCGAAGAGTATCTAATTGCGAATTTTTAAGAAAATTTAAATTATATACGGCGCGAATCGCCAGCACGCCTCGTTTTGTACTTCTTTTATAATTAATTTATTCAAATTATGATTTTTGGAATTTCTAAATGACTAAATAATATATTTACACACGCCGTGAGTCCATACATTTTCTTATTTTTTAATTACTCTCTTTATATACTTTTAAGTACATTACTACAAACTTCTGTTTTTCAAATGAGAAGCTACATTTTCCATCTTTGCGTTTGTAACTTAATATAAGTGCCACGCTATTGACCATTTTGATTTTTAACTCTCAACGACGACCTTACCGGGTGAAAGTTATAAGGGTAAGGGTAACAGGAAAATTGCACGAACCTTCATAATTGATTGATTGATAAGAGCGTGCTGCATATCAATATATGTTTTAATTTTGGTGTATGTACACGTTCTTCTGAGATTGAGAAGGATAACAATATTCATAATAGGTACATTACATGTTGTAACAATGTATATTGTACCTAATATTGTACGTAATTACACCGCGATCGAGTACCGCTAATAACTTTCGTCTCCAAATAAATCAGCTCGTTCACTCGTTCAGCGTAATATTTTTATATTTTTATATACGCTTTAGCTGAGTATGTTGTGCATTTATCACACGGTATTATATTATATTACAGTACAATAATATAAATGTATAGTTCGGTTGACATTTTTGCCGTCGTCGATTAACTTCGCTGTATACATTACTATTATGTGTGTATCTATACATAATCGTGCACGATGCAATATGGGACATATCCCGCGCGTTTATGTATAATAATAGTAACAATATACATACCATACTTTCCCCTTTTCCGCCATTTCCACTCCCCTGCGTTGTATATTGTACACGCGAAAAGCGTAAGTACGCGCATGCAATCGGATATATTATGGCCCGTCATATGCGAACATACTATATACATATACATGTATGAACATTTGTACATATATACTTATTCTTTATATTCAATTTTTTTTCAAACGTATACGGTGAAAATCGTTTTCCTTCGCACTGCGCCGCGGTTCTGTATCAGGCACGCAAGCCAAAACAATATTTTTTTCCGATTTATTCGGCGAACGCGAGTCGGATGTAAAGTTTTTTCTCGACCGTATATATTTTACAAGCGCGCAAACACCAATGAAAGCTATAAACTGTCAAAACTTTAAAATAAAAAACAGCGTTTTTTTTTCTTATCGCCTACAACAACTATATAGTACAATATACTTTAAAACATATTTATTAAAAAGTTTAATAATAATATACGTATTATATAATATATTACAATATAACACCACAGTTGTTTAGATATTACGCGGACCGTAAATTGGACTTTGCAATCTGTTAACCTGCAATGTTTGATAAGTATAAAATACAATAATATATTTAAAGGCACCTATATACTCGCGTTACACATATTATACGGAGGTATCGTATACGCGTTATATACATATTATATTTAATCAGGCCATGTTTTCCCGTTTTTCCGTGTCAGCCATGGTATATATACTGCAGCCTGCAGGCCTCTTTCATATGTTTTGAGGTAAAAGTGTTTTGGTTTTAAATATGTTTTAATAATATTATGTTCTAAGAAATTTTTGTTTTTAAATTTTGATTGCATTTTATTATGATATTAAATATTAATGTTAAATAATAATCTACGTTTAGTTTCAATCTAACTCATTCGTAATATAATTAATATTCACTTCTTTTACGAACCCTCGGGAACATATTATTACGAAATACAAGCTACAGAAAGTTTACGTTTTTACGTGTTTATATGGGTCAACAGAGTATAATACTCCACACGAGTGCAAGTACTGATCATTTTATCGCATAGCACATAATATAATATGTTATGAGTTTACTGCTGTTTTGTATTCCTCGCAAAACCTCTATTTATAATATCGTTACCCCAAAGAATCGCCATCAGTCACCGCTACATAGGAACTATAATATTATGTATATAAACGCGGTACAGTGCCGGTTATGAACTAAATTTATGTCCCCTCGAAAAAAATTAATGTTTATTTATATATTATAATTTATAAGTTCCTGCAGGCGAGAAGAATTATGAACCATATACCACAGTATATATACCGAGCTTGGAGTGTATCTATTTTCCTTGTTAAGACTTTTGTCACAAAATTCTAAAGCTTTAATTATAGGGCTAGGATATAAAATATTTTTATATTATAAACTATAATAGTTGAAAACATACCTACCTAAGTGGTTTACAATTTATACAAATGTTTTTCACCACTAAAAGGATTATTTATATTTTAAATTTAATTTTGCATTTATTTTGGCGCTTTCTTTCACTGCTCATAAGTGCATATTTGGCTAGTTTTCAGATATAAATGAATATTTTATACACATTTTTGATATAAATACTTATCTATCTAATAAACAAAAAAGTTTCGACAAATAATTACAATGGCGACCATACCATAAAGAAATATTGTTATGACTTATAAGTATTGCAAAATAAATAAAACATAGATATTATTATATTTTTCCAACAAAATGTTTATATGGTCAATATCATATTATGATACCAATACGTTGCATTTTAACTATGTAAAAGTCGTGGTGGAATCAGGATTGAGTGTAAATTTGTAGAAAAATCAATTATAAAATATTGTACCTATATTTAATGAAGGATTACAGTAATGTGTGTATTATATATTTTTTAAATGTT
Source organism: Metopolophium dirhodum (assembly GCF_019925205.1). NCBI lineage: Eukaryota > Metazoa > Arthropoda > Insecta > Hemiptera > Aphididae > Metopolophium > Metopolophium dirhodum. The sequence continues at coordinate 24,488,690 of NC_083567.1, forward strand.
TTTCAATAATTTTTAATTCAAATTTGTATATTAGATTTATAAGCTCTAAGCTCCCAAAAAACAGGAGGTTGGTGAGCAAAGCGGACTGGGGACGAAGGCCACAAGGGCAGAGCCCCTCAGTGAATTTATAAAATAATGAAATTCAAAATAAATAAATAAAATTAATTAAGAACTATTATTAGTTGAAAAGTAACTATTAAATATTCTAATAATTGTCAATAATTAATCCACATTCCACACATATCTAATTTATACTATATTAATTTATATGAATGTAAATAAAGTACATATTATTTAATTGTTTTTTATAAATAAATCAGACGTACAAATCGAGACATATTTTTCAGTCTAAAATTAATGTTTATAAGTTATAACTAAGTATATAAGTAGTATACATAATATTATATAGTGTAACATTCATTATATATTTGTATATATTTGATAAACTAAACAGTAATCACACATTATAGGATTATAATTATTTTGACCAATACAAAAAATATAAAATTATTATTTATTATTAAAATGACACACGGCAATTAGTTCGACAGGAGCGAACTCACTTATGTACACTTATTTACAGCCACTTCCCTATATGGTACAGTACTATTTTAAATATAATAATTATTATAGATCCATAAACCATTTACCAAGTGTGTCTTATTATTTATAAAATACCTCATAGTTCATACACAGTGCTCTAACCCCCAGCTACGGAGAACTTATCCATAAGGAATAGAAAACCTTCTCTGGATAACCAATATCGTAACAAGGTTCCCCCGACTACGTTTCAATATTTTAAAATACGTTTAAGCGTTTAAATTAAAATAAAAATTAATGCATGTTTTGAGACCATGATATTTGGTAACTTTTATGTAAAAATAGTGTACATTATAATATAATTTATAGGTTTTTAAGGGAACAAAGTCCCTGGCGCTTTAGTTAGGTAAATACGAGCGGCGGTCGATTATAGAATAATAATATTATCATCTCGATAATAATTCCGAATTCGTACGATATAGCCATCGTATTCGCTGTAACTATTGTACAATATAAACTTTCGACTTTTAACAAGAAGTGTATGTTGTCGTAATAATATGACGGAACCTTGTTTATACGCATTACGCGCGTGCCCGCCACAAAAACCGTCGACGCGACCAAAACGTATGAATTGAATTGCATCGTAAACTATTTTTGACCGACCGCGCACTATTTACACACATTATAGCGTTCCGGACGATTAAAATAATATGTTTGCAAAACTCACGTCATGTGCGCATTTAAGACGAATAACATACACACACGACGAATAATACATATGATGCATAAATGTTATGACACGAAACGGCCGTGCTAAGACTCCCGGATTAAGCGTTTGACGTTTTTTTACTGCGGGGACTTTTAAATCTCCGGCGACGTCGTTTCGTCGGCAATTTAATCGTAGTAGATTTATTATAATATCATAATAAATTATTATATTTAATAATATTTATTACTTACTACATCTTACACACGTGATGCATACGCCGCTTGCTCGTGACAATAACGACGGTGGGAATCGAATCCATTCCGAAGTCGTGTGAGGTACCTACCCTTATTATAATACCATATTATATTATGCGTAGGTATAATATATTAATATGACTGTATGAGGCATGAGCATATTACTCCTACTACTACTACTACTACTACTACTGATGATAATAATAATATGTAGTACCATTGAATTTAAAATATTTTAAAATCAATATAGGTAGTACCTACAAATTATACGATTTAAAAGGTTATCGACGCCGACACGTCACATCCGACGGGGTACATTATCACAACAGTATAATGTTATGGTAAATGACGAATTTTGTTCGATTAGCTGATAAACGAGCGGGCGTGTGCTTAGGGATTGTTTGACATCACAAGCGTGTATTATAAATTATAATATTAATATATTATAAATTATAATACGTATATAATAATAACATAGTATAATATAAGTCTGAAATGTCGCTCGGAAAGCGGTTGGCGTGCATACGATATTAAAAAATAAACACGACGACGTAATATTATATTATACATAACACGTGTACACGTGTGTGTGCTGATGCTAAGCTCATACTCTCTTTTTAGATAGAGGGGAACGTCATAATATTGTATGTGAGTGTGTACATTTCAGTTTCTTATCTCTGTTTTTGGGGGAGTTTCACCCCAAAAGCGTCGTGCCCGCCGCCTTTTACTATAACAACAAACGTGTCCGGTTTATTATTGCGCATACACAATATCATTATACCTATATTATGCATGATAGCATCGTGTACGGATACCTTTTATTTACCAAAACATCGGACGTAGAGTTGACGCACGCAGTAGTTTATAATATTATACCCGTGGCCGCCGACGACGTATGTATATATCGACGCACATTTTTCATGTTTACTCCGTTCGCTAAATTTACCTGTCAAAACTATATATTGTACTATTTACCAAACTACACACACATGCACGTTACACGTATTGTATATATAAATAATATTATGCACACTCACTATAGTATTATTATTATCGTATAATACTATATAATAATGTATACAGACTCACAATTCGTATGGAGATCAGAAAAGCACCGATGGCAGTGTTATATTATTTATATTAAACTAAACTTGTGTTGCATTATTATTGTTGTCGTATTCCTCCGTGTGCGCGTGTTATGATGATAATAGTAATATTATTGTGCCCCACGCGCGTACGAAAACACTATTGAAATCACCCGTATCATATATAATATCATAATGCATATTATATATTATTTATATGCAACATTATAATATAGAGTATATGCATATATGATCATTATGCATTTGTATTATACTACTTATATAGCGATGTTGTGTACCCATTCACCACTCCTTTGTCGAACGCCCCCATACGATGACTGTAAATCTGTTTAATTCGACTGCCGAGTGAACCTAGTTGTTAAGAAAAACATTTCACAGCAACAAAACGCGAGCGTGTGTTTGAAAAGAAAAAGAAATATTAATATTGTGTGTGCGCAGTAGGTACGCGCGACGACCCACGTCACAACGAATCGTTTGCAAACGTCTGTTGTTTACTCTAAAATGTCTGAATGTCTCTCTTTACGACCATAATATTATTAAAAATTATCGATACCAATTATTACCAAATCACAATAATTTTAATATGATACTTCGACAGCCGATAGTCCGGATGAATCCAGACCAAGTGTCATCCGAATTACTAGAAGTGTTTTCGAGGGTTCTCGAATTAACATTACATTATGTTACACATCACACCACATTTATGTGGCAGTTATATGATTAAAAAGTTCAAACAGGGAGTAAGTTGTCGTAATTGAATTATTTATTTGTAAAGAAATCAGTAATTATTTTTTGAGTAGTGGTCTCAACTTTAATTAAAAACAATTTAAAAAGTGTTTGAAGAATAGACACGGTCCAATAATACAGGTCGAATAGAGACCACTGTATTGTCTATCGTAATATAATAATGCATGGTATAAAATATTTATTATAATACACACATTTTGTACAAGTCATTCTGCAATAGTATGTACGGAGTGTTTGCCGTTTGGACATCGCGTTCACCGGACTGTCCAGTTTTTACTGTGTATGTTATACGAAATTAAATTCGTAGAATGCATTTCGGAAATTTAGCCAAACCTAATCTGAGCGATGTGTGGCTTAGAGAGGAAACGCGTGGAAAATGAAAATCATGCGAAGGGCAAAATATTATAATTTCATGTGAAAATAATAATCATTGCGCCAGACCGTTCGGCGGTGGCTTCTCCGAAAACCATCTCGAAACACGACATTTTATTATAATAAATTGTACGAGTGATAATTAATATAATTATATGGTATAATAAAATATACTTACTATCGTCAGTCGTCCGGCGTACAGCACGTCGACCGTTTTCCGCATCGCATTATATAATATCTTATTTTCTCCGTATTAATTTCGTTTCATCTCCTCGGCATGACATTATAATAATATTATTATACGTAGGTACATAATATCTGTGCAATCTTGACACGCGGACGAGCCACCGCGTTACTATAAATTATTATAACGCATACGTAATAATATAATAATAGTAATAATATATTATGCAGACTGCGCGCGCTGTTGCAGTCCTGGCGGCGGCGCGCGAGACGGTTTTTATTTATACTATAAAATAATAATAATATCATACGCGTACTATGTTTTTCACCGTCGTTTTTATTTTTTTTTTTTTTTGCCCCGTCTTCGGTAATAAGCTAATAGACGGCTAACGTCGTTGTCGTCAGACGGTTTATTGATGATGGGTTAGGAGAACTGAATATTATTATTATTATTTGCTCGTGTGTGGGCTCGTGTCGTCGATCTGGCGTTGTACGACGACGACTACTACATCGACGACGACGTTTATAGAAACGAGCAATCACCGCTGTAGTGTATACACACATAATACAAAATATGTAGTATAGTGCAGCAGTACTCTATACAGTAGTAGTTGCTGCAGCTGTCGATGCGCCGCGACAAATGCAGATGAACGTCTCGGCTCGCTCTTATATATAATAATAATAATATGCCTATCGTATGGCGCGCTGAGACTCGGTGCAGACACGTCTCGAAGACCATAGACAGTGTGTAACCGTGCAACTGCGCCAGGACCATAGAAAATATATGCCAGACCAGGACCTTCTCCTCCGGGGGTAAACAAATTATCGCGCCGAACGCGGTAGCAGTAAACCGTCACAGACGCACGCGCATGCGCATCCTCCCCGCGTCTAAATCCGTACGAGACGCGTGCAGCGTTTTGCCGGTCTGTGTATAATAATATTATTATATAAATTATATAATGTAATTATTGTGCAGTGTCGTATGACGCGAACTCGTCGAGCTATTTATAAGGTTCACGTGTGCGACGCGTCGCCCCCGCGGCTGCAGAGACGACGACTTTTTGCGATCCAATGTATCTACAAGGACCGGAAAGGCCGTCGCGAGCTAGTCATCGCGTGTTACAAATCAAATCCGTGGCATGCCACGATTTTTCTAGAAAACAGCGCTCGACTATGTCATCGTACATAATTAAGTTATAGTTTATAATGACGTTTCTCGCGTTTTTCCTTCCCCTCACGCTCTTCGACTATCTCTAATTGCCGCTACAGTCCGACTGTGTGTTATAATATTATACACAATATAATGTAATATTATTGTGCAGTGTCATACGACGTGAACGGTATAGCCGTCGAGCTATTTATAAGGATCACGTGTGCGACACGTCGCCCCCGCGGCTGCAGAGACGACGACTTTTTGCGATCCAATGTATCTACAAGGACCGGAAAGGCCGCGTCGCAACAATCAGCTTTCGCGATGACACGATGCTTTTTTTTCGACCGCAGTGCGAATGAAAAATAAGTTTTGTAATTTATTTGATATTTGTATATTCATACGATCGAAATTTATGCAATATAAAATATATGATAATATGTATATTAATAATAAAATGTACACATTTCATATATGGAGTACAATATTGGAGAAGACGTCGTCAAAGGCGCTAGCCGTAGCGAGTTACAAATTAAATCCGTGACATCCCAAGATTTTTCTAGAAAACAGCGCTCGACTATGTCATCGTACATAATTAATTTATAGCTTATAATGACGTTTCTCGCGTTTTTCCTTCCCCTCACGCTCTTCCACTATCTCTCATTCACTCTCTCGCCACTTCCTCTATATTTTGTGGCAACCGTATTTTGAAAATACTCTGCGGCATTAGTACCGTCGTTAATAGCATTACATCGCCGACGTCGTAAGGTCGCACGCGTTCGCGGGGCGGTATGTATTTTCTTTGAGCTTGAGTTGTTCCAATTTTCTCATTCGTCATTAAGATAAGTTTTTTTTCTTTTGTTATTGATCGCGTTCAATAAATTTCCTCGTGCGCGGAAATTAGTTATCGATTTGAATAAAGTCAAAAGCCGTAGTAGATTCTTAATGAAAACTCAAAGAAACGCGAATTCGTTTTCTCGGAAACGGTTCAAAGTGCTATGTGTAATTGTAATATTTATGAGTTGTACCGAAACGCGGATAAGCTTCACATAAATAAAGTTTGGCTCGCTGCAAGCTCGGTTTTCTTGACGTTTGCAATTTATTTACTCGTAGCGATCGGAAATGGAGTTCGTCAAAATTCCGTTAAAAATATCCCTCTATTTAGTAGGTACCGTCGTGAGCTGTATAGTCGTGTAAATTATAAAACATGCTCGTAATAAGACTTAAAAAGAAACTAGGACGTATTAATATTGCAGCTTTTTCCTTCCAAAAATTGGTTCTACATACATAAAATCTGCTTAGTTGAAAAAAACTGCTCCTCAATATATCTACATATAATATAATAACATTATATAATATATTATTACGCTATAAGTACGCCATAATAATATTAAGGAGTTATTTTCGATCTGAACTTTCTTTATCAGTAGGTACATGAAAAACGTCATGATTTCATAATAATATCTCTTTCGCACGCCTGCACATAATATTATATACGCTCAGGGTCGGAAGGAAGTCAGGTAGCGCGTCCGTGACGTGCCGTCATCGTAATGACAGTCGACAGTCGGCATTTTTTTTTTTTGACAAAAGTATACCAGCTATTTGTTTGATTTAAACATTAAAACTAACTTGGAATGGAAAAGAAATATTTTATACAGTCGTCACTCGTCACACTGCTATTCAACCGACATCATATTTTGAATTCGTTATAAATACTTCGAGTTCTGACTTAAGGAGACGTAACACAGGCAAATGTCGTCTCCGTACAATCACAAGGGCGTAACATATTATAGCAAATGTACGCTCAGCAATCAGCAGATCGCGTTTAGCTTCGTTAATCGACTTATTATGAAAGTCGATGGTAAGAAAATTAGGTATCTGTGTTTGTGTGTGGGTTTTTTACGATACTTTAATTTTTTGGCGAGTTTTGCGAATATAATATACCGTAAATGAAAAATGATCATACCTCACGTAAAAACTGAATTATATAATTTATTTTATATTAACACTATTGAAAATTATTTTAACGCTATAATGGCAGTCATACTATCAATAAATTATTCGTGAGCCATAATCATAATATTATAAATACAATTATTATTATTGTTTTTGTTTACTGTGGGATAATCAAATATGATTTAAAGACGCATTATTAAGTCGGTTATACTTCAAAAAAGAGCAGTTTGGGTGGTTCATTGGGTTCAATGTGAAGTTCAATGTTTTAACTCTAAAATTATACGTTAACGAGGGCTAATGTCAATAGTGTTATATTTGAATACTATATTTCTCTAGCATGGGAAATACTCGAAATACCTATCATCAAGATGTAATATTATGTGAATTAATACAACTAAAATGTTAAATCATAATAGATAGTAATATACTATTATACGTTGCCCCCGCGAACTCTTCAAACTGCGTAGCGTTTGTGATGGTATCATAGAGCCCAATATTATAATTATAATATACATAATTATCATTGTTATTATCAACTTCAGTGCGTGATTTGTATTATAATATAATTATCAATATTGTTATCAACATCAGTGCGCAATTTGTATTATAATATTAATAATGTCCGTCACGCTGTCATGTCACTCTATTGAGCAGAAGACGGGCCATCGGTATATTAAATTTGTCGCCACCGCTACACACAAACACACCCTATCGATAGTAATTAATTTTAATATTTGTAAATGTTCCGTCTGTTTCACGTTGATATTAATTATTATTCCCGTCGTCCGATCCAAGTCCAACAGTGTCTGTATAATTTATGCGATAAATAAATATAATATTATACAATACCTACTACTGCACGTTATACTACCGCAATACTCGTGCATACCGCAGTGGTTCTAATTAACCAATAATACGTATTCCCCATCTGTGTTTATATAGTAAAATATGTTATTATTTATTATATCATTAGTAGTTAGGCTTAAATAGGTGAACAATTTACTATTATGTTCATTATAATACTAGAGCAAGTGTGTGCATTGTATACTATTATTGATCTACAACGAGTGCACTTATCAGTTCTCTATACGTAATACGTATATTATAATATTTGTAGTGTCCGTACTCTGTGTTTTGTGAAGAATTTATTCGGTTTTTAAGCACCAAATATCTTTTGGGTTAAAAAACTACGCCAGCCCGTCTTTGTTGGTGAGTTACCAGGTGTACAATTTAATATTTTTACTATTTTTACCAAATATGGTGGGTCGGGTTCACTATTAATGTTGAGCCATAAGGGCTGTAGGGCTCTTGTGGTTTAATCTCAGACGCATACCACGTTATTGTTCTAATTGAAAACATAATAAAACGTATTATATTATGCACAAGCCTAGCTAATTGAAGGCTACTCACACCAAATACATACGATGCGTACGATGTGTACACATACGCAAACAGATCACTCGGTCGGTGTCGGTCGCGGTGAAGTGCGTGAAGTCTTATAAGTTATTACTGGGTAATTCACTACCGTCGTGGTTTTCGCGCGGTGTTATCCGGTGAGCCACCGCCGATTGATAACCGAACAATAACACGTTCGCTTCGTTAATAGTTATTGATGACTCACAGTTTACAGCTCGAGATCCGTCAGCCTGGAATCGCGATTTTAGAAAGTTGAATTCCAATTTTTTTGGAAATTAGCAGATATAGGTAGATACATCGATCGTCTAAATTAGCGACGCAATTTATAGCGAAAAATTCGTATACCATACAATAAACCCGGGACATATTTTTAACACAATGACTAAGTGTTTCCACCATCGTACCTGCCGCACGCGGTGCAGTTCTAATATCATTTCATCAACGTCCGTCGCGCGTAGGTATGCAGTTTAATATTGTAACATACATTTGTATAATTGACTATAATATTATTATAATAATATACTTTTTACATACCTAAATGTGCGTTACCGGCATTCCTTCGTCGTCGTCGGGGTTGTGCTCTCTCTCTCTCTCTCTGTCGTCGTCGTGGTCTCAATTCGCGACGAACGTTATTGTCTTCCAATGATTTATATTACACCCTCGTGTGTCGTATTGTCGACGACGACCTCAATGTGTCCGTGCCTTTGCTGCAGTGGTGAGCAATGAGCATTTTCAACTGTCATCAGATGTTATTTCGTCACCGTTGGTCGCGTGTGTGCGACATAATATTATGCATAACGTAATAATATAGACACACCATTTTAGTGAAACTGATATAATCGATTATCAAATTAATTAAAAATAAACACCCCACATTGTTCTACTATAATTACATAAATTACAAATTATAAATTATAATAATTTATTAATAACTATTAATCTAAGAATGTAAACTATATAATATATATTATAAATTATAATAATTGTTTTTGAATATCAATATAAAATTAATATAATACATACAATTTATATGTATTATAATATGATATAAAACTTTAAGCACGCCGCTTTTATGAGCACACTGCAATTATAAAAATTACCAAATTGGTAATAACCTGCAGGCTATCAAAAACTATCCATATAGATGACCTGTTAACTTAATTTAACAAGTGTTTATTAAATACTTCAATTACCTAACGATTAAATTCGTATTTTTAATAATTAATAAAGGTACCAATAGTAATATTATATTGATTGTGTGTTCGGGTCAGGGGGTATCCGTATAGTAAAAAAATTGTATTCTTCATAACTATTTTAATCACAGAAATGTATGGTGTAACGTGGTCGAGGGAACCGCATTTCGATATTAGTTATCCACAGGAGGATTTCTATTCCTTATGGATAAGTTTTCCGTAGCTGCAGGAGGTTTGAGCACTTGTGCAAGCTGTTTTTATCAACAAAAAGACACGCGTTTGGTTTACAAATCCAGAATATTTATTAACATATTTTACTACATCGGATATTAATAATTATATCGGTGAGTTCGTTGGTGTTGATGCTGACTGTCGAACTGACCTCCGTGTGTCATTTTAATAATTAGTATGATATTATATTGGGCTTACGCAACGCCTGTAATTATTATAAATAAAATAAAATAATTATTATTTTGGACGGAGTCGAAAAGGGTCGAGTGTATACATATATTTTTTGTTGGTCAATTCTACAATGTGTGTATAGACATTACTCATTAGTTTATATAATGTACATAACGTAAAAAATGTTACAGTAGGTAGTGTCCAGTAGCCAGTAGGTACCTATAAGTATACCTCATGTGATTCAAATCATGCCACTGTAAAATGTTGTCACTAATAATTATTTGTCCCTGGTCCAACCCTCATAGGAATTAAGAGTATCTCATTATAATACAATACCATATTATAATTTATAACAAACTAAATATCGCTTTGTATAGGTATTATATTATAATTGATCGATTATAAATACTGCTAGTGCCCAAAACATCTACCTACTAATTAATACTCTAGGCCGGATTAAGTATAAATTAGCCTCAAGGCAATGATTTTATCTTGGCCCCAAATTACATCCCTAGCATTTTTTTTTTTTTTTTTGGAACATGTGCTCATACATAACACATATTACATCAACGCCCATCTATTAGAGTATTTTTCATACCAGTTCACATCAACTACTAGAAGTAGGAGTGCAGTGCCTACATTACTAATAAGTAAACATACAAATTCAAATTAATTATTTACCTCTAAAAATGAAGTATACATTAAATACCAACACCAGGTTGATAATATTTGACGCCTTCGAAAAATTCGTCGCTCCAGGCAATCGACGTTAATCTGGTAGTAAGTACTGTAAATACTAGCACAGTAGCACAGACACTAGACAAGCAACATACTAGTATATTTAATCTATGATACTATAGTAATAATTTATGGTTATATTAAATAATATATCTTATCTACTGTAACCAGCGATGCCTCTCCAGCATTCGAATATTACGTTAACACAGCCTGACAACCATCATTTGCTCATTTTCAGGAATAATATGGCCACTCGAACACAGTTGGTCACTGGACGCATTAATATTATAAACACTCCCGGCCCATACCTTTTGTTGACCTCATTGTGATTGCGTGACATTTTATATTACGATTTACGTCATATTTTCATGTATTTTGTTAATTGGGAATGTAATCAGTTTTTGTTTTTTCTGTTTATAATTTGAATTTTTAAATCTTATTTTATGACTCCGTTTTAGTGTCAATATTATACAAAATTTACAACCGAACATTTATATATTTATATCTTTGTACATTTATATATCGTGAGTGCATATAAGTTTGTAAAGAGTTTCTATTTAAATTATAATTGATTATTATTATTTTTAATGCATCCTTAATATTTGAAATAATTATACAGTTTGAAGTTTGAAGTTTTATTTTATTTATAATTGTGGATTTTAGAATCGTCAAACGCTTTTAAATTTGAAAATATAGGAAAAACCATCGTAATCCAATGTAATCCTGTTATATATTTGCATATTTTATGCCAAGAAGTCGATTGCTTGAAAACTGTTGTAGGTATGACCTCGTGGTTAATACCTATAGCTCTTGTATTTGTATTATAATTTGTTGTATTTTGGGTAAGTGTTTCTGTGTATAACAACAAAGACGTAGTACATGTTTAACAAACAAATATTATAAAATTAATAAGAACCTTAACCCTGGCCTTGTGGCTCAATAATAATAATAATATGGACCTTCTGACCCACCAGTTCAATACTGTACAATATTATAATATAGATAAAAAAACAACGGTATTTATTAAAACTTATTATTGGTAACTTCTCACATGGTCGGCAGCTAGAAAGAAAATATTATTACGTTGCCTAAAATCCGAATACATTCTTCTGCACAGAACAAATAAAATATAAATATTACGTGTACCAATATCAATAACAGATAATTCACACACTTGTTAGTATAAAATATATAATAATAAATCGTACGTCTAACCGAGCCTAACTAATGATACAATAAATAATTTTTACATTTTTACTAATTAGAGCCGTAGGAGCAGCAGATGAGCCATTCGACGAGTTGCTATTACAATTATTAATATAAACACAAAACGAAGAACTGGTATTATATTGGTTAATTAGAGTCACTGATGCGCCATGCACAAGTATTTATTGGATATATATTTTATATTTATCGCATAAATTATAAAGCGACCGTCGGACTAGGATTCATGATCGAACGATGGAAATAATATAATTAATATGGACGTGATACGGATAATGTATGAATATTAAATTAATTAGTAATTACCTACGTACTATAATTATTGTAAGAGAGTGCGTTTGTGTGCGTATCGTTCGGCGACAAATAAAATAATATGACGATGGCCCATCTACCGCTCAATATAGAGTGATATAATGGCGACGAGACGGACAAAAATAATATATTATAATAGAAATCGCGTACTGATGTTAATAATAATAACATTCATAGGCGTAGCGTGATGAATTTATGTACGGGGCCTATAGCCTATTATGTTTCTGGTAAACAACATATTATATTCTAAAAATTTAACTAAAATAAATGTACGAAAGGGGGGGGGGGGTCTAAACAAAATTCCAAGACGGCTATAGCCCCCTTAGACCCCCCCCCCCCCCATTCCACGCCTATGATAACATTATATTTTTAATACGTGTCATATTGCGCCGGATCATACCAGCACAGACATTTCTGTATAGTTGTGCGCTGCTCGTCTTGCGCAGTTCGCGAAAAACGTATAATATTATGCTTTGCAGATTTCATAATTATATGAATTCATATTGTATAAAACAATATCATACTCGCTGACAATTTTTATACATAATATTATATAAATAAGAACTATTTAAAATCGTTTAAATAATCGTCTATTCAATATCGGAATACATTTAAAACAATTAGTTTACCTCGGAGTTACGTCATTCTCACACTGCAGTATAGGTCTGCTGTAGGAGTTATTGCGGAATTCTGATAATGCAAGGAACGGTTTAAACTTAGTACCTAAGTTTGCAAGACCATTCTGATGGGCATCAGGAAATAATTATAATAAAATATCGTATGTTCCTGGAGAATCATATGGTGATCGGTACGGAGACAGTGACTTTTGAAGGCCTTTTGGCAACCTAAATGTGAACCCAAAATTATTTAGTTTTTATTATACATTTTTTACGCGTTTGATTCCTGTCCACGTATAATAGGCCTATAAAGTTCGACATTTTTAGTTTATATTTTATTTGCCTTGTACTTTTTTTTTATTATTATTGATTTTTACGACGGACTCCTGCGAGATTTTGCGTTTACGTCCATATACGACGCGTTTGAAACATCAAAGCGGTGATGGAGGCGGTGGTGGCGGCGGTCTTGTAGGGGAATTCGATTTTTGTCCAAAAATTCACGAATTTGCGGTGAGATAAGACGCGCATCATACTACGTACAACTACGACGCACACGCGTAAGACGCAATACGCTATACATAATATATAGTATAATACTGTTATTATAAATTATAATACAATAATAATTGTTTCGTTATTTTAGCACGTAGTACACACACGGTAATAATACTATAACAATATTCGGTTAAACACAGTCGTTCCATATTATAATATAGGCGTGTTATAGGTAGGTACGCGTATATTCACTAATGGCAATCGCTGTGCGCTATGAGAATTTATGAATATACTGTCGGGCGAATGTACACGAACGAGTTTGCATATAGGCAGGTAATTTCCTGGCACGGAATATCCAGGGTGTGTGTGTGTACCGAGGTTTTAATTTAATTGAATTTCGTGTTCATTTAGTACGAAACATGTACCTATAACTAATAGTTATTACTAACAAATTGGACACGTGAAACGAACGGTTTATATTATAATATTTCGCTACATATTTATATTTTATTATTCGGTTAGTAAACCTCCTCCGACACATAGGCACGTTCTACAGCGCGTTTGTTCGTCTCATTCCGTGTATACGTTTAGATACTGTAAAATAAATCAGACTCATTATAATAACACTAACCGAAACAACAGTTTAACGATCTACATATAACATAATAATGATGGTTTTAAATCGATGTGACACACATTATACCTAAGGTACCCCAGGTATTATACAGTCAACGATATAATATATATTAAATATAATATTACCTACGTTACCGACTATTAAAACAATAGGTACGCATGCTATTGAATAACAACTACGCTGTACCTACCTATTATATAGATTCGCCCGTTTAGTGTTTCATGAGGAATTTTAATCGTGGAAAGATAACATTTTTAGGAGATCGTCCGCGGATACGTTTACGTGTGCTTATACGTATCCCGGTAAATATAACATTTGGCTCGAGTTCATGATGATATAATTAACCAGAAATGCTGAGGGTATACCTACACAGTTCTAAGGCGTTATAATTTGTATGCATCGACCTGCAGCGATAGAACGACTCGCGAATATTATATTCATATAAATATTGATAACGTAATATCTACCTTATAACCTACAACAGTGAGTAGAGTCACATTATTATGTTTTACGTCAAATAGACGTATCTGATCCGACGTTGACGCCAAATATATTATACGTTATCACTTATCGTCGGCGGTTTATTGAGTGATTTTTTTATTTAACAATATTTTAATTCGTTATATTCCATGTCGTTTAGTATATTAATTGTTTAACGTTCATTGCCGTATTGAAAATTTACGTTTATTCAAATATTGTATTTATATTATTTATAATGAATAAATACAAAATGATATCCAAAGGCCTCAGAGCCGCGATGCAAAACAAACCCACGAAAACGAGAACTGGGATCGCATTTGTTTAAAGATTTAAGTAGATTCAAAATAAAAGTTTTTTCCAATACCTTCGAAGTCCCAATTGTATTCACTCAAACAACAAGAATTTAAAATTGAAATAGCCGTGCCCTTTAAATCAAAACTTAATTTATACACCCATGTTTTCTGTTTGTAAAATATAAAATATGTTTGAAATTAATTGTGAGTTGTTTTAGATCAATATCATTTACATTGTCGCTTAACATATTATTATAATTTCGTAGCGAGAATAGCGACCGTTGTAAAACAAATAATAACTTATTTTTATTATAGTATTTATTTTATTGAAACCAATAAAAGAACCTGTTAAAAAACCTCTAAAAATATCGATTTGAATTTCAAAAAGTTTCCGGTTCCAACACCGGTTCTTTACGGTTCGGTTCCAGACGTGTAATTTTATTATAGCCCCGCACATACATATATACTTATAATAAAATAATATAAATTTAAACTAAACAATTCAAATAAGGTAATGTATAGTGTCTATATTAGTTTTTTCGAAAATTATCAAACCGTTAGATTTTCCAATTATATTGTAATTTGTAAAAAAAAATATTTTCAAAAAAGTTCAAACTTTTTGAAAAAATAACGAGTGTAGACACTTAAATGGATCACCTTGTACATTATTGCAATGGCGTCTCGTAAATATTTACGATATACTGTGTTATTGTAATACTCAATAAACCTACCGGGGCGTGGTTTAACCGGTCGAATAGCCCTCGAAATAACGAATTTAATCTACTAAAACATTTATGAGTGTTGTAGTTGTTTGATGGAAGTTTTTTTTTTTTTTTTAATTAAGAACTTTTAACTGATTTTAATGAAAAATTTATTCAAAACGTCAATTCTCGGAAAAGTAGAGCAGAGCAGAGCTGAAACAACGTTAATTAATCCCACTCCGATATTTTTCGACGTAATAATATTATTATATTGCAAGGCTGCTAAAAGACGCGCGCGTTTGGCGGAATCAAAAAACGAAAACACGAAAACGAGCGAGAAGGCGCAATATAATAGAGGGAAAAAGAAAATACAGAAACGAAAACTACATGATGAGCCTCTAAATTAAATTTCGTCAAAATATCCGTTCGCCGACGGGTCTCCTCCGGTATATCCGTCGTATGTGACGTGCGATGTGAGGAGACCTCTCGCGCGTTTGTGTGCCATCCGAAGCTATACATTTATTATTGTGCCGCGACGGAATGGCGTGTTGATGTACACACGCGTCTAATGTGCTGCCGTCAAACACATTATTATTATTATTATTATCATTACTATTATTGTATACGAAAGAGCAATATTATATTGTCGAGGGTACACTTTTGTGGCACACTGTTTTTTTTTCCTCCGAGTTTTCGCCGAGGCGAACACGGGATAACGCGTGAACGCATCGCGGCGGCCCCCCTGTATATTATGACGTTTTGTGAACGTTATTTCGATTGTCAAAAAAAAAAGACGTATTTTCGAATAAAGATTCGTCGTCGTATTCGCCTCGTATAAAATATATAATAATATAATATGTGTCTGCATATAGCAAGACTAACGAAAATAACAATAATCGTAAAACGAATAAAATCAACATTAATCTGGTCGTCTGTCACGCGCACTCGTCACTGCGGCGACGTCGAGTTATGCAAATAATATTATTATTATAATACTGGGTACACCTCGCATCGTTTATATTCTTCGCCAATCTCCGGAAGCCAACGGCGGCGCACCTGCCAGATGTATGCATTACACATACACACACGCGAGAGAGAGAGAGAGAAATGCGATCATGATAATATGTATAAAACGGAATCTGCGATGTAGAAAAATGTAATGCGAGAAAAGGGGCGAGAAAATGTCGGGGAGACGTGTGCTGCCGCAGTGGCCTTGAATATTTTTCGCACAAGGGATGGAACGAATTTAGTAGTGCATATAATATTACAATAGCTTAATATTGTTATTACTATTCGATATAGCGCGATGCCGTGTAATATAATACGACGGCGGGTTTTAGTGATTTCGCTTTGTATTAAAATACAAAAACATGAACCAAATCATATTATTATATTCGTAATGTTAAATGGACCTCTTATCAGAATATCTGTGTACCGAATAATATTCAATAACTATTACGGATTTAAAATTTAAATGTTAAAACAACAGTTGATCGTAATCATAAGTAGGCAGTAGACTATGGACTAATAAAAAAACGTACAAAATATATTCATGAAGATGATAATATTATGCTTCAACAAATAAACAAAAAATAGTTGGCATTTTTATATTTTATTTATTTGTATCATTGATTTTTCTCTTTATTTTTAATTAAATCGATTCCACATTGTAATGTCATCGCGTATTCTTTAATAAAAACAAAATCATTAGCCAATATAATATAAAAATTGTCAGCATGGATATTATATCATGTGGAAAGTTGAGATTTTTATTAACATTATTTTTTGCAGAATAGTTTAAGAAAAATCACTAAAAAGCTTGATAATTTATATTTTGCATTTAAAACCATGCAAAATAAAATTTTGGATTTACTATGCAATAAATAGAATTTTTTTTACCATCGCTATTTTAGTTATTTAATTATGCTAAAAATCGTGTAAATGCTAGAAATCCTTAAGCCTAAATTTATAACAGCATCGCATACCTAAATAAGTTCGTTATGTAATTGTACGCCAGTGCATTCCCAATCCGTTAATATAAGCAACAACATTACCTGCAGTCTGCACCAATGCGATCACACAGGAACTCACTTGAATTATTGTACAAAATATTATTTTACATGGTCACGTGGGTACTTACTTAGCCTACACGTGTACAAGTGATGCGTTTGATGTGCGTTATACGTTTGCTGGCACTGTATTCGTACGTAAGTTACTCCAACACACCATAGTACCATACACGTATAAACATTATTGTTTTGCAAATATGTAGTTTAGTTGTGTGACTATTTGCCAAATTTGTGAGACTAAATAGTTTTTGTGCCTAAAAAAAATCTTTTCCCCTTCACTTAAACATTTTTAACAACTGGTGGTTTTTTGAGTTTATTATTTAGTATACATTAGTATGATTTTGTATATGCTGATTTTCGAATCGAATGTGCAAAGTATATTTTTCGTTTCTTTTGATATCTTAAAATACTGTTAGAAGGCTTCTGCCCACAGTGATTAAAAAGTATTTAAACGATGCAGAAATGTGTGCACCGCTCTTGAGTCATGACTTATAACTACTCACCGGAAGGTGTCGTTTAGAAAAATAATAAAAGGTACGCAGCTGAGACATTAAAAAAAAAAATGAATAAATACTTCGCCCCACGACACTTGTATATTCAAGCACTGGCCCAGATCAATAATAAAATAATAATGGTTTATAGAAATGAAGTCTTGAACTATATTTAATTACTACGTTGGACGTTTATTAAAATGGAATAATATTATTTGCATTTCATAAGGGGACGTCGGTGCACCATTTTTTTTCTCTGTCTGATCCGCGCACAACATAGAAAATTTGCGTCCAGTAGAATCGATCTTGTGATGTTAATTTTGGTATTATATTATTGAATTGGCCTGAAAAATTTAAGAATCTTATCCGTGTTCTTACAAAAGATTTTTTTGGTGTTACAGTTTGTTTGCTAGTTATGAGCATGTAAAATGTTATAGTTTAAAAATACTCATAACTATCATTAAAATCGAAAATCCTAAATAATCCAACTTAAGAACACAGATAATGTTCTTAACTTTAAGTCTGCGATACTTTGATAATAGGTATCCACTTTAATACTTATAAAGCTAACAACAAACAGAAATACAGAACGACAAAATGTTGATTCTGTTGAATGTAAATTTGCCATGTTGCACACTTGCACCTACGTGCAGGGAGATAGAGTGAGAAAAAAAATAGTGCGATGACATATGTAACCCTCCCTACGTGTTGAAAAATAATAATAAAAAAAACGTCTTGTGTAAAATCGTCACGTAATCCTCGTTTTAGGCGGTCATATACTTTTGTTTTGTGTCATTGACCATTGTATCAAGGCGCAATATTTACACGAACATAATATATTTTGCATTTATGCGTACACAAAGACTAAATAGTCTTCTTTTTACGGTGGACGTTTAATTAGCACCGGGAATACCGAGGGCTCCAAGCGCCAATTATAATACATTAGGTATGCCTCGACGGTTTTGATTCAATAAAATTATTATTGTCGTGCAAAAAATCTCGTAAAAAATTGCACGTACTTGCTATAATATTATAATATTAAGAGTTTAATAGTTGGTTGCGAAAAAAATCTATAAGCATTTAACTAATCAATTTTAGTGGCCCATGATTGGTCCATTACATTTTAGTGAACCATTTTAATATTAATCAATATTTTATGAAACTCATGTTAAGTACGATTGTTCTAAAATATTAAAAGAGAGCGTCTACCGATTTTTTTTGTTTTTAGTAATTAAAAATACGTAAAAGAGTTGTTAACTGTATATTATGAAAATAGACTGAAAGAGAATACTTTACAAATTACTATTAAAAAAACTTCTCCATATTCGAGTCCTGCAATTCAATGTCAGGATAAGCGGAACTTATCGCATCACGGTGCGTCGCCATTTATACTTAGGTACCTATATAAAGTAAAATATGTTTAATTAAACAACTTGCCTACTAAATGTGAATAGTTGTACAAAGTTAATATGACTAGAATTTTAATTGAAAAAATTAAAAGACACCGACTGCAATGCTATAATAATAATAATAGTATTGCACTCTCGACTTAAGTTTGTATACATGCCATTTTGAATAAAACGTAGTACCTACACACATTGGCAAGATACAATTAGTCATGATTGTTACATGATGAATGGCAATTATTATAATTTTGCGTCGTAATAAATAGTACGCATTAATCTCGTGTTCAATTAGACGCTCTTTAGACAAAATATATTAATTATATTACAAACCTGCTGCATATAATAACAATCATTCATATTATTTTAAATTACCCGATTTACGCAGTGCACTGTAAAATTATTCGCACATATTAATTAATTTCAGAAATAGGTATACCTACTAGCAACTAGCAAATATTAATAATAATAGTTGTACGATTATTTAACATCAACGTTGTCTACCAACATTTCTTTTTTTTTTTTAACAACCAACAGTATAACAACAGTCTTATTCGATACACCGTGATTGTTTTAACACACGACGTTGCAGCATTTGTGGTAAATTTGTTGCGTATAGATTGATTTTTATTTTTAACTCGTCGTACGCATATATTGTAAGGTCTGCGTTTCACTGTCGCCGCGTCCCTTCGACTGCCGCTAAAAAAAAGTGATTTGTTTGAAGTTTATTGGAAGCTACACAAAATTTTGCTCGCATTTTTTTAGATTTTATTTTACTTTTTTTCCAATACGAAATCCACTACCGGCCGTCCCACAGCTCCCACCGTCGTGCTGGATGAACTATGTACGAGGGAGACGTCTGCAGACGTCGTGATACGATGATATTTCACACGCGACGTATACAAACGTATTTGATTAAAACTTGGAGATCCCGTCCGCGGGGCACATAATAATAATAATACATTAATCCCTACAACAATTTGATTGTGAATCGTGCATAAAGACGAAAGTCTGAAAGTCAGTTCCTTGTTCAATTATTAATTTATGTAGTAGAATGTGTACTAGTATACGTACATTGTATTTCATTCGCTAATTGTTACCTATCTCTATAATCTTACATTATTTATACACGTGTAAAGTGTGCATCGATTAATTAATGGATTTACACCCATTCATACTGTTTGAGTTTTTAATTTGAAAATGTCACTCTTCATGAAATAGTTCAATAGAATTATAAAAAATAAACATTTTTTTTAAAATATTTGTTCAGTTATAGATGATTATTGATTTGAATTGATTAGTGATCACGCACACAGTGACCAGTAATAATGCACGATTTATATTTTATCAACGTCAATATCCGTTGTTTGGGTATAACCTTAGTAATGATTATAATGGTTAAATAAGTTTATAATTTTATCACTTATCAATAATTTAGTACCTATCTAATTTTCATTTATATGCTATTTGAGTAAAATAATGGTGTGTGTAACTTGTATCCATTGCAGTATTGAGTATTAGCATATTTTCTCTTTATAAGTAAATGAGTAACTTTAATAATATTAACCAATAAATAACAACTTATAACACAACTATTATTTTAAAATGTATTATAATTTTAAGTAACCGTTAAACAATATTATGATGGTATAGGTAACAAATACTAAACAGTACATAGTATAATTTGTAAAACAAAACATTTTTTACCTAGGTTTTAAAATGTGCTATTTAATGTTATGAGTTATGCTTATGAGTTAGGATATTATAAGGTTATGTAGTAATGTTTGAATAGTTTTTTTTTTTTTTACTAAGCAAAGTCTTTATACAGACCAATTTATTTACGATGTACCAATATGCAAGGCTGGGCATTAACGAGTTAAAAAGTTAAAAAGTTAATTTAATTTTAACTTTTTAACTTAACTAGTTACTTTTGGCTTTTCATTAACTTAACTGTTAACTTACTAAATTTCTTTCTTAATTAACGTGAAATTAACGAGTTAATTTTTCATTTTAAGAAGTAAGTTAAGTTAATTTATTTTGTTTTAAATTTTATAATATTTCACTATATTTCAGTCTATTTCGTTTTCAAGTCAAAAAATATGTATCGTAAATTGTTTAAAGTTAAAAATTATATCATTCGAATCTAAATTATATGGAAATACTGTATGAAGTATAAACACTAGGTATATCCTATAATTTAGTTTTGGGTTGGAAAAAAATTAAGTACACTAGCGTTGTATAAACAAATAATTTTTTTTTAACTTAATAAAAAGTTCATAAAAAGTGTGTATTAACTTAACTGAGTTAACCTATATTTAAATTAACTTTTAATTTTTTGTTATTGGTGCATATTAACTTAACTTAACTGAGTTAAAAAAAAGCATTAACTATTGCCCAGCTTTGCCAATATGTACCTAATACCTATAAAGCAACGTCTACATCGCATGGTAATAGTTTTATCATTTTTCATACAATTAACATATCTACTTTAAAAAAAGTTCTTTCGCTCTATACCTATACATCTAGAATATTAAAACATTTTTTTTTTTATTAATTTGAGTTTTATTTCGTTTTTACAAATATGAGATATTATTTTATGACATTTTAAAACTAAATTTTCAAATTGTTTGATATACGTTATGTTTAAAAACAAAGTTGTCAATTATAATACAATATCTTCTCCTGCAGCTACGAAGTTGGTTCCATGTTTCAGCGATTCTGAAATAAAAAATAAGTTAGTGTAATATGACGTAAAATAAAGATATAGTACACAAAACGTACAAATAATGTCGCTTTAGAGAAACTATGAAGTCATATCTCACTATCAAAAACATAGTATAGAAATTTAAATTGTTGAAATCGTTTAGTATGTCACAGCAGTTGATCACGATGTGTATTTCTATGGCAAATACGGTGGACAAGTACGAGAAATATAACGATTATAACTTGAAATTGAATACATATTATTATATATAAAGTTCGATGAACTATATTGAAATTAAGTCATTTACAAGTTTGTAAACAAGAGGAACGTCGTCGTAATATCGCACCACATCACGATTATAAGTCGTTCAAGCCGCGGCATCAAACTTGCGAGAGATTATACTTAGGTACCGTTCGGGGGAATATCTCACGATTCAGTCAAGAATTTAATTTCCGTCCAATGTACCCAACCCGCATTATACATAATATGATAATTTGTGTTTTGTACTATTTCTAAGGGTTTGAGGCGAGGCGCGACCGATAGAGAAGTTACGGCAGACGGTGGACGAATAATGGTCTCACAAAGTAACACAATATTATATATTATACAGAGATCGGTGCTCACTCGCTACCGATTTTGATGTCGTTCGCCAGAATTGAGAAATCAACTTTGTACGGACCCATAACAGAATATAACATTGTCGGTATGACGCCAAGTGTGATTGCATTGCACTGCAGCGGTGGTTGAACTTAAAAATTGCAATTCTGACGAAATAAATAATAATATATTGTTTTTTCCGCCGTATTATGGACGGTCGAAGCGGTCGCGGACGGGTTTGTGTTCTACTAACAGCACAAATTATAAATGGTTCGACATTGTACTATTATAATTATTAAAATGGCTTTTGGTCCGCCGTATGATGTTTGATAAGAATAAAAATCCTATAAATGATGCACGCAGACCGCGAACGAACTGAGTAAGTGTTGGTTTTATATAATCAGTGGTTCTCGTGAGATCTTTCTCAGTTAGGCCGCGATATACGCTGAATTCTCGTCCGAATTCTTTCGGTAATATTTCATGCTGATCAACATCCGTTCACGGACTCACGCAAACGCACTTTAAAGGTTGGTTAAAGGTCTTTAGTTGCGTATAGAGACCACGCGGCGACAATGATAAAAACTGGTTTGATATATTTTTTTAGAAATTCGAATTTGTAGTCGATTTAATGATTTTTAACCGTCACGGTTAAACGTACAACGATAGTATTATTATAGGTACGAATTAGCCTAATCTTATAATGGTGAATATTAACCGGGCCGCCATATTCGGATTAGATCTTTTTCGAAGTCATCTTTGCAGCGGCTACTTGTCTGCAGCCTACGCCGCTGCAGTGGTGTATTACGGCATTTATCGTTCGTATAATAATATTATTGTAATGTTCATAATATAACAATGCGCGCAGGTGCAGATTATCATAATAATTGTATTATTAGTATATAATAGTAATAGCACGGCGGTGTTGGTAGCTTCGCGTGCACCGGCTCGTGATGGGACATTAACATTTTCTAAACGTTTATATTATAGACGGTCCGTCATGTATATAACGGCCGCATTTATATATGATAATAATATAGTTTATAATAAATAATAATATATAATAGAATATAATATAGTTTGGACGTCACGCACCCCTTTCGCCGTTATCGATATCTCTCGGTGTGCTCGGGGAGCTACTTACTACTCGAAGAACAAAAAAAAAAAACCCCGAGTACGCGCGTGCATAATTTATGGTTTGATTCTTATCCGTAGCACATTATCTCGTAATATTATACACGTAAATATATATATATATAATGCGCATACACAAATGACCCTATAATAGATTGTTCCGATTCACTTTGATCTTTCGAGCAGCAATATTTTATATTTTCATTAATAATTTATGTAAGCCAATGGCGCGTGCTTTTCGGTAGATAATTTTTCTATCGTTTTATACCGTTAAAACTATATAGTAAAAATACATTAAGTTATATAGTTGGTTTGAAAATGTCAAGACGTCCAACTTAATTATGCATTACGATAAGATATATTACGATAAGCCGATAAGGTATGTGTATGATAAATTACGATAGTGATCTTGTAGGGTACTAAAAGTATATAATATATATATATATGTATAAGGAATACCAATTCTTTTATTGAATCTTAAGCCATGAATCGTATAGCGCGGATAGAATATAAGTATACATTGTAATATTTATAACAGACTTTTGGAAAAATTAAAAACGAAAGGGAATTAAGAAGACGATACTCAGCCGCATGCTGTCTCCGTCCTATACTAACGCATATAACATCATATCAAAATTGTACGTTCAGTATTTCAAATTTTAGTGTTGTATTGTTACAGCTTATTACAGTGGCGCCCAGACAGGTTGGGAGGCACTGCAACTGCACATGCTCTCGAAGGGGGTGTGGAGCGTCATACTGTAAATTACTGGTGACACAGGGAAGATTATAAATTTATAATATAAACTATAGTCTATAAAATAATTAAATTCTGTGAGAATATCATTTTAAAATAAAAAAAAAAATTGGTGGGTTGGTAATTTGCACAGTCTGTTATTAGCTGAATACCAAGCCTATTTTAACCTTCATTGAGAGAAGTATTTAAATTTAAGTATTTTAACTAAACGAAAAAAAAAACATTTACAAAATACTCGGCGATTTTCGCACACGATTCACGCTAATATAGATTTCACACAAAATTATGTATTGACATTGAGAAATTAACTGTCAAATAGCTGAGAGAGAAGAGGTACTGTTGAACTGTCTATAAAAACGTTTTTAAAGTTTTTTTGCCCGTTTTTAAAATACGTGCTCTACATTCAAACATTTTTGTAAATAAACGTTTTACCAAAATAATATACTGCGTACCATAAATCATTTTATAATATTAATCTTCTTGCTTACCCAAACGATACGTATACATATAGTATATTAATATTAATCACGTTTGTATATACGACCACATAATACTGATACCTACACCTGCACGTATGATTTATAATATGTCCTGTAATTTACTGAGTGATATGACGTAAATATCTCATAACTCGACACAAACAACACAGGAACTATGCAGCTGTCGTTCTGATATCTGCTAGTATTTACTAAATTTTAGATAAAAATATTAAATATTACAGGGTGACACGTATTCGTATCCCTCCTCTCCATTTAAAATTCCTGGGCACGCCACTGAGGTTAGGTTAATCAGCACCCACCAACATTTATAAATATTAAATACGCCTATACTCGCCTAAATTTTAACATTTACATCATTTTGTTATTATATTTGCACAACTTAATAATAGAAACGGTTTTTGTTTTAAATAAACTTAATTTTTATATTTTTTCCTCATCTCAAACCGGTGTGCATAGTAAAACATCATATTATAAACCATAATGACCGCAGTGGCTCTCTGCAGAGTATAGTAGGTTCGACTACGATTTTTCATATGTTACGTGCCAGGCCTTATCAAAAGTTATTATCACCAAACCACCTCCGACCACCAAAAACACCTTCATTAGTTCATTACAAGTGCGACTTTTATAATTCAATCGACTGTGTCTCTAAAATGTGTATCCACATTTAGCTAATACCGGGGCCTGGGAGGTCCGGGAGTCTCCCCCGACTAGACCTGAGGGCTAGGATTGTTTAAAATTTGAAATCGTACAATATTGTAGACATGGGAGAATTTACCTTTAAAATACGTCTATAACCATTGTCCATTTTCTTATTTATTCACATGACGGTAATAATAAATTATTATAATATACCCGTATAAAAACGGTACTCACGGCAGACATCATATTTTTTTTGAAAACCCGAGTGTGTGGTTTTCATTATTGGCGCCTTGTGTAATCTTGTTTTGGTTGGTGATCGCTCGGCTTTGCCATACGTTATTTACGTACTGCAGACATTATATAATACTATAGGATATGATTAATAAAGAAAAATATTACTAAACCCATAACCAACGTATTGCAGTTGGCCGCGCGCGACTGTTGAGAATTAAATAATTCTCGTAAAAAAAAAAGTAAAAAAATATAAAATAATAATAATATAGGAATATAGGATATTATTATATATAAAAGGTCGTAAGACTACAATAACCGAGTCATAAATCAAACATCACGCGTTTCCCGCGTCCGAATCACTATACATACCCTCTGAAAATTAATCCTAAACATATATATATAATATATAAATAGGTACACCACTCGGACAGTCTTCGCCGTCGTCGTAGCGCCTCTTGTACACACGATGAATCTCGTCGTCGTGTCGTGAATTTTTACCAACCGTAAATCATCGATCACGCGCGCACACACGCACACACACACAATCGTCCAGAACTACAGTGTTTATGTGTATATAAGTACGAGAAACCGGTTTGTTTTTTTTTCTATGTTTTTTTAATTTCACTTTATTAATAATATTTCACAGTTTCATACATCGAGAACTAGTACGTCATCGTGGCGCGAGCTCGTGTATACACTGTGTACACACGCACACACACACACATACACACACACACACACACACACACACACACACACACACACACACACGCACACACACACACAAGAGACCAAGTCGTGTTGAACGTGGGGATGCGCGCGACCGAGAAATTATTACCGCAGATAACATCTCGAACTGGTCGAAAACGCACTGAAACATTAAACGGTTATTGATTATGGTAATTCTTAATTGGAAACTAAAAAAAGAAAAAAAAATAGTCGGTAAGCCGAGCGCATATCACACCATACAGTAAGAATTTTTTCCTCTTCATTTGTGCCGAGCGCGGTTAAGAATATTATTAATTACTCGGGTTACCATTCTCATTCGGCCGATTTTTCAATCGGCATCATACGCGATTCGTTTTGTTTTTAACGACTTGGACGTGGTTCGGGCCGGCACGCGCGCGCAAATTAAAACACATTTTTTATCGAACGCGACGACAATAACACAGTGGAGGTATAATGGCATGGAGGTTCTGTGCATTTTCAATATGATTACCTTTGCGGTGTATTATTTCATACCCAATACATTATAGACGACGTATTTCTCACAAGTCCGCCGTAAGTTTTCGCGCAGTAGTCTGAAATCATCGTTTCTTGCTGCGCACGCGCGTACGATACTGCGGCGTTTCCCGTATAACGACGAGAACATGATTAGAATTAATATATTGTGTAAATCACAAAATCATAATCAGTTACCTTACCTGTATAAGTGAATGTGATGGATTTACCGATGAAATCTAGTCTTATTTACTGTATATTATATGTTTTAATATACATTTAGGTGTAATTACAATATTATGATAAACCATATACGCCATCGGTGTCTTACATTATAATGGCAAAGGGGTTATAGTGTGCGCATGCGTGTTGAATTGTTAAATAAATGATAACTATTAACGGGCCTATAAGAGGCAGATATATAATATATATTATATTATATACAATATAGGTACATATTAATCTATTATACACTTATCGCAGGTAATTTTGAAAATATTTCACTTTAACAAACTTCATCGTGGAAATCTCGGCTCCCGCAGCATCTCGATCGTTCTCTTGCGAAATTGTTTTCCGAAACTTTGCAGTACGCCCGTTGTCTTATTCCTCGCGGTGGGTCTTCAAACGATTATTTATTGTTACTTTTATTGTTAAATACACAATTATTCTAATTGGTTTTCCGTCAATAAAAATACATAGTATACTTACCTATGTTAGTATACTCGATGAGAATTCGCTATTCAATTGATGATTTACGTACATCTGCCACAGCAGAAAATGCATTGATGCAAAATAATATTTAAAGTTTGAAATCACTGTTTTCGACGTGTCAATAACGTTTTCGTTCATAATAAAAGCCACAATTAGCATACAAATTTTAATTTTAAATATTTATTTTTTAAAAAAAAATGCGAAGAAGAATATTAAAAATTAAAATAATATAGTAAATATAAATATTATATTATAATTTTTAGTTTGATAGAAAAGAGTTGTTGAATTAAGCAGTGATTTGAAAAACTATAACTATAATATAGCCATAGTGGTCCTTGCTAATGAGTAATGACCATTGTTTCCTCAAAGCCTGTCCTGCCCAATTCACTCTCCTTTTGAAATTTATTTTATAATGGGTGCGGCCTTTGGAAAAGTATTCATTTAGCTACTCATTGTGCTTTTTTCTTCTCCAAGTGTCGATAAACGGACCATATTAGATTCTTTTCAAGATTTTTCTTTTAAATACACTTAATCTTAATTCCTCAAGTTTTATAAGTGGCCATGTCTCTGAGGCATTGGCTGTATCAACGTAATATACATATCCATTTTCAGATTTATCGATATTGATCTCCAGATTAGTATCTTTCCAAGTCCAATGTAATACTAATTACCCTTTTGTATTCTTGTATTGATTTATCCATTTTAAGGCCGTTATTGTCTTGTGTTAGTTATGATCAACTATAAGTACTTGAAACAAGTTTCTCTTTTAAACACACGTTATGACCGAGTTAGCTTATGTGCGTTAATGTATTAAAAGTTAAACTATTATATTGTCATTATATTATATCTATTCAGATTTAGTCGTACGTTGAAGCTTAGGCTGGTACTATTTAGGATGTCATAGTACGAGTATATAAGCATATTTGGCGAGCTCGAGGTCAAACACGGAGAGGCACCCTGTATAGTATGCATACAATCTGTACAGTGCAGTAATATGTGTCTTACAACCTTACACAACCACCGACCTTCTTATATTATATACATCGGGAAACTGCCAACGTGCACACACACACACACAAATATATTATATACATGCCATAAAAGACTCAAGTAAAATATAATAATATTATAATGTATTAATCAAAGCACCGGAGCGGTGTACTATATACAAATCACACGGTACAGCAACAACAGCAGCAGCAGAAGCAGCACTGTCGGCCGTATATTACGCGTGCGTTAAGTCCGTATAGACATAGGCGGACGGGATGGTAAAATATAATATGCATATAAATATATAGGTACTACGCATGATATAAGTACCTACGACGTTTTGTTGCCACGTCACTCCGGTTAATATTGTTTACGCGCTACTCGTCTCTCCATATACTATACACGAGCATAATAGTAATAATAATATTATTATATATTATATGCCTACCTCCGTATATTATCTATACATATGTACAATAATATACGCACCTATCCAAACTACATTAAACTGTCGTACAACGCAGTAACTCTCTCTCTCTCACCCTATCTCTCTCTCTCTCTCTCTCTCTCTCTCACCACGCCGGTGACTCCTCTCCGCGACGGATGCTGCTGCTGCTGCTGCTGCTGCCGTTGTGCACCGGTGCTTATCACGTATCTATGGCGCACAATATATAATATTTAATAACAATGCTCCTGGCAGCACATACCGCGGTTGTATATTATGCGTATAAGCTCCCGAGTTATGATTATTGTGCGCGTGCGGCTCTTCGTGCGCAGCGGTGGTAGACTGGACGCTATATAATATTATATTATATTGTAACGTAACAGTATATTATGGTCGGTCGGTCGTCGTCGTAAAGAAATGAAAAGAAAAAAAAATACGTATATGGAAATTAATTTACCCGGTTCGACCGATGACCGCTCGATTCGGTGACGGTGACGGCGGCGACGGTGGCGGTGGAGAGTGAAATATCTCAATTTAAAACCCGACGACTATTATAATAATACGCGTATACGTCGTATAGATTTTTATTGCCGTGTGTAATGTTTCACGGCTTCCTCTACGGAAACTCGCGATAATTTAAAGTGACTTATCTCGCCATCCGGCTGCGCGTAAGTAATTCGAATTGATTTTCCGACTAGTGCCGCCGCCGCCGTCGTTGTGCGGTGCTACAGATGTTACCTCTCACATTATATATATATTATATTATACTTGAGATGATAATTATTAATTTGTAACCGCCGCGGTACACGTCTTGCGCTTGTAGCGAAATAGCCGGTACCAGCTACCTCCTATCGACCATAAAAGGCGTTCGCTTGACGTGAGTGCATCAAAAATGTATTTCGAACAAGTGTTACGAGCTAAAACTAGGTAGTGAAACTTCTGGAAAACGCCGAGACGGCTATAACCGCAGGATGGGGTACGTACACGACGCAAATGGCGTTTGAAAACTGGTTTTCGCACAACCTAAAACGACGCGTGATATTATATGATTTATTCCATGACTTAGATTTACATAAAATTATATGATTAAAACGAAATTAGACTCGATGAAAACGCATAATATATGGTGTGCATATACGCGTCCTATAAAGATCTATATTTTATGGTTATTATAATACAAACTGACTACTAAAAAATGATTCTATGTAACGAAATAATATTATATATTACGAACGTTAAAAATACGAAGTACTGATGTCGATCTTTCAGAGGACGATGCGTGAATTCACTATTATAAGAGGTAGTGGATATACCTATAGTCAGTTATTTATTTTTTTAAATATTTAAACCTAATCAGTTGGTTTATTTTCTAGCTAATTTAATAATTTTAAATGAGTACCTAGTTAAATAATTGATTTCGAAAAACTATTAGCGTTTGAAGTTTAATTATTTGAAAAATAATACATTCAGTTAAAATCATGTAACCTAACCTATCCTATTACACTAAAATTAAGTTCCTAGCGAAATGCAGCATGCTACTAGATATTTTTCCTATGCACTATACACAAAAACAAATCTATGATTTTTCAATTTTCCTTGCAGAGGAAAAAATATCTAGCGGCATGCAAAATTTTTGTTTAATCACTCGACATACTGATTATGTGCAGTAATTTTAAAATACGTCATATTCCTTGATTTAATGATTTATACTACTCAAATTACACTTTTATTCAATTACACTTGCCCAAGCCATTTAACTATTACATCTAGTGAGGAAGAAGAAGGAATAATATTTTATTGCGCACGTTTAAAGAAATGTTTGGTTATTATTGACAAAAAAAAATGTAAAGTCGCCCAATCACTATAATATAATGTGCGACTACATAATATTAACTTTAAACTTTAAGAGTTGAATATTTTATATGTTAATTATTAATTACAAACTTATTGCGTAACTTAGTCTAACTAACTCAACTTTTTTCATAGGTAAGCTTACAGCTCACCATTGCCTACAGTACAATATATCAATTCGGAACTAAACCGATCGCGTTGCACATATATATATTGACGTATTGTATTTCGGATAAAGTTAAAACAATAGTCTTAACAAATGATGACTATCAGACAAACGAAATATGATTAAATCACACACACACATTTACAATGGGAAAAAGAAATTTCGAATCTCTACACTCATATATTATACAACTGATGCGGCCTGCACCGGTTCGATCACGGAAACACACATATCGATCGATAACAATATATTATACAATCGACAGATCGACGGAAATGATACAAAATATATAATAGATATCATAGTATTTAGGCATTGTGCGATAATCTCGAATCTTCTATACCTCGAAACCATACAGGGATGGTATTTTTTAAGTAAAATATCTTTTGTCGAGAATAAAATCGCGTGTTCGAGATAGATTATTTGAACCGTCATCGCTCATCTCGCGCGATTGGGTCCGACCAGCAGTCCAACCTTCTAAACATCCACTGCAGTTCACACACCGCACATCACTATAATATATATTATATAATTTAATGTACAAAATACATTATTATACGATTGACTCTTTTCGTCGGCGCCGGGCTCTTTGTCTTTCATCTTTCGAATGACCATAATGTTATATAATATATATATATTCATTATATTGTGATGCACAATGTACCTACATGGTATAGTTATACATTATATATAATTATATAAAATAAAAATTATAATGCAATGTGCTCGACGAAAAAAAAACTACGTGAGTGGTGGCGCGTATGTGCTTTCCTCTTAAAATAATATCATTGTGTAGGACCCCGGCGGAAAGGGTCACCTGGCAAATGTCGCCGCCCGAATCGGTTACCCGGACAACGACGACGACGACGACGGTATAAGGTTTTGAGCGGGGAAACGTATTCAAATAAAAAAATGTATGTTGATAATAATTATAATATTGCATATTATAATAATAATATATATAATATATTGTACGTAATAATGAAATTGTTATACATATTTTATCGACCCAGGCGGAACCAGTTTAAAAACGGTGCAGTTATAATCGGCGCGGTGAATAACGTAGTTTTTTGGATATTTTTTGTTGTTGTTTTTATAATGAAAACGTTTCTTCGGTGGGCAGTCAAATTAATATTTTATATTATAATATACACTATATATTATACATATAGTTATTGCGTCACACTCGACGTGTGTGTTTATTATTTATGCCGAAAACATATTATCACTACCTCCTCGTGTGTGTTTACACGCGACTTCGTATATTATAATATTTACACCGTTTTTTTTTTTTGTTGTTTCAAATAATTTTCGTTCACCGTACATAGGTATACCTATATTAATATTTAGAAATAAACATAAACGTATTTATATACAATATATATATGACGGCGCAGCGTGCGCGTGTATTATATCCTATACATGTACCTGTATATAATATAGACGTGGCTTGTGCGAAAAACGTAATTTATGTATCGGTTTCGATTTATTTAGGTATTATATACGCGCGCGACGGAAGACGAAATATGGTTGTTGTTTTTTTTTTTTCATTTTGTTTAAATGATCGAAAAAATCGTTCGCTTAAGTCATCTGACGTTTTTATCATCACGAAATAATTGCCAATTTATATTTTATTCCGTCGTTCGAAAGTAAATAAATGCCAATTTTTTTTCACGGAAAATACGTCAATAATAATTGAGACCCACAGAGCCGGCCGGCCATAACTCTACGTGAAATTCGTTAATATATTAAACTGTATATTATGCGTAGATATATACGATATACGTATATATTCGTATTATTATACGCTGCAGCAGTTATATATTCGTCTCGAGCACGTCGTATGCATAATAAATATAAAATATAAAGTATTACATTATCTTGACGAATGGGAAATATGACGCTTTTTAATGATATTCGCGCATATTATAATAATATAACGATGTGGGTACACGCCGTCCGGTTTTGAGAACACAGAAATTACATTTTTTTTTCCCTCCACATCGTGCGGTGCGTGTACTGTGTACACAACTTCTATACACAATATTATATATTTAATATAATATGCGTTATGTAGGTATATACCTATTAACCACCTATAATACTACTACTCGTATAGGACTTGGTAAAATATAATTTTACGTTTTAAATTCAATTATACACGGCGAATGTAATATCATGTACGCGTGGATAATAACGTAAACGCAATAACATTACGATGCTCGTGAAGTAATAAAAATTAATGACCCAAGCAGAAGACAGTAAACTAATTACCTTTTTCCGTACAGGTACATCATACTATATTATAGGTACCTATATATGCGCATGATGTATAATATACAGCTGCGATGATTCGGATTCACTTAGAATATTATTTAATTCTTTGGTATTAGTAAAATTATTAATCGATTAGAGTAGTTATTGTCAAACATATAGTTTATCAAAACCGAGAGCGGCTATAACTTTTGGAGAATTTTAAGTTTTACGTATACCTTTAATATTTTTTTATACCAGACACATTATATATAGGTACTCGAATAATATATCGATTGCAATATTCGAAAAGTCATCACCGAGGGAAAACAATAACATATATGAGTATGGGACAAATAAACTGAATAATAATCATTCAATTTACACAGTGCGATATTGGAAACATATAGAGTATTTCTACAATATTGTTTGGAGGTAAATGTGATACTGGGAACCGAAGGAGTGGCAAAGGACTTCAGGCAGGTCAGCTGAGGTACTGCAGCTATATAGTCGTGACTGTACGAGCGAGATTTTCGCGTCAGAATTTTACATTTAAAAAAATACATTTTAGAGTTTTTTAGTTTGGGAACGCGAGTTTATACATACTGAATTCCTGAACACATCAGTATTCTTGTAAAAGAAAATGTGATAGTAATAATCTCTATTAATATTTTAGAAACTGCGTCTTGTCGAAAAAAAATCGTCACGCTGAAAGAAGGTCAAACGACATAGTCAAAAATTATTAGCCACTGTAGGTATATGTGTATATAAATATTATATTATTTATTTATCTTGAACTTTGTTTCATATTATACAGAAATAATAAATAGTATAAGAAAAATATTTTAGTACAGAAATGTTGATATAACTTATAAGTATTAGATATTGCGGTAATATTGTAATATAACTATTTATATTATTAAGTTTATATATATTATTATATATAGTAATAATCAGAACAACCTTTCTCTAACACAAGCAGCATAAGTTTACAAGAGGTGAGTTAATCTGTAATAATAATATGATTATTTGATACATAATCACTTTTTTTTTACAAGTGCTTAAAGTTAAATTTGTATAGCTACCTTTATAGTTTTTGCGTCAATAATAACGATAATATAGGTACATATTATGCATGAGTACACTTAATCTTGTTTTCATTCAAAATTTTTTTCAAAATATGATAAAATACTGAAGTCACTTTTTAAAAACCGTAGTTATGCTTTTAAAAATACAATATTATCGAATAATCAGGTTTGAATATGGTTTTGTTTTAATTACCTGTCAATTGAATAAATTAGTGTTTTGTAAACAAGTATTTTTATTTTTTAGATAAAAATTCATGGAAAAAAATAGTAAGCGCTTATCTTGAAAATATTTATGATAACAATTCAGGGTAACTATAACTTGATCAGTGACCCAAAACATTGAATAATAAGTTATAAATAACACAGAATATTCACAGATTTTTTTGGATCAATGCCTGTCAAAATCCACTAAGTTTTACCTACTCGTCGAGTCAGTCAAAATCATCTCATTGCCGTACTCAACCAGTGCATCCTCATTGTTTGCCACACAAGTAGCACAATCTCCTACCGACCTTAACCCTCTCACAGCTCCCGACGTACTAATATTACGTCCAAAACATTTACATCATTCACTGCTAGCTATCAAATGACTGTATTTTACAATATTATAATTTTCCAGTAACCTTACAACTTTGAGAAACCCCGGATCTTTTCACCAGGGGGGGGGGGGAGTAATTTCTAATTTTACGCTGCCAAGTTCACGCCAGCAGCGCAAATATGATATTGTAGGGACTTGGGACATGTTTTTTGTGTTACACATGTTTATCTTAATTTGTTGGACACTGTTGGATAATTTTCAGAATTTTGGGACGTTATTTTGAACGAGGGGACAATTCCCAATTTTGCGATGCTAAGTTCACGCCAACAAAGCAACTAGAAATGTTTACGCCAGTGAAAATAATGTCCAACAAATTTTGTAAGTTGTCAAATTTGTTGGATTAATTAGATCGATTTCTGCTAATGTTGCGCTACCAAATTCACAGAGGTGGAAAGTTTGTTTTAAATTTTTAATCCTCATTGGTATAAAAATTGTATAAATAATTTTAAACATTTCATACATTTTTAACTACAAAATAATTAATAAATTTTCGAGATTTTGATGAATTTAGTCAGAATTTGAACTTTAAATGATTATAATAAAAAACCGTGCCTATGTCATTTTAATATTTTTCAGCTGTCATAATAAAAACGTATAAGGAACCTTGTATTAAAATGTTAAATTGTTTTGAACCATACAAAAATTTTATCGACATTTACAGAAAAAAACCAAAAAAAAAAATTTAGATAAATATATTGTAAAGAAAAAGATAAAATAAACATTTGGCGATAAGCATCAGCTACTGTTATTCGTTTTTGAATTCCAGCAAAATAAGAAAATAGTTAACCAGAAATGATTTACTGAAACTGAAAATCGAACCATTTTTTCGACTAGGTACTTAAATTGCAGTGTGCCTACCTACCTACACAGACACAAAACGAAAACACACATCATTGTACAATCAATACATTTATCGCTCCGCTCAGAATCTAAAAGATAATTAATAATATTATATACTACATACATGTAGGTACCCGTATTATAATACATATAATATTTGAAAGGCCAATAATGCGTTATGCGTGCGTCCCGGTGAAGTTTTCTCGCGTTGTGTTCGACTCGAGAGTTTGTGGCGGTTATTGGCACTTTAAAAAAAAAAAAATCATTTTTCTTTTTTCCACGAACCGAATATAGAAAACGGCGTACTTAGATACGCGCATAAAATATAAAACGGGTCACATATAGTGTCGCGCGTGTATAGTAAAATGCAATATCAACGCGCGCGAGTCTTCCGAATTCTTCGCTTACCCCATTACACATATACGTAAGTACACGACGCACACACACGACACGCGTATAGTCACCCCACTGCAGAATTCGGAGGAGAGCCCGTGGGGGATGGTATATGCGTGTGTTTTTTTTTTTTTTGTTATTATTCAAACGTGAATATATTCCCCGGCAAACGGAATAATAAAAAATGCGAAAATAAAGAAAAAGGAGGGGTCGGGCGACGAAAAAAAAAAGCTCCCGACGACGCGTGGGCAACTATTCATGTGTGTATTGAACAAATTTGGAATTCCGTCGGGATGGCGTACAGCGTGCACGAAAATTCACTTCGTGGATGTGCGGGGGCGTTACAATGGCGAATTTTCAATATAATTATGTACTGCAACAATTGATTTCTGTCGGACTATAATACCTACGTCTTGTACTTCAATACGTAATAATAGTAATATGCTCGTATAATATTTATTAAAATTATGTTACGCAGGACTAAGAGCGCCAATTTTTTTAGTCAATATTAATGGTTTTGAGATTATATCGTACCTAGGTATACAATAATGTTTTTCACTAGTTTCTAGTTTCAGGGTTAAACTAGTCACGGAGTAAGATTGTTGTGGTTGGCACTATAGATACATTAATTATCCAAACTTAAAGTGTTCATAGAAAACAACCATTTGTTCGATATTCATACTGTTTCCAAAAGTATTATGCTTTAGAAAATATTTAGAATATTTTAACGAAACTAAAACTATTATTGTAATTGACATTTTATAAATCTGCAAGGCAGTTAAGTATAGATACCTTGAACATCATACTACAACCTACCTATAAATATTAAATATGTGCAAAGCACCCGTAATATTGGTAAAATTATTGATATTTGTGTAAAATTGTAGAGTGCTGTATTATCAGCGTGATTTTTATAAGGGAAATGTAAAAAAGACATGTTCGGAGTGTATTGGAAAATGTTTTTTTTGTTTATAAATTTACATAATTTGTATCAACATAATATTTAAACA
Organism: Metopolophium dirhodum; assembly: GCF_019925205.1. NCBI lineage: Eukaryota > Metazoa > Arthropoda > Insecta > Hemiptera > Aphididae > Metopolophium > Metopolophium dirhodum. The sequence continues at coordinate 24,526,306 of NC_083567.1, forward strand.
TTACTCACATATAATAAAAATATTATACTCACTATTACATTCTATAAATTATTTTAAATATAGAGGTATATAATAGGTCAAACATGGGTCAAAAACAGCTGTGCAAATTGCTGTTTTTATAGTTAAGCGAATAAACTGATTGCAAAAGTCAACGAAATTTGATTACGAGTCAATATTATGTTTGCTTTAGACGAGTAGGCGTTCCTACCTTACTTAATTATCGATGACCAAGTGCGTATTGCAGTGGCGTATACATAACTTTTGTATGGGGGGGGATCAGTTGCAAACAAATTATTATGGAACAAAAATACCTAAACCTAGGTATGTGCACATTTAAATACCTAATAAATGATAAAACATATATATATTCAATACATTTTATTTTAAATTCTACAAGTAGTTATATGTAGTTATGACTTGTTCGTACAACTGACATAATATTTGTGGTTGATTTTTGTTTTTAGATAATAATAATATTTATTATTTAAGCTATTTTTAGCTATTTTTATATTTCTTTTTCTAATGTGTAGGAAAATGTATTATTATACGCACGGACATGCGGGCGTCGTCTTCGCCGCGTTGATATCGGTGACGGTGGCGACTGGCGACGGCCCGTGGCTGGTCTGCCACATATTATTATCTTATAATAATTTATTATACTTGTATATATTATATACATATTATCAAATATCACATAATACGATTATATGAATATGAAATAAATATATGATTACTGATTAATATTAAGTAAATTATTTTTAATTAATTGTTGAATGTGTTAAAATAAAAATTTACAAAAAATCCTTGCCATTTTTTTTCCTTGTAATTTCCTTACATTAAGTCATTAAGAACACTATTTTATAAAATTTAAAAAAAGGCCTATTGGGGGGGGATCTGACCCCCACATCCCCCCCCCTTGTATACGCCCCTGGCGTATTGGCGTGTGTTCCCAATATTAAAGTTTTTTTCCTTCGATTATAATATTAAATTTTCGAAGAATGTTGGTTTGTAATGACTTAAAATTACGTGAAACGAAAAGATTTCCAAAAACGACTAAACCGTAACTCTTCGAGTAAATTAGTGTTCATACCATTAAAAAGAATCATAATTTTGTATATTTACATAAATATCTGTTTTCTGTTATAGTACCTAAGTTATTAACCTCGTTTAATGTTCGGTGGTGCGGTGCACTTTATCCATAATACCTATGTCACCAGATTCGAAGACTTTGCTCGGCCCGGACAAGGAAGTGTCGGAGGTGGATGGTGCTGCTGCGATGGCGGTGGCGGTGAAGGGTAGTCGTCGTGGAGCGACCGACCAGACAAGATGAGCTGTTGTGGCCATAAGGAAGAGGAGCGGGGAAAGCCAATCTATAAAACGTTCTGGTTTTTCAGCTGACGTGTATTTACAATATGTATAAAATATATTATCAATGTGTGTGTGAGCGTGCGAGTCCCGCGGGGGTCGACGCGTCGGTTTTGTCTGCCCACGTTTTTTTTTTTCGCTCTCGCTTTAAGTCGCTTTATATTTATTGGTATTGTTGTTTGTTTTATTTTATAATCATTATTATTATTATTTTTTTTTTCATAGTTCGACGCGTACTGGTATTATATTATACACATGGTATACATATGGTATATATTGTATATCATATATATATACATACGAAAAGTTATGTATACATATTATAATCGTATACAATGTACGATACCGTTGCGTCGTCGTCGTCGCAGTGCTCTGGTGTCGTATGCGTCGTGTTTATTTCAATTTGTAATTCTCTTTTACACGATTTTCGTGTGTGGGATCGCGTACCTATATGTTGTATGTGATCCGAAAATGCACGAGGCCACTTAGGACGCGACGCGTGCAACACGGCCCGTGACGGGTCGGACGTGTTCTGGTCGCGCGTTTCCCTGCGAAAAAAAAATTACTTCATAAAATACAATATTATAAAAAATAAAGGACCGACTCCTCGGAGGATGTGATGGCGGTACACGCCAATATATTAAATCGTTGCACGCGAGTTTGAAAACTAGTTTCGGTGCACCAGTTGTCTGTCGCGGACATTACAATGCACATTATTATCATGCTGTTTTTCGTCGTCACGTCGTCTTGGTTTTACCGAATTTGCGGACGGTTTCAGGCTATTCCGCCGGAGGCGATAATCAACTACGACATTGAAATGTCGGCATTTCAACGACGACGGTGGCGGCGGCGTTGGTCCACTCGGAAAAATACGCTTTTCGTCGGTTCAATCGGAGCCACCGCGGTTTTCCGTCGAAGGGTTAAGAGCGTTAAGAGCTATATTATTATATTATGCTGTATACACTATTACTATGTACACAATATTAATAGTGGTATTATTATGTTGTTATACCTACTACGACGACGCGCGTTGTTCGAACCGTACAGGGAAAAAAAAAAAAATTTGGTATGATAATATAATATTATGTCATTTTTATAATATTATTATACACGCTCGAAGAATAACATTATCCTTTGCCGCGCATATACGTCAAACGGTCTTACGATCTTACATATACCTAAACGTTTGACGCGTGGAGAGGTATTTTTTTTTTAAACTCGCTTTTGTGTTTTCCCTCTTCGCGGCCAACTTCGCGTAACATATATTATAATAATTTATACGTATACAAGTAATTATAATATTATATGCGAACACTGCGTTTTTAACGGGGCACTAAATCCGCGATTTCTCTCGCGTGGTGCGGACGGGACGACAAAAAGTGTTTTAAAATACGATAATATACATATACTGTGCATTATTACGCCACGTACGCATAAAAAAACTGTGACGGACGTCCGCTGTCACGTGGTTGTCGAGAAAAAACAAAACCGTACGAATTGCATCGGAGGGGTGCAGCAGACAAAACGTTTATAAACGCCGCTCCGCAACCTTTCTTATTTATTTGTTTTTGTGTTTTGCAATTGACATACAATTTACGCGCTGATCGTGTAAAACGGTTGCTGTATATAATATTATTATAATAATAATAATAATATTGTCGATGAATAACGAAAATGGAATGTAACGGGAGCAGAGCAGCGCGCAAACGAACTGCAAAATTACTAAGTATAAGCACAAGATAATATTTATTTATTTATTTATTTACAATTTATACGCCAAAGAGCGGTTACAGAGGGGTAAACGAAACTAGTATATTATATATAGAGAATCACCGCGTATCTAAGAAAGACGAAACATATACATCACGCGCACCCTTTGAAGTCGGAGATCGTTTCGCAATAATTAAAAACATATTATTATTATTATTATTATCATCGTAACAACTGCAGTGCTGCTCGCTGCAAGCATATTATTTTAATACTTCGACGAGAATAACGCGTCGTTTAATCGCCGCCAATAGCGAGTTCTGGTCGAGTTTTTCCCCTATCTTCGTATATGAATACCAAAGTGTGTGTATGTTTGCACGTGGAAATTGTCAAATAGTATAACGCGTTTGCATGCGCGCGGAGTATTCGCATTTCGCGGGCACAAAGATGGTTGACATAGAAAATTTGAATACGACTACGCACGGAGATATTGAAATTCCTGTCCCGTCGCGTAATCGTTCTCGGGGGTTTTTTTTCCCAGTTTATTATATTATTCTTTTTTAATCGAATTTACCCGCACAGGGAACTTTCACGGGCGAGTATTTTCCCCATTTCGATCGCGATAATAAATCGATCGGCAATTTATTTTCCCGGTCGTGTGTGTGTGTGGTGTGAGTATAATATACTCTCTTATAAAATAATATAATAATATATGAGAAATGCACGCCAAACCTAACATATTATTTTCTCTTTACACCGTATCGGACCATATTATATTTTAAACATATTCACGAAGCCGAGGGCGGCGATCTCACGAGACTAGGTTTTTTTTTTTTTTTTTGTAACACATATCATATCGCTGCGTGGCTCATCCGACTCGTACGTGATATTAATTTGCATAATTTACGCATTTTTACCGTGTCGTAATGTATTCACGAGCGCTTCCGTTTATGCGAGCATTAATATTTGCCGTAGGTACACCGGATTAATCTTTCACGTCATATTATATAGTCGTCGTCGCCGTCGCGTATATTATATTATGATCTGCAGACGGATCGTTTAAACCAACCGAGAAAAAAAAGCCAAAATAACTCGTTTTGAAAAAAATGCTTTTGTACGGTGTGCACTCGCATAAAGTTCTCGAAATAATAATAATATTATACTGTGTATAATGTACATAATATATATTATTTAATATAAACGTGCGCAACACACTAAATTGTATACTTGGTACCTACCTACACAGATATCCGTCGTGTGTGGTGAAGGTACCTACCTACTTTTTGCATAAAAAATGTTTGATATTATATCAAATGGTTATTATAATAACTAATAACATATAATAATATTATATGTGTTGTACAGTATTATGATGTAATGACATACTATAGGGGGTTGTCATCCTGCTTATCTATATTGAGTTTCGACAAACATATATTCAAAAACTATATGGGTCAGGAAACACAAATTGTATATGACGGATATTGGATACAACCATACAGGGAAAATCTTGCACTGTGATAGCCCCGGCCTAAGTCGACCTAATTATCATACTTCAAGTGTGCATGAAGTTGGACCAGGGTCTTAACCTAACCAAGGTTTGTTGTTAATTCGGAGTATTTTGAAAAGATTTAAACGAAAATTAATTTATAAAATCGATTGCAATAGTTTTATTTTAAGTTGCAATACGTATGGTATTTTTCTCAAAATTACGTTAAATTTGAGGATTATAATATTATAATAATATTATCGTTTTATGAAATTATCACCGAATTCCTTCCACCGATTTCAATAGTCCCATTCCGACGATGACAATTATTTATCATCATTTATCATACTATAATCTTAAGATAAAATAATATGTATTCTTACGGGCCACATTTTTTTTAACATGATAATAATATTATGATTGTTGTAGATAATATAACATTAAATATTCGAACACGATTATGCATTATTATGTAGCGTACTGTATTATTATACACGCGACACATGAATAGACGCCGCGTCAATATTAATTAAATATTTGTAAAATCGTATTACTTGTTACGAACACGGAATACCTACATGACAGACTAACGACGCGCTACCTAACCACTGACCGACATACAAATATATAGCTAGCCGCTCACCGTTGCCCGTAGAGCGCGCCCTTTTCAACGAAACAATTGCGTACCAATAACAAACGCATGGGCGAGCATAAGAAATCTCGTTAATTCAACACGCACGGTCGGCTGTCCAAGTACGTATAAGAGAGCCCGACCAACACCGAAATGACTATCGTTAGCTCCAGTAGCCACTGGCTAGTGCTGAAGCGGTTCTCGGCCACCTTTGGGAAGGCTAGAACCATCGATGAGCTCGGCCTAGACTACTAGGAGATAACCCGCACACAGTGACACCGCCGCGTCCACACGTTCTCGGCCACCCTATTCAGGGGAAGGTTAGAACGTGCCACCGCCGCCACCACCGCCGTAAGTACCGCCGCCGCGCCCACACGCTCTCGGCCACCCTATTCAGGGGAAGGTTAGAACGTGCCACCGCCGTCGTAAGTACCGCCGCCGCGCCCACACGCTCTCGGCCACCCTATTCAGGGGAAGGTTAGACCGTGCCACCGCCGCCGTCGTCATCATCACACGCAAATACCTACTTACGGAACATTAAACGTGATTTCATTCTTGGGTACGTGATTATAGAAATCTCATTCAACGAAACCGTGAGTAATTAGTTGATTATAATTGTGAATGGGAATATGTTATTGTAAAATCTGTAAATCATATTATGGTCTAAAAGACGTATCTCAACAGTAGAAGTACGCGATACCGGAACTCTGTTTATATTCTTATTCATTACCAATACGCTGGAACTTTGTTTATATTCTTATTCATTACCAATACGCTGGAACTTTGTTTATATTCTTATTTATTACCAATACGCTAAAAATTTGTTTATATTCTTATTTATTATATGTTTGTATTATATCCAAAAGCTTATAACTAATGTTGTAATAAAAATTAACATGATTACCTAAAAATCCATGTATTATAATTTATTTCTATATGTAAACGTATTAGGTACAAAATCTAACCGTTACAATTGGCGCCCAACAAGTAGGACTCGATCTCCACGACAACGAAATCAAGAGCTCGCGTTCTTAATCACTTAATTAAATTCAATTAATTACTACATCGTTTAAAAAAAAATGCCGCGAAAGAAACGAAATGAAAACGAAAATGAAGAGTGGGAAAGAAGAATAATAGAAATTGAAATACAAATGAAAGAACAAACAAAAAAAATAGAAAAACAAAAGAAGGAGATACAAAATGTTAGAGAAGAACATAAAACGGAAATTCAAAACTTAAAGTTACAATGGGAAGACATACATAATAAAAAAATACAAGAAACGGAAGAAAAGTACAAATCAATAATTGAAGAAATGGAAAGTCGATACGTAACCACATGCAGACATATGGGAGACAACTACCAACAGAACACTCAAAATCAAAAGGAGGAGGGTTATAGGGGACCCATAACGGACATAACTAAACCATTATTTTACGGAAATCGAAGGGACATGCACCCCGTAGATTTTTTTAAATAGACTTAATGAATATTTTGCTGTAAAACAAATTACATATACAGATGAAAAACTAATAATAGCAGGGGACTGTTTAAGAGCTACGGCCAGCAACTGGTTCTCAACTATAAGATTTCAAATAAACAACTTCCGAGAATTCCAAGAGACATTTAAAGACGAATATTGGTCAAGGGACATCCAAATGCAAACGTGGAGCCAATGTCTCGGTATAAAACAAGTACCTAACGAAGCAAGCTATCGGGAACATTTTTCGTATTGGGCGACCAAGCTAAGGCATCTCGAAGTACCGAGACTAGCGGAACAAGAAATTGTAAGCAGTATTGCCGGCCATTACCCAGGATATTTAAGGGCAATATTAATATCACTACCGGAGTGTACAATACTCAATGCAATGAAAATATTGGGTACAGAGGAACACCGGAACAACAATAATAATTATAATAACCGACTACCACAAAACAGGGAAAACAACAACAACAATCAAAATAGAACAAGAGAAGACCCCCCACGAAGGGAAGGCAATTGGCGAAACACAGGAAGAAACGAACAAACAAGAGAATACCAAATTCCGAGAAATACACAAGAATCGGATAACACACAATGGCGAGATAGACAAGCAATTAATCAAATTAATGCGACTGAAGCGAGTAGTGACACCGACGATGAAAGTCAAGTTAACCATACGGTTAATAACATACAAGCGAGTAACGTATCGGTGAGCCCGTATTTGAGTTGTATGATTGAAGGAGGAGCAATACAAGCCCTAGGTTGATACCGGAGCTACGATCAGTGTAATTAATAAGGAACTAGCTGAATCAACTATTAAAAAATAATCCTGAAATACCTGTATTACCAGTGAACCAGTGTGCAAATCAGCAATGCTGTAGGTCGCAAAATCTGTAAGGTATCCAAGCAGTTGTTTTGTAGTTGTAAAATAGGGGAACAACAGATATACATAAATTTTATTCAAGTAGAAAACCTGAACGAACGAGCAATAATTGAGCTGACATATTAAATCAGTATAATGCACACATTAACTTCAATGATAAAACGATTATGTGGTCAATCGGAGGAGAAACAAGGGACCACACCCCTTTTCCGAAAATCTATCAGTACCAGGATCAGAAAAAAATCAGATAACGGACATAGAAGTCATCGAAAACCCAGTGACCGAGCATAACGATGAGTCAACAGGAAAACGAAATATTCAACCAGTTGTTAAAAGAATATCAACACATTTTCTCAGACAATCCAGGACTGATCAAAGGATATGAGTGTCAAATTAAACTGAATCCAGGAGAACCGATATACCAGCGACCATACCCGATACCTATATCGAAACTAAGCAAAATGGATAAGGAAATACAATGTATGATAGATTTAGGAATAATTGAAAAATCAGATTCACCGTGGTCATCACCAATAATTGGGATTGAAAAAAAAAATGGTGATATCAGATTATGCATCGACGCAAGGCAGATTAATAAAAGAATCATACCCGATCGTGAATGTCCCATGAATATAGAGGAGATATTATTAAAGTTTCAAGGGAGCCAAATACCTCAGCACTATAGATCTGACGGCCGGCTACTGCAATGCCAACTTAAAAAGAAAGTCGAGAAGTAACAGCTTCCTCCATAGGGGGACGGAATTATCATTTTAGAGTACTTCCTTTTGGACTAGTGAATTCGGTGGCAGAGTTCCAAAAAATATTGGACAGAGTTCTGGGACCAGAGATACTAGAATTCACGGCGACGTATGTAGACGACATACACATAACATCAACGAACTTTGAAGAACACATACAACACCTGAGAGCAATATTTAAAAGGTTTGAGGAACACAACGTGACAGTGAATATCCATAAGTCACAGTTTCTACAGAAAAAAATTACCTTCCTGGGCCATATAATCTCGGAAGAAGGCATCGGTATGGACCCAGAGAAGATAAGGACTATTCAAGAATTCCCCGCACCGAGGAACCAAAAACAAGTAAGGGCTTTCCTTGGTTTCATTAACTTTTATCGCAAGTATATCAGGGACCTGTCCATACTAACGGAAAAACTTAGTCAGCTTACAAAAAAGGATCAAATATGGACGTGGGGACCATATCTTATTAAAGAAGTAAGGGACAACAATACAGTCACAGTCCAGGAAGGACTAGATGTGGTAACACACAACGTCAGAAACGTCAAGCCGTATATCAATATTAACTAAATTGGTCAATGACTAATAATAATAAAAAAAAAAAAAAAAAAAAAAAAAAAAAAAAGAAGAAAATAAATATGTCTCTAAATGTTGTATGTTGGTGATGGATATCATGTTGAAAAAAGTATATATGTATATGTAAATATTGGATATTTTTAGTTAAAAGTAAATATGGCAAAGTATCGGCAGAGGATCGAACAGTTATTTGGGGATGATGGGTTCACCGAGGACGAGGAGACCATCAGAGAACAACAGTCCCTGAAACAAAAATTGAGGGATGCATTCGGAAGTGATAGCGAACCGGAAGAAATGACCGAGCAATGGACCGACACCACCATGACCGAAGGTGAAGAGGACGTGGTTTGAATTAACCTGCAACGATATCGACGAAGACTTGAGAACATTACAAGTGGGCAAGATCCAGATCGAACAGGTCACATACGACGAAAAGAATCACGCCAAGGAATTGGCACAATTCCAAAGGCAAATTGCAGCCCGCATCAATAAGCGAAGATACAACGAAGAAATTGGGCAATATGGAATTGAAGTCTTCCAACAAGCTGAGGAAATACTCCGGAGAAAAAACCTGATAGAAGCCACGATCGCCTCTATACCAGCTGAATCTACTCCACCCGAAGATACAAATAATACCGAAACCGTAGTAAGATTGACCAGAGCAGAACGTCGAGCAGCCGCTAAACGCGCCTGGTACAAACGAAAAAAATAGATGATGTCATAAAAGCAAACCACCCACTCTGTATATACAATATAAATAGTTTTTTTTCTCTCCCTCCTTTTCAAAAAAGAATTTATCAAAAAAAAAAGGGGACTATGTTACGAACACGGAATACCTACATGACAGACTAACGACGCGCTACCTAACCACTGACCGACATACAAATATATAGCTAGCCGCTCACCGTTGCCCGTAGAGCGCGCCCTTTTCAACGAAACAATTGCGTACCAATAACAAACGCATGGGCGAGCATAAGAAATCTCGTTAATTCAACACGCACGGTCGGCTGTCCAAGTACGTATAAGAGAGCCCGACCAACACCGAAATGACTATCGTTAGCTCCAGTAGCCACTGGCTAGTGCTGAAGCGGTTCTCGGCCACCTTTGGGAAGGCTAGAACCATCGATGAGCTCGGCCTAGACTACTAGGAGATAACCCGCACACAGTGACACCGCCGCGTCCACACGTTCTCGGCCACCCTATTCAGGGGAAGGTTAGAACGTGCCACCGCCGCCACCACCGCCGTAAGTACCGCCGCCGCGCCCACACGCTCTCGGCCACCCTATTCAGGGGAAGGTTAGAACGTGCCACCGCCGCCACCGCCGTCGTAAGTACCGCCGCCGCGCCCACACGCTCTCGGCCACCCTATTCAGGGGAAGGTTAGACCGTGCCACCGCCGCCGTCGTCATCATCACACGCAAATACCTACTTACGGAACATTAAACGTGATTTCATTCTTGGGTACGTGATTATAGAAATCTCATTCAACGAAACCGTGAGTAATTAGTTGATTATAATTGTGAATGGGAATATGTTATTGTAAAATCTGTAAATCATATTATGGTCTAAAAGACGTATCTCAACAGTAGAAGTACGCGATACCGGAACTCTGTTTATATTCTTATTCATTACCAATACGCTGGAACTTTGTTTATATTCTTATTCATTACCAATACGCTAGAACTTTGTTTATATTCTTATTTATTACCAATACGCTAAAAATTTGTTTATATTCTTATTTATTATATGTTTGTATTATATCCAAAAGCTTATAACTAATGTTGTAATAAAAATTAACATGATTACCTAAAAATCCATGTATTATAATTTATTTCTATATGTAAACGTATTAGGTACAAAATCTAACCGTTACATACTATACACCGTAAACGTATGCGTATTTATACAACTGTGTATAATATTACTGTTATTACAGACTATAGGCGATTATATCGTCGACCGTTGCCAATTATCGTGCTGGTGCAGTGATATTTCATATTATTTTGTTTGCGTACACAACAGCAGCAGCCGGCAGACGGAGCAGCTATCGGCGTAAACGGATTTATAATAATGCATTATATACATTATAATATATTATTGTTATTGCTATTATAATAATATAATGTACGGCGCTACGCATTATATTATTATGCGGCGACGTAGTACAACGCCGACTACGCCAACCCCGGTGGTCACACCGTGTTTAAATTATTACAGGTCAACACTATTAATAGTGATTACTGATTATTATTTGGTCTGTACATTTATATTATAATATTACACGCAGAGTCTGCCTAATGCATTTCCCCATCGACGACGACCGCAACGAGCGATTGCATAGTATTCTGTTTCGTGTATACAAAATGTGTATTCAAATTTTAAATTTATAATCCGAATTGAAAACCTCGCACTATATACAACAACTGATGTCTGAACGACATAAAAAAAATAATTATAATAGGAAAATCGAAAATCAATATAGAGAATTCCGTTGTAATCGTCTCGCTTATAATATAAGTCCCAGCCCGCGACGGCGTATTAATTTTTTTTATCTTTTTATAGTGGACGGACATCGTTTACGTCCGTCTAACCGTCCATTTAAACCGTTAATTTTAATTCTATTTTTTTTTTTTTTCATTTACGATTAGAAACTTTTTTTAGTTTGCTATTACAGCCTCGTATCATACGCAGCTATTCATAATATAAAGGTAATATTATTACGAGTTTATCGTGTACCCACTTTGTATTATAAAAATCGTATAATTTTTGGGTTTCATCGAGTAAATTTATGATAATAGCGCCGTCTCGACGGTGTATACTGTACACACATTATAACCACATTTCGAACTATATTATAATAATATGTACCGCACGGCACGTATAATACGCGCCAGTCACCCCCCCCCCCCCCTCACTCTCGCCCATCATCAAATCTGACGTGGTTCGGTATCGTCGGTTATTATTATTACATATTATAGTGTTCATTATCGCGCGTAACCACAAAAATATGGAAAAACTGTGTATAAGCTGCATCAGACACACACACACACACACACACACACACACACACACTAATATAGGCGCCTACATAATTTCAAATTAACTACGTTCGTATAGCAATATAGTATGCGCATGTATAGGTATGCGTTTCAAAAAAATACAAAAGTACTTGACAAGAATCGCTTATACCCGCGGTGGGGGGTTTATTATGTCGTGTAATTATTTTTATTGTTTACGGAGGAGCGACTCGGCCGCGTGTGCCTGGATAAAAAAATATATTATATTATATTACAATATTATTTTTGTAGACATATTGCGACCTGGTGTAGGAGAGAAACGATTTACCAGTACCACCGTGGTAGATATACTGCACCGGTCGTATATTTTAAACACACCACATTATATCATATACTATATTATACTCTTATTTTACTCACCATAATATACGTTAGACGCGAGTTCAACGTTAAAGATTATACGAATGCGAGTTTGGTTTTCTCTTTTTACTTAATGCTTAATAGTGCTCGGGAACCCGGGAGACGTTCGTCGGAAGTGTATAATAATATGTATTAAGATGGTCTGCAGGGAATCAAACGGTTACCTGTATAATATTATGTTTTCCTGAAAAACTGAATACGAAAACCTCGTCAATAGTACGTCATGATTTCCATGAAAATGAACGAATCCAATTGAATATGCTGTAGGTGTAGCAAAACGTCGATACTATAGACTTTGTAAAAATATTATTCGACGTCGCGGAGTCATCTATATTTACGGACATTTTAGGGTTTCGTTAAATGGATTACTGTACACGGTGTATAATAATATGTCCCATGTACAGCACCGCCCCCTAACTTGAATATATTTTCGTCACAACGAGGTTATAAAACAATTATTATTTATTTGTTTACACGATGATAGATGTATGACATATATATATAATAACAAAAATGATATTATAGTAATAACTAAGTAATAACAAGGACTGCGATATTATTACGTTTCAGAAACGTCTTCGCGGCACTCATTTCCGGAACGATGTTCAAACGAGTCTGTCTGTCCGGGAATAATATAATAATAATAATATTATATAGGTAGTGTCGGCGAAAAAGTTCTACGAGCGCGTCCTGCGTTCAATTTTAAGACAAGCACGTGCAATTTGTCCTACGGTCAAACTCGAGCGGCGCGGGAAATATAATAATAATAATAATACGAGTCGTTAACGATATTATTGTTATTGTTTCGCCGCGGCCGGAGGAGCAGTGCGTAAGTATATATAGTAGTTGAAAAGGGATATTTCAGAAACGCTTTTCCACCGCTCGCAAGTCCTGCAGCAGCAGCAGCAGCAGCAGTGTAAGTTTTAACAACGTTACTTATATTATATATACGTATCCGTGCGAGCTGGTGAGTGTTTGTACTTTGTAACTTCGCAATCGCAGACGGACGCGCCGGGTGTTTCGGAAAATTCTCGAAAGATATTATATAATAAGGTCCGTCTTCGGTCCACCCGGTCATAATGACCATACGCTTTTCTAGGTCGGAGTTTTCCGACGCGCGTGCAGAAAAATAATAATAATTACGGCCGGACAAAAACAGACTCGGAGAGTGGGCACCGCCGCAAGTGGGCTTACGTGACGATTTTATTTCATTTTTCATTTCATTTTTATTTTTATTAGCTTTAAGGGCCTGTGGCCTGTGTATATATATATATATATTATATAGGTACTATAAGTACGTGTTTAAGTATAATAGTGGTACACTCGACCTCGGCCAACGAGACTTTGAAATAATTAGCGTTTTTGTATTTTATTTGACAGTTGAACCGGATTAGCATAACAAATACAATCTATGTTTATATTATATGAGGCACTCAAAAACACCCGAAATGTCGCGATCCCACGATTTATTATATAATATTATAATTTTATGTAGGCACTTGACACGGTTGTTTTTTCCATTCATATATTTTTAAGCCGACTGAGTATCGTATTTAGTACAATAAAATTTCGAAATTCGCCGAGAATGAACTTCACAGAACTATGTATTGAAAACAGAAATAAATATGAATTTTTTCATTAAACCCCCGAGATTATAATATGAGCTTTCGATGAACTGGCTTATAGGGTTTTTTAACCAAACAGTGTTTGATCAAACTCGAAAGACTCAAATGTATTTCTAGTTTTAAATGTATTTACATATTAAACATGCATGTTGTACATGCAATATATTGTGTGTCCTTATAAAACAATAACGACGCGTGTAATTAAATGTATTTATCAGTCATGTCCAGTGGTCGGGGCGTTACTGTTTTTTGTTACATGCTAACGCTACAACTATTTCTCCAAAAAAAAGTATCTCGCTATCACTAATGCGTGTTTTTTAATTTTCCTGTTACTATACAGTTATCGAGTAATTATTAATTTTTTATTTATCACTATTTTCGTTTATTTTCAGACGACAGAGCCGTTCCGTGTATCTCATGAACCATGTATCACGTGTTGATGTATTCCTTGTAAAAATCAAAAACACGCCTCATTAACCATTGATTGATGAAAGTGACATATTATATTATTATGGTCACTAGGCAATATGTGACCAGGGCTTAAAGTGGGAAAAAAATTCCAGGGGGACTACTGTCTCCATACAGTTTTAAAAGTTCCATATAATATAATTGTATAATATGTGTCTATGTTTTGTTTTAATAAGTAATAGGTTAATTCAATTTGTCATAATATGCAATATAACATAAAGGTTTCGAAATATGAAAATTTTCGCTAATCTCAAACTTCAGTACTTCGCTATTATATTATGTCAGTGTACTATACGCATCGACGCTATATATTAATCGGTGCAAATAAAGTATAGCGCTACTGTAGCGTCGCTAAAATTATAGCACTGCTATCGACCAATGGTCACCTCCGTCACGTGTAATATCGTATGATATCATATACAGGGTGTCCCGCGAGGATTTATCCATTGCGATATCTCCTGAGATAATAAATATAATTATATAAATCTGTTTTTTTTATATTAGACTCACAGAGACAAGGACTACACGTATTTTATGTTTTAATTAAATTAAATTTTTTGATAAAAAGTTATTTTTTTGAAACAATTGAATATGATCATTTTATAGAGTTTATTTTTGTAAACATTTTGACTTTTCAACATTTTATTTTCATTAGTCTCACGATTTTTAATACATTTTTTAGTTTATAGGTAAAACGGCAAAAACCGGTTTTTGACAGGGCGGTGAGCCCCCCTCTACGGCTAATGGGTATTTCTTCACAGGACACCCTGTATAGTATCTATCCACTACGTCGTGAATCGTGATTGACATAAATATGTCCGTGAGTATAATATAATAATATTACATAGGTAGGTATTATAATTATATATTTTTATATTGTATTATTTTGTTTTTACGAAGCTGAGTCAATCTGATCTGTTAGAACGTCATAGTATAATGTTATAATATTATAGCCATGGATCGTCAGAGATTGACAGTACAAGTAGTCTTAGTATTGTATTAAAATGCACACTGTACACATTCAACACGTATAGCTGATATAGTTTATTTTCTAATAAAAACGGATATCGAGTGGTGGTTATATTACTATTAGATTTTATTAAGTGAGAAATAATATTTTGTTAACTGA